>NC_092118.1:276015-876015 GCF_045679555.1 Salvelinus alpinus | reverse complement strand
CAACACAACTCCAGGCTGTGCAAGGGCTATTTTACCAAAAGGGAGAGTGATGGAGTGCTGCATCAGATGACCTGGCATCCACAATCACCCGACCTCGACCCAATTGAGATGATTTGGGATGAGTCGGAACGCAGAGTAAATTAAAAGCAGCCAACAAGTGCTCAGCCTATGTGGGAACTCCTTCTAGACTGTTGGAAAAGCATTCCAGGTGAAGCTGGTTGAGAGAATGCCAAGATGTCATCAAGGCAAAGTGTGGCTATTTGAAGAATCTCAAATGTAAAATATATTGTGATTTGTTTAACACTTTCTAGGTTACTACATGATTCCATATGTATTATTTCATAATTTTGATGTCTTCACTATTATTCTACTATTACTTTTATTATTATACTCGTTTTTCAACCACTCCACACATTTATTGTTAACAAACTATAGTTTTGGCAAGTCGGTTAGGACATCTACTTTGTGCATGACACAAGTAATTTTTCCAACAATTGTTTACAGACAGATTATTTCACTGTATCACAATTCCAGTGGGTCAGAAGTTTACATACACTAAGTTGACTGTGCCTTTAAACAGCTTGGAAAATTCCTGAAAATTATGGCTTTAGAAGCTTCTGATAGGCTAATTGACATCATTTGAGTCAATTGGAGGTTTATCTGTGGATATATTTCAAGGCCTACCTTCAAACTCATTGCCTCTTTGCTGGACATCATGGGAAAATTAAAAGAAATCAAAATTAAAAGAAACAAGTCTGGTTCATCCTTGGGAGCAATTTCCAAATGCTTGAAGGAACCACGTTCATCTGTACAAACAATAGAACGCAAGTATAAACACCATGGGACCACGCAGCCGTCATACTGCTCAGGAAGGAGACGCGTTCTGTCTCCTAGCGATGAACGTACTTTGGTGCAAAAAGTGCAAATCAATCCCAGAACAACAGCAAAGGACCTTGTGAAGATGCTGGAGGAAACAGGTACAAAAGTATCTATATCCACAATGAAACGAGTCCTAGATCGACATAACCTGAAAGGCCGCTCAGCAAGGAAGAAGCCACTGCTCCAAAAACGCCATATAAAAGCCAGGCTACGGTTTGCAACTTCACCTGGGACAAAGATCGTACTTTTTGGAGAAATGTCCTCTGGTCTGACTTAACTAAAATAAAACTGTTTGGCCATAAGGATCATCGTTATGTTTGGAGGAAAAGGGAGAGGCTTGCAAGCCGAAGAACACCATCCCAACAGTGAAGCAAAGGGGTGGCAGCATCATGTTGTGGGGGTGCTTTGCTGCAGGAGGGACTGGTGCACTTCACAAAATGGATGGCATCATGAGGAAGGACAATTATTTGGATATATTGAAGCAACATCTCAAGACATCAGTCAGGAAGTTAAAGCTTGGTCGCAAATGGGTCTTCCAAATGGACAATGACCCCAAGCATACTTCCAAAGTTGTGGCAAAATGGCTAAAGGACAACAAAGTCAAGGTATTGGAGTGGCCATCACAAAGCCCTGACCTCAATCCCATAGAACATTTTTGGGCAGAACTGAAAAAGCATATGCGAGCAAGGAGGCCTACAAACCTGACTCAGTTACACCAGCTCTGTCAGGAGGAATGGGCCAAAATTCACCCAACTTCTTGTGGGGAGCTTGTGGAAGGCTACCCAAAACGTTTGACCCAAGTTAAACAATTTAAAAGCAATGCTACCAAATACTAATTGAGTGTATGTAATCTTCTGACCCACTGGTAATGTGATGAAATAAATAAAAGCTGAAATAAATCATTCTCTCTACTATTATTCTGAAATTTCACATTCTTAAAATACATCTGACCTAAGACAGGAAATGTTTACTCTGATTAAATGTCAGGAACTGTGAAAAACTGAGTTTAAATGTATTTGGCTAAGGTGTATGTAAACTTCAAACTTCAACTGTAAATATAGGACAAAACACACATGACGACAAGAAAGACAACACAACACCACATAATGAGAGACCTAAGACAACAGCATAGGAGGCAGCAACACATGACAACACAGCAGCACAAAACGTGGTAAAAACATTATTGGACACAGACAACAGCACAACGGGCAAGAAGGTAGAGACAACAATACATCATGCAAAGCAGCTACAACTGTCAGAAAGAGTGTCCATGATTGAGTCTTTGAATGAAGAGATTGAGATTAAACTGTCCAGTTTGAGTGTTTGTTGCAGCTCGTTCCAGTCGTTAGCTGCAGCGAACTGAAAAGACGAGCGACCCAGGAATGTTTGTGCATGTTAATCTCTCCTAGCTCAAAGTGGAGAAGATATTGAGTTCAACACTGCTTGTATTTATGAGAGGTATTTACATGTTGAATGCACTGAGCTGTCTGTTTGAACTACTGGCGCACAGCTCGGACACCCATGCATACCCCACAAGACATGCCACAAGAGGTCTCTTCACAGTCCCCAAGTCCAGAACAGACTATGGAAAGCGCACAGTACTAAATAGAGCCATGACTACATGGAAATCTATTCCACATCAAGTAACTCATGCAAGCAGTAAAATTTGATTTAAAAAACACCTAATGGAACAGCGGGGACTGTGAAGCAACACAAACATAGGCACAGACACATGCATACAAACACGATAGCATACGCACTATACACACACGTACACATTGATTTTGTACTGTATATATGTGGTAGTGGTGGAGTAGGGGCCTGAGGGCACACAGTCTGTGAATGTATTGTAATGTTTTTAAAATTGTATAAACTGCCTTAATTTAGCTGGACCCCAGGAAGAGTGGCAGCAACTAATGGGGATCCATAATAAATACAAATACAAACAGTTTGGGGTCGCCTGGGTTGCGAGGTGGGGGTTTGTTATTACATCGATAAATTACAACATCCTTCCGGACCTTTGCCATCTAGGAAATGTGTGTTACCGGACATTCTCATAAAGCAGAGTACCCCTGCTTTACGGCTCCAAGCCTTATGTCCAGAAAGCAGCATGCAGCACCCAACGACTGCCATCTCCAGGGCATTAGTATTCATAGATCTGGGTAGGCGTCCCAAATGGCACACTATTCCCTATATAGTTCACTCTTTTCAAAAGTAGTGCACTATATAATGAATAGGGTGCCATTTGGAACACTACCCTCGTTTAATTACTATGGGTGGCTGTTTTGTCGAGAGACTATTCAACGAGCTAACAAAAGCAACGGCTGGAAATAGATCCAGGAAGAGACCATTTAATCGGAAGTTATTCACTATAGGCCCGATTCCGACCTGAGTTAAGCGTGGGTAAATGGAACGTAATTCACTTTTCTCTCTGTGCATTCTATGCTATTCACCTGCTATTCGTTTTGGGTGGAGAATAAATACATGAAGGTGTCGCGGAGGTGTGTCTACAGATACACAATTTTTGAACATGACTTAATTCCCTAATAATTCCGCCACCATTACACTCGAGGAAACCATGAATAAATTCTAGCGAACCTACTGGTTCCAAGTGGGAAAAGCACCTTAATTTTTGGGAGCTGCTTTTGAAAGCAGAAGTTGAATTGAAAACATATTTGCCATTGTTGAATTAGATTTTCATAATATTAAGCTAGGACTGATGGTTTGCTTAGCTAAACCAGCAAGTCTGTTTGTTTGGTTACCAAGGGAACTACAGTAGCAATATGGTAAACTTCCTACCAACTTCAGTGGATATTCAACACATTTCTAACTAAAATTAAAATGAAAAATTGCGGCAAATGTGTAAACTTATAGCCATGGTATAAAAGTGATAATCAACTTGGGGCTCTATGCGTTCTCTGAAACGTATAAAGCCCCTCGTTGATTATACCTTAAATAATCGCTGGAGACAAATGTAAAACCAGCCGTATGGCAGCAAACTGAAGCATTTCAACATATCAACTTTCCCACAGTAAAGATGATGAAATAATGTGCAGAATTTGTATTGTACTGCCTTTCAACTTGCAGGGTTGGGTGCTTTTGAATGTCTTAATTAAAGGCTACCCTGCCTTTCTCTATTTCCTATTAAATATTTGCCACTATCAGTATGGACCGTCAGCAGGCCTTATAACATCACATATTCAACTGCCAATTTATTGTTAGTTCCCTTCATTCCATTGAAATACATTGTTTCTTTTACCTTAATTTGTTTCCTCTGTAAACGCCGTCATGGCCATGTGACTGTTGCTAAAGATCATTAGTAACAATTGATAATAGGCTAATTAAACATTGTAGAGATGAGTGCAGACCAAGCCGTAACAGTTTGAACCCGACACATGGCGCAATACTTAGCCGTGTCATCACACAGTTCCATGGTTAATGCAGGCAATAGACGAAGGTATAGCCTATATTGGTACACTATTCTCCCTATTATAATTCTATGTACACCTATCTTCCAGAATGCAGTGCCAGGAATCCTAGTTCCACAATAAATCGTTGTTTTGTTCGATAATGTCCATTACTTATGTCGAATTAGCAACTTTAGCTAGCATGTGTAGTACACGTGTCTAAACACTTGCGCAAGTGAACGCAAACGTCGGACGAAAACTTCAAAAAGCTATATTACAAGTCGAATAAACTGGTCAAACTTAGTTGAGAATCAATCTTCAGGATGTTGTTATCATATATATCCAATAACGTCCCAACCGGAGCATTTCTTCATGTCTGTAAAAGTAATGGCACACATTGACATCCCATGTCTAGCGTGTGTGACCAGGAACTGGCAATCTGCCAGACCAGTGACTCAAATAGCTCCCATCTGGCCCCACATCACACTAGAGGCTTCATTCCACGTTCTACTGACTGTTGACATCTAGTGGAAGGCATATGAAGTACAAACAGATCCATAAATTACAGGGATTTGAATAGGCGATGACTTTCACATCGACCCGTTTCAGAATTTTCACTTCCTGTTTGGAAGTTTGCCTGCCATATGAGTTCTGTTATACTCACAGACATAATTCAAACAGTTTTAGAAACTTCAGAGTGTTTTCTATCCAATAGTAATAATAATATGCATATATTATCATCTGGGACAGAGTAGAAGGCCGTTCAATTTGGGCACCAATTCATCCAAAAGTGAAAATGCTGCCCCCTATCCCTAAAACTGAATGTGGCAATTTTCAGAATGAATCAAACAAGGCTCTCCAAACCTGTTTTTTTTATGATTCATACATACTTTCGCTAAATAATCTACAAGTATTTTTAAATCTACCAGTTAGAGACAAATATGTATATATTCAGATGGCTTCCTTTCATTGATCCCTAATATTCTGAACCCATTCACTTGATATATTATGTCTGTCTACAAAACTCAAACTAAAAGGTACACTGTATTTAAAGTGATGGCTTAAGAGAAATGCACTAAAAACCCCATTGAATGAAAACTCCATGAGAAAATCTGTTGGCAAGTAGGAATGTTTTCAGCAGTTTAATAAAAAAAGAATCAGCAAGTGAACCACACCTACAAAACCCGTTATGCACCTTCATAAGGTAAGTCTGAATACGAACTACTGAGAAGTGCAGGCGTGTGCAAGAATGGCATAATTTCCTAAATCGGAATTGGGCCCTATAAGCCTATAAAAACCACAGAACATAATGGCTCTGATGAAATTACTAAGGGTACCTGCACCCAGAAATATATAATGGCAAGGACGGACTTCTATGCAAAGTTTTAAAAAATACAGGTGAAACTGACTTTGAAACAGTGAATGAGATTGTTCACTTCATTTCTGACACTTTGTTCTTTATTTCTTAAATGGTAGCCAGATGGCACCTCGATCGGTTGGCCAGCTGTCATGCAAAAAGTGGGTTGGAAATATTAGTGTTATCCGATTTTTTAAAATTACCTCCGTGAAAATCCACAAATTTGTCAACAGTGTCACTTGAATCACAGATAATTATTAATTAGGACCACTTCCTCCCGTTTGAATATTCGAGAAAGGTTTTGTTAATTTAATATTTAATATAAAACAATATTTTACAACAAACAATGAAGGAAAGCTAACAGATTAATATTCATTTTTTTGTTGAAGAAGAAACAGAATTAGGATTACAGATCATAGTCTCATTCAAAGTGAGAAAGGCAGCAAGTCCTCAGTGGAGATCTATCTGTTCTAGGTACCAAGCTGTGAAGCAAAACTGAAACATAGCCACTCTCTCTTACCTTAGCAACAGTAGCTAGCTAGCTACACACATTTTTAGAATATTCAAAATGTAATTCAAGGTAGCACTACCTAACAGGCATGAGGTCAGATCAACTGCAAACGTTCGTTTTGGTGCATCAAATCGACCTTTCCACCATAGCTTGCTAGTTAGCTAATCAAACTAATGCTCAAATTACATAGAATAGCATAATGTCGTGACAGTTTCATCAAACAGAAATATAACGTTATAGCTTTGACTTTTCTTACAGTGCCTTCAGAAAGTATTCACACCCCTTGACCTTTTTCACATTTAGTTGTGGTACAGCCTGAATTTAAAATAGATTATTTTTAGATTTTCTTTTGTCACTGGCCTACAAATAATACCCCATAATGTCAAAGTGGAAATGTGTTTTTTCGAAATTCTTACAAATTAATAACTGTATTCAACGTCTTTTGTTACGAAAGCCTAAATATGTTCAGGAATAAAAATTTGCTGAGCAAATCACATAATAAGTTCCATGGACTCACTATGTGTGTAATAGTGTTTAACATGATTTTTGAATGACTACCTCATCGCTCTACCCCACATATACAATTATCTGTAAGGGCCCTTAGTCAAGCAGTGCATTTCAAACACAGATTCAACCACTAAGACCAGGGAGGTTCCAATGCCAAATCCACATCTCTATCCCTCTAATCATCTCTAACTCCTCTTCCTCCCTGCCTTTTGCTAATCTGACTCTCCACTTCACTCGCTTTCGATGACCTAGAGAAACAGAGGGAGAGGAGCAACAAATAGGATATAATTGTGGTCAGGAAAAAAATGTATCGCTCTCTTTCTTTCTTTCTCTCTTTCTTTTTCTCAACCATACACATATTTTCTTCCTAATAATCACCTCTTAGGGGTTTCCATAATAAATTGTGTGATACAGTTACACGTCTCCCATTCCACACACACTCTTTCTCACCTCCAGTCAACTCTCGCTTTCTTCCCTGACAGACTAACCACAGAGTTTGCCAATGTTAGCTGATTAGTTATGAAGCTGGGACAGTTTCCAAATTAATGGCAGAAACAGGACAAAACAAGCAACTTGTTAGCTGGCTCGATAAACAAATATCCAACTCAATATCATATGAGCTCCATTGCGCGGGCATCTACACTAACACGACAGTTAAGCTGTAAAAATAACGAGACAATGTATAGCCTATGAATATCTACACCTAGTAGACATGACAAACCATAACCTAAGCCCAACAGATAAATAAAAATTACCCTACCTTTCATTTCAGTGGCTAGTTAGCTGTAGGATAGCTAGTGAAAATGACAAGGTTGACGCTTTGTGCGCGCAGCCCAAATGTACAGCTACACACTACTTTGCTTGCCTGACAGACTAGTTACCTTTAGCCAGCAGCTTTGGCCATTTCCACATGAATTACATGGGTAGAAAAAAGACAAAACAATTGTCGTGACTCTCCTGGCTGAGGATCTAAGGCCTCAGATCAGCTTGGCAAATGGCTGACATGACCAGACCCCTCTCACCCACAGAAGAAGAAAGGGGGGGCTGGGCAGGTTTATGACACCTCACGCCAATCGTAAATCTTATGCAGCAGAGAACCGTCTCTTGCTTTTCAGTATCAAGATTGGAATTACTTTGTTACAGAGACATTTTGCCGGCTAAAAACTCTCAGGTCCAAAGAGTGAAATATTTCTAAGATAGGAATGTTAAGAATTGGTCAGTGGGGATCTAAAGAATAATCATGTCATATTGCTTTTCAATTTGTGATGTTATTAAAAACTGTATGAAACAAATACTGCAACTTAGGAAGGAAGCCCCCTACGGCTGTTAAGTTTCCATCCAATATGATGTTAATACAATATGAAGAACGATGAAACTATTCTTGTTAAGATATTAATGTGATTTTAGTTTTATTACGAGATTATAGTTTTCATGTGCTTAAAAGGACTCACTAAGAATGAACATATTAGACCAGCAGACGTGAAGTGTGAGCTAAACGTTACAAATGGTTGAAACTCTAAGACCAGAAAACATGTAGATGTGGCTACATGGCTGAAAATGGTTAGAACTTTGAATCTCCACATGAGGTGAAATGAATAAGGACTAGACCCATTGCCAGTCTGCAGCTGGACATGTAAAAGTGGTCCTAGAACTTTGATTAAAGACACGAGGTGGGAAGGAAGAATATCCTATCTCAGACAACCATCGGTGCATCTGAAGATCTGTTCTATTTGAACACTCCCCTACAAGATCAAGACAACTACGAAGAAGGAAATTGTGACCTCTGGTGGATAACCAGAGCCTTACACCCATCGAGCCATTCCCCATAAAAGGATTGACTGGTTTCAACAGAGAGACGATGAACAAAGACATCTTCACATAAATACATTGTGTTTCTTACCACAAACAGGCAGCGGCTCGTGTGCAACTGGTTACTTTAAGTGTAGTTACCAAATGTACGATAAATGTCCCTTTTTCCCTATCTCTCTATTTTCCACACCCCCTTTTCCATCTCTGTGTAATAAGCCGTCATATCCGGTCAGTCCACTAAGGACTTTTGTCTCATGTAAGTGTGTATGTGTATTCTGCGTTATCATTTAGCTAGTTAGTAAATAAATAGTTAAATTAATTTGTGTAGAACTGAATAATCAGAAAAGGCTGGGGTTCTTGCGGATTGAAGAAGTCTGCGACATTCAGAATTAGGCTGATATGAGGTAATGATTAATAAATGACTGTTATCGATGTATCTTATAAATCATCTTGAGTTTAATTTGGGAGATGGTAACGCATTAAACAACTTCTTCCGTGGTACATCAAATTCCTAATTAGGTACTTATTTCATGATTAGTTGATAAGATACGTAACAGTCATCAGATTAATGAAAGTCACATCACGAAACAATCAACTAGTTAACCGACTACAGTACCTTCAGAAAGCATTCAGACCTCTTACATTATAGCCTTATTCTAAAATGGATTAAAATAAAACAATTTCCTTAGCAATCTACACACAATACCCCATGATGACAAAGCTTAAAAAGGTTCCTAGAAATGTTCTAAATTGTATTAAAAGATAGAAATAACATATTTGCATAAGTATTCAGACCCTTTGCTTTGATACTTGAATTTGAGCTCAGGTGCATCCTGTTTCCATTGATCATCCTTGAGATGTTTCTTCAACTTGATTGGAGACCACCTGTGGTAAATTCAATTGATTGGACATGATTTGGAAAGGCACACCTGTCTATATACAGTGCCTTGCAAAATTATTCATCCCCCTTTGCGTTTTTCCTATTTTGTTGCATTACAACCTGTAATTTAAATTGATTTTTATTTGGATTTCATGTAATGGACATACACAAAATAGTCCAAATTGGTGAAGTGAAAAAAATAGCTTGTTTCAAAAAATAAAAAAATAAAAAAAATAATGGAAAAGTGGTGCGTGCATATGTTTTCACAACCTTTGCTATGAAGCCCCTAAATAAGATCTGGTGCAACCAATTACCTTCAGAAGTCACAAAATTAGTTACATAAAATCCACCTGTGTGCAATCTAAGTGTCACATGATCTGTCACTTGATCTTAGTATATATACATCTGTTCTGAAAGGCCCCAGTGTCTGCAACACCACTAAGTAAGTAGTACCACCGAGCAAGTGGCACCATGAAGACCAAGGAGCTCTCCAAACAGGTCAGGGACAAAGTTGTGGAGAAGTACAGATCAGGGTTGGGTTGTAAAAAAATATCAACAACTTTGAACATCCCACAGGAGCACCATTAAATCCATTATTTTTAAAAATGGAAAGAATATGCCACCACAACAAACCTACCAAGAGAGGGTTGCCCACCAAAACTCACAGACCAGGCATGGAGGGCATTAATCAGAGTGGAAAAAAAGATAACCGAGACTGAACTAAGCAATTGGGGGAGAAGGGCCTTGGTCAGGGAGGTGACCAAGAACCCAATGGTCACTCTGACAGAGCTCCAGAGTTCCAGAAGGACAACCATCTCTGCAGCACCCCACCATTTAGGCCTTTATGGTAGAGTGGCCAAGCGGAAGTCAACCCTCAGTAAAAGGCAAATGACAGCCAGCTTGGAGTTTGCCAAAAAGCATCTAAAGAAACAAGAATCTTTGGTCTGATGAAACCAAGATTGAACTCTTTAGCCTGAATTCCAAGGGTCTCGTCTTGAGGAAATCTGGCACCATCCCTACGGTGAAGCACGGTGGTGGCAGCATCATGCTGTGGGGATGTTTTTCATCGGCAGAGACTGGGAGACTAGCCAGGACCCAGTGAAAGATGAACGGAGCAAAGTACAGAGAGACCCTTGATGAAGACCTGCTGCAGAGCACTTAGGACGATTCACCTTCCAACAGGACAACGACCCTAAGCACACAGCCAAGATAGCACAGGAGTGGCTTCCGGACAAGTCTCGGAATATCCTTGAGTGGCCAAGCCAGAGCCCCAACTGACCCGATCAAACATCTCTGGAGAGACCTGAAAATAGCTGTGCATCGATGCTCCCCATCCAACCTCACAGAGCTTGAGAGGATCTGCAGAGAAGAATGGGATAAAATCCCCAAATACAGGTATGCCAGGCAAGTAATGTCATTCCCAAGAAGACTCAAAGCTGTAATCGCTTCCAAAGGTGTTTCAACAAAGTACCGACTCAAGGGTCTGAATACTTATGTAAATGTGATATTTAAGTTTTTTAAATGTGTTAAATTTGTAAACATTTCTAAAAACCTGTTTTTGCTTTGTCATTATGGGGTATTGTTCGTAGATTGATGAGGACAGAACAAAATGTGGAAAAAGTCAAAGGGTCTGAATACTTTCCGAATGCACTGTATAGTCTCTAATAATGGTCACATTGTTGGACAATACACTACTGTTATACAGTCTGCTACATTAGCTTGTAGCACTGTTCACTACATAAGACAAGCTCTGACAATAACAAAGGGGCTGAAGTCTACATCATTCATATCACAGTACACTCTATAAGGCTCTGTCAACTTCCATTAGCCCACTGTTCGTGCGTGTTGCACATGGAACTGAGGCCAGTTAGAGGGCAGTACAGTTTGCCCTGCTCATTGATGGCAATGAGAGTGTTGTGGAGTTCATTATACTCAGCCTTCACATTTTGAGAGAGAAGGAGAGAGGGGGAGAGTGAAAGATAGAAAGGGGAGGGGGAAATAAGATAAAGAAGAAAACACCCCAAAGTTTCCAAAACTGTCCAAATATTGTCTGTGAGTATAACATAACGTATTCTGCAGACGAAAACCTGAGAAAATCTAACCCGGAAGTGATATTTTTTTTTAAAGATCTGTGTTTCCTGGACCGTCTTTCTTCCATTTAAAGGGGTATCTACCAGATTCCTTTTCCAATGGTTTCCTCAGGCTGTGACCAGGCTTTAGATATAGTTTCAACTTTTATTTTGAAAAATGAACGAGATTTTTCAAAACTAGTCAGGTGTCCTCCGAATAGTTCCTGCGTGCGCAAGAGGAGCTCTCCATTTTCCTTTTGTCTCTTAAAACTTCTTGTCAATATGGGGGCGCGGTTTTCACTTTGTAAAAAATCGTGCCCAAATTAAACTTCCTCGTACTCTATTCTAGATCGTACAATATGCATATTATTATTACTATTGGATAGAAAACACTCTCACGTTTCTAAAACCGTTTGAATTATATCTGTGAGTAAAACAGAACTCATTTTGCAGCAAACTTCCTGACAGGAAGTGAAAAATCTGAAATCGAGGCTCTGTTTCAGGGCCTTCCTATTCAATTGCTTGAAATCTATGGATATACATGCACTTCATACGCCTTCCACTAGATATCAACAGGCAGTGGGAGGTGGAATGGGTTGTCTAGCTTGATCTGAGGTCGAACAAGAGCTCTTGGAATGACGTGACCACAATTTCATTGTCTTCGAAGGCGCGGGAAGGACATCAGCATTGGCTTCTGAAAAGCGTTCGGTATAGACGGCTAAAATCTCCGGCTTTGATTTTATTTGATACATGTGATAATATCATCGTAAAGTATGTTTTTTCAATATAGTTTTATCAGATTATTCAACGTTTATCGGGAGTTTTGGAGTTTTCCGTTCTCTGCGTTAGGTGAAGATGGACATCTTCGCGCCACTTGGCTAGCTAAGGTTGCTAATTCGACAGGAGAAGAGGACATTCTAAAACCAAACAACGATTTATTCTGGACAAAGGACTCCTTGTACAAGATTCTGATGGAAGGTCAGCAAAAGTAAGAACCATTTATGATGTTATTTCGTATTTCTGTGGAAAATTCTAGTCGTATTTTCCTTCCTTTTTGCGGGCGCTGTCTCGCTATAACGTAAGCTGTTTGTTATGGTAAAGTTATTTTTAAAATCTAACATGGCGATTGCATTAAGAACTAGTGTATCTTTCATTTGCTGTCCAACATGTATTTTTTAGTAAAGTTTATGATGAGTTCTTTGGTCAGATTAGGTGACTGTCCAAAATATCTCCGGATAATTTGGTGAATCGATGCTACATATTCACAACGTATAACCACGGTTTGCAGCTCAAAATATGCACATTTTCGAACAAAACATAAGTGTATTGTGTAACATGATGTTATAAGACTGTCATCTGATGAAGTTGGTCAAGGTTAGTGACTAATTTTATATCTTTTGCTGGTTTTTGCGAATGCTATGAATGAATGCGGTTGTGTGTTTGATTATTGTGGTAAGCTAATATAATGCTATATTGTGTTTTCGCTGTAAAACACTTAAAAAATCTGAAATATTGGCTGGATTCACAAGATGTTTATCTTTCATTTGCTGTACACCATGTATTTTTCATAAATGTTTTATGATGAGTATTTAGGTATTTCACGTTGCTCTCTGTAATTATTCTTGCTGCTTCGGTGCTATTTGTGATTGTAGCTGCAATGTAAAACTATGATTTATACCTCAAATATGCACATTTTCGAACAAAACATAGATTTATTGTATAACATGTTATAAGACTGTCATCTGATGAAGTTATTTCTTGGTTAGTGACTAATTATATCTCTATTTGGTCGGTTTTGTGATAGCTACCTATGCGGTAAAAAAATGGTGAAAATATGCGGTTGAGTCTTTTGCTATTGTGGTTAGCTAATAGAAATACATAGTGTTTTCGCTGTAAAACATTTTAAAAATCGGAAATGATGGCTGGATTCACAAGATGTGTATCTTTCATTTGCTGTATTGGACTTGTGATATTTATATGCTAGTATTTACTTGTGGCGCTATGCAAGGCTATGCTAGTCAGCTTTTTACTGATGAGGATGCTCCTGGATCAGGGATGGTGATGAAGTAGAGGTTAAAGAATAGGTTATGGTCCGGTTGAAATATGATCGATTATGTTTGTTAAAAAACAACCTGAGGATTGATTATAAAAAACATTTGACATGTTTCTACGACCATTACGGATACTTTTTGGAATTTGTCGAACGGAACAAGCCTTTGGTTTTCTGAACATAACGCGCAACCCAAATGGCGTTTTTTTTGTTATAAAAGTAATATTTATCGAACAAAAGAACATTTGTTGTGTAACTGGGAGTCTCGTGAGTGCAAACATCCGAAGATTATCTAAGGTAAGCGATTAATTTGATTGCTTTTCTGACTTTCGTGACCAAGCTAATTTAAGGCTAACTGTTCTAGCATTGACTGATACACTCACAAACGCTTGGATTGCTTTCGCTGTAAAGCATATTTTCAAAATCTGACACGATAGGTGGATTAACAACAAGCTAAACTGTATCTGGTTGATACGCCTTTAAATGTAGGAGGGGCAAGCAACAGGAAAGGGGTAAACATTTTTTTAAAAGCACTTCCGGGTTGGATTTCCTCAGGTTTTCGCCTGCAGAATCAGTTTTGTTATACTCACAGACAATATTTTGACAGTTTTGCAAACTTTGGAGTGTTTTCTATCCTAATCTGTAAATTATATGCATATTCTACGATCTGGGCCTGAAAAATAGTCCGTTTACGTTGGGAACGTTATAAAAAAATCTAAAATAATTCTGGCCCCTAGCGTCAAGAAGTTAAGACGGGTTTCGGAGCTCCACATTTTCTGTGATTTTCTGAACTCACACACACACAATAGGGAGTGACAAAGTGTTAGCCTGTCTAGCGGAACCCCCCCAACATTCCACTGAAAAGGCAGTGCGCGAATTTCAAAAAATAGTTTTTTGAAATATTTAACTTTCACACATTAACAAGTCCAATACAGCAAATGAAAGATAAACATCTTGTGAATCCAGCCAACATGTCTGATTTTTTTAATGTTTTACAGCGAAAACCAAATACAAAAAAGCACAGACATTTCTTTCACAGCACAGGTAGCTTGCACAAAACCCCCAAATAGAGATAGAATTAGTCACTAACCAAGAAACAACTTCATCAGATGACAGTCTTATAACATGTTATACAATAAATCTATGTTTTGTTCGAAAAATTTGCATATTTCAGGTATAAATCATAGTTTTACATTGCAGCTACAATCACAAATATCACCAAAGCAGCTAGAACAATTACAGAGAGCAACGTGAAATACCTAAATACTCATCATAAAACATTTATGAAAAATACATGGTGTACAGCAAATGAAAGATAAACATCTTGTGAATCCAGCCAATGTTTCAGATTCTTTAAGTGTTTTACAGCGAAAACACAATATAGCATTATATTAGCGTACCACAATAGCCAACCACACAACCGGATTCATTCA
This sequence comes from Salvelinus alpinus, assembly GCF_045679555.1. NCBI lineage: Eukaryota > Metazoa > Chordata > Actinopteri > Salmoniformes > Salmonidae > Salvelinus > Salvelinus alpinus. The sequence goes on along the minus strand of NC_092118.1, from coordinate 861,113 downwards.
CTGCAAAGGTAGCGATCGCAAAAACCAGCAAAAGATATAAAATTATTCACTAACCTTGACAAACTTCTTTAGATTACAGTCCTATAACATCATGTTACACAATACATATATGTTTTGTTTGAAAATGTGCATATTTAGCGGTACAAATCGTGGTTTTACAATGTGAATACGTAGCCAAACTGCACAAAATTATCCAGATATATTTCTGACACTCACCTAATCTAATCAAAGAACTCATCATAAACTTTACTAAAAAATACATGTTGTACAGCAAATGAAAGATACACTAGTTCTTAATGCAATCGCCGTGTTAGAATTCTAAAAATAACTTTAGTACGACAATCAGCTTACGTTATAACGAGACAGCGCTTGCAATGAGGGCGGAAAATAGTACTAAACATTTTCCACAGAAATACGAAATAACATCATAAATGGTTCCTACTTTTGCTGAGCTTCCATCAGAATCTTGTACAAGGTGTCCTTTGTCCAGAATAAATCGTTGTTTGGTTTAAGAATGTCCTCTTCGCCTGTCGAATTAGCAACCAAAGCTAGCCAAGTGGCGCGAAGTTGTCCATCTTCACCAAACGCAGAGAACGGAAAATGCCAAAACTCCCGATAAACGTTCAATAATCTGATAAAAATATATTGAAAAAACATACTTTACGATGATATTATCAAATGTATCAAATAAAATCAAAGCCGAAGATATTAGCCGTCTATACCGAACGCTTTTCAGAATGCAATCCAGGGTTCCTTCCCGCGCCTTGCTGGACAAAGGAAATTTGGGGTCACGTCATTCCAAGAGCTCTTGTTCGACCTCAGATCAAGCTAGACACCCCATTACACCTCCCACTGCCTGTTGACATCTAGTGGAAGGCGTATGAAGTGCATGTATATCCATAGATTTCAAGCAAATGAATAGGAAGGCCCTGGAACAGAGCCTCGATTTCAGATTTTTCACTTCTTAACAGGAAGTTTGCTGCAAAATGAGTTCTGTTTTACTCACAGATATAATTCAAACGGTTTTAGAAACGTGAGAGTGTTGTCTATCCAATAGTAATAATAATATGCATATTGTACGATCTAGAATAGAGTACGAGGCCGTTAAAATTGGGCACGATTTTTTCCCAAAGTGAAAATAGCGCTCCTATCCCAAAGAAGTTTTAACTTCTCTGGGATATGTGGGACGCTAACGTCCCACTTGGCCAAAAGCCAGTAAAAATGCAGAGCGCCAAATTCAAATAAATTCCTATAAAAATCTAACTTTCATGACATCACACATGAAAGATACCAAATTAAAGCTACACTTGTTGTGAATCCAGCCAACATGTCAGAATTCAAATAGGCTTTATGACGAAAGCACACCAAACGATTATGTTAGGTCAGAGCCAAGTCACAGAAATACAAAGCCATTTTTCCAGCCAAAGAGAGGAGTAACAAAAAGCAGAAAGAGATAAAATGTATCACTAACCTTTGATGATCTTCATCAGATGACACTCATAGGACTTCATGTTACACAATACATGTATTTTTTGTTCGGTAAAGTTCATATTTATATCCCAAAATCTGAGTTTAGGCAAGACGCTACTGTACCACTTGGCAAAAAGCCTGAGAAAATGCAGAGCGCCAAATTCAAATAAATTACTATGAAAATTACTATAAAATCAAACTTTCATTAAATCATACATGAAAGATACCAAATTAAAGCTACACTTGTTGTGAATCCAGCCAACATGTCAGAATTCAAATAGGCTTTTCGGCAAAAGCAAACGATGCTATTATCTGAGGATAGCAACAGAGTAAACAAAGAGAGAGAAGCATATTTCAACCCCGCAGGCACGACACAAAACGCAGAAATAAAAATATAATTAATCCATTACCTATGATGGGCTTCTGTTGTTGGCACTCCAATATGTCCCATAAACATCACAAATGGTCCTTTTGTTCGAATAATTCCATCGATATATATCCAAAATGTCCATTTATTTGGCGCGTTTGATCCAGAAAAACAACGGTTCCAACTTGTGCAACGTGACTACAAAATATCTCAAAAGTTACCTGTAAACTTTGCCAAAACATTTCAAAGTACTTTTGTAATACAACTTTAGGTAATTTTTTACGTAAATCATCGATAAAATTGAAGACGGGATGATCTGTGTTCAATACAGGATTAAAACAAACTGTAGCTAGCTTTCTGGTCACGCGCCTCTAACAAACAGTACACTTCAAGTGACCTTCGTTCAAGATGGCCGTACTTCTTCATTACACAAAGCAAAAAACCTCAACCAATTTCTAAAGACTGTTGACATCCAGTGGAAGCGGTAGGAACTGCAAGAAGGTCAATTAGAAATCTGGATTCCCAATGAAATGTCATTGAAAAGAGAGTGACCTAAACATTTTATTTATTCTGAATGGTTTGTCCTCGGGGTTTCGCCTGCTAAATAAGTTTTGTCATACTCACATACATGTTTCAAACAGTTTTAGAAACTTCAGAGTGTTTTCTATCCAAATCTATTAATAATATGCATATCTTATTTTCTGGGGATGAGTAGCTGGCAGTTGAATTTGGGTATGCTTTTCATCCAAACGTGAAAATGCTGCCCCCTTTCCTAGAGAAGTTAAACAGAAGGCGCTGTGACTGAAATCAACACTAAATGTGTTGGCAAATGGAATCACCGTAGTCTCTAGGCCGTGCTGAGTTCAAGGAGATGCCCCACTTGACTGTAGCTTGCTCTGTCTGACCGCAGCGACCGTGCGAACGGTCATAGGGGCTGTTTAGAAGGGTTAAAAAGGTCACATCTTTCCAAAATGTCATATGTGTGATTAGGCAACTCTGTGACACTTTAGGGTCCACTCATTCAGACTGCTCTTACTTCCTCATTTTTCAGAATTCAAGCCTGAAACAATTTCTAAAGACTGTTGACATCTAGTGGAAGGCATAGAAACTGCAATTTGAGTCCTAAATCAATGGATACTGTAATGGCATTGAATAGAAAACTACTTCCTGAATGGATGTTTCTCAGGTTTTTGCCTGCCAAATCAGTTCTGTTATACTCACAGACACTGTTATACTCACAGACACTATTTTAACAATTTTGGAAACTTTAGAGTGTTTTCTATCCAATACTACCATTTTTTTGCATATCATATCTTCTGGGCCCAAGAAGCAGGCAGTTTAATTTGGGCATGCATTTCATCCAAAATTCCGAATGCTGCCCCCTACCCATTTACATTTACATTTAAGTCATTTAGCAGACACTCTTATCCAGAGCGACTTACAAATTGGAAAGTTCATACATATTCATCCTGGTCCCCCCGTGGGGAATGAACCCACAACCCTGGCGTTGCAAGCGCCATGCACTACCAACTGAGCCACACGGAGAAGTTAACAAGGGTGCTTTGTTAAAAGTTAATTTGTAGAATTTCTTTCATAGTTTTGATGTAAGAATTAAAATAATTTGCTTTTCAATTTTACTCGACTATTAGTACCGGCATCTGATGGTCATGGTGCTTTCAAGACAACTGGGAACTCAAAACAACTAAATAAGGTTAGATGATGACATCAGTAACCTTCAGGTTGGAAAGTCGGAGCTCTAGAAAGATACCAGAGTTTCCGAGTTGGAATTCCTGCATCTGCCTCATGCACAAATTTATGTTGTTCCTATGACCAGAGAAAGCTAAGTATTCCATAATATTCAAAAAGGTACAAGGAGCTGCTAATAATGATAAAAACTCATTAATTGTAGCTACTCTGGATTGCGAAACTATTCATTCCCCTTGGCATTTTTCCTATTTTGTTGCCTTACAACCTGGAATTAAAATAGATTTTGGGGGTTTCGTATCATTTGATTTACACAACATGCATACCACTTTGAAGATGCAAAATATTTACTATTGTGAAACAAACAAGAAATAAGACAAAAAACAGAACTTGAGCGTGCATAACTATTCAAAGTCAATACTTTGTAGAGCCACCTTTTGCAGCAAATACAGCTGCAAGTATCTTGGGGTATGCCTCTATAAGCTTGGCACATCTAGCCACTGGGATATTTGCCCATTCTTCAAGGCAAAACTGCTCCCGCTCCTTCAAGTTTGATGGGTTCCGCTGGTGTACAGATATCTTTAAGTCATACCACAGATTCTCAATTGGATTGAGGTCTGGGCTTTGACTAGGCCATTACAAGACATTTAAATGTTTCCCTTTAAACCCTTTGAGTGTTGATTTAGCAGTATACTTAGGGTCACTGTCCGGCTGGAAGGTGAAAATCCATCCCAGTCTCATATCTCTGGAAGACTGAAACAGGTTTCCTTCAAGAATTTCCCTGTATTTAGCGCCATCCATCATTCCTTCAATTCTGACCAGTTTCCCAGTCCCTGCTGATGAAAACATGGGATGGTGTTCTCGGGGTGATGAGAGGGGTTGGGTTTGTGCCAGGCCAAAAAGCTTTAGTCTCATCTGACCAGAGTACCTTCTTCCATATGTTTGGGGAGTCTCCCACATACCTATTGGCAGCCTATTTTTTACTTTAAGCAATGCCTTTTTTCTGGCCACTCTCCCGTAAAGCCCAGCTCTGTGGAGTGTATGGCTTAAAGTGGTCGTATGGACAGATACTCCAATCTCCACTGTGGAGCTTTGCAGCTCCTTCAGGGTTATCTTTGGTCTCTTTGTTGCGTCTTTGATTAACCTCTAATTCCTCCCAAACCCGGATCCGGGAGCACCCCCCACAGTAAAAAAGCTGACTAGCATAGCTTAGCATAACGTCACAAGTAAATACTAGCATCTAAATATCATTAAATCACAAGTCCAAGACACCAGATGAAAGATACACATCTTGTGAATCCAGCCATCATTTCTGATTTTTAAAATGTTTTACAGGGAAGACACAATATGTAAATCTATTAGCTAACCACGTTAGCAAAAGACACCACTTTTTTTACTCCACCAGTTTTTTACTCCATCAGTAGCTATCACAAATTCGACCAAATAAAGATATATATAGCCACTAACCAAGAAACAACTTCATAAGATGACAGTCTGATAACATATTTATTGTATATCATATGTTTTTTTAGAAAAATGTGCATATTTCAGGTATAAATCACAGTTCTACATTGCAGCTGCAATCTGAAATAGTGCCGAAGCTGCCAGAATAATTACAGAGACCAACGTCAAATACCTAATTACTCATCTTAAAACATTTCTGAAAAATACACAGCGTACAGCAAATGAAAGCACAACATCTTGTGAATCCAGCCAATATGTCAGATCTTTTAAGTGTTTTACAGCGAAAACACAATATAGCATTATATTAACTTAGCACAATAGCCAGAAACACAAGCAATTTACCAGCAGCACAGGTTAGCGATCGTAACAATACAGCAAAAGATATATAATTTTTGACTAACCTTGATATACTTCGTCAGATGACAGTCCTGTAACATCATATTACACAATGCATATAGGTTTTGTTCGAAAATGTGCATATTTAGCAGCACAAATCGTGGTTATACAATGTGATCAGTGGCAACAGGTCATGCATTCTGGCCGGCGCCATCTTGGAAAGGCACCTAAGTTTACGATTATTTATCGATTAGATTGACTAAAAAATACAGGTTGGCCAGCAAATGAAAGATGCATTAGTTATTAACTTTTAGTTGGTACTCATCCCGGATCCGGGAGCACCCCCCACAGTAAAAAAGCTGACCAGCATAGCCTAGCATAGCGTCACAAGTAAATACAAGCATCTAAATATCATTAAATCACAAGTCCAAGACACCAGATGAAAGATACAGATCTTGTGAATCCAGTCATCATTTCTGATTTTTAAAATGATTTACAGGGAAGACACAATATGTAAATCTATTAGCTAACCACGATAGCAAAAGACACAACTTTCTTTTCTCCACCATTTTTTCCCTGCATGGGCAGCTATCACAATTTCGACTAAATAAAGATATATATAGCCACTAACCAAGAAACAACTTCATAAGATGACAGTCTGATAACATATTTATGGTATAGGATAAGTTTTTTTAGAAAAATGTGCATTTTTCAGGTATAAATCACATTTCTACATTGCAGCTGCAATCTGAAATAGCGTTGGAAGCAGCCGGAATAATTACAGAGACCGACGTCAATTACCAAAATACTCATCCTAAAACATTTCTGAAAAATACACAGCATACAGCAATCGAAAGACACAGACCTTCTGAATCCAGACAATGTTTCAGATTTTCTAAGTGTTTTACAGGGAAGACACAATATGTAAATCTATTAGCTAACCACGATAGCAAAAGACACCACTTTTTTTCTCCACCATTTTTTCCTGCATCAGTAGCTATCACTAATTCGACTAAATAAAGATATATATAGCCACTAACCAAGAAACAACTTCATAAGATGACAGTCTGATAACATATTTATGGTATAGGATAAGTTTTTTTAGAAAAATGTGCATTTTTCAGGTATAAATCACATTTCTACATTGCAGCTGCAATCTGAAATAGCGTTGGAAGCAGCCGGAATAATTACAGAGACCGACGTCAATTACCAAAATACTCATCCTAAAACATTTCTGAAAAATACACAGCATACAGCAATCGAAAGACACAGACCTTCTGAATCCAGACAATGTTTCAGATTTTCTAAGTGTTTTACAGGGAAGACACAATATGTAAATCTATTAGCTAACCACGATAGCAAAAGACACCACTTTTTTTCTCAACCATTTTTTCCTGCATCAGTAGCTATCACTAATTCGACTAAATAAAGATATATATAGCCACTAACCAAGAAACAACTTCATAAGATGACAGTCTGATAACATATTCATGGTATAGGATAGTTTTTTTTTGAAAAATGTGCATATTTCAGGTATAAATCACATTTCTACATTGCAGCTGCAATCTGAAATAGCGTTGGAAGCAGCCGGAATAATTACAGAGACCGACGTCAATTACCAAAATACTCATCCTAAAACATTTCTGAAAAATACACAGCATACAGCAATCGAAAGACACAGATCTTGTGAATCCAGACAATGTTTCAGATTTTCTAAGTGTTTTACAGCGAAAACACAATATATTGTTATATTAGCATACCACATGAGCTAACATCACCCAGCATTGAATCAACCCCAAAAGGGTCGATAACGTTATCGCCACCAAAATATATTAATTTTTTCACTAACCTTCTCAGAATTCTTCAGATGACAGTCCTGTAACATCATATTACACAATGCATATAGAGTTTGTTCGAAAATGTGCATATTTAGCATCAAAAATCTTGGTTATGCAATGTAATCTGTCAAAACATGGCATGCATTCGGGCCGGCGCCATCTTAGAAAGGCACCTATGATTACGATTATTTATCGATTAGATTGACAAAAAAAATACAGGTTGGACAGCTAATGAAAGATGCATTGGTTATTAATGCAACCGCTGATTTAGATTTTTAAAATTAACGTTACTAGACATACAGTGTGCGTTACAGCCAGACTAGTGCCGCAATAATGGCGGACAAATCCGTTTACATTTTTCCACATAAATACGGAATAACATCATAAATAGCTCTTACTTTTGGACGAGCGTCCATCAGAATCTTGGGCAAGGTGTCCTTTGTCCAAAAGAATCGTTGCTTGGTTGTAAAACGTCGTCTTCAACTTCGGAATTAGCAGCTAACAATAGCTATGTCGCACAGACATGCCCAAATGGCCAAAGTGCAATACTAAGGAAATACCGAAAATAGCAATATACTCGCATAAACTGATATAACTCGGTTTAAAATAACTTCGTTATGATGTTTCTAACACCTATATCGAATTAAATTACAGACGGATATAGCTAAGGCCGATAACTGAGCGTTTCAAAATGCCATCCTGAGATCTAACTTTGCGCAATGACGAACGACGAAAAGAGAGCTCCCTTCGTTCCTTGGCCTTTTATAAGCTCTGAGAACTACGTAGACACTCCATTCCACTTCTCATTGGTTACTGACATCCAGGGGAAGGCGGGTGCAGTTCATGTCGACCCATAGGATACATACAGAGCTTTAAACTGATCTGAGAACAGAGCCTCGTTTTCAGACCTTCGCAGTTCCTGTCATGAATTTCGCTGCAGAAAGAGTTCTGGTTCACCCACAGACATAATTCAAACGGTTTTAGAAACTAGAGATTGTTTTCTATCCAATAGTAATAATAATATGCATATTGTACGAGCAAGAATTGAGTACGAGGCAGTTTAATTTGGGAACGATAAATGTCCAAGTTGAAACAGCACCCCCTGTAGTGTCAATTAATGCCCTCCTTGCCTGGTCTGTGAGTTTTGGTGGGCGGCCTTCTCTTGGCAGGTTTGTTGTGGTGCCATATTCTTTCCATTTTATAATAATGGATTTAATGGTTCTCCGTGGAATTATAACCCAACCCTGTTCTGTACTTCTCCACAACTTTGTCCCTGACCTGTTTGGAGAGCTCCTTGGTCTCCATGGTGCCGCTTACTTGGTGGTGTTGCAGACTCCGGGGCCTTTCAGAACAGGTGTATATATACTGAGATCATGTGACACTTAGATTGCACACAGGTGGACCTTATTTAACTAATTATGTGACTTCTGAAGGGAATATGGTTGCACCAGACCTTATTTAGGGGCTTCATAGCAAAGGGGGTGAATAAATATGTATGCACCACTTTTCCATTTTTTATTTATTTTTGCATTTTTTAATACAATTTGGACTATTTTGTGTGTGTCCATTATAAAAATCTATTTAAACTTCAGGTTGTAATGCAACAAAATAGGAAAAACGGGGGATGAATACTTTTGCAAGGCACTAAGTACACACCCCTGAGGGGCTCCCGTGTTGAGGATCAGCATGGCAGATGTGTTGTTGCCTATTCTTACCACCTGGGGGCGACCGTCGGGAGGTCCAGGATCCAGTTGCAGAGGGAGGTTTTTAGTCTCAGGGTCCTTAGCTTAATGATGACCTTCGTGGGCACTATGGTGTTGAACGCTGAGCTGTAGTCAATGAACAGCATTCTCACATAGGTGTTCCTTTATTCCAGGTGGGAAAGGGCAGTGTGGAGTGCGATTGCATCATCTGTGGAACTGTTGGGGCGCTATGCGAATTGGAGTGGGTTTTGGCTATCCGGGATGATGCTGTTGATGTGAGCCATGACCGGTCTTTCAAAGCACTTCATGGCTACCGATGTGAGTGCTACGGGGTAGTAATCATTTTGGAAGGTTACCTTGGATTTCTTGGGCACAGGGACTATGGTGGTGTGCTTGAAACATGTAGGTATTATAGACTAGGTCAGGGAGAGTTTGAAAATGTCAGTGAAGACACTTGCCAGTTGGTCCGCGCATGGTTTGAGTACACATCCTGGAAATCCGTCAAGCACTACAGCTTTGTGAATGTTGACAAAAGGTCTTGCTCATATCGGCTACCAAAAGCGTTATCACACAGTCGTCCAGAGCAGCTGGTGATCTCGTGCATGCTTCAGTGTTGCTTGCCTAGAAGCGTGCATAAAAGGCATTTAGCTCTTCTGGTTGGCTCGCGTCACTGGGCAGTTCAAGTCTGGTTTTTCCGTTGTAGTCCGTAATACTTTTCAAGCCCTGCCTCATCCGATGAGCATCGGAGCCGGTGTCGTAGGGTTCAATCTTAATCCTATACTGACGCGTTGCTTGTTTGATGGTTCGTTTGAGGGCATAGCGTGATTTCTTATAAGTGTCCGGATTAGTGTCCCGCTCCTTGAAAGTGGCAGCTCTAGCCTTTAGCTCGATGCGGATGTTGCCTGTAATCCATGGCTTCTAGTTGGGATGTAAATGAGGCATTTATATGTGTAAATAATTTAAAAGTAAAAAAATTATGAAGCAATCACAGATTGACCCTTTAAATACTATAATTTATCTCTCAATAGCATAGCACAACTGTCTTAACCTACCATAACCCAAAATATAAGATTGCATTGCTCCATTGCTTATGACAGGAAAATAAACCATGTATTGCTTCAAAATATGTTTCAAGAGCTGTCAACTACCTTGTCCATTTCCCATCTGAGTAGGCTTATGTGTTAGGCTAGGTCAAATGTAGGTTTAAGTAGCAGTTTCGTAGTCATGGACTATAAATCATTTTGACTTGAGATTTTTGATTGGTCAGGAAATAACATTACAAAGCACGTGCGACACGCCTCACCCAATGTGGTACAGATCTGTTCTTTTTTAGACCTTATAACTGGAACCTCCATCAGAAGCTAGCCATCAGAAGCTAGCCAGCTAATTAGCTACTAGCTATTTAGTCATTGTTTGCCACTGCTAGCGGTCTTTACCTTTAGCTCGGACACCAGACACTTTAGCCCGGATAATGCCTGCCAGTCTGCACAGCGAGATATCAGCCCTGAGCATATCGGCCTGCTTTTTTCCCACTACATTCCTGCCGCAAGCTCTGGACCATTACACCAGATCTTAGCAGCTAGATAGCCACAATAGCCACTCGGTAGCAGCTAACGCCCTTGTACAGAAGTATGCACCAGTTAGCCTCGAGCTAGCCTCAAGCTTGGCCCATCTCCTAGGAAATGAAGTACACCAACTACAATACCTCTCTTGCCAATTGACCTGGACCCTTGTCGACACGGAGCCCGATCCATCCCGACTGGTCTGCTGACGTAATTCGGCCGATGTGCTCTCAACCGGCCTCTGCGTCGTGGATGCTGGTGATGATCCATCTGCTAGCCCCGGCCCGCTAACGTTAGCTTCCTGAACGCCGTATCTCCCGCTCGCCTAGCGTGGTAATCGACTACCGAACGGCTCCCTGTTTCATCTATTGCTGCTCATTGGACCCTATGATCACTCGGCTACACAGCTGATGCCTGCTGGACTGTTCATTAACACAGTACTTAATTTTGTTTATCTGTCGGCCCCAGCCTCGAACTCAGGCCCTGTGTGTAACTGACCCTCTCTGCCCATTCATTTCCATTTACCCGTTGTTGTTGTCTTAGCTATCCCAATCAACACCTGTGATTGCTTTATGCCTCTCTAATGTCAATATGCCTTGTATACTGTTGTTTAGGGCAGCTCTAATTGTTTTATTTAACTGTGGAGCACCTAGACCAGCTCAACATACCTCAGATAGCCCCATTGTCCCACCCCCCACACATGCAGAGACCGCACCTAGATTAACTGGCGCCTCCATAGATGCAACCTCTCTCATCATCACTCAATGGCTAGGTTTACACCCAATGTACTCGCACCCTACCATACCCTTGTCTGTACACTATGCCTTGAATCTATCCTACCAGGCCCAGAAATCTGCTATTTTTCTCCTCTGTTCAAATCAAATTTTATTTGTCACATACACATGGTTAGCAGATGTTAATGCGAGTGTAGCGAAATACTTGTGCTTCTAGTTCCGACAATGCAGTAATAACCAACAAGTAATCTAACCTAACAATTCCACAACTACTACCTTATACACACAAGTATAAAGGGATAAAGAATATGTACATAAAGATATATGAATGAGTGATGGTACAGAACGGCATAGGCAAGATACAGTAGATGGTATAGTGTACAGTCTATACATATGAGATGAGTAATGTAGGGTATGTAAACATAAAGTGGCATAGTTTAAAGTGGCTAGTGATACATGTAGTACATAAAGATGGCAAGATGCAGTGGATGATATACAGTACAGTATATACATATACATATGAGATGAGTAATGTAGGGTATGTAAACATTATATTAAGTGGCATTGTTTAAAGTGGCTAGTGATACATTTTTACATAATTTCCATCAATTCCCATTATTAAAGTGGCTGGAGTTGAGTCAGTATGTTGGCAGCGGCCACTAAATGTTAGTGGTGGCTGTTTAACAGTCTGATGGCCTTGAGATAGAAGCTGTTTTTCAGTCTCTCGGTCCCTGCTTTGATGCACCTGTACTGACCTCACCTTCTGGATCATAGCGGGGTGAACAGGCAGTGGCTCGGGTGGTTGTTGTCCTTGATGATCTTTATGGCCGTCCTGTGACATCGGGTGGTGTAGGTGTCCTGGTAGTTTGCCCCCGGTGATGCGTTGTGCAGACCTCACTACCCTCTGGAGAGCCTTACGGTGGTGGGCGGAGCTGTTGCCGTACCAGGCGGTGATACAGCCCGAAAGGATGCTCTCCATTGTGCATCTGTAGAAGTTTGTGAGTGCTTTTGGTGACAAGCCGAATTTCTTCAGCCTCCTGAGGTTGAAGAGGCGCTGCTGCGCCTTCTTCACAACGCTGTCTGTGTGGGTGGACCAATTCAGTTTGTCCGTGATGTGTACACCGAGGAACATAAAACTTTCCACCTTCTCCACTACTGTCCCGTCGATGTGGATAGGGGGGTGCTCCCTCTGCTGTTTCCTGAAGTCCACAATCATCTCCTTTGTTTTGTTGACATTGAGTGTGAGGTTATTTTCCTGACACCACACTCCGAGGGCCCTCACCTCCTCCCTGTAGGCCGTCTCGTCGTTGTTGGTAATCAAGCCTACCACTGTAGTGTCGTCCGCAAACTTGATGATTGAGTTGGAGGCGTGCATGGCCACGCAGTCGTGGGTGAACAGGGAGTACAGGAGAGGGCTCAGAACGCACCCTTGTGGGGCCCCAGTGTTGAGGATCAGCGGGGTGGAGATGTTGTTACCTACCCTCACCACCTGGGGGCGGCCCGTCAGGAAGTCCAGGACCCAGTTGCACAGGGCGGGGTCGAGACCCAGGGTCTCGAGCTTGATGACGAGTTTGGAGGGTACTATGGTGTTAAATGCTGAGCTGTAGTCGATGAACAGCATTCTCACATAGGTATTCCTCTTGTCCAGATGGGTTAGGGCAGTGTGCAGTGTGATTGCGATTGCGTCGTCTGTGGACCTATTGGGTCGGTAAGCAAATTGGAGTGGGTCTAGGGTGTCAGGTAGGGTGGAGGTGATATGATCCTTGACTAGTCTCTCAAAGCACTTCATGATGACGGAAGTGAGTGCTACGGGGTGGTAGTCGTTTAGCTCAGTTACCTTAGCTTTCTTGGGAACAGGAACAATGGTGGCCCTCTTGAAGCATGTGGGAACAGCAGACTGGGATAAGGATTGATTGAATATGTCCTTAAACACACCAGCCAGCTGGTCTGCGCATGCTCTGAGGACGCGGCTGGGAATGCCGTCTGGGCCTGCAGCCTTGCGAGGGTTAACACGTTTAAATGTTTTACTCAACTCGGCTGCAGTGAAGGAAAGCCCGCAGGTTTTGGTAGCGGGCCGTGTCAGTGGCACTGTATTGTCCTCAAAGCGAGCAAAAAAGTTATTTAGTCTGTCTGGGAGCAAGACATCCTGGTTTTCTTTTTGTAATCCGTGATTGACTGTAGACCCTGTCACATACCTCTTGTGTCTGAGCTGTTGAATTGCTACTCTACTTTTTCTCTATACTGGGACTTAGCTTGTTTTATTGCTTTGCGGAGGGAATAGCTACACTGTTTGTATTCGGTCATGTTTCCGGTCATCTTGCCCTGGTTAAAAGCAGTGGTTCGCGCTTTCAGTTTCACCAAATTCTGCCATCAATCCACGGTTTCTGGTTTGGAAATGTTTTAATGCAATCGCCGTGTTAAATTTAAAAAAAGAACTTTACCATAACAAACAGCTTACGTTATAGCGAGACAGCGCCCGCAATAAGGGCGGAAAATAGAACTAAACATTTTCCTCAGAAATACGAAATAACATCATAAATGGTTCTTACTTTTGCTGAGCTTCCATCAGAATCTGGTACAAGGAGTCGTTGGTCCAGAATAATCGTTGTTTGGTTTGAGAATGTCCTCTTCTCCTGTCGAATTAGCAACCATAGCTAGCCATGTGGCGCAAATGTGCCCAACTTCACCTCACGCAAAGAAAAGAAAATTCCAAAACTCACAATTAACGTTCAATAAACTGATACAACTCGGTTGAAAAAAACTACTTTATGATGTTTTTATCACATCTATCAAATAAAATCAGAGCCGGAGATATCTACCGTGTATACTGAAAGCTTTTCAGAAGGCAATCTGGGGTTCCTTCTCGCGCCTTCGAAGACAATGACATTTCCAGACACGTCATTCCAAAAGCTCTTGTTCGACCTCAGATCAAGCTAGACACCCCATTCCACCTCCCACTGCCTGTTGACATCTAGTGGAAGGCGTATGAAGTGCATGTATATCCATAGATTTCAAGCAATTGAATAGGAAGGCCCTGGAACAGAGACTCGATTTCAGATATTTCACTTCCTGTCAGGAAGTTTGCTGCAAAATGAGTTCTGTTTTACTCACAGATATAATTCAAACGGTTTTAGAAACTTGAGAGTGTTTTCTATCCAATAGTAATAATAATATGCATATTGTACGATCTAGAATAGAGTAGGAGGCAGTTTAATTTGGGAAAGATATTTTACAAAGTGAAAACAGCGCCCCCCTATTGAGAAAAGGTTAATCGTTGCTGTGGGTACGACATCGTCAATGCACTTTCTAATGAACTCGCTCACCGAATCAGCATATTCGTCAATGTTGTTGTTGGACGCAATGCGGAACATATCCCAATCCGCGTGATCGAAGCAGTCTTGAAGTGTGGAATCAGATTGGTCGGACCAGCGTTGAACAGACCTGAGCGCGGGAGCTTGCTGTTTTAGTTTCTGTTTGTAGGCTGGAAGCAACAAAATGGAGTCGTGGTCAGCTTTTCCGAAAGGAGGGCGGGGGAGGGCCTTATATGCGTCGCGGAAGTTAGTATAACAATGATCCAAGGTTTTACCAGCCCTGGTAGCACAATCGACAATCGAGTTTTGTTTTCAGATTAGCCTTGTTAAAATCCCCCGCTACGATGAATGCAGCCTCAGGGTGTGTGGTTTCCAGTTTACAAAGAGTCAGATAAAGTTCGTTCAGGGCCATCGATGTGTCTGCTTGGGGGGGAATATATACAGCTGTGATTATAATCGAAGAGAATTCCCTTGGTAGATAATGCGGTCGACATTTGATTGTGAGGAATTCTAAATCTGGTGAACAGAATGACGTGCGTTCCTGTATGTTGTTATGATCACACCACGTCTCGTTGATCATAAGGCATACACCCCCGCCCCTCTTCTTACCAGAAAGATGTTTGTTTCTGTCGGCGCGATGCGTGAAGAAACCAGCTGGCTGCACCGACTCCATTAGCGTCTCTCGAGTGAGCCATGTTTCCGTGAAGCAAAGAACGTTACAATCCCTGATGTCTCTGGAATGTTACCCGTGCTCGGATTTCATCAACCTTATTGTCAAGAGACTGGACATTGGCGAGTAGTATGCTAGGGAGTGGAGCGCGATGTGCCCATCTCCGAAGCCTGACCAGGAGACCGCCCCGTTTGCCCCTTTTACGGCGTCGTTGTTTAGGGTCACCGGCTGGGATCAGATCCATTGTATTGGGTGGAAGGCAAAACACAGGATCCGCTTCAGGAGAGTCATATTCCTGGTTGTAACGATGGTGAGTTGACGTTGCTCTTATATTCAGTAGTTCCTCCCGACTGTATGTAATGAAACCTAAGATTACCTGGGGTACCAATGTAAGGAATAACACATAAAACAACAAAATACTGCATAGTTTCCTAGGAACGCGAAGCGAGGCGGCCATCTCGGTCGGCGCCGGAAGTTCTCAAAGCACTAGACGACCAGTTCTTCTAGCCTTTAGCCGTACCCTCATCCTACTCCTCCTCTATTCCTCTGGTGATGTAGAGGTTAACCCGGGCCCTGCAGCCCTCAGCACCACTCCAATTCCCCAGGCGCTCTCATTTGTTGACTTCTGCAACTGTAAAAGCCTTCGGTTCATAGATGTTAACATCAGAAGCCTCCTCCCTAAGTTTGCTTTATTCACTGCTTTAGGACACTCCGCTAACCCTGATGTCCTAGCCGTGTTTGAATCCTGGCTTAGGAAGTCCACCAAAAATTCTGAAACTTCCATCCCCAATTACAACATTTTCCGTCAAGACAGAACTGCTAAAGGGGGCGGAATTGCAATCTACTGAAGATATAGCCTACAGAGTTATGTCATACTATCTACTGTCTATGCCCAAACAGTTTCTACTTACTTTTAAAGATCCATCTCTCCAGAAATAAGTTCCTCACTATTGTTACTTGTTATAGACGCCCCTCAGCTGCCAGCTGTGCCCTGGAGACCATATGTGAATTGATTGACCCCTATCTATCGTCAGAGTTTGTACTGCTAGGTGACCTAAATTGGGATATGCTTAACACCCCGGCCGTCCTACAATCTAAGCTAGATGCCCTCAATCTCACACAAACTATCAGGTAAAACCCCAAATCCGTAAACATGGGCACCCTCTTAGATATCATCCTGACTAACTTGCCCTCTAAATATACCTCTGCTGTTTTCAACCAGGATCTCAGTGACCACTGCCTCATTGCCTGCGTCTGTTATGGGTCCATTGTCAAAGACCACCCCTCATCACTGTCAAACGCTCCCCAAAACACTTCTGCGAGCAGGCCTTTCTAATTGACCTGGCCCGGGTATCCTGGAAGGATATTGACCTCATCCCGACAGTAGAGGATGCCTGGTTGTTCTTTAAAAGTGCTTTCCTCACCTTCTTAAATGAGCATGCCCCTTTCAAAAAAAATTGAACTAAGAACAGATATAGCCCTTGGTTCACTCCAGACTTGACTGCCCTTGACTAGCACAAAAACACCCTGTGGCGTACTGCACTTGCATCGAATTGTCCCCGCGATATGCAACTTTTCAGGGAAGTCAGGAACCAATACACACAGTCATTTAGGAAAGCAAAGGCTAGCTCTATCAAAAAGAAAATTGCATCCAGCAGGACTAATTCCAAAAAGGTTTGGAACACTGTAATGTCCATTGAGAATAAGAGTACCTCCTCCCTGCTGCCCACTGCGCTGAGACTAGGAAACACTGTCACTACTGATAAATCCACGATATTCAAGATTTTCAATGAGCATTTCTCTACTGCTGTCCATGCTTTCAACCTGACTACCTCAACAGCTCTGCACCGGGCCAACAGCTCTGCACCCCCCGCCTCAACTGGCCCAAGCCCCTACCCCACACTTTTCATTTCACCCAAATCCAGACAGCTGATGTTCTGAAAGAGCTGCAAAATCTGGATCCCTACAAATCAGCTGGACTAGACAATCTGGACCCTTTCTTTCTAAAATTATCCGCCGCCATTTTTGAGATCCGCCGCCACGGCTGAGATTCCTAAAGATTGGAAAGCGGCCACGGTCATCCCCCTCTTCAAAGGGGGAGACACTCTAGACCCAAACTGTTACAGACCTGTATCCATCCTGCCCTGCCTTTCTAAAGTCTTCGAAAGGCAAGTGAACAAACAGATCACCAACCATTTCGAATCCCACCTTTTCCACTATGCAATATGGTTTCTGAGCTGGTCATGGGTGCACCCCATCCACGCTCAAGGTCCTAAACGATATCATAACCACCATCGATAAAAGACAGTACTGTGCAGCAGTCTTCATCAACCTGGCCAAGGCTTTCGACTCTATCAATCACCGTATTCTTATCAGCAGACTCAACAGCCTTGGTTTCTCTAATGACTGCCTCGCCTGGTTCACCAACTACTTCTCAGAGTTCAGTGTGTCAAATCAGAGGGCCTGTTGTCCGGACCTCTGGCAGTCTCTATGGGGGTGCCACAGGGTTCAATTCTCGGGCAGACTCTTTTCTCTGTGTATATCAATGATGTCGCTCTTGCCGAGGGTGAATCTTTGATCCACCTCTACGCAGATGACACCATTCTGTGTATATCTGGCCCTTCTTTGGACACTGTGTTAATCAACAAACCTCCAAACGAACTTCAATATAATACAACACTCCTTCCGTGGCCTCCAACTGCTCTTGAATGCTAGTAAAATGAAATGCATGCTCTTGAATCGATCGCTGCCCGCACCCGCCCGCCCGAATAGCATCAGTACTCTGGACAGTTCTGACTTAGAATATGTGGACAACTACAAATACCTAGGTGTCTGGCTAGACTGTAAACTCTCCTTCCCGACTCACATTCAGCATCTCCAATCCAAAGTTAAATCTAGAATCGGCTTCCTATTTTGCAAAATAAATCCTCCTTCACTCATGCTGCCAAACTTACCCTCGTAAAACTGACTAACCTACCGATCCTTGACTTAGGCGATGTCATTTACAAAATAGCCTCAAACACTCTACTCGGCAAATTGGAATCATTCTATCACAGTGCCATCCGTTTTGTCACCAACGCCCCATATACTACCCACCACTGCGACCTGTATGCTCTCGTTGGCTCGCCCTCGCTACATATTCTTCGCCAAACTCATTGGCTCCAGGTCATCTATAAGTCTTTGCTAGGTAAAGCTCCGCCTTACCTCAGCTCAGGTCACAATAGCAACACTCAACCGTAGCACGCGCTCCAGCAGGTATATTTCACTGGTCATCCCCAAAGCCAACAACGCCTTTCCTTCCAGTTCTCTGCTGCCAATGACTGGAACGAATTGCAAAAATCCCTGAAGTTGGTGACTTATATCTCCCTCACTAACTTTAAGCGTCAGCTGTCAGAGCAGCCTACCAATAGCTGTAGCTGGACACAGCCCATCCAGCAAATTTTGTTTTTCTGCTCTTTTGCACACCAATATTTCTAAATATATATATCAATCCAGTGTAAATTGATAAATTGTAAATACTTTGCCACTATTGGCCTATTTATTTCCTTACCTCCTTACTTCATTTGCACACACTGTATACAGATGTTTCTATTGTGTTATTGACTGTACATTTGTTATTTCCTTACCTCCTTACTTCATTTGCACACACGATAGCATTTGCAACAATTGTGTTAAGCCAGTTGTCACAACATCATCTCATTTGACTGATTATGACATGTTATTGTGTGATCACATATTATGTGATTAAGATACATCATAATGACACCTGCTACGTAAACTCAGTAGCGTTTTGTACACCTTATGCTCATAGGGATCAAGTCAAGTGTTTAGCAAAATATCCCCAGGCAAGTAAATTACGTTTCTCCTTTGAACGTAGTGTTAAAAGGTTGAAATGGCCTTGTATGGGAAAGTGGTTTTCATTAGCTAAATCAATGGAGAGTAACCTTGCACAAAGGGGATTAACAAGATAGTTACCCTTGTACTAAGGGGGTTCGAGGCGCTCTTTTGTTTCTGATTCATAATGTAAGCAAAAGATTTAACCTATTCACTTATCCTGTGTCTCAAACTCACCCTATTCCTGATGTCTGTATTGTAGTTCCTCACAAATTTGTATTTCTTCATTTTTTTTCAATTGACCAGAGGTTTGGCTTCTTGTAAACAATCCTTTTTCACTACCATTTTCAATCTGTAAAATAGATTAATAACACGGGCTGGGATATTGAACATTCTAGTAAAACCTTCACCTCACTGAAACAGCTAATTTAAAAGTCCAAATTCTTTAGAAAGTGTTTCCATTCTAAGTGTAGCTTAGCATGATTTATTATTGTTTTGCATCTGACTAGAAGTGTGCAGAGACCTGTTCCTGTTTTTCAATGTCTAAGTGCTTAACAACTCCATTTTACATTGGCCTTCTCTGAAAAAACACCTCTTTGCCAAACAAAATAGATTATAATACAATAATGCACCCCTTTCGGTAGAAACACTTAGAGAAAGCATTTGAGGCCGCTTCTCTTTGTTGGCATTGGCAGTTGCAGAAATGTAGAATTAGCTTGTCATCTTCGATGGTGTAATCGAACCGTTATACGTAGCGTCGCTGAGTTATGTCAAAGCAGATATGATTACGTATTCAGGCGCGCATTAAGATATAAGAATAAATGAGGGCTCCAAATGAGGATAAATGGGCAAAACAATCTCTGTCCCTGGTAATTTGGTAAGTCATCAATTCTCACCCAGTTTGCTCATGTAGTGGGTGGGAAAACCTTGTGTCATATCCAAATACATACATATTCTGTTGAGTCATTTCTCTGGCCCATTTGGCAACGCGCACAAGCACTAAGTGAGTCAGAGTGTGAGCAAATGTGTTTTTGCATACTATTGAGTATGAAATAAGGGAGAAAAGAGCCAAATGTGCAGTAGTTGTGATCTTTGTGTCTGCTAGAGACTCGTTAATAAGATAAAAGTGTATCTGTGAGTGCAGAGGCAATTCTCTGTCTGTATTAGAGTGTCTTGCATACATTTGTCTGCTAGAGAGTAACAGACACTATTCAGTGGTAAGGACCTTAAAAGAGCGAAGACGGCTTCTTAGCATTTTCTGCTAGAGGGTCATGTATAGAAGATGAGTCTCTCTCTCTCTGTGGTGTGTGTCTCTCTCTCTCTCTCTCTCTGTGTGTGTGTGTCTAACACTGTTTTAAAATCAGCTTCAGTGGGCACTCAAGTTCATTGTACAGATCACTGGCCCTCATTGTGAAAAAGACCCGTTAAACTCCAGCAACACCACAAACCCACTGCGACTCGCTGGGCGTGCTTGCATTTATTGACCAGAAACAGATTTTACCAGAATTAGCCCTATATGGCAACCTAGAATTTTTACCTTTAAAACTATCCACATTTCATAATTTGTGTTCACTATTCTCCCTGTAGTGGCACTTGGCCAGCAAAGAAATCAATGTTTTAACAATCGAAACCATTACTATTACTGTCACTAAGTGGCTGGGGAGCAATTGTTCCTAATGTTCTTTAAAAGCAGGTTATTTTTCATCTGTGCAGCCATGCAATATAAAGCAGCCCTAATGCAGTGCTGCTCAGATACCACCTTATTTAACTTCTTTGGGATAGGGGGCGGTATTTTGACTTCCGGATGAAAAGCGTGCCCAAAGTAAACTGCCTGCTACTCAGGCCCAGAAGCGGTGATATGCATATAATTAGAGTATTTTCTATCCAAAGTTTCTAAAACTGTTAAAATAATGTCTGTGAGTATAACAGAACTGAAATAGCAGGCGAAACCCCGAGGACAAACCACCCCCCCCCAAAACAAATTCATCCTACAACTGATTTCAATGGCTGGCACTTTTATAATAGGGCGAAATCGTGCCCGATTGCAGTTCCTAGGGCTTCCATTAGATGTCAGTCTTTAGAAAAAGTTTCAGGCTAGTTTTTGGAAAAATGAGCCAGAAATTGTAGTTTTTCTAGGTGGCTCCCATTTTGGCTGTAGTGTTTCCAAGCGCGTGAATGAGAGCGCGTTCTTTGGTATTTTTCTCCGGTAAAGACGATAACGATTCTCCGTCTTAAATTGTATCATTTATTTGCATATTAGGGTACCTAAGATTTGATTATAAACGTTGATTGACTTGTTTGGATAAGTTTTTTGGTAACGTTTGGGAATTCATTTTGTATGCATTTTGAATGAAGGAAACCGAGTGGATTGACTGAAGCGCGCCAGCACACTGAGTTTTTATGGATATAAAGTTTATCAAACAAAAGGACAATTTTTTATGTAACTGGGACCTTTTGGAGTGCCAAGAGAACAAGATCTTCAAAGGTAAGGCATATATTATATCGCTATTTCTGACTTTCGTGTCGCAACTCACTGATTGAAAATGATTTGTGTGCTGGGCGCTGTCCTCAGATAATCGCATGGTTTGCTTTCGCCGTAAAGCCTTTTTGAAATCTGACACGGCGGCTGGATTAACAAGTTAAGCTCTATTTTGATGTATTGCACTCGTGATTTCATGAAAGTTTAATATTTATAGTATTTTAATTTTAATTTGGCGCTCTGCAATTTCACCGGAAGTTGTTGAAATGGGATGCTAGCGTCCCAGTGATCCGCAAGAAATGTTAAGGGTTAGAGTTATCGTTCGGAAAGTCTCACAGAAATTCATTCCTAGGCCACTGACTGAGTTCCACATGAAAGAAAGATGGTGCCAGAAAGATGGCGCCAGAAAGATGGCGCCGGAAGAGATGGGTCGATCACAAATATCCTACCAAGGGGACAACAAAAACTATAATATCTTATGTTTTGTTTTTTATTTTATTATTTAAAATTTTTACTCCCTTTTCTCCCCAATTGAGTGGTATCCAATTGTTAGTAATTACTATCTTGTCTCATCGCTACAACTCCCGTATGGGCTCGGGAGAAACGAAGGTCGAAAGCCTCCTCCGAAACACAACCCAACCAAGCCTGTACACTGCTTCTTAACACAGCGCGCCTCAAACCCGGAAGCCAGCCGCACCAATGTGTCGGAGGAAACACTGTGCACCTGGCTACCTTGGTTAGCGCACACTGCGCCCGGCCCACCACAGGAGTCGCTGGTGCGCGATGAGACAAGGATATCCCTACCGGCCAAACCCTCCCTAATCCGGAAGACGCTAGGCCTATTGTGCATCGCCCCACGGACCTCCTGGTCGCGGCCGGCTGCGACAGAGCCTGGGCGCGAACCCAGAGTCTCTGGTGGCACAGCTAGCGCTGCGATGCAGTACCCTAGACCACTGCGCCACCCGTGAGGCTAATATCTTATGTTTCACCGAATTGTGGCTGAATGACGAGATGGAAAAACATTCAGAACAGCACACTCCGTTAAGTCGAGGGGGGACAGTCTGTGTATATTTGTAAACAACAGCCGGTGCACGAAATCCTCTAGATTTTGCTTGCCTGAGGTAGAGTATCTCATGATAAGCTGTAGACCACACTATTTGCCAAGAGAGTTCATAAACATTTTTCATGGCCGTTTATTTCCCACCACAGGCGGATGCTGGCGCTAAGACCACACTCAGTCAGCTGTATAAGGAAATAAGCAAATCGCGCTCCTAGTGGCCATGGACGTTAATGCAGGGAAACTTAAATCAGTTTTACCCAATTTATATCAGCATGTTAAATGTGCCAACAGAGGGACAAAATAAAGATTCTATCCTCCTGATTCCTGCTTACAAGCAAAAATTTAAGCAGGATGCACCAGTGACTCGGTCTATAAAAAAGTGGTCAAATGAAGCAGATGCTAAACTACAGGACAGTTTTGCTAGCACCGATTAGAATATTTTCCTTCCGATGGCATTGAGGAGTACACCACGGGCTTTATCACTGGCTTTATCAATAAGTGCATTGAGGACGTCGTCTCCACAGTGACTGTACGTACATATACCAACCAGAAGCCATGGATTACAGGAAACATTTGCACTGAGCTAAAGGGTAGAGCTGCCTCTTTCAAGATGCGGTACTCTAACCTGGAAGCTTAGATGAAATCCTGCTATGCGCTCCAATGAACCATCAAACAGGCAAAACACCAATACAGGACTAAGATTGAATCATACTACACTGGCTCCAACGCTCGTCGGATGTGGCAGGGCCTGTACACTATTACAGACTACAAAGGGAAGCACAGCCGCGAACTGCCCAGTGACACGAGCCTACCAGACGAGCTAAATCACTTCTATACTGACTTCGAGGCGAGCAACACTGAGGCATGCATGAGAGCATCAGCTGTTCCGGACGACTGTGTGATCACGCTCTCCAGAGTCGACGTGAGTAAAACCTTTAAACAAGTCAACATTCACAAGGCCGCTGGGCCAGACGTATTACCAGGATGTGTGCTCCGGGCATGTGCTGACCAACTGGCAGGTGTCTTCACAGACATTTTCAACATGTCCCTGATTGAGTCTGTGATACCAACATGGTTCAAGCAGACCACCATATTCCCTGTACGCAAGAACACTAAGGTAACCTGCCTAAATGACTACAGACCCGTAGCACTCACGTCCGTAGCCTTGAAGTGCTTTGAAAGGCTGGTAATGGCTCATATTAACACCATTATCCCAGAAGCACTAGACCCACTCCAATTTGCATACCGCTCAAACAGATCCACAGATGATCAGCGTTCAACACGATAGTGATGAGCTTTGAGCGCACTAAGGATCCTGGGACTAAATACATCCCTCTGCAACTGGATCCTGGACTACTTGACAGACCATCCCCAGGTGGTGAGGGTAGGTAGCAACACCACGCTGATCCTCAACGCTGGAGCCCCTCAGGGGTGTGTGCTCAGTCCCCTCCTGTACTCCCTGTTCACCCACGACTGCATGGCCAGGCACGACTCCAACACCAGCATTAAGTTTGCAGACGACACAAGAGTGGTAGGCCTGAACACCGACAATGACGAGACAGCCTATAGGGAGGAGGTCAGAGACCTGGCCGGGTGGTGCCAGAATAACAACGTAATCAAGACA
This sequence comes from Salvelinus alpinus, assembly GCF_045679555.1. NCBI lineage: Eukaryota > Metazoa > Chordata > Actinopteri > Salmoniformes > Salmonidae > Salvelinus > Salvelinus alpinus. The sequence continues at coordinate 836,957 of NC_092118.1, read as the reverse complement.
AATGGAGATTAATGTGGACTACTGGAAAAGGAGGATCGAGCACACCCCCATTCTCATCGACGGGGCTGTAGTGGAGCAGGTGGAGAGCTTCAAGTTCCTTGGTGTCCACATCACCAACAAACTAGAATGGTCCAAACACACCAAGACAGTCGTGAAGAGGGCATGACAAAATATATTCCCCTCTCAGGAGACTGAAAAGATTTGGCATGGATCCTCAGATCCTGACTGATTGCATCACTGCCTGGTACGGCAACTGCTCGGCCTCCGACTGCAAGGCACTACAGAGGGTAGTGCGTATAGCCCAGTACATCACTTGGGCTAAGCTGCCTGCCATCAAGGACCTCTACACCAGGTGGTGTCAGAGGAAGGCCCTATAAACTGTCAAGAGACCCCAGCCACCTCAGTCATAGACTGTTCTCTCTGCTACCGCATGGTAAGTGGTACCAGATCGCCAAGTCTAGGACCAAAAGGCTTCTCAACAGTTTTTACCCCCAAGCCATAAGACTCCTGAACAGGTAATCAAATGCCTACCTGGACTATTTGCATTTACGATCTGTATATAGCCTCGCTACTGTTATTTTCACTGTAATTTTACCTTTTTTTTTCTTGACTTATCTATTGTTCACCTAATACCTATTTTTTACTTAAATATTGCACTGTTGGTTAGGGCTTTTGAGTAAGCATTTCACTGTAAGGTTTACACGCGTCCAATACACTTTGATTTGATTTGACATGGTGGCTCTCTATATGGAAGACCTAATATTTTGTTTAGGAGAACATAAATGCCAGTAATGCCACCCAGTAATTTAGAGGAAGATGTTAATGCAGAAGTAGGCCTAATGCATGACATTGACTCTCCTTAAAGGGATTCTTCGGGATTTTGGCAATGAAGTCCTTTATCTACTTCCCCAGAGTCAAATTAACTTGTGGATACCATGTTAATGTCTCAGTAGCTAGGTTTCGATCCAATTGGCGAAAGATTATGTCAATATCCTGAAATACACAAAAAAATATGCACATTTTCCCACCAATGGTGTATTTCCACCAAACTTGTTGCAGAAAAAAAATCTGTGAGTGATGACTAGATTCACTTTTTTGATTAAGTTCAATGTGTTTCCATTGCATTTTCAACTCTACCGATAGTTTTGTCCAAACAACGGTTGAGTTAAATAGCAATGTGCTTGGCATGTGTGCTCTACCCTACAGCTTGAAGATACAGTGCTGGAAGGCTGGGCGGGGAGGCTAGTCTACATGATGAGATTATTATGGATAATTTTTATTTGTCAAACGGCAGTCAAGCATCAATCATCATGGCACCAGAATAAGACCCTCGATATTTATTGGAAAGAAAGGCGCACCAAGATCACCGTGCACCTTCACCACCCTGTGAAGTTCATCACAACTTTTTAAATCTGTAGCCTAATAAACTGTGTCTTTTCCTGAGTTGTACAGTAGTGGGAGGACCACAAACCATATCATCTCGTGACTCCAAGTTTACTTTAATATGATGAGTGTTGTATCAATATTTGCGCACAAAAGCGTTTCCACCGCCATTTCTCGCATAATTAATTTTACAGACACAAAAAGATTCCACCATGACAAATGAACAAATAATCTGTCGGCATTTATAAAATTGTACTGAAACTTCCTGTTTCCATCACAGCTGTCGTGATTTTTTTTTATACAGTATGACTTTACTCACATATAAACTGTGGCTTGAAACGTGGTTTGTGTCCAGTAACAAGTTTGGGGACTTCCGGCGCCGAAAAGAGATGGCCGCCTCGCTTCGCGTTCCTTGGAAAATATGCAGTATTTTGTTTTTTCATGTGTTATTTCTTACATCGGTACCCCAGGTAATCTTAGGTTTCATTACATACAGTCGGGAGGAACTACTGAATATACGATTAACGTCAACTCATCATCGTTCCTACCAGGAATATGACTTTCCCGAAACGGATCCAGTGTTTTGCCTTCCACCCAATACAATGGATCTGATCCCAGCCGGCGACCCTGTGCGACGCCGAAAAAGGGGCAAACGAGGCGGTCTCGTGGTCAGGCTTCGGAGACGGGCACATCGCGCTCCACTCCCTAGCATACTACTCGCCAATGTCCAGTCTCTTGACAATAAGGTTGACGAAATCCGAGCACGGGTAGCATTCCAGAGAGACATCAGGCATTGCAACGTGCTCTGCTTCACGGAAACATGGCTAACTCAAGAGACGCTAACGGAGTCGGTGCAGCCAGCTGGTTTCTTCATGCATCACGCCGACAGAAACAAACATCTTTCCGGTAAGAAGAGGGGCGGGGGGGTATGCCTTATGATTAACGAGACGTGGTGTGATCATCATAACAACACACAGGAACTCAAGTCATTCTGTTCACCTGATCTAGAACTCCTCACAATCAAATGTCGACCGCATTATCTACCAAGGGAATTCTCTTCAATCATAATCACAGCCGTATATATTCCCCCCCAAGCAGACACATCGATGGCCCTGAACGAACTTTATCTGACTCTTTGTAAACTGGAAACCACACACCCTGAGGCTGCATTCATCGTAGCTGGGGATTTTAACAAGGCTAATCTAAAAACAAAACTCCCTAAATTCTATCAGCATATCGATTGTGCTACCAGGGCTGGAAAAACCCTAGATCATTGTTATACTAATTTCCGCGACGCATATAAGGCCCTCCCCCGCCCCCCTTTCGGAAAAGCTGACCACGACTCCATTTTGTTGATTCCAGCCTACAAACGGAAACTCAAACAACAAGCTCCCGCGCTCAGGTCTGTTCAACGCTGGTCCGACCAATCTGAATCCACGCTTCAAGACTGCTTCGATCACGCGGATTGGAATATGTTCCGCATTGCGTCCAACAACAATATTGACGAATATGCTGATTCGGTGAGCGAGTTCATTAGGAAGTGCATTGACGATGTCGTACCCACAGCAACGATTAAAACATTCCCAAACCAGAAACCGTGGATTGACGGCAGCATTCGCGTGAAACTGAAAGCGCGAACCACTGCTTTTAACCAGGGCAAGGTGACCGGAAGCATGACCGAATACAAACAGTGTAGCTATTCTCTCCGCAAGGCAATCAAACAGGCTAAGTCCCAGTACAGAGACAAAATCGAGTCGCAATTCAACAGCTCAGACACAAGAGGTATGTGGCAGGGTCTACAGTCAATCACGGATTACAAAAAGAAAACCAGCCCCGTCGCGGACCAGGATGTCTTGCACCCCAGACAGGCTAAACAACTTTTTTGCCCGCTTTGAGGACAATACAGTGCCACTGACACGGCCCCCTACCAAAACCTGCGGGCTCTCCTTCACTGCAGCCGAGGTGAGTAAAACATTTAAACGTGTTAACCCTCGCAAGGCTGCAGGCCCAGACGGCATTCCCAGCCGCGTCCTCAGAGCATGCGCAGACCAGCTGGCTGGTGTGTTTACGGACATATTCAATCAATCCTTATCCCAGTCTGCTGTTCCCACATGCTTCAAGAGGGCCACCATTGTTCCTGTTCCCAAGAAAGCTAAGGTAACTGAGCTAAACGACTACCGCCCCGTAGCACTCACTTCCGTCATCATGAAGTGCTTTGAGAGACTAGTCAAGGACCATATCACCTCCACCCTACCGGACACCCTAGACCCACTCCAATTTGCTTACCGACCCAATAGGTCCACAGACGACGCAATCGCAACCACACTGCACACTGCCCTAACCCATCTGGACAAGAGGAATACCCATGTGAGAATGCTGTTCATCGATTACAGCTCAGCATTTAACACCATAGTACCCTCCAAACTCGTCATCAAGCTCGAGACCCTGGGTCTCGACCCCGCCCTGTGCAACTGGGTCCTGGACTTCCTGACGGGCCGCCCCCAGGTGGTGAGGGTAGGTAACAACATCTCCACCCCGCTGATCCTCAACACTGGGGCCCCACAAGGGTGCGTTCTGAGCCCTCTCCTGTACTCCCTGTTCACCCACGACTGCGTGGCCATGCACGCCTCCAACTCAATCATCAAGTTTGCGGATGACACTACAGTGGTAGGCTTGATTACCAACAACGACGAGACGGCCTACAGGGAGGAGGTGAGGGCCCTCGGAGTGTGGTGTCAGGAAAATAACCTCACACTCAACGTCAACAAAACAAAGGAGATGATTGTGGACTTCAGGAAACAGCAGAGGGAGCACCCCCCTATCCACATCGACGGGTCAGTAGTGGAGAAGGTGGAAAGTTTTAAGTTCCTCGGTGTACACATCACGGACAAACTGAATTGGTCCACCCACACAGACAGCGTCGTGAAGAAGGCGCAGCAGCGCCTCTTCAACCTCAGGAGGCTGAAGAAATTCGGCTTGTCACCAAAAGCACTCACAAACTTCTACAGATGCACAATCGAGAGCATCCTGTCGGGCTGTATCACCGCCTGGTACGGCAACTGCTCCGCCCACAACCGTAAGGCTCTCCAGAGGGTAGTGAGGTCTGCAGAACGCATCACCGGGGGCAAACTACCTGCCCTCCAGGACACCTACACCACCCGATGTCACAGGAAGGCCATAAAGATCATCAAGGACAACAACCACCCAAGCCACTGCCTGTTCACCCCGCTATCATCCAGAAGGCGAGGTCAGTACAGGTGCATCAAAGCAGGGACCGAGAGACTGAAAAACAGCTTCTATCTCAAGGCCATCAGACTGTTAAACAGCCACCACTAACATTTAGCGGCCGCTGCCAACATACTGACTCAACTCCAGCCACTTTAAAAATGGGAATTGATGGAAATTATGTAAAAATGTACCACTAGCCACCTTAAACAACGCCACTTAATATAATGTTTACATACCCTACATTACCCATCTCATATGTATATACTGTACTCTATATCATCTACTGCATCTTGCCATCTTTATGTAATACATGTACCACTAGCCACTTTAAACTATGCCACTTTATGTTTACATACCCTACAGTACTCATCTCATATGTATATACCGTACTCTATACCATCTACTGCATCTTGCCATGCCGTTCTGTACCACCACTCATTCATATATCTTTATGTACATATTCTTTATCCCTTTACACTTGTGTGTGTGTATAAGGTAGTAGTTGTGGAATTGTTAGGTTAGATTACTTGTTGGTTATTACTGCATTGTCGGAACTAGAAGCACAAGCATTTCGCTACACTCGCATTAACATCTGCTAACCATGTGTATGTGACTAATAAAATTTGATTTGATTTGATTTGATTTGGTATGAAGGAAGTTAAGAAGTAGTTTCATGATCCAATGGTAACTAGAGTTAGCTCAATGAGTGGTTCAGATCCGAGCGTAAAAAATAACCTTAGACCAGGCACCTCCAGTGCCATCAATAAACAAGCAATATTGGCCATGTGATCCACAGTTAAGTGCCCTTAAAATATGCCTATAGCAAATTACAAAAAACGATGTTGTGTTTGGATGTGTAGCATATTTAAAACTTCATAGCCTATTGTTTTATTGGTTTTTACTTTCCTAAAACAATAATTGTCCACCTCATGGTTCAGCTGAGACTTGAGTGTTAAATGCATCAGGACTTTGCATGCAAATAGGTATCGGCGTACACAGTATAATATTAGCGAGACCGAGAGAAAGATATGCCGGGGCCATGTTCCCCACACCGACATGCATTTATCTTTTCTTAGGCTAATCTGACAATCTGCTTTACAGATATAGGTGTACAGAAGGCTAATTCTTACATTTTCTATCAGAATATTTTTTTATAAAAGATAATAATTATATTGTTAGATTAAAGGAGTAAATCTGGTAGGCCTTAAATATTCTCCCTCACCTCAAGTTCAGCTGTCGGAGTGCTGGCGCATACTGCCTTCATAGGCCTTCAGTAACTTAGCCTAATAATAGCCATACCACACCAAACCATCACAAAAGTTTCTTAACTTTATTACAGTAATATCAAAAGTAAGCCAGACATTGTTTATAGGGAAAATACGAAAATATTCTTATATTGCGTCATTAAATTCAATTTATCATCTCACTCTTTATTTTAATGGTTTGAGTGCAAGTAGCACTATAGTAGACCTACCGGTAAATATATTGTATTGTGGCAAACACAACATTACAGTTGGAACTTAATTTGGCCAAAGATAAATGCCTAAACAGAATGAAAAAAGAAATAGTTATACCAGTCAGAAGTTTGGACACACCTACTCATTCAAGTGTATAATAATAGTGAAGACATCAAAATTATGAAATTACACATATGGAATCATATAGTAACCAAAAAAGTGTTAATCAAATCTATTTTAGATTCTTCAAATTAGCCACCCTTTGCCTTGATGACCGCTTTGCATACTCTTGGCATTCTCTCAACCAGCTTTATGGTCCAAGATGGCGTAGCAGTGTAGACGTGTTTGTTCAGTCCTCTCGTGTACATTTGTATTTTTTTCGTATTTCTTGTATATATTTAAAAAAAAAATCTATCTCTTTTCGATTTTTAACTCGATTATACCTTCCGGTAACCTACCTCACCCAATGTGATACGGAATCGCTATTATTTTTTAACTTTGGAACACATTCAAGAACCCCCAGTAGCTAACCAGCTAATCAGCTACAAGCTACTTAGCCATTTTTAGCTGCTGCTAGCAGCTTTTACCTTCTGCACAGACACCAGCCCTGTTATTAGCCTGGATATTACTCACCAATTTACCAGCATCGGACTGTCTCTCGACAACAACGCCGGATTCCTGCCGTAATCCCTGAGCCACTACTTCTGATCCTCACAGCTAGCTTGCAGCTAACGCCACTGCCACGAAGCTAGCATCAGTTAGCAAACACAATTCTACAATCACAACCTCTCCTTCGCCATCGCCATCCGTTGGATTCTCTGTCAACACGACCACGTCTGGTCTGCAGACGTATACCCCATCCGCTGTGCCCTCAATCGGCCTCCATCTGAGCAGACCCCCTCCGTCTGAGCAGACCACCCCCCCGGGCTACTAACTTTAAACACCGCGTGCTAGCTTAGTGGCGGCTCCCCTGCTCCATCTACGGCTGCCCCCTGGACACTATGATCACTTGGCTACATAGCTGATGCCTTGCCGGACTGTCCATTAATTCACGGTACTCCATTCTGTTTATTTGTGTTTTCTCTGTGTTTTAACTCAGGCTCTGTGTGTAGTTAATCCGACCCTCTCTGCCTAGTCGTCGCCATTTTTACCTGCTGTTGCTGTGTTAGCTGACTAGCTGCTGTTATCTCACCTGTTGTTTTAGCTAGCTCTCCCAATCAAGACCTGCAATCACTTTATGCCTTACTGTATGTCTTTCTCAAATATCAATATGCCTTGTATACTGTTGTTCAGGCTAGTTATCATTGTTTTGGTTTGCAATGGACCCCGTAGTTCCACTCTCCATACCTCTGATACCTCCTTTGTCCCACCTCCCACACATGCGGTGACCTCACCCATTGAGACCAGCATGTCCAGAGATACAACCTCTCTTATCATCACCCAGTGCCTGGGCTTGCCTCCGCTGTACCCGTGCCCCACCATACCCCTGTCTGCACATTATGCCCAGAATCTATTCTACCACGGCCATAAATCTGCTCCTTTTATTCCTTGTCCCCAACGCTCTAGGCGACCAGTTTTGATAGCCTTTAGCCGCACCCTCATCCTACTACTCCTCTGTTCCTCGGGTGATGTGGAGGTAAACCCAGGCCCTGCATGTCCCCAGGCACCCTCATTTGTTGACTTCTGTGATCGAAAAAGCCTTGGCCTCATGCATGTCAACATCAGAAGCCTCCTCCCTAAGTTTGTCTTACTCACCGCTTTAGCACACTCTGCCAACCCTGATGTCCTTGCCGTGTCTGAATCCTGGCTTAGGAAGGCCACCAAAAATTCTGAGATTTCCATACCCAACTATAACACTTTCCGTCAAGATAGAACTGCCAAAGGGGGAGGAGTTGCAATCTACTGCAGAGATAGCCTGCAAAGTTCTGTCATACTTTCCAGGTCTATGCCCAAACAGTTCGAACTTCTAATTTTAAAAATTAATCTCTCCAGAAATAAGTCTCTCACTGTTGCCGCCTGCTACCGACCCCCCTCAGCTCCCAGCTGTGCCCTGGACACCATCTGTGAATTGATCGCTCCCCATCTAGCTTCAGAGTTTGTTCTGTTAGGTGACCTAAACTGGGATATGCTTAACACCCCGGCAGTCCTACAATCTAAGCTAGATGCCCTCAATCTCACACAAATCATCAAGGAACCCACCAGGTACAAACCTAAATCCGTAAACATGGGCACCCTAATAGACATTATCCTGACCAACTTGCCCTCCAAATACACCTCTGCTGTCTTCAATCAAGATCTCAGCGATCACTGCCTCATTGCCTGTATCCGCTACGGGTCCGCGGTCAAACGACCACCCCTCATCACTGTTAAACGCTCCCTAAAACACTTCTGCGAGCAGGCCTTTCTAATCGACCTGGCCCGGGTAGCCTGGAAGGATATTGACCTCATCCCTCATCCTCTGCTCTCATCCTTCTAGACCTATCGGCTGCCTTTGATACTGTGAACCATCAGATCCTCCTCTCCACCCTCTCCGAGCTGGGCATCTCCGGCGCGGCCCACCCTTGGATTGCGTCCTATCTGACAGGTCGCTCCTACCAGGTGGCGTGGCGAGAATCTGTCTCCGCACCACGTGCTCTCACCACTGGTGTCCCCCAGGGCTCTGTTCTAGGCCCTCTCCTATTCTCGCTATACACCAAGTCACTTGGCTCTGTCATATCCTCACATGGTCTCTCCTATCATTGCTATGCAGACGACACACAATTAATCTTCTCCTTTCCCCCCTCTGATAACCAGGTGGTGAATCGCATCTCTGCATGTCTGGCAGACATATCAGTGTGGATGACGGATCACCACCTCAAGCTGAACCTCGGCAAGACGGAGCTGCTCTTCCTCCCGGGGAAGGACTGCCCGTTCAATAAACTCGCCATCACGGTTGACAACTCCATTGTGTCCTCCTCCCAGAGTGCTAAGAACCTTGGCGTGATCCTGGACAACACCCTGTCGTTCTCAACTAACATCAAGGCGGTGACCCGTTCCTGTAGGTTCATGCTCTACAACATTCGCAGAGTACGACCCTGCCTCACGCAGGAAGCGGCGCAGGTCCTAATCCAGGCACTTGTCATCTCCCGTCTGGATTACTGCAACTCGCTGTTGGCTGGGCTCCCTGCCTGTGCCATTAAACCCCTACAACTCATCCAGAACGCCGCAGCCCGTCTGGTGTTCAACTTTCCCAAGTTCTCTCACGTCACCCCGCTCCTCCGCTCTCTCCACTGGCTTCCAGTTGAAGCTCGCATCCGCTACAAGACCATGGTGCTTGCCTACGGAGCTGTGAGGGGAACGGCACCTCCGTACCTTCAGGCTCTGATCAGGCCCTACACCCAAACAAGGGCACTGCGTTCATCCACCTCTGGCCTGCTCGCCTCCCTACCTCTGAGGAAGTACAGTTCCCGCTCAGCCCAGTCAAAACTGTTCGCTGCTCTGGCACCCCAATGGTGGAACAAACTCCCTCACGACGCCAGGTCAGCGGAGTCAATCACCACCTTCCGGAGACACCTGAAACCCCACCTCTTTAAGGAATACCTAGGATAGGATAAAGTAATCCTTCTAACCCCCCCCCCCCCTTAAAAGAGTTAGATGCACTATTGTAAAGTGGTTGTTCCACTGGATATCATAAGGTGAATGCACCAATTTGTAAGTCGCTCTGGATAAGAGCGTCTGCTAAATGACTTAAATGTAAATGTAATCCCGTCAGTTGAGGATGCCTGGTCATTCTTTAAAAGTTACTTCCTCACCATATTAGACAAGAATGCTCCATTCAAAAAATGCAGAACTAAGAACAGATATAGCCCTTGGTTCACTCCAGACCTGACTGCCCTCGACCAGCACAAAAACAACCTGTGGCGAACTGCAATAGCATCGAAGAGCCCCCGCGATATGCAACTGTTCAGGGAAGTCAGGAACCAATACACGCAGTCAGTCAGGAAAGCAAAGGCCAGCTTTTTCAAGCAGAAATTTGCATCCTGAAGCTCTAACTCCAAAAAGTTCTGGGATACTGTAAAGTCCATGGAGAACAAGAGCACCTCCTCCCAGCTGCCCACTGCACTGAGGCTAGGTAACACGGTCACCACCGATAAATCCGTGATAATCGAAAACTTCAACAAGCATTTCTCAATGGCTGGCCATGCCTTCCTCCTGGCGACTCCAACCTTGGCCAACAGCCCCGCCCCCCCCGCTGCTACTCGCCCAAGCCTCCCCAGCTTCTCCTTTACCCAAATCCAGATAGCAGATGTTCTGAAAGAGCTGGAAAACCTGGACCCATACAAATCAGCTGGGCTTGACAATCTGGACCCCCTATTTCTGAAACTGTCCGCCGCCATTGTCGCACCCCCTATTCACAGCCTGTTCAACCTCTCCTTCGTATCATCTGAGATCCCCAAGGATTGGAAAGCTGCCGCGGTCATCCCCCACTTCAAAGGGGGAGACACCCTGGACCCAAACTGTTACAGACCTATATCCATCCTGCCCTGCCTACCTAAGGTCTTCGAAAGCCAAGTCAACAAACAGATCACTGACCATCTCGAATCCCACCGTACCTTCTCCGCTGTGCAATCCGGTTTCCGAGCCGGTCACGGGTGCACCTCAGCCACGCTCAAGGTACTAAACGATATCATAACCGGCATCGATAAAAGACAGTACTGTGCAGCCGTCTTCATCGACCTGGCCAAGGCTTTCGACTCTGTCAATCACCATATTCTTATCGGCAGACTCAGTAGCCTCGGTTTTTCTAATGACTGCCTTGCCTGGTTCACCAACTACTTTGCAGACAGAGTTCAGTGTGTCAAATCGGAGGGCATGTTGTCCGGTCCTCTGGCAGTCTCTATGGGGGTACCACAGGGTTCAATTCTCGGGCCGACTCTTTTCTCTGTATATATCAATGATGTTGCTCTTGCTGCGGGTGATTCCCTGATCCACCTCTACGCAGACGACACCATTCTGTATACTTCTGGCCCTTCCTTGGACACTGTGCTATCTAACCTCCAAACGAGCTTCAATGCCATACAACACTCCTTCCGTGGCCTCCAACTGCTCTTAAACGCTAGTAAAACCAAATGCATGCTTTTCAACCGTTCGCTGCTCGCACCCGCACGCCCGACTAGCATCACCACCCTGGACGGTTCCGACCTAGAATATGTGGACATCTATAAGTACCTAGGTGTCTGGCTAGACTGCAAACTCTCCTTCCAGACTCATATCAAACATCTCCAATCCAAAATCAAATCAAGAATTGGCTTTCTATTTCGCAACAAAGCCTCCTTCACTCACCCCGCCAAACTTACCCTAGTAAAACTGACTATCCTACCGATCCTCGACTTCGGCGATGTCATCTACAAAATAGCTTCCAATACTCTACTCAGCAAACTGGATGCAGTTTATCACAGTGCCATCCGTTTTGTTACTAAAGCACCTTATACGACCCACCACTGCGACCTGTATGCCCTAGTCGGCTGGCCCTCGCTACATGTTCGTCGTCAGACCCACTGGCTCCAGGTCATCTACAAGGCTATGCTAGGTAAAGTGCCGCCTTATCTCAGTTCACTGGTCACGATGGCTACACCCACCCGTAGCACGCGCTCCAGCAGGTGTATCTCACTGATCATCCCTAAAGCCAAAACCTCATTTGGACGCCTTTCCTTCCAGTTCTCTGCTGCCTGCGACTGGAACGAATTGCAAAAATCTCTGAAGTTGGAGACTTTTATCTCCCTCAACAACTTTAAACATCTGCTATCCGAGCAGCTAACCGATCGCTGCAGCTGTACATAGTCCATCGGTATATAGCCCACCCAATTTACCTACCTCACCCCCCCATACTGCTTTTATTTATTTACTTTTCTGCTCTTTTGCACACCAGTATCTCTACTTGCACATGATCATCTGACGATTTATCACTCCAGTGTTAATCTGCTAAATTGTAATTATTTGATTTATTGCCTACCTCCTCATGCCTTTTGCACACATTGTATATAGATTCTCTTTTTTTCTACCATGTTATTGACTTGTTTATTGTTTACTCCATGTGTAACTCTGTGTTGTTGTCTGTTCACACTGCTATGCTTTATCTTGGCCAGGTCGCAGTTGCAAATGAGAACTTGTTCTCAACTAGCCTACCTGGTTAAATAAAGGTGAAATAAAAAAATAAAATATGAGGTAGTCACCTGGAATGCATTTCAAGGTGTGACTTGTTAAAAGTTAATTTGTGGAATATGCGTTTGAGCCAATCAGTTGTGTTGTGACACTAGGGGTGGGTATACAGAAGATAGCCCTATTTGGTAAAATACCAAGTCCATATTATGGCAAAAACAACTCAAAAAAGAAAAGAGAAACGATAGTCCATCATTACTATAAGGCATGAAGATCAAGCAATCCGGAGAATTTCAAGAACTTTGAAAGTTTCTTCAAGTGCAGTCGCAAAAACCTTCAAGCGCTATTATGAAACTGGCTCTCATGAGGGCTGCCACAGGAAAGGAAGACCAAGAGTTACCTCTGCAACAGAGGATACATTCATTAGATTTGACTGCACCTCAGATTGCAGTCCAAATAAATGCTTCACAGAGTTCAAGTAACAGACACATCTCAACATCAACTGTTCAGAGGAGACTGTGTGAAACAGTTCATTAGAGTTGACTGCACCTCAGATTACAGCCCAGGACTACCTGGTCTGATGACTCCTTGCTGTCCCCAGTCCACCTGCTGCTCCAGTTTCAACTGTTCTGCCTGCGGATATGGAACCCTGACCTGTTCACTGGACTTGCTACCTTGTCCCGGACCTGCTGTTTTTGACTCTCTCTCTACCGCACCTGCTGTCCCTAACTCTGAATGATCGGCTATCAAAAGCCAACTGACATTTGTGACCCGATTCAGGAAACTATGCGTATGTCGCAAGTCACGACTTCACAGGAGAGCTGTTTGAACATGAAAAATATTTTTTATTGAAAATGCGTTTTTTGGCAGAAATGCCTTCTCAGACATGTGAACTTTCATGCCATCTGTAAATACGAATAGAATTGTTAAATTATGGGCCTAGTTGTTTTAGCCACAGAAAAAGTGAGCAACCTTACCACTAGCCATGATTGGCTGAGATAATGAGTGGGCTGGACATACCGAGAGAAGAGTTTAGATTCGTCTACCACATTGCACACAACTGTCTATTGGAGCTGGTCAGTATGTTTAGGTAAACGTGTCGAACGCTGCTTTTTTAAATGTTTCGCGTAGTAAAACTGCATAAACCTAATATCAAGTTAAAGTGTTACTGTTAGCTGACTGGCTCGCTAGTTTCTGGAGGACCGAGTTTTGAAATCAGTGAAATTTGAGTATGACAGCTAAAGAGATGGAGAAAACACCAGTCTGGACTAAATCCTCAAACTAAGGGCAACCATGCATGGCATCAGACAGGAGACGCATCCAACCATGATGTATACTGGTAAGATAGTCTAGCTAGCTACATTTTCAGATATTACACATTTCTAGAGTTGTGATTATGGTCCATTGTTTAGCTAGATAGCTACATGTCTTAACAAAAGACTCCACTCTAATTTTGACAAAGTATTTTCATTTCAAGTTAAAGTGTAATGTTGGCTAGCTAGCTAACGTTAGTTGGCTGGCTCGCTAAGTAACGCTACGCCATGCGTTGGGATTGATTGTTTACCTAGCTAGCTACATTTCTTAACAAAATACTCGTCTTAGTGTGGCAGAGTGCAGAATAACTGATTCATTTTTGACCGCTCAACACCCGTTGAATATGTCCGGTGTCAGTAGACGTCAGCAACAAACTGTAATTCAATTGTTGCCAACAGCACAGTTAGTCACCAACACTTTGGATAACATAACTGCCTAACCAGCTCTGCTAGCGTGAGTAAAATGGTCAGACTGAGTGGGGTGCTCTCTCATTATGTTTCTGGAAGTAGCTAGCCAATGTTAGCCAGTTAGCTTGCGTGCTTGACTGTCGTTGTGAGGTCAGAGTTTTTGACACAAACCTACTTATTGGGCAGAACATCCAGTGTGCGCTCTGCATTTACGAAGGGACAATCTGACAACACAGTTGCTGTCACCAACACTCTGGATAGCATAACAGCCTAACCAGCTCTGCTAGAGCGAGTAATGTTCAGTGAGATGTTCTCTCTCTCTTAGATGTCTGTGTCTAGAGTTGTGATTATGGTCCATTGTTTAGCTAGATAGCTACATGTCTTAACAAAAGACTCCACTCTAATTTTGACAAAGTATTTTCATTTCAAGTTAAAGTGTAATGTTGGCTAGCTAGCTAACGTTAGTTGGCTGGCTCGCTAAGTAACTGTGTGTGTCTCCCTCACGACGCCAGGTCAGCGGAGTCAATCACCACCTTCCGGAGACACCTGAAACCCCACCTCTTTAAGGAATACCTAGGATAGGATAAAGTAATCCTTCTAACCCCCCCCCCCTTAAAAGAGTTAGATGCACTATTGTAAAGTGGTTGTTCCACTGGATATCATAAGGTGAATGCACCAATTTGTAAGTCGCTCTGGATAAGAGCGTCTGCTAAATGACTTAAATGTAAATGTAAATGTCTGGAAGTAGCTGGCAAGTTAGTACAGAACGGTCAGATCAACCCTTAAAGAGCTGGGTGGGGCTAAGGCTTAAGAGGCTGTGAACAATGCTGAATGGGTATAGACAAAGAAGGGCTCTCCAATAGTAGTACCAATACATTGATAGACAGTTTTCTCAAAAGTGAGTTTACAAGTTGATCAACTTTCAAAGCAGAAATACTTTTCCATTGTCTCCTCAAATGCAGTGTATGATATACCATGTTGTAGTTCTGAGTCTACTTTTATCCAATGTAAAAAACAGAAATTAAAATGTTGCTACATAAGACCGAATCCAGGTGCCGAGTCACATTTGCTCCTGAGGTGCTGACCTGTTGCACCCTCTACAACCACTGTGATTATTATTATTTGACCCTGCTAGTCATCTATGAACTTTTGAACATCTTGGCCAACAACGTCACAGCCGGAAAAGGACTGGCCACCCCTCAGAGCCTGGTTTCTTCCTAGGTTCCTGCCTTTCTAGGGAGTTTTTCCCAGCCACTGTGCTTCTACATCTGCATTGCTTGCTGTTTGGGGTTTTAGGCTGGGTTTCTGTATAGCACTTTGTGACATCGGCTGATGTAAAAAGGGCTTTATAAATATTGATAAAATATTGATCAGGCCTCCATGGTTGAATTGCTGCAAAGAAACCACTACTAAAGGACACCAATAAGAAGGAGATACCTGCTTGGGCCAAGGAACATGAACAATGGACATTAGACTGGTGGACATCAGAAATTTGAGATTTTTGGTTCCAACCGCTGTGTCTTTCTGAGACACAAAGTATGTGAACAGGTGATCTTTGTTCCCACTGTGACGCATGGAGGACATGGTGTGGTGGTGCTTTGCTGGTGACACTGTCTGTGATTTATTTAGAATTCAAGGCACACTTATCCAGCATGGTTACCACAGCATTCTGCAGCGATACGCCATCCCATCTGGTTTGCGCTTAGGAGGACTATCCTTTGTTTTTCAACAAGACAATTACCCCAAACACACAATCCAGGCTGTGTAAGGGCTATTTGACCAAGAAGGAGAGTGATGGTGCTGCATCAGATGACCTGTCATCCACAATCACCTGACCTCAACCCAATTGAGATGGTTTGGGATGAGTTGGACCACAGAGTGAACGAAAAGCAGCCAACAAGTGCTCAGCATATATGTGAACACCTTCAAGACCTTTGGAAAAGCATTCCTCATGAAGCTGGTTGAGAGAATGCCAAGAGTGTGCAAAGCTGTCATCAAGGCAAAGGGTGACTACTTTGAAGAATCTAAAATATTAAATGTATGTGTCTTTTTTGGTTACTAAATGATTCCATGTGTGTTGTTTCATAGTTTTGATGTCTTCACTATTATTCTACAATGTATAAAATAGTACAAATAAATAAACACCCTTGTGTCCAAACTTTTGACTGGTACTGTATGTGATTTACATCTTCAACAAAAGAGTCCAGAGAAAACATTTTGTATGATCTCTTATAAATAACTTTTTTTTATAATTTTTTTTTTTTTTTTGTTTCTTTGGCTTTCATTTTTATTGCCACAATGTTATGGTCACCAATAAGAATAGGAACTGATATTGTTTTGGAGCCAGCACTGCAGCATGGGTGAAGATATGATCAATACATGTGGATGTCACAGATCTAATACTATTGGTATACACTCTCGTTACAGGCATTAGTCACAGTTAGACGCTTCCTCTTGAGAGGACAACTAAATGATAACCAGTCAATGATCAGATCAGCAAGAAAATAGTTCTCTGTTTGCATCATTAGACCTTATCTAACCTCACACAAATTCTCCAGATGCTTTCGATAGCAGCACCCTAAAAGAAGAGGCTTCAGATGAGGCAGATGAACCTGCAACCACAGCACGTCTACTTCATGTCACTAGCTTTTGTCTGAGTTTTACAGGAATCTGGCTCTGAATATATACAGCAACATCTCCCCCGTAGACATTCCTGACTTTTCTATAGATATTTCCTTGTATTCCTACTGCTGTATCATCAAAGTGCTGTCTAAGTGAGTCTCAGAAATGGGTAATATTGTAACGGGCTTCCTCCTTCTCCGAAGAGGAGTAGCAGGGATTTGACCAAAATGCAGCGGGTTGTGAATACATATTGATTTAATAGACAAAACGGAAAAACACGACAAACACTTGAATAATTACAAAACAAATAAACGAATGTAGACAGACCTGGACACGAACTTACATACAACGTGAAGAACGCATGAACCAGGAAAACAGACTACATAAAACGAACGAACTAACAAAAACCGGAACAGTCCCGTGTGGCGTAACATACAGACACTGACACAGGAGACAATCACCCACAAACAAACAGTGAGAACAACCTACCTTAATATGACTCTCAATTAGAGGAAAACGCAAAACACCTGCCTCTAATTAAGAGCCATACCAGGCAACCCAAAACCAACATAGAAACAGCAAACATAGACTGCCCACCCAAAACTCACGCCCTGACCATCACACACATACAAAACAACAGAAAACAGGTCAGGAACGTGACAAATATATTCAAATGATCTAATATTAGCAAATTATTAATCTAATGAACTTGTTTTCTGAGGCTACATTCAGTACATTTATATGAGCTAACTTTAACCCTTTCCTGGGTAGCTTATCTCAAACTGAATTCATAATCATTATAGGTTGTATTTCAATAATTCTATTTCTGATAATTACAAAGAAGGAATTAATGGATTTTTTTAGCAGATTATGTTCATCTGATTCCTTATCTGGTTTAGCCCAGCTGCAGCAGGGTGCTCTATTCTTCATGCCAATTCTGCATAGGTGTGTTGCTGGACTGTTGGTCTCTGCTGATTGGGGTGTTGTCCTGTTAGGATGGGGAGAAGTGGGGTGGGGGGTGCTGTCCACTTTACAAAGGACCCGATGGTGCCGGGTGGTGTAGGGTGGAGCTGGCCTCTCTGGAAGGGGCCCAATGGTGTAGGGTGGAACTGGCCTTTCTGGAAGGGGACTGGTGGTGCAGAGTTGTGTTGGCAAAAGGAATATTTGATTTTTGTTGAGAATCCATCTGGAACTCATAGAGCACGCCCAAAGACAGATTGTCAGTTACCGAAGCCACAGGAACATCTGTTTCTCTGCTGGTGGCCATCCTCTCGGTAGTGAACAATGAATATATGGATATAGGAAGGAAGGAAGGAAGGAAGGAAGGAAGGAAGGAAGGAAGGAAGGAAGGAAGGAAGGAAGGAAGGAAGGAAGGAGAGTGTGCACCATCACTGTGCAATTATCTGTCTGAGTGATACTTTTCTGAATGGTTTATTTTTGTAATAACAACGGATTGTTTCAAAACTCAATAGTGACAGGCTAACCTCCCCTTGAAAACAGCAATTTTATCTCAACCCCTGTGGATTACCTTGCCATGTGCGCTACAAATTAAATTATTTCTGAAGCTGTTAACTGATGTCTTTGTGTTCACTTTTCCAACAATCGTTTTTAAAGCCTGCTAGTCTCACAGCTCATTATAAACAGTCACAGATAGGCTTACAGTTAAGCTCTCTTTTAGAGACAACATGCCTCTCATTTAGAATTTTCATCCTCATCATTTCTCTTCTGCATTTCTACATGGGGTACATGTCAATCACAGGAGGCTGCTGTGGGGAGAAAGACTTATAATAATGGACGGAACAGAGCAAATGGAATGGCCTCAAACACCTGGAAACCTGAACACCTGAAAATGTGTTTAACGTATTTGTTACGATTCCAATAATTCCGCTACAGTCATTTATTATAAATATATATTATTTTAAAAATTTTTGGAGGACACATATATTTTAGTTTTTTTTTACAGCTTTTCTGCTGCATATACATACATTTAAAATATACATTTTACATACACATTTTGCGTACACATTCTACATAGATGGTACTTTAAATACAGCAGTCACATAACATACATTTTTACCTTTCTAATCGTATAGTATACACAGATTGTGAGCTAAAGATGAAAACCTTTCCTACGAGTATTACTATATTATTTATTGACTCACTATGGCTAATTTTTCTAAGGTTAATTTTAAGTGAATGTTGTGATTTTTTTAACCATTATTGAACCTGTGATCAGAAACAAGCTACATAGGGACAATACCAGAATAAATGATTTAGTGATTCTGTCTCTTCGCAGCAAAATCTACAGAGCTGAGATTGTTGTATGCCCCATATACGTATATAGCATTCTGTTGGTGGCAAGAATTTTGTATAATAATTTAAATTGGAAAACTCTAACTGTTGAATCAAGAGTTGTTTCAAGTAATTGTCATATTATCTCCAATATATCGTCCATGTAAAAAAACCTGTCCGATCAGGATGAACCATATCTGGTAAAACCTTTTTTATTCTATGTGCCATGCATTTTGCCACGATTTTCGCATAACAACATGGAAATGTAAGGACCCTCCAGTTTTTTTATACTTACAACCTGGGTCATGTTTCAGTAGTAATGAAATCAGACCTTCTTGTTGAGTACCCGAAAGTCTACCACTTTTATAAAAGTAATTAAAACATGCTAATAATGGATGTTTGAGTACATAAAAAAAGGTCTGATGTACCACTACTGGTATAACATCAAGCCCTGCATTTCTATGTTGAAGATTCAAGAAAAATCTAGTGCATTTTTCAGTTTTTTTCATCCAATTCTCCTTTTTTAATCAAATAAATTACACTTGATCGTTCTTGAATAAGTACCTCCAATTCTTTTTGTTTTTTCTCTAACATATTTTGTGCCTCTAGTACAGTTTCCATTACCATCTACCTGCTCTGTTACTTCCTCTATTTCCTTTATTAGTCTAATCTCATTTGACCTAAACTACTTTGTTTTAATGATAAGTATTGTGTTTAATGGCCCCTAAAAGTACATTTAAAAGTGTCCCATACAATAAGGGGATCTGCTGTGGGATCTGTGGTGTGCAGAAAAAAAGTTAGTTATGAATTATTTTGTTTTAGTTAAGAACAAATTGCCTTTCAATAGGCTTTGATTAAATTTACAATATCCCCGTCCACTGGGAAATTCTGTAAGAGTCAGTGGTGGACAAAGTACCAACTTGTCATACTTGAGTGAAAGTAAAAATAGATTAATAGAAAACAATAAGTAAAAGTGAAAGTCACCCAGTAAAATACTACTTGAGTAAAGTCTAAAAGTATTCAGTTTTAAATATACTTGACTATCAAAAGTATGTGATTGCAAAAATATACTTTTTTTATGGGTACTCAAGGGCACAGTCCAACACTGCGACATAATTTACAAATGTAGCATATGCGTTTAGTGAGTCCGCCAGATCAGAGGCAGTAGGGATGACCAAGGATGTCTGAATCAGATCATTTTCCTTTCCTGTTAAGCATTCATAATGTAACGAGTACTTTTGGGTGTCACGGAAAATATATGGAGTAAAAAGTACATTATTGTCTTTAGGAATGTAATGGAGAAAAAGTAAAGGTTGTAAAAAATATAAATTGTAAAGTAGAGTACAGATACCCCAAAAACTACTTTTGTGGTACTTTAAAGTATTTTTACTTAAGTACTTTACACCACTGGTAAGTGTTATATGGAGGCCAATTAAATGGTGGTCCGATTGCATTCGGTCTCCTATTAATCGTTTTTAAAAGTTTTGATGCCATCAAGAATGAGACCAGGAAATAATCAAGACGGCTCAAATCATTACCACGAGCCCGTTCTCCCCAATTAGTGGGCCTCCAGCCATGTTACTGTCATCCTGTCTATTCAGATCATTTCTTGAAAGAAAAGGCAAGGGGAAGGAGGCCACTAAAAACTTGAGATGCAGCCATTGTGTTTATGGCTTATGACATAGTTTGTCCATAGTTGCTACATGCCATATATTGACTGTATATCTTCTCCCTTTAGATATCGGGTGCCCTGGAAAAAGGAAGTCATGTGACCGCCCGTACCCCGAATATAACCCTTATTTCACGTGGAGCGTGGTGGTGGCGGAAAACCCCTGGGAAGAGGGGAACGAGAGGATGGAAAGGAAAGGAGGAAGTCCACAGGGCTGGGAGGAAGGTATGAATAAAGGTATCGCAATTCCCTCCGAGCCGGGGAAGTACCTTCTACATAATTGTATCTTTCATTCAGTAATTTCTAAATTATACAGGAGTACCGTGTCCATATTACGGCAGCCTCAGTCAGCAGGACTTAACTGGAGGCATTGTCTTTCATACACGGGTGACAACCAACACTCATACCTAAGATTATTTTCAGAAATGCTATGTGCTTGTTCAGGAATAACTCTAATTGGAAAAGCTGCATTTGTGTTTTTTCTACAACCTTGGTTCAACCAATACATTTGACAACAGTGGGGCTACAGGAGAAAAGTGAATAGATAATTTCACACTATGAGAACACAAAAGCAGAACCATACACTGCTGAAAGTTAAAAAGATTTGCTTTTAATTGGGGGAAACCTTCAGGTAGAATACTACACGACATGCATCAAAGTTAGACTCTACATTGAGTATACAAAACATTAAGAACACCTTCTATTTCCATGACATAGACTGACCAGGTGAATCCAGGTGAAAGCTATGATCCCTTATTGATGTCACTTGTTAAATCCACTTAAAATCAGTATAGATGAAGGGGAGGAGAGAGGTTAAATAAGGATTTTTAAGCTTTAAGGCAATTGAAACATGGATTGTATATGTGTGCCATTCAGAGGGTGAATTGGCAAGACAAAAGATTTAAGGGCCTTTGAATGGGGTATGGTAGTAGGTGCCAGTAGGTACTCCGGTTTATGTCAAGAACTGAAACGCTGGCAGGTTTTTCATGCTCAACTCAATATTAGGAAGGTGTTCCTAATATTTGATCTACTCAGTGTATTTCAGTGTTATTGAGATACCTTGAATAGTCTCCCTTTTGAAGAGAGGTAAGAATGAGTGAGTTGTTTGTAAAATGAGAAATCATCTTCTTTCAGTCCATTTCCAGAAGTGATGTTGAGATTAGAAGTTGTACATTTACTTACATGCTTTTATGATTGTTATCGTGTCCCCCCCAAGTACCTGGGTTGAGACATATTTTTTATTGTGGATAAGGAACTTGTCGGGTAGCAGGGAGTTTAGATCCAATGCTCTTGGTAATACATTAAGTGGTTGGGGGTTGGCTAAACAAAGGAAGGAATTTAAAATGCGTAATCGAAAGCGAGAAAAAGAGAGAGAAAGTGAGAGCCGGTGGGATGGTCAAATAAATCAATGTCTGGGTAGGTCCTGTATGACTCTGTCTTCTATGTTTTTTCATCTGTTCATCTGCAGAACAACTGCGTCCGAGTCCACATTAATCCATAAAGCATTTGTCTAGAAAGTTTAAGCATGTATTTCCATTTCAAAAGGAGGGATAGTGATGGAATGAGAGAGAAAGATTAAAAATAGGAGTGATGGTGCGAGAGAACGAGAGAGAGGTGTGTGTGTGGTGAGGGTAAGGGATTGATGCATTCATTTCTGTTTCAGAGAAGCAATTGAGTGATGAAATGAGAGAGTGAAAGAGAGAGAGAGAGCTGTGTGTGGTGGGGGATTGGGGTCTACAAAGCTTCCTCAGTCAGTCAGGTGGCACTTTGTTCCGGGAATTACAAGCTCTTGAGGCACAACTTCTGCACTTCAAAGGAAAATCTAAAAAAATCTCAATACAGTCCAGACACCTCTCTCTCTCATTCCCACTTTGAATCGCAACAATTGCCTTCTAATGTGTGAGGGTGTCCGGAAAGTCTTTGAAATTGCAAGGTAATGATAGCAACTAAAAACAACCCACATAAAACAGTCCAGACAAACATAATGGCAAATTGATCAAAGATGGTATCTCATAAATGTTTAACTGCAGATACATTCTGAGTTTGTTTTGCCACAGTGGACCAGAAAATCAGACACAACTCATTTAATTTTCATGAAATGTCAATGACGTTCTGCCCCTGAACAAGGCAGTTAATCCACTGTTCCTAGGCCATCAATTGTAATTAAGAATTTGTTTCTAACTGACTTGCCTAGTTAAATAAAATGTACAAAAATAAATAAAAACCCGACATGTGGTTGGCCTAAGAGGTAGTTCATGATTTTGGGGTAAGAAGCCCCATTTGAGTAACGAACAGTCATTGCTATTGAATCATATCAACATTTGGTAGGCCTATGAGGCAGCAGATTTTTTTGGGTAAGAAGCACCCTTACAGTAATGCACACAGTCACATCCACATGCGGTGGGCCTAGGAGCTAGCTCATGTTTTAATAAGATTAAGAAGTCCCCTTTTGAGTAACCAACAGCCATTGCTATTGAATCACGTGGCAGACCTATGAGGTAGCTAATTCTTGGGGGACAAGAATCATCCTTTGAATAACGCACCGTCATAGCTATTGAATCTCGTCGTCTCGGGACACGCTTGACCGTGGCATTGAATATTTACGCAAAGCTCAGATGAGAATTTGTAAACTCCTATACCTGATAGGAAACATAATTATTAATGCTCTCTGAAACAGGGCCGTGCGCAGGCCTTTTGGGGACGTGCAATTATATAAAACATTTTGGTACCTCAAAAAAGAATTCCCGCAACCGCGGTCAACGCCACATTGAGCAGTTATTACAAGAAGAGAGGAAAGCAGCACAATCTGACTTGTAAAGTGTTTAATACATGCATCATTTGATCCAGTTCAAAATGGTTTTGTTAACCTGTCTAGGACTGGAACCCCGTTCCGCTAGCGGAACCCCTCGCCAACAGCCAATGAAATTGCAGGGCGCCAAATTCAATCAACAGAAATCTCATAATTCAATTTTCTCAAACATACAAGTATTAGACACCATTTTAAAGATAAAATTCTCGTTAATCCAACCACAGTGTCCGATTTCAAAAAAGCTTTTCGGCAATAGCAGAACATATCATTATGTTAGGTCAGCAACTAGTCACAGAAAGCATACAGCGATTTTCCAACCAAAGAGAGGAGACACAAAAAGCAGAAATATTGATGAAATTAATCACTAACCTTGATATTCTTCATCAGATGACACTCCCGGGACAACATGTTACACAATACAAGTATGTTTTGTTCGATCAAGTTCATATTTATATCCAAAAACCTCAGTTTACATTTGGCTTTGCCTCCAAAACATCCCGTGAATTTGCACAGAGCCACATCAAATCACAGAAATACTCATAATAAACAATGATAAAAGATACAAGTGTTATTCACAGATTTAAAGATATACTTCTCTTTAATAACTTCTTGTCAATATGGGGGCGCTGTTTTCACTTTGTAAAAAATCGTGCCCAAATTAAACTGCCTCGTACTCTATTCTAGATCGTACAATATGCATATTATTATTACTATTGGATAGAAAACACTCAAGTTTCTAAAACCGTTTGAATTATATCTGTGAGTAAAACAGAACTCATTTTGCAGCAAACTTCCTGACAGGAAGTGAAAAATCTGAAATCGAGGCTCTGTTTCAGGGCCTTCCTATTCAATTGTTTAAAATCTATGGATATACATGCACTTCATACGCCTTCCACTAGATGTCAACAGGCAGTGGGAGGTGGAATGGTGTGTCTAGCTTGATCTGAGGTCGAACAAGAGCTCTTGGAATGACGTGACCACTATTTCCTTTGTCTACCAAGGCGCGGGAAGGACATAAGCATTGGCTTCTGAAAAGCGTTCGGTATAGACGGCTAATATCTCCGGCTTTGATTTTATTTGATACATGTGATAATATCATCGTAAAGTATGTTTTTTCAATATAGTTTTATCAGATTATTCAACGTTTATCGGGAGTTTTCCGTTCTCTGCGTTAGGTGAAGATGGACATCTTCGCGCCACTTGGCTAGCTTTGGTTGCTAATTCGACAGGAGAAGAGGACATTCTAAAACCAAACAACGATTTATTCTGGACAAAGGACTCCTTGTACAAGATTCTGATGGAAGCTCAGCAAAAGTAAGAACCATTTATGATGTTATTTCATATTTCTGTGGAAAATGTTTAGTCCTATTTTCCTTCCTTTTTGCGGGCGCTGTCTCGCTATAACGTAAGCTGTTTGTTATGGTAAAGTTATTTTAAAAAATCTAACACGGCGATTGCATTAAGAACTAGTGTATCTTTCATTTGCTGTCCAACATGTATTTTTTAGTAAAGTTTATGATGAGGTCTTTGGTCAGATTAGGTGACTGTCCAAAATATCTCCGGATAATTTGGTGAATCGATGCTACATTCACAACGTATAACCACGGTTTGCAGCTCAAAATATGCACATTTTCGAACAAAACATAAGTGTATTGTGTAACATGATGTTATAAGACTGTCATCTGATGAAGTTGGTCAAGGTTAGTGATTAATTTTATATCTTTTGCTGGTTTTTGCGAATGCTATCTATGCGGTGAATAAATGCGGTTGTGTGTTTGACTATTGTGGTAAGCTAATATAATGCTATATTGTGTTTTCGCTGTAAAACACTTAAAAAATCTGAAATATTGGCTGGATTCACAAGATGTTTATCTTTCATTTGCTGTACACCATGTATTTTTCATAAATGTTTTATGATGAGTATTTAGGTATTTCACGTTGCTCTCTGTAATTATTCTTGCTGCTTCGGTGCTATTTGTGATTGTAGCTGCAATGTAAAACTATGATTTATACCTCAAATATGCACATTTTCGAACAAAACAGATTTATTGTATAACATGTTATAAGACTGTCATCTGATGAAGTTGTTTCTTGGTTAGTGACTAATTATATCTCTATTTGGTCGGTTTTGTGATAGCTACCTATGCGGTAAAAAAATTGTGAAAATATGCGGTTGAGTCTTTTGCTATTGTGGTTAGCTAATAGAAATACATAGTGTTTTCGCTGTAAAACATTTTAAAAATCGGAAATTATGGCTGGATTCACAAGATGTGTATCTTTCATTTGCTGTATTGGACTTGTGATTTCATGATATTTATATGCTAGTATTTACTTGTGGCGCTATGCTAGGCTATGCTAGTAAGCTTTTTACTGATGAGGATGCTCCCGGATCAGGGATGGTGATGAAGTAGAGGTTAATGAACCCGCTGTGTCAGATTTAAAAAAAACTTTACGGAAAAAGCAAACCATGCAATAATCTGAGTTCGGAGCTCAGAGACCAACACAACCCAAGAAGATATCCGCCATGTTGGAGTCAACATAAGTCAGAAATAGCATTATATATATTCACTTACCTTTGAGGATCTTCGTCAGAATGCACTCCCAGGAATCCCAGTTCCACAATAAATGTTTGATTTGTTCCATAAAGTCCATAATTTATGTCCAAATTACTCCTTGTTGTTCGCGCGTTCAGTACACAATCTAAACTCACGACGAGCTGGCAGGTCCAGGCAAACGTTCAGATGAAAAGTCATATTACAGGCTGTAGAAACATGTCAAACAAAGTATAGAATCAATCTTTAGGATGTTTTTAACATAAATCTTCAATAATTTTCCAATCGGAGAATTCCTTTGTCTTCAGAAAAGCAATGGAACAGAGCTCGCTCTCACGTGAACGAGCGTCACGAGCTCAAGGCATTCTGGCAGACCTCTGACTCATTCCCCTCTCATTCGGCCCCACTTCACAGTAGAAGCATCAAACAAGGTTCTAAAGCAACATTACCCATATCCCAATGTATCTTCAATAGGGAGTGAGTTGAAAAAATACCAACCTCAGATTTCCCACTTCCTGGTTGGATTTTCTTCTCAGGTTTTTGCCTGTCATATGAGTTCTGTTATACTCACAGACATCATACAAACAGTTTTAGAAACTTCAGAGTGTTTTCTATCCAAATCTACTAATACTATGCATATATTAGCAAATGGGTCTGAGGAGCTGGCAGTTTACTCTGGGCACGCGTTTCATCCAAACGTGAAAATGCTGCCCCCTATCCATAACAAGTTAACCTCTCTGGGATCGTTGGGATGCTAGCGTCCCACCTCGTCAACAGCGAGTGAAATTGCAGGGCGCCAAATTCAAAACAACAGAAATCTCATAATTAAAATTCCTCAAAAATACAATATTTTATACCATTTTAAAGGTAATCCTGTTGTTAATCCCACCACAGTGTCCGATGTAATAAAGGCTTTACAGCAATAGCACCAGAAACGATTATGTTAGGTCACCGCCAAATCACAGAAAAACACAGCAATTTTTCCAGCCAAAGAGTGGAGTCACAAATAGCAGAATAATAGATAAAATATATCACTAACCTTTGATGATCTTCATCAGATGACACTCATAGGACTTCATGTTACACAATACATGTATGTTTTGTTCGATAAAGTTCATATTTATATCCAAAAATCCCAGTTACATTGGCACCATGTTCAGAAATGCCTCCAAAACATCCGGAGAAATTGCAGAGAGCCACATCAAATAACAGAAATACTCATCATAAACTTTGATGAAAGATACATGTTTTACATAGAATTAAAGATAAACTAGTTCTTAATGCAACCGCTGTGTCAGATTTCAAAAAAGCTTTACGGCAAAAGCATAATATTCAATAATCTGAGTACAGCGTTCAGCCACAAAAGCAAGCCATACAGTTACCCTCCAAATTGTGGAGTCAACAAAAGTCAGAAATAGCATTATAAATCTTCACTTACCTTTGCTGATCTTCGTCGGAATGCACTCCAAGGACTCCCACTTCCACAACAAATGTTTGTTTTGTTCGATTACATCCATATTTATGTCCAAATACTTCCGTTTTGTTTGAGCGTTTAGTTCACTATTCCAAAGGCAAAATCCAGACAAAAAGTCAAAAGAGTTCCATTACAGTTTGTAGAAACATGTCAAACGATGTTTACAATCAATCCTTAGGGTCTTTTTATGATAAATCTTCAAAAATATTCCAACCGGACAATAGCGTATTCATTACAGAGGAAAAAGAAGGAACGGCACGCCCGCGTGACCGCGCAGTAAACAACTAATTGGCCACAGCTTAGTCCACTTGTTGAAACAGCTCTTATTTGACCCCCTTCCACAATAGAAGCCTCAAACAACTTTCTAAAGACTGTTGACATCTGCTGGAAGCCTTGGGAAGTGCAATCTGGCCCCATAGACACAGCATATTGGATAGGCAATCACTGAAATGAAACTACAAACCTCAGATTTCCCACTTCCTGGTTGGATTTGTCTCAGGTTTTCGCCTGCCATATGAGTTCTGTTATACTCACAGACATTATTTTAACAGTTTTGGAAACTTTTGAGTGTTTTCTATGCATATCATAGCTTCTGGGCCTGGGTAACAAGCAGTTTACTCTGGGCACCTTATTCATCCAAGCTACTCAATACAGCCCCCCTTTCCAAAATAAGTTTTAACAATGATCAACACAATTCCAGTCAAATTTGAAGATTGTAAGAAATACTGTAGCCTACCATTACTATATCCAACCCAACTCCATGTGTTGCCACTATCATGTATACCAATGGTTTTCAAACGTTTTGACTCGCAACCCCCCAAAAAGGGCACGTTGGAGATTGAAAGGGCAAAGGGGCATGTGCTCTGCACAGGTAGAGCCCTATATGTGCACCTGCCTGCCCTGAAATCATTGTAACACTTGCCTCTCTTGCAAGACTCCAGAAGAATCATGCAAAAACATTCATGACTCTTACTATTCCAACTGTTTCCGAATCTTCCAAACTCAACGTTTCTCAAAGACAGTTGAAGGTAGGACTTGTGCCGAACGCAGAAATGTACAATTGTAATATTACATGGATAAATTACATGAGGAGGATGTCGTTGTTAACTATGTGATTCAATTAATCCTGTAACCATTAACTCAGCAACCTGGGGCACCATGGGAAAATTTTGTTAAATTAATATCAGAATATATCGATTTCATAGCATTCACTAATTTGATTAATTTCCTCATAAGTCTCATTCTGAACGTCGCATAATTCGTAAATCTGCACAAACCCGGGTCTCACTAATCATTCCGTACTACACAAATTGAGTTGAATATTTATTTACTAACAAGCTAAATTATAATATAAGATACACATACACAAACAGTTTAGGTTATTGGTTAGAACTTCAAACAATGGCAACAGGTCCCTAGCGGACCAACACAATATGACACGTGTTACACACAAGAGGGAGATTTAAAGAAAGAGAGAGAGAAAAGCAAGAGAGAAAAGCAACACTCGGATGCATTTGTAAACTATGCTTAGTTTAGCACTAACACCTTGCCCCGAACTGCCGCTCTTATAGGTCAAAATTGTAATGCATGTATATACGTGTTGAATGTCTCTGTTGGGTATTTCTGATGTTCGGGTCTTTCGGCTTCAGGTGTATGTCTCTGATTGTCCACAAGATGTCACAATGCCCTTTCTCTTGGTTGTCTGTTTCCTTGCACTCGTTCTGTGAGACTGGGCTTCTGAGGAGGCTAATCAGCCGTGTCGACACATCAGCATTGTAATGGAAGCACTGTGTGACTAATCGTGGACCCTAGCTGCAGCGTGTGGTTCTCTAGTCTGATATGTAATTTCTTAACTCACATGTTTTATACCCCAGGGTAGAAAGGGACATTCCCGTCTTCAAGACACGCTCTCTGGGTTCCCTAGGGTGTAGCTAGTTACGAGGCAAGGTATCACAAATGGCTATGATCTCGTTAGACAACTAAAATCACAGCCTCATCATAAAAAAAACATTCTCTTTGATGTAAACATCATATACACATTATGAAAACTCTTCAAGTTACAATGCTTTCGTTATAACGCCCTCATTTAACTTTTAATGACATTACTAAATCGGCATTCATTTTCATATTCCATTTATCTTGTTACCACAATTTTGGCTGATGGAATATATTGTCCCAAAGTCCATTTATTGCATGTTACAGTTCTGAGGTAGACTCTCCCTAAGGCACACACAGACATTCCAATCCCCAACTCTAAAGGAAGAAGGATTAGTCTGCGGCCTTAGAATTTACGATGGGCATGAGGTGTCATGAACCCCCACCCACCCCCACCCCATCAATCCCTCTATAACTCTTCCCCCCTGCGGGAGGGAGAGATATCGCTGTAGAACTGTGATCCGCTGTAACCTGATCCTCACAGGCCAGTCATGACAATGATAAAAAATGTGGTACTTAAAGTTATCTGACTTTAAAACCACAGCCAACTCAACATTGTTGCAGCAACCGCGCTGCAACAATAAAAGTCATGTACATGTGGGTAA
This sequence comes from Salvelinus alpinus, assembly GCF_045679555.1. Lineage (NCBI taxonomy): Eukaryota > Metazoa > Chordata > Actinopteri > Salmoniformes > Salmonidae > Salvelinus > Salvelinus alpinus. The sequence goes on along the minus strand of NC_092118.1, from coordinate 807,072 downwards.
CAAAAAAGGGAGAGCACCTTACATGGTTGAAGGTAAAAAGAAGCAAAGTACAAAGAAAGTATATGTGCATAATCACCTCAACCCTTTAGATCTGGCAGAATGCAGTGGGCGTGCTTTGAATGATTAGACGAAGCTGCCGTCTCAGTGTATTCTACCAGTGCCTGCAATTTATAGGGATGAAAATAAGGGATGAATAGTTCAATGAATATGATACGGGGAATGCCAGATCTATTTACTCTTCCATTATTCTCCGGTGATGGTAAACTTTGAGGCTGTCAAACTTCATTGCCTTCATGTGGGGATACTGGGAACCTGTGATTCATGGCAATACTGTCTTGGTGCTTTTAAGTGAGGGCAGTGGGTAACCTATCATGCAAAGGTTGATGAAGCATGGATGTGTCTTTTGGGCCATCGGAAGTGTGCAATAGCTTTGGCATACATCCAGTGCATTCGGAAAGTATTCAGACCCCTTCAACTTTTTTTCACATTTTGTTACATTAGTCTTATTCTAAATGTGATTAAATAGTTATTTTTACCTCGTCAATCTACACACAATACCCCATAATTGTAACGGTTTACCTCTTCCTCTTCATCCGAAGAGGAGGAGCAAGGATTCGACCAAAATGCAGCGGGTTGTGAATACATAATGATTTATTAAAGCAAACGACGAAACACGAAAACAAACACTTGGAAGGATTACAAAATAACAAAAACGAACGTAGACTGACCTAAACCATGAGAACTTACATATAACACGAAGAACGTAGGAACAGGTACAGACTATAACAAACGAACGAACAAACGCTACAGTCCCGTGTGGTGCGCAGACACAGACACGGAAGACAACCACCCACGACAAACAATGTGAAAACACCTACCTTAATATGATTCTCAATCAGAGGAGATGAAAACCACCTGCCTCTAATTGAGAACCATATTAGGTACCCATTAACCAACATAGAAACAGAAAACATAGACTGCCCACCCAAACTCACGTCCTGACCAACTAACACAACAAAACTAACATAAAACAGGTCAGGAACGTGACAATAATGATAAAGCAAAAACAGGTTTTTAGAAATGTTTTCAAATGTAGAATGAAACGGAAATATTACATTTACATAAATATTCATACCCTTTACTCAGTACTTCGATGAAGGACCTTTGGCAGCGATTACAGCCTCGAGTCTTCTTGGGTATAATGCTACAAGCTTGGCAAAACTGTATTTGGGGATTTTCTCCCATTATTCTCAGCAGAACCTCTCAAGCTCGATGAGGAGCGTCGCTGCACAACTATTTTCAAGTCTCTCCAGAGATGTTTGATCGGGTTAGAGTCCGGGCTTTGGCTGGACCACTCAAGACTTGTCCCGAAGCCCCTCCTACGTTGTCCTGTTGGAAGGTAAACCTTTGCCCCAGTCTGAGGTCCTGAGTGCTCTGGAGCAGATTTTCGTCAAGAATCTATTTGTACTTTGCTCTGTTCATCTTTCCCTTGATCCTGACTAGTCTTGCAGTCCCTGCCGCTGAAAAACATCCCCACAGCATGATGCTGCCACCACCATGCTTCACCGTAGGGATGGTGCCTGGTTTCCTCCAGACGTGACGATTGGCATTCAGGCCAAAGAGTTCAATCTTGGTTATATCAGACCAGAGAATCTTGTTTCTCATGGTCGGAGAGTCCTTTAGGTGCCTTTTGACAAACTCCAAGCAGGCTGTCATGTGCCTTTTACTGAGGAGTGTCTTCTGTGTGAGATGTGAGTGCTGCAGAGATGGTTGTCCTTCTGGAAGGTTCTGCCATCTCCACAGAGGAACTCTGGAGCTCTGTCATAATGACCATAGGGTTCTTGGTCACCTCCCTGTCCAAGGCCCTTATCCCCAGCTTGCTCAATTTGGCCGTACGGTCAGCTGTAAGAAGAGTCTTGGTGTTTCCAAACTTCTTCCACTTAAGAATGATGGAGGCCACTGTGTTCTTGGGGACCTTCAATGCTGCAAAAAAAATGTTGGTACCCTTTTGCAGATCTGTGCCTCGGCACAATCCTGTATCGAAGCTCTACTGAAAATTCCTTTGACCTAATGGCTTGTTTTTGCTCTGACATGCACTGTCAACTGTGGTACCTTTATATAGACAGGTGTGTGCTTTCCAAATCATGCCCAATCAATTGAATTTACTACAGGTGGACTCCAATGAAGTTGTAGAAACATCTCAAGGATGATCAATGGAAACAGGATGCACCTGAGCTCCATTTGGTGTCTCATAGCAAAGGGTTCTGAATACTTATATATTTATTTTTATTATACATTTTCAAACATTTCTAAAAACCTGTTCTCACTTTGTCATGATGTGGTATTGTGTGTAGATGCATAAGTAAATTTTTTTATTTAATCCATTTTTGAATAGGGCTGTAACGTAACAAAATGTGGAAAAAGGGAAGGAGTCTGAATACTTTCCGAATGCACTGTATATTCATACACTTCTAGATACTGTATCTAATTGTTGGGTAAAGGGAAACTACTTGACTTAAACCATTTTGCTCTTCGGGGAGCATAGACCATTCACAAAAATCGAGTTTGGTGCTGAGTGTGTTGTTCAGTGTTCTTTCAAGGTTGATCCTGTTTCTTTTTGTTCTGCCTCCACAGACCTTCTCCAGCTGTTCCTGGGTCTTCCCGGTTTTCTTTTTCCCTGTGGCTTCCAGGTCAGAGCTTGTCTGGTCGTGTTGGTGGGTGGTTTCCTCAAGGTGTGCCTGATCCATCCCCATTTCCTGTGTTTTTTTTAGGTTTTGCTTTGTGTCATTTTCCAGAAATCTCTTTGTTTTGTATGGTGTTTGGCCAGTACATTCTTTGGAGACTACAGCTTAACTTATTTTCTTATATACCACTGAAAGTATTCAGTAAATGCACCCCACTTTCAGACAGCACAATTCTTAGAGTTAGTAATTCTACTTTAAGGTTCACCAATAACTTCTTATGTTTTTACTGACTTGGCACAGAACAAAGCCTACATCTCTTTGAAGCCTATACTGATTTGGTTTGTCCTGGAGTAAGTACTCTTAACTGACAGCTAATCCCACTCAGGGGGTGGAACTCTTTATCCACACTAGCAAATCTGGGTTTAGCGTAGCATGCTAAGTGACCGCACCACACCCCGCTCTGCCCCAATGGGTGATCTGAGAGGTGACGATTTGCCATATTAGAGATGCTGCTAATGCAACACCTTGGGGCAATGATGCCCTTGACCAGGCGATTAGCATATGGGATCATGGGGTAGAATTCAGATTATATTGGTTCATGTTAAGGCTGTGTGACTGCAAAGGCTGGGTCCAGTGTCAGAAGGCACCAGGAAGTGTTTGTCCACAGTGGTGAACAGGTGGCAATAGGAGACATTGGCTTAAATCATAGCCAGGCTAAAGGTGGCAGTGGGGAAATCTGCATAGCCTGTCAACTAACCGTACAGCTGTCTTTGAGCCAAATACGGCTGGTGTGGCGACTAGAGCAGATTACAAATGAATCACCTATGTCAAGTATGGAGTCTGAAGAGGTTTCAATGGGAGTTCAGATTTAGAAGAGATCAAGCCCGATAAGAAAGATAAAATGATTTCCAAAGCGGTTGGCTTCTCTCACGACCCCTCAATTTGAGAGGGCCGTTCTCAATTCCACATTCCACATCTGGCCCCCGCTGTCACTCACACAGGATTAGTGTGAACATGATTACACATGATTTTCACTCACACACGTCGAGACAAAAAGGCATCAGCTGGCCTAGAGGGGGACCTGCAGGGTAGAAATATCCAGTAAGCTGCTTGTTTGCCCTGGCCATTGATTTGTTTGTATTCAACGGAGTTCCCCAAAAGCCAGCTTTTTTTGTTTTGAATGGGGACTGGAGCAGAGTGTGAAACTTCTCAACCTTGCTATGCCAAAAGGGAAGAAAGAGAGAGAGAGAGAGCGAGATAGAGGGGGGAATAAGGACGTGAAGGTGGGTGGCTGCATCTATTTTCCTAAACCTGCTGTGTTATTGCTAGATTATCTTCAGGGCAGAACCCATGAGCTGGAGAATTCAACACATTTTTCACATACTTATACCTTTGTCAGTCTGCCTGTAAATACTAAGTGACTCAAATATCAGATTGAAGTGACTCAAAAATCAGATCGGGGTCTTGTGACAATATAGCATCGGAACTGACGGAGCATTTTCTAGGGAAACAATTATCCTGGACTCATTGAGGCTGTCCTAATATGGATATCGTACTTGTGCATACAGGCTAGACACAGACACACACATTCTTGTTTGCAATGCAGGCCTTTACATCTTTAAAAATGTAATAACGTACCTGCTAATGTGGTGACATTATCAAGCATTTTCTGCAAGTGAATTTGGATGTTTACTGTGAGGCCTGGGATCTACTTCATAGGCCAGACACACACTCACCTCTTCTGTCTGTGACACATACTAATACAGTTGTAAGCAAATAGAATGATGCACCTTGTACACTTTGGAAAGAATAATTTAGTGAAGCAATTATCTTCAAAGGGAAAGTGAGTGTTGTTAGGGAGTAAATACAGCAGAGGGAAGACCATGCAGCAGCAATTATCTCAATGGCAAAATTTCAGGAGGTAGCTTCTATTAATGCTTATTTTTTCGTCACAGACACCAGAAACTGTTCCTCTGAAGTATTACTAAGAAACATCCAAATTGAAGGTTGAGAGAAAACGAACTCAAAGTTGCTCCTGCATTGCTTCTTATTAAAACCGTCCACTCAAATGGGTCTCTAGAGTAAACTGCAACAAGATTCCAGAAACGCTTGCATAGATATTTGTACCAGTCGCACTCAGGCTGGTAATTAAAGTACCAAACAATATATTTATTTACTTGCCACTTTATTTGTTTACCTACAGTTGTATTTCCTTGTCCATTCAAACTTTTTGGATCAGAAACAGATTTGGCTCTCCCTGTTGAACCCGTGGTGACCCTTCCCCCCTCCTCTCCCCTGTAACTATTCCCCAGGTCTTTGCTGTAAATGAGAATGTGCTCCCAGTCAACTTACCTGGTAAAATAAGGGTTAAATGACAACAGTCTAATTGGCCCAATCAAAATAACCCTTTATTTAATGCACCTTTGACTGATTTCTGCATGGTTACGGTTGTTATGATACTATCACTGTGTTTGCTCCCCTTGAAAAATACACTTTTTCAATCCTGATCCACAGGATTTGCAGGGGTTTGTTCTAGCCCAGCACAAACAGACTTGATACAGCAAATCAAATAATTATCAAGCCTTTGTCAGGTGTGCCATACTGAGTCATAACAAAGCCTGCACACTCAGTGGTTCTCTAGGTGCAGGATAGAATGACACCGTACTCTAAAGCACCATATGAAAAAATACATATGTTGCCCACCTTTACAGTACAAGGCCACATGACACGCCTCCTGATTCGTCTCCAATATAGCATGAATGGCTGTAGGAGAGGACACTATTCACTGCAGCTGCCAAGCATTTTAAAACTCTGCCTTTGCAGGCCTTGCGAACTCTGTGCTTCGCAATCAAGGTTTTCTGTCTGAATTGTTTTTCTTTGCCAAAGTAGAGAGGCGACAACAAGAGCAGCATGGCTGGTCAGGCAAGAGAGATGGCAATAGTTGTTGTGGGCGTAGCTAGCTACTGGCAAAGGGAGATGGTTGATTTTGTGTCTCGGCTGGCTCTGCATTCGTCTTCATCTGCTGCTTTATCAGCCAAGAGTGGAGTGGCAAAGTTGTGTCTGCACAGACACTCTCTATTTGTTCACCGGGATGAGAAAATAAAATAAAATAGTTGGTGAAGTGAGTAGAAGGGTTGAGTTGCGCTGAGACACACCATGCTTGAGTCATATGCTCAAAGGCTTGAGGTTAGGGAGTAACCTTGCTTGAATCATATTGTATATTGATTAAGTCATCATACTGCATACTGTACATTTAAAGAACTACAGTAGTGAGGTGGTTGTAGCCTTTGAGGTTAGAGAGTAATCTGTATGAGTAGTACGTTACTTGAGTCATACCATTCATTCAAAGAGTTAGCAAGATAGATGGTGGACCTGAGGTTAGAGAAGCAGGGCCACTAACCAGAGGGTTGTTGGTTGGAATTTCAGGCAACCTGGCGGAATCTGGTGGGATGTGAGCCGACAACTGGAGGGTTCCTGACATGAATATCCCAGGTGCTATCCACTGACACCTATTGGATATCAGAGCGGCAGTAACCTACCAGCACCACCAGCATTATGACTTTACTGAAGCGGTGTCACGCCCTGACCGTAGAGAGCTTTTTATGTCTCTATTTTGGTTTGGTCAGGGTGTGATTTGGGTGGACATTCTATGTTCCTTTTTCTATGATTTTTATTTCTTGGAGTTTGGCCAGGTGTGGTTCTCAATCAGAGGCAGCTGCCTATCGTTGTCTCTGATTGAGAACCATACTTATGTAGCCTTTTCCCACCTGTATTTGTGGGTAGTTGTTGCCTGTGAGCACTACGTTGGCGGCACGTTTTCGTTTTGATGTTTATTGTTTTGTTGGCGACATCTTATAATAAAGAAGTATGTACGCTGCACCTTGGTCTACTGTTTCCACCTTAGACGATCGTGACAGAACTACCCACCAAAAACGGACCAAGCAGCGTGGTAAGAGGGAGCAGCGGTTTTTGGAGAGTTGGACATGGGAGGACATCCTGGACGGCAAAGGATCCTACACATGGGAGGAGATCCTGGCCGGAAAAGATCGCCTGCCATGGGAGCAGGTCGAAGCAGCAAGGAAGGCGGAGGCAGCTAGGAAAAGGGCCAAGGATTACACGGGAACACGGCTGGCAAGGAAGCCCGAGAGGCAGCCCCCAAATCTTTTTGGGGGGGACGCACACGGGGAGTGTGGCAGAGTCAGGTTGGAGACCTGAGCCAACTCCCCGTGCTTACCGTGGCGAGCATGTGACTGGTCAGGCCCCGTGCTATGGGGTGATGCGCACTGTGTCTCGGCCGAGCATTCACAGGCCGGTGTGCTCGGTGCCAGCGTCCCGAATTTTCCGGGTGGAAGTGGGCATCCAGCCAGAACGGGTGGTGCCAGCTCTGCGCTCGAGACCGCCAGTGCACCTCCACGGCCCAGTGTATCCGGTGCATCGACCAAGGAAGAGGCCTCTTGTATGTCTCCCCAGCCTGGTAAGTCCTGTGCCTGCTCCTAGAGCCAGGTCTCCTGTGTGTCTCCCCAGTCTGGTGAGTCCTGTGCCTGCGTCCAGCCCGGAGCCTCCAGAGACGGCCTCCATCCCGGAGACTCCAGGGACAGCCTCCAGCCCGGAGCCTCCAGAGACGGCCTCCAGCCCGGAGCCTGCAGAGACGGCCTCCAGCCCAGAGCCTCCAGAGACGGCCTCCAGCCCGGAGCCTCCAGAGGCGGCCTCCAGCCCGGAGCCTCCAGAGACGGCCTCCAGCCCGGGAGCCTCGTTGTCTCTGATTGAGAACCATACTTAGGTAGCCTTTTTTCCCACCTGTATTTATGGGTAGTTGTCCATGTATAGATGCCTGTGAGCACTACGTTGGCTTCACGTTTTCGTTTTGATGTTTATTATTTTGTTGGCGACATCTTATAATAAAGAAGCATGTACACTCACCACGCTGCACGATCGTCTACTGTTTCCACCTTAGACGATCGTGACAAGCGGATCCTTTGTTGGCACCATCCAGAGCAATTGAACTGATTCTAGAGGCCGACCCAAAACAAAGCCTGCGGAGTAGGTATTTGGAGCGGTCTTCTAGTCCGACTTAGGAGATGCGCACACCACCCACTGCTTCCGAGTATATTACTCGCTAATGTTCAGTCCCAAGATAACAAGTTTGACGAGATCAGGAAAAGGATTTCTTTCCAGAGAGACATCAGGGATTGTAATGGTTCCTCCTTTAAAAGTTGCAAGCTTGTTAGAGAGATGTTTATTCCTGTCGGCACGATGAACTGACAATCCAGATGGCTGGACTGACTCCGACTATATATCCCAAGAGAGCGATGTTTCCGTGAAACAGAGTATGTTACACTGGTTCCTCCTTTAAACTTCTTATGGCTGCAGTCCCGTTAACGGGATCGATATGACAACAGCCAGTCGAAGTGCAGGGCGCCAAATTCAAAAAACAGAAATCTCATAATTAAAATTCCTCAGACATTCATGTGTCTTATATCATTTTAAAGGTAATCTTGTTGTTAATCCCACCAAAGTGTCCGATTTCAAATAGGCTTTTCAGCGAAAGCACTACAAACGATTATGTTAGGTCACCACAAAACCACAATAACCACAGCCATTTTTTCCAGCTAAAGATAGCTTTCACAAAAACCAGAATAGAGATAAAATGAATCACTAACCTTCGATTATTTTCATCAGATGACACTCATAGGACTTCATGTTACACAATAAATGCATGTTTTGTTTGATTAAATTGACATTTATATCAAACAATCTGAGTTTACATTGAGGCGTTAGATTCATTAGTTGCAAAAACATCAAGTGACTTTGCATAGCCACATCGTTTCAACAGAAATACTCATCATAAATATAGATGATAATACGAGTTATACACATGGAATTATAGATATACCTCTACTTAATGCAACCGCTGTGTCAGATTTCAAAAAAACTTTACGGAAAAAGAAACGCACGCTATAATCTGAGACGGCGAGCAAAAGTAAAACACCACAGCCGCAAAGATGGTGTCAACATAAACAAGAAAATACATGATAAATATTCCCTTACCTTTGATGATCTACATCAGAAAGCACACCAGGAATCCCAGGTCCACAATAAATGTTTGTTTTGTTCGAAAAAATCCGTTATTTATGTCCAAATACCTTCTTTTGTTAGCGCGTTTGGTATACATATCCAAACGCTAATTCTGGTCAGCATTATATCGGACAAAAACTTCAAAAAGTGATATTACTGGTCGAAGAAACATTTCAAACTAAGTACAGAATCAATCATTAGGATGTTTTTAACATATAGCTTCAATAAAGTTCCAACCGGAGTATTCTTTCTTGTCTTCGTGAGCAATGGAAGTGACTACCATGAGGAATAAGCATGATCAGAAAATGGCTGACTGCCAGACACCTGACTGATTCTGCTATCATTCACTCCCACAACACCATAGAAGTCTCATTATAATTTCTATTGATGGTTGACATCTAGTGGAACCCCTAGGCAGTGCAAAATCATTCATATCTCAAGGGGATTTCATTGGGGACTCTGGTGAATACATACAAGCTCATATTTCTGACTTCCTGTTTTGATTTCAACTCAGGATTTTGCCTGCCAATATGAGTTCTGTTAATCTCACAGACATAATTAAAACAGTTTTAGAAACTTTAGAGTGTTTTCTATCCAATACTAATAATACTATGCAATTATTAGCAACTATGACTGAGGAGCAGGCTGTTTGATATGGGCAACTTTCATCCAAGCTACTCAATACTGCCCCTGTAGCCATAAGAAGTTAAAAGTTGAATCATACTACGGCACACCCTGCGTGCTGCTGCATTATTCTGTGGCACGTCATTTAATTCTCAGCCATTTCTTCTGTACTGCAAGTTATTACTAGATTGACCACCAGAGGGCATCTTTGAGAAGCATTTTATAGTATTCCGTATTGGCATTACCAGAGAATTTAACCTTTCTAGCTCATCGTGTCCGATTTTTTAAATGTTTTACAGCGAAAACACAACATATATTTATGTTAGATCACCACCAAATCCCAAAAACACACAGCCATTTTTCCCAGCCAAAGATATCTTTCACAAAAAACAGAAATAGAGATAAAATTAATCACTAACCTTTGAACATCTTTATCAGATGACACTCATATGACATCATGTTACACAATACATTTATGTTTTGGTCGATAATGTGCATATTTATATCCACAAATCTCGGTTTACATTGGCGCCATGTTCAGAAATGCCTCCAAAATATCCGGAGTATTTACAGAGAGCCACGTCAAATAACAAAAATACTCATCATAAACTTTGATGAAAGATACATGTTTTACATTTAATTAAAGATACACGTGTTCTTAATGCAACCGCTGTGTCAGATTTTTAAAAAAACTCTAGGAAAAAGCATACCGTGCAATAATCTGAGACGGCGCTCAGAAATACACAACATTTCTCCGCCATGTTGGAGTCAACAGAAATACGAAATTACATCAAATATCACCTTTGATGATCTTTCATCAGAATGCAGTGCCAGGAATCCTAGTTCCACAATAAATCGTTGTTTTGTTCGATAAAGTCCATTAATGTGTCCAATTAGCTACTTTTGCGAGCACGTTTAGTTCACATGTCCAAATGCTGGCGCCGGTCCAGGCGAACTCGGACGAAAATTTCAAAAAGTTATTTTCCAGGTCGAATAAAGTAGAGAATCAATCTTCAGGATGTTGCTATCATATATATCCAATAACGTTCCAACCGGAGCATTCGTTTTTGTCTACAGAGTAATGGAACACATGGCCATATCATGACTAGCGCGCTTGACCAGGAACTAGCATTCTGCCAGACCACTGACTCAAATAGCTGCCATCCGGCCCCACATCACACTAGAGGCTTCATTCCACGTTCTACTGACTGTTGACATCTAGTGGAAGGCGTAGGAAGTGCGAACAGATCCATATCTTACTGGGATGTGAATACACGATGAGTTTAACATCAACCAGCCCCAGAATTTCCACTTCCTGTTTGGAAGTTTGCATGCCATATGAGTTCTGTTATACTCACAGACATAATTCAAACAGTTTTAGAAACTTCAGAGTGTTTTCTATCTAATAGTAATAATACTATACATATATTAGCATCTGGGACAGAGTAGGAGGCAGTTCACTATGGGCACGCGATTCATCCAAAGTGAAAATGCTGCCCCCTATCCCTAAAAAGTTAAAACCTTTTTTTGTAATAACATAGTATATGAGATAGATTTGAATACATTTGGCTTGATTAATATTATGGTGTTTCCATTCAGAGAAATTGTCAGTTAGTAAATTCAGACCGTTTCGCTCTCGGAGAGCACACTGGATGTTCGGGCCGAGGAGTATGGTTGATTTGAGCGTTCTGGCCTTACAACGGCAGTCAAGCACCCAAGCTAACGTTGGCTAGCTAATTCCAGACACAAATGAGACCACTCTGACCATTTTACTCACACTAGCAGAGCTGGTAAGGCCGTCGTTTTGAAGTAATCGCGAAAAAAAGGCCTTATTTTAGTGCATTTTTCACCCTGTCAGCTCCTGTTAGTTCTATTGAGCACCGTGGCACCAACTCACCTTCTGAACGTTTTGTTCACAGCTTATTGTTCAACGTCACAATTCCTGCTTTGTTATTGTTGGCAATGAGACCTGCTCACGTTGTTTTATAGTTAAAATGTAAACAACAAAAATAATATTGGAACTCTGCGGTCTTCCCATTGTTTCCTATCGGGGAAATATAGGCATGTCTGTCTATTTCGCCAATTATCTCGCAATGTGAATATTTAGTTTTTTTCAAGTCGAGTGTAACCGGTGTGAAATGGCTAGCTAGTTAGCGGGGTGCGCTGATAGCGTTTCAATCGGTGACGTCACTTGCTCTGAGACCTGGAAGTAGTTGTTCCCATTGGCTCTGCAAGTGTCGCGACTTTTGTGGAGCGATGGGTAACGATGCTTTGAGGTTGGGTGTTGTCTATGTGTGCAGAGGGTCCCTGGTTTGAGCCCAGGGAGGGGCGAGGAGAAAGACGGAAGCAAAACTGTTACACGGGCACCATTTTAAATCAGGAGAATCTCCTCTTTGTAATTATGTAAGTCTGGGCAACGTGCTCGTTTGTCATCGATTGCTAGACCAGAAATAGTCAGAAGTTATAATTTTTCCCCTACTTTTTCATTACGCAGACCTAAGCACAATTGACACCATCGAGGTGCGGATGTTTACATTCGACAGAAGTTGTTTTTTCCCAGTTTCGTCCGACCAACAGATTGTAGTGGTAAAATAAAAAGGGATACATTTTTAATGGAATTCTAAGCATCCCTCCAGTCAAAACAGGCTCTGCAAACGTTCAATTCCATTAATTTGCTATGGGCTCCTGCTAGTGTTCCAGTTTAGCCAACATTCTTTAACCGTTTTTCAGCCTTGGGTGAGTTTTGACTCGTTCTATTGTCCAGCCTATAGATAGCCAGAGCAAATTTACGAAAGCACCCGGATGTCCATTGAGAAAGCACAACAACTATACCATTCAGCTAAGCTAAGAATGACGAAAATAATCAAGTCAATAAACGTTGGGTAGTTAGAAAGCCTATAGTTAATATACTGGCAAGTTTTATGTATAACTACTAACGTTAGGTAGCTAGCTAACAAACCGGTACTTATGAAATGATATGCTTTGTGGTTCGTAACGACAGGGTAGCTAACAAATTGTCAAACGACATAACGTGTAAGGTAACTTATTTGAAAATTATTACTTTAATACATTGAGTAGCAAGCTACCCCTTGGTCGTTAGAGCAAATCTGGTCTGTGATAGGAGGGGGGGTTTTCACACCTAGCTCAGTCATTAGACTATTCTTTAGTAAAGGTTGAATAGTCTATTGTTCAGCTATTAGCCCTCCTCCCCAACTTGCAACAAATTGCTATTCCCATCTCATTCCTTTCCCTCTTCCACGCATCATCAATATGCTCCTGAGTGGCTTGCTTGCGGGCGTGCTGGCAGGAAGTGGCAGCATCTTTGGTTGTGCGTCAAGAATTCTGCATACAGTAGCACGTTTGTATGAAGGTGTGGTTATTCACAGACCAATTGTTATATGCTATGGAGGTACATTTATGTCTTTTTGTCGAGAGCAACACCTTTTTAATTTTCAATCAAAAATAATTGTTCTGAAAGCAACATTTTTCTGACACAAAGGAAGTGAAAGCGGACACCTATGAAGATGGCATCTCAGGTAAGCAGCACTGGGCTGTATTGACTTTTCCTACAAATGACATCTGCTGCTTTAGATTGAACAGATATCTCAGTTATTGTTTTCTTTTCTTTCAGAGAGCGAGCTGACCAAGGGGTCGAAAATGTACAGTTGAAGTCGGAAGTTTACATACACCTTAGCCAACTAAATTTAAACTCAGTTTTTCACAATTCCTGACATTTAATCCAAGTAAAAATTCCCTGTTTTAGTTAGAATCACCACTTTATTTTAAGAATGTGAAATGTCAGAATAATAGCAGAGTGATTTATTTCTGCTTTTATTTCTTTCATCACATTCCCAGTGGGTCAGAAGTTTACATACACTTAATTAGTATTTGGTAGCATTGCCTTTAAATTTCTTAACTTGGGTCAAATGTTTTGGGTAGCCTTCCACAAGCTTCCCACAAGAAGTTGGAAGAATTTTGGCCAATTCCTCCTGAAAGAGCTGGTGTAACTGAGTCAGGTTTGTAGTCCTCCTTGCTCACACACGCTTTTTCAGTTCTGCAAATTTTCTATGTGATTGAGGTCAGGGCTTTGGGATGGCCACTTCAATTCCTTTACTTTTTTGTCCTTAAGCCATTTTGCCACAACTTTGGAAGTATGCTTGGGGTCATTGTCCTTTTGAAAACCCACCTGTGACCAGGCTTTAACTTCCTGACTGATATCTTGAGATGTTGCTTCAATATATCCAAATAATTTTCCTCTCTCATGATGACATCTATTTTGTGAACTGCACCAGTCCCTCCTGCAGCAAAGTACCCCCACAACATGATGCTGCCACCCCCGTGCTTCATGGCTGGGATGGTGTTCTTCAGCTTGCAAGCTTCCCCCTTTCTCCTCCAAACATATTGATGGTCGTTATGGACAAGAAGTTCTATTTTTGTTTCATCAGACCGGAGGACATTTCTCCAAAAGGTACGGTCTTTGTCCCCATGTGCAGTTACAAACCATAGTCTGGCTTTTTAATGGTGGTTTTGTAGCAGTGGATTCTAACTTGCTGAGCGGCCTTTCAGGTTATGTCGATATAGGACTCGTTTTATTGTGGATATAGATACTTTTGTACCTATTTTCTCCAGCATCTTCACAAGGTCCTTTGCTGTTGTTCTGGGATTGATTTGCACTTTTCACACAAAAGTATGTTTATCTCCAGGAGACAGAACCCGTCTCCTTCCTGAGCGGTATGACGGCTGCGTGGTCCCATGGTGTTTACACTTGCATACCATTGTTTGTACAGATGAACGTGGTACCTTCAGGCGTTTGGAAATTGCTCCCAAGAATGAACCAGACTTGTGGAGGTCTCAATTTTTTTTTCTGAGGTCTTTGTTGATTTCTTTTGATTTTCCCATAATGTCAAGCAAAGAGCCACTGAGTTTGAAGGTAGGCCTTGAAATACATATAATACGATAAACCTCTAATTGACTAAAATGATGTCAATTAGCCTACCAGAAGCTTCTAAAGCCATGACATAATTTTCTGGATATTTCCAAGCTGTTTAAAGGCACAGTCAACTTAGTGTATGTAAACTTCTGACCCACTGGGAATTGTGATACAGTGAATTATAAGTGAAATAATCTCTCCGTAAACAACTTTTGGAAAAATGTACTTGTGTCATGCACAAAGTAGATGTCCTAACCAACTTGCCAAAACCGTAGTTTGTTAACAAGAAAAATGTGGAGTGGTTGAAAATTTTTATTTAATGACTCCAACCTAAGTGTATGTAAACTTACGAATTCAACTGTATTACCTCGACACCGGTGTCCCCGCACATTTACTCTGTACCAGTACCCCCTCTATTGTTATTTGCTGCTCTTTAATTATTTCTTATCTCTTACTTTTGATCTGTTATTTTCTTAAACTGCATTGTTGGTTAAGGGCTTGTAAGTAAGCATTTCACTGTAGGGTCTACTTATGTAGCCAAATTGTATTTATGATCGTACGCTATCCATTTATGTTTTTTGTATGCTATTTTAATATATGAGAATCAACCAATGATATCAGGCCACACCCGGCCATGATTAGAGACACCTGTGTGTGTCTTTTGACACTATATTAATGAGTCACCCCACATTGTTTGTCATTATACCCTGATGAAGACAGCTTGGCTGTCGAAACGTTGGACATTACATTGTTGCATCTGAGCTCCTAGAGTGTGCGGCTCTCTTTTATTTTTGTAAGTATTCGGCACATGTGACAAAGAACATTTGATTTGAATAAAATTAGATTTTGAAATTAAGATATAGCATCTGTACTCTGCATTGCGGCTGATCTTTTGCTGCTCCCAATCTGTCACCCATGTAATGTGTTGGGATGGGTATTGTGGCAGCAAATACATATCTGTGAAAATTGACGAATAAAGATCTATCCTATTTAACCCTAGGTCTAAGGAATTGACATTTGAAGAAATACGACACAAACATGCTGAATCTCCATTGACAGTGCTTTTTAAACCAATAATGGACTTAATCTGTTTCTGGGAAACCAGCCCACCAAACAAGTCAAAGGGCGAAGTATTTTACATCAAATCAAAATCACATTTATTTATATAGCTCTTCTTACATCAGCTGATATCTCAAAGTGCTGTACAGAAACCCAGCCTAAAACCCCAAACAGCAAGCAATGCAGGTGTAGAAGCACGGTGGCTAGGAAAAACTCCCTAGAATGGCCAGAACCTAGGAAGAAACCTAGAGAGGAACCAGGCTATGAGGGGTGGCCAGTCCTATTCTGGCTGTGCCGGCTGGAGATTATAACAGAACATGGCCAAGATGTTCAAATGTTCATAAGTGACCAGCATGGTCAAATAATAATAATCACAGTAGTTGTCGAGGATGCAACAGGTCAGCACCTCAGGAGTAAATGTCAGTTGGCTTTTCATAGCCGATCATACGTACATATAATAGTTAAGAGATTTTCAGGCCATTACAGTGAATTGCAAGATTATGCAATAAGTAAAATACAAACATTTAACGGAAGGCACACTTTGATCTGATATTGACGATTGTAGAATTTCTGATTCCTATGTCACCAGAACAAATGCGGCTTTGGGTAATCAGTTAATTTTCCAAAGCATTTAGAGAAGTCGAACATCATTCCTTTTTAGTCACCGACAATTCCTCTGCTCTTAATGACCTTCCTATGGTTATGTTCAGGTTAGTCAGCATTCCTTTGGAAATTCAAGTACTTCAGTAAGTTATGTAACAGTTCTACACTAAAGTTCCACACTCTGGCAGTTTAAAAATGCAACTGGCAACTTTTTAGTTTATTTTACTGTATTATTTCAAACATTGTTCCATTTTAGCCACCATCAATTATGCTCCTACTGACCTTCCCAAGTTTCCACGGTTATGTTTGGTTTCGTCAGCATTCGTTTTGAAGTTCAATCAGTTATGTTCAAGTTCCAAGTCCTCAAAGTTTGACACAAGAGTTAAGAAATGCGACCAGTCTCCCGGCTCCTGGGTTTATTTACGTCTCTGCTCTGTCAGATTATGTTCAGAGTGGATCGATGGTGCTCCAGCCACACTAAGGACAAATGACCCCAGCCGCCAACAATCTTTTTGCCAGAAACTACTCCTATTTAGGAAAATAATTAAGAGGTAATACTTTGGATGGGAGGCCATTTGCTATGCTTTGCTGTTCGGCACTAGCTCATCCTGGCATTTCGGTGAAGCGCCGGCCATCATCCTCATCGGCCTCCGCTTTCTCTTTCCATGACCTGATAGGGCGGGCAGTAACAGGACATGCAAAGTAGTGCCATGTCTCTATGGCAACGTGCTTGGATACATGGCTATGTGTGGTGAGGACGGACACATTGCTACAGTCTCTGCGATGAGAGTGAGCGCAACCACCAGAAAAACAGGCAATGAAAGAGAGAATGTAACAGTTAGATTTACTTGGTTGGGGGGAATTCCAACTCAAATAGGGCCAGTTTCCCAGACAAAGATGATTACCCTATTATGAAAAAAGTTTGCAGTCAGAGTGCGGTATAACTGTAGTAGGCCTATTCTGCAAATACTGCATCCAAAATAACACTTTTTTTGGAGTGACACTGCAGTTATTTTGCAATTAATGCATCCAAAATACCAGTCGACTGCAGTTACAGCACTTCAATATTTTTTTCTAATGTTTAAACTAGTCCTGGAGTAAAAAGCACTGTTGATTGAGTGTTTAGATTCTCCATTAAAGTTTAACTGCACTCACCGATGCGTTTCCTCCGGTGCTTTAATAAGGAATGCAGAGGCCATTTTGAAGCCCAAACGAGAGTTATCTTTAGGGTGTGGTTTATTGTGGGTGTTTCTTGGGTGTGTCTTTGTCATTCAATCAGCACATACAAAACAAGGGCAGTAGTGAGTTGCGAAGTTTTGAATTTGAGGACTTCTCCCTACCTGACTGACTCACTATGTCAAGATCATCTACTAATTCAGTTCTCTGTGTAGATCAAAGCATCATTGGAAAAAGTGGGCATCTCTTTTTGGACTAGACTGACTTTATGACCGAAATTATCATATTTACAGTGTATAGTTAGAATTAATTTTGATTAATTTTTAGAATTAATGTGTGACCCATATCGATGCCACATAGGCTGTTTATAAGCAGATAGGTTTGTTCTAGGAGGCAGTTCTCCTTTTTAAGTATGCTTTTTGGTCAAGGGCTTTGCCTAATCTGCCCAGGAAACCTGCTTTTAAAGTCTATATTATAAGATATGACATACCATGCCCAGACAGTGGCAAACCCTATTAGCGCATCATGACATGGGTAATCATTCACTCTATAAATGTTTAAAGGGCAGCTTGAGGAACCAACTCACTCCCATATGGAATGGGAACATCTGTGCTGATGGCATCTACAAACAGATGGGGCGGAAATGATTTGTTTGTGGGGCTAAACATCAGGTAACCCACCATAGATTTGATATGATTTATTTGGATCCCCATTAGCCGACGCCAATGGCGACAGCTAGTCTTACTGGTGTCCGACACATGACAAAATACTTCACAATTTACATACATTGAAAAACATAAACATGTAGGTTGTGTGTGTGCATCTATCAGTTACACATACAGTTGAAGTCAAAAGTTTACATACAGCTTAGCCAAATACATTTAAAACTTCTTAAGGCTAGGCGTTCCGCTAGCGGGACAACTTCCGGTGAAACTGGAGGGTGCGCAATTCAAGTAAATAATCACAACAATTATGGATATTAAACATTTAGGTACATACAAGTGTCTTATATCGGTTAAAAGCTTAAATTCCTGTTAATCTAACTGCGTTGTCTGATTTACAATAGGCCTTACAGCGAAAGCATGCTATGCGATTGTTTGAGGATGGCGCCCCACATCAAAATATTTTTCCACCAGCACAGGTTTTATAAATTCACAAATAGCGATTAAATATTCACTTATTTAAAAAAAATCTTCCTCTGATTTGTCATCCAACGGTTCCCAACTATAACATGTAGTGTCTTTTTGTTCGATAAAAGTCTTCTTTATATCACAAAAAGTCAGTTTAGCTGGCGCCATCGATTTGAGTAATCCACTCGTTCAACATGCGAAGATAGGAATCCAAATATGTACCCCTAAACTTTTTTTCAACAAGTCAAAATACGTTTCTATTTAATCCTGAGATACCCTAAAATGTAATCAAACTATAATATTTAATACGGAAAGAAGTATGTTCAATAGGAAAGCGATATTAGCAGGTGCGCGTCGTCTGTGTCCCTGTAGTAAAACTCATGTTTTGTAAGAAACAAGCCTGAAACCTTGAACAAAGACTACTGACACCCAGTGGAAGCCGTAGGAATTGCATACTGGGAGATAGATTTCATTATTTACTGACACCCAGTGGAAGCCGTAGGAATTGCATACTGGGAGATAGATTTCATTATTTCCTGATACAATCCATTGGAAGAGCATGGGCTCCGGAAATTCTGGGTGGTTTTTCTTTGGATTGTCTCCTACCAAATCTATTGTGTTATAGTCTCATACACTCAATTAGTATTTGCATTGCCTTTAAATTGTTTAACTTGGGTCAAATGTTTCGGGTAGCCTTCCACAAGCTTCCCACAATAAGTTGGGTGAATTTTGTCCCATTCCTCCTGACAGAGCTGGTGTAACTGAATCAGGTTTGTAGGCCTCCTTGCTCGCACACAATTTTCAGTTCTGCCCACAAATTATCTATAGGATTGAGGTAAGGGCTTTGTGATGGCCCCTCCAATACCTTGACTTTGATGTCCTTAAGCCATTTTGCCACAACTTTGGAAGTATGCTTGGGGTAATTGTCCATTTGGAAAACCCATTTGCGACCAAGCTTAAACTTCCTGACTGATGTCTTGAGATGTTGCTTCAATATATCCACATAATTTTCCTTTCTCATGAGACCATCTATTTTGTGAAGTGCACCAGTTCCTCCTGCAGCAACGCACCCCCACAACATGATACTGCCACCCCCGTGCTTCACGGTTGGGGTGGTGTTCATCAGCTTGCAAGCGTCCCCCTTTTTCCTCCAAACAGAATGATGGTCATTATGGCCAAACAGTTCTATTTTTGTTTCATCAGACCAGAGGACATTTCTCCAAAAAAGTACGATCTTTGTCTCCGTGTGCAGTGTCAAACCGTAGTCTGGCTTTTTTATGGTGGTTTTGGAGCAGTGGCTTCTTCCTTGCTGAGCGGCCTTTCAGGTTATGTCGATATAGGACTCATTTTACTGTCGATATAGATACTTTTGTACCTGTTTCCTCCAGCATCTTCAGAAGGTCCTTTGCTGTTGTTCTGGGATTGATTTGCACTTCAGGAGAAAAAAAACGTCTATTTCCTGAGCGGTATGACAGCTGTGTGGTCCCATGGTGTTTATACTTACGTACTATTGTTTGTATAAGTGAACGTGGTACCTTCAGGCGTTTGGAAATTGCTCCCAAGGATGACCCAGACTTGTGGATGTCCACAAATTTTTTATGAGGTCTTGGCTGATTTCTTTTGATTTTCCCATGATGTCAAGCAAAGAGGCCTTGAAATACATCCACAGGTACACCTCCAAATAACTGAAATTATGTCAATTTGCCTATCAGAAGCTTCTAAAGCCATTACATAACTTTCTGGAATTTTCCAAGCTGTTTAAAGGCACAGTCAACTTAGTGTATGTAAACTGTGATACAGTGAATTATAAGGGAAATAATCTGACTGTAAACAATTGTTGCAACATTTACTTGTGTCATGCACAAAGTAGATGTCCTAACCAACTTGCCAAAACCGTAGTTTGTTAATTAATTAACAAGAAATTTGTGCAGTGGTTGAAAAATGAGTTTTAATGACTCCAACCTAAGTGTATGTAAACGTCCGACTTCAGCTGTACATGTAAGTACATACAAATAGCAAGTAGGTCACATAGGGGAGAGGCGTTGTGCTCTGAGGTGTTGCTTTATTTGTTTTTTGAAACCAGGTTTACTATTCACTTGCGCTATACAAGATAGAAGGGAGTTCCATACACTCATGGCTCTGTATAATACTGTACGTTTCCTTAAATTTGTTCTGGACCTCGGGACTGTGAAAAGACCCCCAGTGGCATGTATGCTGGCGTTAGTGTGTGTGTCAGTACTGTTATAATCTCCACCCGGCACAGCCAGAAGAGGACTGGCCAGCCCTCAGAGCCTGGTTCCTCTCTAGGTTTCTTCCTAGGTTCCGCCCTTTCTAGGGAGTTTTTCCTAGCCACCGTGCTTCTACATCTGCATTGCTTGCTGTTTGGGGTTTTAGGCTGGGCTTCTGTATAGCACTTTGTGACATCGGCTGATGTAAGAAGGGCTTCATAAATACATTTGATTGATTGATTGTCAGTGCTGTGTGTAAGTTGACTATGCAAACAATTTGGAATTTCCAACACATTAATGTTACTTACAAAGACAAGAAGTGACGCAGTCAGTCTTTCTTCAACACTTAGCCAAGAGAGACTGGCATGCATAGTATTAATGTTAGCCCTCTGATTATAATGAAGAGCAAGACGTGCCGCTCTTTTCTGGGCCAGCAGCAGCTTAACTAGGTCTTTCTTTGCCGCACTTGACCATATGACTGGATAATAATCAAGATAAGATTAAACTAGACTGGTCTCCCGAGTGGCACAGCGGTCTAAGGCACTGCAGTGCTGCAGTGTCACTACAGCCTTTGATTCGATCCCCTTGGCTGTAGTGGCCACAGCCCTATGTGGCGGTGCACAATTGGCCCAGTGTCATCCGGGTTAGGGGAGGGTTTGGCCGGGGGAGCTTAAATTGGCTCATCGCGCTCTAGCAACTCCTTGTGGCAGGCTGGGTGTCTGTAGGCTGATTTCGGTCTTCAGTTGAATGATGTTTCCTCCCACATGTTGGTGCAGCTGGCTTCCGGGTTAAGCGAGTGGGTGTTAACCTTTTCACACATACCAACAAACGGGTGGGATCATTCTACAGTGGTCACTGCAGTGTACGCTCAAACCGGTGTGATTAGAATGCTTATTTAGAACGTCCAGTTTCAATTGATGCAACAATCAGCATTTGAGCTGTCCACATTGTTTTTTCACAGTAACATTTTGCACAAACACAGTCCTTACGAAGTTGTGACCAGTTTATTTTTTAGAAGTAGCTACAGCATCAGACAAACCGGAAAATGTAGGCTACATTTGTCCTAGCGCTAACTGAGGAAAGATTGACGTAACACCAACTGTCATATTTCTATATCTCTCAACTGACAGAAACTACGATATGAATTAGCTAATAGCAATTACTAATTATAATTAATCACGTCAAGGGTGAGCTCACCATTGATTGAAATAATTGAGTAAAACACTTTCTAGAAATCGAAAGTAATCCGACGATGGGTAGTTTGTGCGCGTTTGTTTTTTATGTATGTAGCTAGTGAGCTAAGCTGTAGCATTAGCAATGTCTTTCAAAAGGAGACAACTCACAAATGCGGAGACGTTTATAAATTCTGACACTGTGTCTGAATGAAAGTCAGGAATTATATTCTGACAGTGACGGTTACATTGAGGAGCTGCCCCCCAACCTTGTAGCCATTTAGAACGCTGAATCTGAGGACCCCTTGTCCACTGAAGAAGTCCGTCCCTTTGAAGATGCTGGTGGTTATGGAGGCATACCGACAGTGGATGAAGTACAGGAGATCTGTGGTAGCTGGAAGGCCACCAGACATTTCACCCTGCCGTTTGCTTTGATGAGTCGCAGTCTGGAGTGGAAAGCCCCTTGCCATTTCTCTCTGAGGCAGAGTGCTTCAAGCTGTTTCTGACAGAGGAGCTGGTGGGAGACGTTGTAGAGGAGACCAATCGTTATGCCTTGGAGCTACAGGAGAAGAGAGCCAGGAGTGAGGGGGAAACTCCCTAAATGGGTGACAACCACAATTAGTGAAATATATACCTTCCTGGTGACAGTCCTTCTCATGGGAACAGTAAAGAATACTGGAGCACAGATTCTATGTTTGCAACTCCCTTCTTTGCCACTCTCTTTTCCCAGGACCGCTTCCTAGTTCTGCTGCGAAGCCTGCATTTTGTCAACAATGCTACTGCCAACCTAAATTATCCGTTACACAAAATAAGAAATGTTCTTACCAGTCTGACATCAGCATTTGGTCGGGTCTTTGTGCCATACAAGGACCTATGCATTGATCAATATATTCCCTCCAAAAGGCACAGGTTTGGGGTCAAGTTCTTTGTCATGTGTGACGTGAAGACAGGATTTGTCCAGGAAATTATAATTTACACAGGGTCCACCACTGACATCCAACATTATGAGGGGCTTGGGGTGTCTGGTTCAACAGCTGGCAGTAAAATGGCATGACAAACGAGATGTCCATACAGCAACCATGTCGGCCACAGGGCATGTGGACCACCTGACGGGAGAGATAAAGATCAAACCAGACTGAGTGCTTGACTATAACCTCAAAATGGGGCAGTGGATAAGGGGGACATGATAAACAGCTTTGTGGAATGCACTCAGAAAACTAACAAGTGGTATATGAAGATATTTTTCCATCTGATCGACGCTGCTGCCCTCAATGGCCACATAGTTCACCGCCAACTAACAGGTGAGATGATTACTGAACAAAGTACAGCTCACATACAAATCACATACAGTCCCATCATGCAATTATAGTGACAATATCTCACCTACCTAACCACTGCCTCATCATCCTCTCCCTTCCCTCATCCTCCCCACTCCCTCTCCACCATAGGCAAAGTAATTACCTACCAAAAGTACGGAGAGAACCTCATGCGAGAGCGGTTGGAAGAGCACCACACCCCTCAACGCCCATCCACTGGGGGCCATCTTGCTGCAGCCAATCACCTTGCACGGCATTTTCTCTGCAAAGTCCCTCAAACTGCTGCTCAAGGTAGTCGCACCCGGAGGCACTGCAAAGTCTGCCTGTCTGACACCAGGAGAGTGTAGCACCTCTGTGTTTCACCATGCTTTGGGGAGTATCATATGCTCAAGCACTATTGAGCACATCTGCAGCAATTACTGACTGACTGACCTTTACATTTTACATTTTATCTAACCAGGTAGGCCAGTTGAGAACAAGTTCTCATTTACAACTGCGACCTGGCCAAGATAAAGCAAAGCAGTGCGACAAAAAACAACACAGAGTTACACATGGGATTAACAAAAGTACAGTCAATAACACAATAGAAACATCTATATACAGTGTATGCAAATGGAGTAAGGAGGTAAGGCAATAAATAGGCCAATAGTAGCGAAGTAATTACAATTTAGCAAATTAACACTGGAGTGATAGATGTGCAGATGATGATGTGCAAATAGAAACACTGGTGTGCAAAAGAGCAAAGAAAGTAAACAAAAACAATATGGTCATGAGTTAGGTAGTTGGATGGGCTATTTACAGATGGGCTGTGTACAGCTGCAGCAATCGGTAAGCTGCTCAGATAGCTGATGCTTGACGTTAGTGAGGGAGATATGTCTGCGATTTTTGCAATTCGTTCCAGTCATTGGCAGCAGAGACCTGGAAGGAAAGGCGACTAAAGCAGGTGTTGGCTTTGGGGATGACCAGTGAGATGTACCTGCTGGAGCGCGTGCTACGGGTGCGTGTTGTTATGGTGACCAGTGAGCTGAGATAAGGCAAAGCTTTACCTAGCAAAGACTTATAGATGACCTGGAGCCAGTGGGTCTGGTGACGAATATGTAGGGCGGGCCAGCCGACGAGAGCATACAGGTTGCAGTGGTGGGTGGTATATGGGGCTTTGGTGACAAAACGGATGGCACTGTGATAGACTGCATCCAGTTTGCTGAGTAGTGTTGGAGGCTATTTTGTAAAGGACATCACCGAAGTCGAGGATCGGTAAGTTAATCAGTTTTACGGGAGTATGTTTGGCAGCATGAGTGAAGGAGGATTTATTTTGCGAAATAGGAAGCCGATTCTAGATTTAACTTTGGATTGGAGGGGGGTGCGGAGCTGTTGGGGTAGCCAGGAGGAAAGCATGGCCAGCCGTAGAGAAATGCTTATTGAAATTCTCGATTATCGTGGATTTATTGGTGGTGACAGTGTTTTCTAGCCTCAGTGCAGTGGGCAGCTGGGAGGAGGTGCTTTTATTCTCCATGGACTTTACAGTGGCCCAGAACTTTTTGGAGTTAGAGCTACAGGATGCAAATTTCTGTTAGGAAAGCAAAGACTAGCTTTTTCAAACTGACTGTGTGTGTTGGTTCCTGACTTCCCTGAAAAGTTGCATATTGCGGGGACTATTCGATGCAAGTGCAGTACGCCACAGGATGTTTTTGTGCTGGGCGAGGGCAGTCAGGTCTGAAGTGAACCTAGGGCTATATCTGTTCTTAGTTCTACATTTTTTGAAAGGGGCATGCTTATTTCAGATGTGAGGAAAGCACTTTTAAAGAAGAACCAGGCATACTGACGGGATGAGGTCAATATCCTTCCAGGATACCCGGGCCAGGTCGATTAGAAAGGCCTGCTTGCAGAAGTGTTTTAGGGAGCGTTTGACAGTGATGAGGGGTGGTTGTTTGACCGTGGACCCATAACGGATGCAGGCAATGAGGCAGTGATCGCTGAGATCCTGATTGAAAACAGCAGAGGTGTATTTGGAGGGCAAGTTGGTCAGGATAATATCTATGAGGGTGCCTATGTTAACAGATTTAGGGTTGTACCTGGTGGGTTCCTTGATAATTTGTGTGAGATTGAGGGCATCTAGCTTAGTTTGTAGGACGGCCGGGGTGTTAAGCATATCCCAGTCTAGGTCACCTAACAGAACAAACTCTTTAGATAGATGGGGGGCAATCAATTCACATATGGTTTCCAGGGCACAGCTGGGAGCTGAGGGGGGTCTATAAGAGGCGGCAAGAGTGAGAGACTTATTTCTGGAGAGATTAATTTTAAAAATTAGAAGCTCAAAATGTTTGGGCTTAGACCTGAAAAGTATGACAGAACTTTGCAGGCTATCTCTGTAGTAGATTGCCTGACAGGTAACTTGACAGGTGACCTGCCATGATACTATGCCTTTAGAGGTGGGAGGTGGAATGGCAGTTGTTGTTCAATCACTGCATGAATATGAAATATGGGTTGTGCATATTACATTTTTTCCCTCTAGTAAAATAATTGTTCTTTGATGTTGTTCAACCACCACCAATACGACTATTACATATAGGCCTATGTTTTTTCATGCTGTGTTTTCATCCAGTAAAACTGTTAAGGAGTGTACACTAGCAACAAGAGCTGTTTTCAATCTTCAGCTACAAAGATGTCCACTTCCAGTTATGATGTTGGTCCCGTGTGGCTCAGTTGGTAGAGCATGGCGCTTGCAACGCCAGGGTTGTGGGTTCATTCCCCACGGGGGGACCAGGATGAATATGTATGAACTTTCCAATTTGTAAGTCGCTCTGGATAAGAGCGTCTGCTAAATGACTTAAATGTAAATGTAAATGTTGGCAAATAATGTTCAATACTGTTTGTGTGTGTAGTTTCTAATACAATACATTAAGTAATTAGAATACAATATCAGGATATAACAATATTACAAAATATTATAATAACACTGATATAAAAATAATATATTGTATTGACAAAATCACAAATATGAGTTATAACAGTAAGACGCAGTAACTGTTGCGCTCCACAAGGGGGCAGGGCAGAACAGAGCTATGATAAACAGGCCAAATGAAAACAAACCATGGTCATAAGGTCAGGGTAGCTTCAAAAGACAACGCAAAGCTAATACTGCTCAGATTAAACATATGACATATAGGAGTGGCTATAGAGTCAGCTACCATCCTCAGTAACTTTCTATCTAAATTGTCAATGCCAGGATGTTTGTCATTATTGATCGATAACAATACTTTTTCCACCTCTCCCACACTAACTTTACAAAATTCAAACTTGCAATGCTTTTCTTTCATTATGTTTTTTTATGCATGAATACAATTGCTCACTATTCATTGTTAGCATTCCCTGCCTAAGTTTGCCCACTTTTCCAATTAAATTATCATTAAAACGTATATTTCCTGAATTACCGCCTGACTGACGTGCTCAAAGTCAACTGCCTGTTACTCAGGCCCAGAAGCCAGAATATGCATATAATTAGCATTGGATAGAAAACACTTTGAAGTTTCTAGAAATGTTAAAATAATGTCTGAGACTATAACACAATTGATATGGCATGCAAATTCCAAAGGAAAACCAACCAGATTTGTTTTTGTTTTGAGCTCCCAGGCTCTTATAATGAAAAGCTATGGGTTCTATGTATTTCCAGCTCCCAGATTGCAATTCAAATGGCTTCCACTAGATGTCACCAGTCTTTGTTCATTGTTTCTTCAAAAACTAGCAAGAATTTTCAGTTTTTGTACAAAGATTCCCAGTTCAAAATCAGTCTGTTGGCGCACAATGAAGAGGATGCGCGCTTACTAATTTTACATTTCTATTGAACATACTTCTGTCTGTATGAAATATTATAGTTTATTTACATTTTAGGATACCTGAGGATTAAATAGAAACATAGTTTGACTTGTTTGAACAAAGTTTACCGGTAGCTTTTCCAACTCCTTTGTCTGCATGTTGAACGAGTGGATTAGTGAAATCGATGGCACCAACAAAACGACATTTTGGGATATAAAGAAGGATTTTATCGAACAAAAATACCATTCATGTTGTAGCTGGGACCCTTGTGATTGCAAACAGAGGAAGATTTTCAAAAGTAAGTGATTTATTTAATCGCTATTTGTGATTTTATGAAGCCTGTGCTGGTTGAAAAATATTTTGATGTGGGGCGCCATCCTCAAACAATCGCATTGTATGCTTTCACTCTAAAGCCTATTGTAAATCAGACAACGCAGTTAGATTAACAAGAATTTAAGCTTTTAAATGATATAAGATACCTGTATGTTCATGAATCTTTAATATTACGATTATTATTTGAATTGCGTGCCCTCCAATTTTACCGGATGTTGTCGACTGGTGTCCCGCTGACGGGACGCCTATCCCTAATAATTGGCAACATCAAATGGTTTTGTGATGAATAAGTCATCTGATTCGATGAAAGATGGACTTGAATTCGTCTTTCTGCCCATAATTTAATCTAAAGTACTCAAATTGCTTTCCATAATTCTTTATATCATTGATCTTTGCTTCATATTAGTTTCTTCTTCTTTTTGTTGAGTTTAGTCACATCATTTCTCAATTTGCAGTAAGTAAGCCACTCAGATGTGCAGCCAGACTTATTAGCCACTCCTTTTGCCCCATCTCTTTCAACCGTACAGTTTTTTTAATTCCTCATCAATCCATGGAGCCTTAACAGTTCTAACAGTCAGTTTCAAATCAAATCAAATCAAATCAAATTTTATTAGTCACATACACATGGTTAGCAGATGTTAATGCGAGTGTAGCGAAATGCTTGTGCTTCTAGTTCCGACAATGCAGTAATAACCAACAAGTAATCTAACCTAACAATTCCACAACTACTACCTTATACACACACAAGTGTAAAGGGATAAAGAATATGTACATAAAGATATATGAATGAGTGGTGGTACAGAACGGCATAGGCAAGATGCAGTAGATGGTATAGAGTACGGTATATACATATGAGATGAGTACTGTAGGGTATGTAAACATAAAGTGGCATAGTTTAAAGTGGCTAGTGGTACATTTTTACATAATTTCCATCAATTCCCATTTTTAAAGTGGCTGGAGTTGAGTCAGTATGTTGGCAGCGGCCGCTAAATGTTAGTGGTGGCTGTTTAACAGTCTGATGGCCTTGAGATAGAAGCTGTTTTTCAGTCTCTCGGTCCCTGCTTTGATGCACCTGTACTGACCTCGCCTTTTGGATGATAGCGGGGTGAACAGGCAGTGGCTTGGGTGGTTGTTGTCCTTGATGATCTTTATGGCCTTCCTGTGACATCGGGTGGTGTAGGTGTCCTGGAGGGCAGGTAGTTTGCCCCCGGTGATGCGTTCTGCAGACCTCACTACCCTCTGGAGAGCCTTACGGTTGTGGGCGGAGCAGTTGCCGTACCAGGCGGTGATACAGCCCGACAGGATGCTCTCGATTGTGCATCTGTAGAAGTTTGTGAGTGCTTTTGGTGACAAGCCGAATTTCTTCAGCCTCCTGAGGTTGAAGAGGCGCTGCTGCGCCTTCTTCACGACGCTGTCTGTGTGGGTGGACCAATTCAGTTTGTCCGTGATGTGTACACCGAGGAACTTAAAACTTTCCACCTTCTCCACTACTGACCCGTCGATGTGGATAGGG
Source organism: Salvelinus alpinus (assembly GCF_045679555.1). Taxonomy (NCBI): domain Eukaryota; kingdom Metazoa; phylum Chordata; class Actinopteri; order Salmoniformes; family Salmonidae; genus Salvelinus; species Salvelinus alpinus. Next base: position 778,416 of record NC_092118.1, on the reverse strand, counting down.
GGGTGCTCCCTCTGCTGTTTCCTGAAGTCCACAATCATCTCCTTTGTTTTGTTGACGTTGAGTGTGAGGTTATTTTCCTGACACCACACTCCGAGGGCCCTCACCTCCTCCCTGTAGGCCGTCTCGTCGTTGTTGGTAATCAAGCCTACCACTGTAGTGTCATCCGCAAACTTGATGATTGAGTTGGAGGCGTGCATGGCCACGCAGTCGTGGGTGAACAGGGAGTACAGGAGAGGGCTCAGAACGCACCCTTGTGGGGCCCCAGTGTTGAGGATCAGCGGGGTGGAGATGTTGTTACCTACCCTCACCACCTGGGGGCGGCCCGTCAGGAAGTCCAGGACCCAGTTGCACAGGGCGGGGTCGAGACCCAGGGTCTCGAGCTTGATGACGAGTTTGGAGGGTACTATGGTGTTAAATGCTGAGCTGTAATCGATGAACAGCATTCTCACATGGGTATTCCTCTTGTCCAGATGGGTTAGGGCAGTGTGCAGTGTGGTTGCGATTGCGTCGTCTGTGGACCTATTGGGTCGGTAAGCAAATTGGAGTGGGTCTAGGGTGTCCGGTAGGGTGGAGGTGATATGGTCCTTGACTAGTCTCTTAAAGCACTTCATGATGACGGAAGTGAGTGCTACGGGGCGGTAGTCGTTTAGCTCAGTTACCTTAGCTTTCTTGGGAACAGGAACAATGGTGGCCCTCTTGAAGCATGTGGGAACAGCAGACTGGGATAAGGATTGATTGAATATGTCCGTAAACACACCAGCCAGCTGGTCTGCGCATGCTCTGAGGACGCGGCTGGGAATGCCGTCTGGGCCTGCAGCCTTGCGAGGGTTAACACGTTTAAATGTTTTACTCACCTCGGCTGCAGTGAAGGAGAGCCCGCAGGTTTTGGTAGGGGGCCGTGTCAGTGGCACTGTATTGTCCTCAAAGCGGGCAAAAAAGTTGTTTAGCCTGTCTGGGAGCAAGACATCCTGGTCCGCGACGGGGCTGGTTTTCTTTTTGTAATCCGTGATTGACTGTAGACCCTGCCACATACCTCTTGTGTCTGAGCTGTTGAATTGCGACTCGATTTTGTCTCTGTACTGGGACTTAGCCTGTTTGATTGCCTTGCGGAGAGAATAGCTACACTGTTTGTATTCGGTCATGCTTCCGGTCACCTTGCCCTGGTTAAAAGCAGTGGTTCGCGCTTTCAGTTTCACGCGAATGCTGCCGTCAATCCACGGTTTCTGGTTTGGGAATGTTTTAATCGTTGCTGTGGGTACGACATCGTCAATGCACTTCCTAATGAACTCGCTCACCGAATCAGCATATTCGTCAATATTGTTGTTGGACGCAATGCGGAACATATTCCAATCCGCGTGATCGAAGCAGTCTTGAAGCGTGGAATCAGATTGGTCGGACCAGCGTTGAACAGACCTGAGCGTGGGAGCTTGTTGTTTTAGTTTCTGTTTGTAGGCTGGAATCAACAAAATGGAGTCGTGGTCAGCTTTTCCGAAAGGGGGGCGGGGGAGGGCCTTATATGCGTCGCGGAAATTAGTATAACAATGATCTAGGGTTTTTCCAGCCCTGGTAGCACAATCGATATGCTGATAGAATTTAGGGAGTTTTGTTTTTAGATTAGCCTTGTTAAAATCCCCAGCTACGATGAATGCAGGCTCAGGGTGTGTGGTTTCCAGTTTACAAAGAGTCAGATAAAGTTCGTTCAGGGCCATCGATGTGTCTGCTTGGGGGGGAATATATACGGCTGTGATTATGATCGAAGAGAATTCCCTTGGTAGATAATGCGGTCGACATTTGATTGTGAGGAGTTCTAGATCAGGTGAACAGAATGACTTGAGTTCCTGTGTGTTGTTATGATGATCACACCACGTCTCGTTAATCATAAGGCATACCCCCCCGCCCCTCTTCTTACCAGAAAGATGTTTGTTTCTGTCGGCGCGATGCATGAAGAAACCAGCTGGCTGCACCGACTCCGTTAGCGTCTCTTGAGTTAGCCATGTTTCCGTGAAGCAGAGCACGTTGCAATCCCTGATGTCTCTCTGGAATGCTACCCGTGCTCGGATTTCATCAACCTTATTGTCAAGAGACTGGACATTGGCGAGTAGTATGCTAGGGAGTGGAGCGCGATGTGCCCGTCTCCGAAGCCTGACCAGGAGACCGCCTCGTTTGCCCCTTTTACGGCGTCGCACAGGGTCGCCGGCTGGGATCAGATCCATTGTATTGGGTGGAAGGCAAAACACTGGATCCGTTTCGGGAAAGTCATATTCCTGGTAGGAACGATGATGAGTTGACGTTAATCGTATATTCAGTAGTTCCTCCCGACTGTATGTAATGAAACCTAAGATTACCTGGGGTACCGATGTAAGAAATAACACATAAAAAAACAAAATACTGCATATTTTCCAAGGAACGCGAAGCGAGGCGGCCATCTCGTTTCATAACAGGTGCATGTTTATCAATAATTGGAAGAAGCAATTTCATAAATTAAGTGTAGCGTCTGGATGCTCCTCATTAATAACCACATCAGACCCAAAAATATTTTTAACATCATCCACATGAGTCACAGTAAAATATTTTGTATGATCTCTTATACAATATTTTAGGCCCAGCTGTTGGAACTTTGGCTTTCCTGGATATAGCCACTATATTGTGATCACTGCATCCAATGGGTACGGATACAGCTTTAGAATAAAGTTCAACAGTATTAGTAAAAATGTGATCTATACATGTGGATGATCTTGTTCCTGTAGTATTTGTAAACACCCTGATAGGTTGGTTAATAACCTGAACCAGATTACAGGCACTAGTTACAGTAAGAAGCCTCCTCTTGAGCGGACAGCTTGATGAAAACCAGACAATATTTAGGTCCTCAAGAAAGTAGACCTCTGTTTACATCACATACCCTATAAAGCATTACACACATATTATTTAGATACTGACTGTTAGCACTTGGTGGCCTACAGCAACACCCCAAAAGAAAAGGCTTTAGATGTGAAAAGTGAGTCTGCAACCACAACACTTGACAGAAGATCTTCTCTATGCATTACAGGGATAAAGCTCTGAATATATACAGCAACACCTCCCCCATAAGCATTTCTGTCTCTTCTATAGATGTTATATCCTTGTATTGCTACTTCTGTATCATCAAATGTATTATCTAAGTGAGTCTCAGAAATTGCTAATTTATGAATGTTTCTAAGGCTACATATATTTTATATGGGCTATTTTCAGCCCTTTCCTGGGTAGCTTATCAGAGATATACATAATACTGAAAAGAGCAAACAAAGCAAGAGAAGAAAATATACATTCAGCAGTCCATTAATCAATTGGTGTGTGTGTGTGTGTGTGTGTGTGTGTGTGTGTGTGTGTGTGTGTTGCGGGGTTGAATCTATGAACCCTTAGGCTAGGCTCTCTCATCCCTTCTAGGCTTCTGGGAGGGAGGGTGGACAATGACCCTGTCATAGTGTATGTAAGCAATGTCCCCACACGCTCTGGCAGCTTTCATGTCTGGGATCAGTTCTTTCCTCTTCTGGCGCACAGATATAAGTTCCTCTTAAGTTCTTGGCTCTTTCCAGAAGAGTTACCTTGTCCTTGAACCTCAGGAACCTGAGCACTATTGGCCTGGGCCTATCACCTGGGCCGGTGGTGGGTTTTCCAGTCCTGTTCGCGTGCTCCACATCAATCTTCCTGTGGTCCATTTTCAATTTCTCAGAGATAATTTATAGAATCCACAAGTATTTGGACAAAACACTTGAAGCTATTTTCTTGTTGTTGTAAACTGCTTGTAGGTCTCTTTTTGTTCATTTAAAAGATCCTTCACGTGTGATAGAGAGACATCACCATCCTCGACGGTACTTCTGCTGGCTTTGTTCTATGTCATGTTAGCTAGCCACGTAGGTTATGCTTTTACTCCTCGCAGTTCCAGACAGGGCAGGTCACGGGGAAAATTTAAAACATCAAACAGCAGGGATTTAGACAGCCACAAATCCGGGACATTTCGCTGTCCCAGCCACAATGGCTAACTGCGTCACGGGCTGCATTCAAGAAAACCCCACTAGCTTCATATGCAGCTAGCTAGCAGCTAAGCTAGCTGCAATGCCAAATAGCTCCTCAGACCTGTCCTTGGTCAGCAGGATCACTGGAAAAAGACAAGCAGTTCCAGCAACTGATGCCAACTGCGTCGCGGGCTCCAAACTAAGATCTAAAATGGAACTAAGTTGAAATAGAATTGACCCCAACCCTGACTCACAGAGCACCGTTGAAGACCTCTACATCCCAAACTCTTCAGAGCAACACAATCTCACATTCAATTCGTGCAAATATGTACCAAAAATATTTCAGCAAATTTTGTGCGTTTGTGTGGCTTAACTCGTGTGAAAGTACACACATTTTTGTGCGACTTAATTCGCAGGAAAATACAATTTTCTTTGCAATTTCATTAATAGGAAAATAATTTTGGGAGTGGCAAACTTCAGAACAATATTTTGAAAGTTATTGCAGCGTTTATTTATAAAAAAAAACATGTTAACAACCCAATATTGTTAATCAACCAGGTTGTCACCGAAATTCTTAATAGTAGCCTTACGTTTAAAGCCAATGCTGTTTTCTATGCTTATTTTCGCTTAATACTTTGGGATACTGGTGCTATGTTGGATTTTATGAGTGTGTCTTAAGTGTCTTATCCTTTCTAGGACACACGTTCCGCTAGCGGAACCCCTCGACAACATTCCGCTGAAAAGGCAGCGCGGGAAATTCCAAAATATTTTTGGGAAATATGTAACTTTCACACAAACATCTTGTTAACTTCTCTAGGGGAGGCGGCAGCATTCGGAATTTTGGATGAAAAGCATGCCAAAATTAAACTGCCTGCTACTCGGGCCCAGAAGATATGATATGCATATAACTGGTAGATTTGGATAGAAAACACTCTAAAGTTTCCAAAACTGTTCAAATAGTGTCTGTGAGTATAATAGAACTGATTTTGCATGCAAAAACCTGGTTTTGGTTTTGTAGTTTTCAATTCAATGCCATTACAGTATCCATTGACTTAGGACTCAAATTGCAGTTCCTATGCCTTCCACTAGATGTCAACAGTCTTTAGAAATTGTTTCAGGCTTGAAATTTCTAAAACTGTTTGAATGATGTTTGTGAGTATAACAGAACTCATATGGCAGGCAAAAACCTGAGAAAAAATCCAACCAGGAAGTGGGAAATCTGAGGTTTGTAGGTTTGCCTATCCAATATACAGTGTCTTTGGGGTCATATTGCACTTCCTAAGGCTTCTACTATAAAGGAGGGGGGAATGAGATGGAATTAAGTCAGAGGTCTGGCAAAGTGGTACGAGCTGGTCATGCGCATTCACGAGAGGTAGCTTGCGTTCCATCGCATTTCTGAAGACAAAGGAATTCTCCGGTTGGAACATTATTGAAGATTTATGATAAAAACATCCTAAAGATTGATTCTATACTTAGTTTGACATGTTTCTACGAACTGTAATATGACTTTTCGTCGGAACTTTAGCCTGGTCCTGCCAGCGCGTCGTCAGTTTGGATTGTGTACTAAATGCGCGAACAAAAGGAGGTGTTTGGACATAAATAATGGACTTTATCGAACAAATCAAACATTTATTGTGGAACTGGGATTCCTGGGAGTGCATTCTGATGAAGTGAATATTTATAATGCTATTTCTGGCTTTGTTGACTTCACAATATGGCGGATATCTCTTTGGCTTGTTTGGGCTCTGAGCTCTGTACTCAGATTATTGCATGGTGTGCTTTTTCGGTAAAGCTTTTTTGAAATCTGACACAGCGGTTGCATTAAGGAGAAGTTTATCTAAAGTTCCATGCATAACACATGTATTTTCATCAACATTTATAATGCGTATTTCTGTAAATTTTATGTAGCTCTCTGCAAAATCATCGGATGTTTTGGAAGCAAACCATTACTGAACGTAACGCGCCAAAGTAAACTGATATCTTTGGATATAAATATGAACTTTATCGAACAAAACATACATGTATTGTGTAACATGAAGTCCTATGAGTGTCATCTGATGAAGATCATCAAAGGTTAGGGATTAATTTTATCTATATTTATGCTTTTTGTGACTCCTCTCTTTGGCTGGAAAAATGCCTGTGTTTTCTGTGGCTATGTACTGACCTAACATAATCGTTTGGTGTGCTTTCGTCGTAAAGCCTTTTTGAAATCTGACACGTTGGCTGGATTCACAACAAGTGTAGCTTTAATGTGGTGTATTGCATGTGTGATTTCATGAAAGTAAAATTTTTATAGTAATTTATTTGAATTTTGCGCTCTGCATTTTCACTGGATGTTGGCCATGCGGGACGCTAGCATCCCACATATACCAGAGAGGTTAAAGTCACAGCTGTGTACAGTCCCCTCCAAGCAGACACCAAGACGGCCATGAAGGAACTTCACTGGACTATACGCAAACTGGAAACCATACATCCTGAGTCTGCATTTATTGTAGCTGGGGATTTTTAACAAAGCTAATTTGAGAACAAGTCTACCTAATTTCTTCCAGCATATTGATTGCGCTATGCGCAATACCCTCGACCCCTGCTACTCTAACTTCTGCGATGCATACAAAGCCCTCCCCCGCCCTTCTCTCATCAAATCCTACTACGACGTCATCTTGCTCTTCCCGTCTTATAGGCAGAAACTCAAACAGGATGTAGCAGTGACGAGAACCATTCAACGCTGGTCCGACAAATCGGAAGCCATGCTTCAAGATTGTGTTGAACACGCGGACTGGAATATGTTCCGGTCAGCCTCAGAGAACAACATCGACCTATACGCTGCCTCTTTGAGTGCGTTTATAAAAAAGTGCATTGGAGATGTTGTACCCACTGTGACTATTAAAACCTACCCTAACCAGAAACCGTGGATGGACTGAAAAAGAGACAGAAGCTGTTTTTCAATCTCAAGGCCATCAGACTGCTAAACAGCAATCACTAACTCAGAGAGGCTGCTCCTTACATTGAGACACAATCACTTGCCACTTTAGTAAATTGATCACTAGTAACTTTATACAATGCACTCTAAATAATGCCAGTTTAACTTCTAGTTGCACACAATCCCGGATCCGGGAGCACCCCCATCAGTAAAAAAGCTGACTAGCATAGCCTAGCATAGCGTCACAAGTAAATACTAGCATCTAAATATCATTAAATCACAAGTCCAAGAAACCAGATGAAAGATACACATCATGTGAATCCAGCCATCATTTCTGATTTTTTAAATGTTTTACAGGGAAGACACAATATGTAAATCTATTAGCTAACCACGATAGCAAAAGACACAACTTTTTTTTTCCCACCATTTTTTTCCTGCATAGGTAGCTATCACAATTTCGACCAAATAAAGATATAAATAGCCACTAACCAAGAAACAACTTCATCAGATGACAGTCTGATAACATATTTATTGTATAGCATATGTTTTGTTAGAAAAATTTGCATATTTCAGGTATAAATCACAGTTCTACATTGCAGCTGCAATCTGAAATAGTGCCGAAGCAGCCAGAATAATTACAGAGACCAACGTCAAATACCTAAATACTCATCATAAAACATTTCTGAAAAATACACAGCGTACAGCAAATCAAAGCCCAACATCTTGTGAATCCAGCCAATAGTTCAGATTTTTTAAGTGTTTTACAGCGAAAACATTATAATAATTATTTTAAAAAAAAGCAAAAAAAGCATTATATTAGCTTACCACAATAGCCAGAAACACAAGCCGTTTACCAGCAGCAAAGGTTAGCGATCCTAACAAACCAGCAAAAGATATATAATTTTTGACTAACCTTCATATACTTCATCAGATGACAGTCCTGTAACATCATATTACACAATGCATATAGGATTTGTTCGAAAATGTGCATATTTAGCGACACAAATCGTGGTTATACAATGTGAATTGTAGCCAAACTTGAAGCAATCTGTCCGGCGCCATCTTGGAGAGGCACCTAATCTAATCGATAACTAATCGTAAACTTGACTAAAAAATACAGGTTGGACAGCAAATGAAAGATACATTAGTTCTTAATGCAACCGCTGTGTTAGATTTTTAAAATTAACGTTACTCGACATACAGCGTGCGTTACAGCGAGACCATGCCGAAATTAATGGCGGACTAATAATTTTACATTTTTCCACAGAAATACGAATTAACATCATAAATAGCTCTTAATTTTTGATGAGCTTCCATCAGAATCTTGGGCAAGTGGTCCTTTGTCCAGAACAATCGTCTTTTGGTTGAAAGATGTCCTCTACTCCTGTAGAATTAGCTGCTAACGCCAGCGATGTACCGGAGAGGTGCCCAACTCTCGATAACGCCTGACAAAGAAACTCCAGAAAATCGCAATAAACTGATATAAACTGCTAGAAGTCTGTTTAAATTAACTACCTTATGAAGTTAAGACAAAAAACAAATTAAATCAGAGCCGGAGATATAGAACTGCTAAACCGAAAGCTTTTCAGGACGCCATGCTGGTGTCCCTCCTGCGTCAGGCCCCGCGTCGAAAATGTCGGTCCTTCCGTTCCAAGAGGCTTTATACTCCCCCAGATGGTGCTATCCACTCCATTCAAAGTCTCACCGCTTACTGACATCTAGGGGAAGGCGTATGCAGTGCATGTAGCCCCATAGCTTACAAGGGAATTTATAAACCGACCCTGGAACAGAGACCTCGATTTCAGAAATCTCACTTCTTGACAGGAAGTGTGCTGCAGAATGAGTTCTGTTTCACTCAGAGAAATAATTCAAACGGTTTTAGAAACTAGAGAGTGTTTTCTATCCAATAGTAATAATAATATGCATATTGTACGAGCAAGAATTGAGTACGAGGCAGTTTAATTTGGGAACTAATTTTTTACAAAGTGCAAATAGCACCCCCTATTGACAAAAGGTTTTAATAATGTTTACATATATTACATTACTCATATCATGTGTACATTTACATTTACATTTAAGTCATTTAGCAGACGCTCTTATCCAGAGCGACTTACAAATGTGTATGTACTATATTTTATACCATCTATTGCACCTTCGCCATCGCTCATCCATATATTTACATGTACATATTCTCATTCACCCGTTTAGATTTGTGTGTATTATGTAGCTGTTGGGGAGTTGTTAGATCACTTGTTGAACTAGAAGCACAATTATTTCTCTACTCTCGCATTAATATCTGCTTACCATGTGTATGTGACAAATAACATTTTATTTTATTTGATGTAGTATCCCAAAAAGTGATAAAAAAATCAAAATATATTTTATATTTGAGATTCTTCAAAGTAGCCACCCTTTGCCTTGATGACAGCTTTGCACACTCTTGACATTCTCTCAACCAGCTTCATGAGTTATTCCCCTGGAATGAATTTTCAATTAACAGGTGTGCCTTGTTAAAAATTAATTTGTTGAAATTCTTTCCTTCTTAATGCGTTTGCACCAATCAGTTGTGTTGTGACAAGGTATGGGTGGTATCCAGAAGATAGCCCTATTTGGTAAAAGACCAAGTCCATATTATGGCAAGAACAGCTCAAATAAGCAAAGAGAAACAACAGTCCATCCTTACTTTAAGACATGAAGATCAGTCAATCCGGAAAATGTCAAGAACTTCGAAGCTATAATGAAACTGTCTCTCATGAGTACCGCCACATGAAAGGAAGACCCAGAGTTATTCATTAGAGATAACTGCACCTCAGATTGCAGTAACAGACACATCTAAACATCAACTGTTCAGAAGAGACTGCGTGAATCAGGCTTTCATGGTCAAATTGCTGCAAAGAAACCACTAATAAAGGACACCAATAGTGAGAAGAGGAGACTTGCTTGGGCCAAGAAACACGAGCTATGGACATTAGACCGGTGGAAATCTGTCCTTTGGTCTGATGAGTACAAATTTGAGATTTTTGGTTCCAACCGCCGTGTCTTTGTGAGACGCAGAGTAGGTGAATGGATGATCTCTGCATGTGTGGTTCCCACTGCAGAGATACGCAATCCCATCTGGTTTGTGCTGAGTGGGACTCTAATTAGTTTTTCAACAGGACAATGACCCAACACACCTCCAGGCTGTGTAAGGGCTATTTGACCAAGAAGGAGAGTGATGGAGTGCTGCATCAGATGACCTAGCCTCCGCAAATCGCTCAACCTCAACCCAATTGAGATTATTTGGGATGAGTTGAACAGCAGAGTGAAGGAGCCCACAAGTGCTTAGCATATATGGGAACTCCTTCAAGACTGTTAGAAAAGCATTCCAGGTGAAGCTGGTTGAGAGAATGCAAAGTGTGCAAAGCTGTCATCAAGGCAAAGGGTGGCTACTTTGAAGAATTTGTTTGGTTCATCTTTGGGAGCAATTTCCAAACACCTGAAGGTACCACGTTCATCTGTACAAACATCTGTCATGCCGCTCAGGAAGGTCTCCTGGAGATCAGCATACTTTGGTGCGAAAAGTGCAAATCAATCCCAGAACAACAGCAAAGGACCTTGTGAAGATGCTGGAGGAAACAGGTACAAAAGTATCTATATCCACAGTAAAACGAGTCCTATATCGACATAACCGGAAAGGCCGCTCAGCAAGGAAGAAGCCATTGCTCCAAAACCACCATAAAAAAAGCCAGACTACAGTTTGCAACTGCACATGCGGACAAAGATCGTACTTTTTGGAGAAATGTCCTCTGGTCTGATGAAACAAATATGGATTTGTTTGGCCATAATGACCATCGTTATGTTTGGAGGAGAAAGGGGGAAACTTGCAAGCCGAGGAACACCATCCCAACCGTGAAGCACGGGGGTGGCAGCATCATGTTGTGGGGTTACTTTGCTGCAAGAGGGACTGGTGCACTTCACAAAATAGATGGCATCATGAGAGAGGAAAATTATTTGGATATATTGAAGCAACATCTCAAGATATCAGTCAGGAAGTTAAAGCCTGGTCACTAATGGGTTTTCAAAAGGACAATGACCCCAAGCATACTTCCAAAGTTGTGGCAAAATGGCTTACGGACAGCAAAGTCAAGGTTTTGGAGTGGCCATCACAAAGCCCTGACCTCAATCACATAGGAAATTTGTGGGCAGAACTGAAAAAGCGTGTGTGAGCAAGGAGGCCTACAAACCTGACACAGTTACACCAGCTTTGTCAGGAGGAATTGGACAAAATTCATCCAAATTATTGTGGGAAGCTTGTGGAAGGCTACCCGAAACATTTGACCCAAGTTAAGCAATTGAAAGGCAATGCTACCAAATACTAATTAAGTGTATGTAAACTTCTGACCCACTGGAATGTGATGAAATAAATAAAACCTGAAATAAATCACTCTGCTATTATTCTGACATTTCACATTCTTAAAATAAAGTGCTGATTCTAACTGACCTTTGACAGGGAATTGTTACTAGGATTAAATGTCAGGAATTGTGAAACTGAGTTTAAATGTAGGTTTATGTAAACTTCCGACTTCAATTGTATGTCCAAACTTTTTACTGGTACTGTATATTTGCAAACATTTCTAAATACCAGTTTTTCGCTTTCTTATTATGGGGTATTGATGAGGAAAAAGTTTAATTTTAATTTTAGAATAAGGCTGTAACTAAAGAAAATGTGGCAAATGTGAAAGGGTCTGAATACTTTCCTTATGCACAGTTTGTGTGGGTGTTTGTTTATTATGGTGTGTATTATATTTATAATTTGAATATGAAATATGACATTCTTTATGAAGTAAAGTGTTTGGCTTACTGTTGCCTACACGCAAAAAGGGCCTTTCTGACTACAAGTGCACCAGCATACCAAAGTATAAAGTGAAAACAAGCATAGAAAACAGTATTGTCATTAATACAAATAAAAAACAACATATGGCTACTATTTTATTATAACTGTTTTGGTGACAACGTGATTAACAATATTGGGTTGGTAAATACATTTGGGACACAAAAAAGGTGGTGTAGAACACCATTGCACTTCATTAATTGCTCTAATGACTTTCAAAAATTATTCCTACATTTGCCCTGAATTAAGTCACACAAATTATTTGATCTTTTCACAAGAATTAAGCAATACAAAAACGCACAAAATCTGCTGAAGTATTTTTGTACATATTTACATGAATTGAGTGTAAGATTTTGTTGTTGTTCAACCTGTTCAACCCTTTAAAATCACAAAAACCTCTTTACGGCCCACCGCTAATCCATGAGCAAACATGGATTAGTTCAAGACAGCATTCACCTTTCATCTACTGCAAAGCCACGGGGCCCAGAGAAGTCAAAGCGTCCATTGACACCTGGCTGCTGTTGAAAGCCTACGCCTACATCCTAATGCACTGACCAACCTTGAGATCCCCCCCACTGTTGTTATCATCAATTGGTGGTTTTTAATTCCTTAACTGTTCACCGGTTCATCTGTGTCGGTGGAAGCACAGGGAAAGCAACAGGTTGCTTGAAATAAATAGAATAGCTGATTTCAAACATGGTGTTCAGTGAATACAGCACATTTTTTGCAGGTCAAATATTTGTGATCCAAGAACATTGCCAAGGAATGTTACATTCTTTCCTCCAGTATTACTTTACAGTCCCATTGACAGAGTACTCCCTGGGTATGGGTGTGACATGGATTCTGGGAGTTGGGAAACAAGTGCAAGTGGTGAGTTTAATAATAAACAGCCCCTAACAAGACATATGCGTAGCATGCAGACAAGAAACACATAGTTCCATTCCCCAGGCAGTATTGACCGAGGGAGTGACAGATATGGGGGAGGTAATCAGTGAAGTCCAGGTGTGCCTAATGATGAAGCGCAGTTGTGCGTAATGATGAATGCCAGGACCGGTGGCTAGTAAACCGGCAACTTCTAATGCTGGAGGGGAGGAGCGGGAGTAGACGTGACAATCGGAATGTTTAATCCAACTGATCCCACAATGAATGTCCTCAGTTGAACCTTACATGAAATTACCTGAAATTATTATCACTCAAGTTACTGTCAGATTTCCATCCATATAGCAGAACTGAATGATACTACTGATATGTAAATGTATTAGGCTTTATGTTGGGACAAAGAACTCAATCTAGGGAACAGATTGTCTGATAATGAAATGTCTAAATCCAAGCAGGATGTGCAATTCCTTACACTTCCAGATGGTGGCGCTCCACCACCTTTCAGCCCGCCTGAATGCCTGCTTAGGCAAATACCTACCTATGACAAGGAGATGCACTGTCAGCCTGCACGCACCAAGCCTGTAACTAACTAGAGAAGACGAAAAAGACAAATAAATCAAGTGTAGTAATTACAGCTACAATATACCTTTCAAAGAAAAGCGAGGGGAAAGAACTCATTATCCCTGATGTTTGTTGTGATGCAATTACAATACATTCAGCAATCTGTCCAATTAATGAGTGCATGCCACTTTGGTGATGTCCCGGAACCCTTTGTTTGTGTGAGGGAGTGAGTGAGTGGTAAATGTGTACATCATGTTTTGGGTTGAGCTTTGGCTGATTCCATGTGTAATGTAATAGAAACAGGGAGCTCAATCTTAAGGCCAATTGGTACAGCTATACAGCACAGGTTGGGCTATGACCAGGCTATGTCTGATTTGTTCAATGCTTTCAAATTTTGATCATCCCTTTGCAAACATGTACTGTACCTTAACTAGCAAAGGTGACAGTAATGGCTTACGGCAGTAGGTTATGGTCCTTTCTTACACTGAACTATGATTGGTAGACAGTGCATTGCACAATGGTGACATGTTGGATAAGTATGTTGTGACATGCACTTTCAAATTCATCCAAAGTAGGCTTCAATCAATCAACATAATCTTGCACATAAACTTCCAATACAGCCACGATAAATCTTTCTCACACATATACCGTCAATACAGCCAACATAAATCATTCACCTACTAGGCGAGCTATTTTAGCGACCAGGCATTTTTACATTTCATTTTATTTAACATTTATTTAACTAGGCAAGTCAGTTAAGAACTATTATTATTTACAATGACCGCCTACACCGGTCAAACTCAGACAACGCTTGGCCAATTTTGCGCCGCCCTATGGGACTCCCAATCACTGCCGGTTGTGATACAGCCTGAATTTAGACCAGGGTGTCTGTAGTGACACCTCTAGCACTGAGATGTAGTGCCTTAGACCGCTGCGCCACTCTGGAGCATCGATCTCGCAAGTCCGATCAATTTCTTTCTTGAGGGCCAATGTCCTCCATATTCAATCCGATAGCCATTCACTTCAGTTCATATTGGAAAATAAATTCCTCCTTACTCAATCAATCAGTCTATTGATCTTGACCTGAACAGGTAGCAATGTGAGACCTGTGTTTAATGGAAAAGTAAAGGCCCAAACCTGCATTCATCCATGGAATTATGCCGGTTGAGTTTTGCACTAGAGCACTGGAGCTCATTTACAGACAGATTAAATCTCCTTCCAGTGGAGAGCGCTACATCCCAAATGGCACGATATCCCCTATATAGTGCGCTACTTTTGTATTGGGCTCTGGTCAAACTCAGTGCATGATATAGGGAATAGGGTGCCCTTTAGGATCCATCCTTGGTGACACCTTGGAGAGTTGGAGTATTCTTCAGATGGAAGTTGAGGCGTATATGGGGTCTTTCCAATAATCCCTATGATGCAGAGGTTGTTTATTCTGGTCTTTACAAGTCCTCAGTGTCGGCCTTAGCACATGAACAGTCACTGGTGACATGGAAAAGGCCAAAACCGACACACACGTAGTGCATCTAATGCCAGATATACTCCTCCTGGGAACACGTAGAGGTGAGCGGAGGCCCTGTTCACACTGTCTTGGACATATTACCTCAATTACCTCGACTAACCGGTGCCCCCGCACATTGACTCTGTACCAGTACCCCCTGTATATAACCTCGCTATTGTTATTTTGCTGCTACTCTTTAATTGTTTGTTACTTTTAATTCTTACTTTTATAGGTATTTTTCTTAAAACTGCATTGTTGGTTAAGAGCTTGTAAGAAAGCATTTCACTGTAAGGTCTACTACACCTGTTGTATTTGGTGCATGTGACAAATCAAATTTGATTTGATTTTTATTTGATTAGACTGGCTCTCCCTTCTCTATTTCCTTTCTGGGAGGCTTTGAAGCCTCCAGCATCAAAGACGACGTGTGTGTTTTGAAACTTGCTCCCCCTCCATACACTTTGCCCTTCTCTTCTTTCTCAACCGTCGGTTGAATCAAAGATGAAGACGTCAGCTCAACAATGTAGGGTGCTCTTAACCCTTTACACTTGTGGGAATTGATCTCTATGAACAGGGCTAAATTGAAATGTTTCTTACAGAAGAAACATGAAAATGCATAGGCATGGAAGCAATTGAAAGGGATTAGTTTGGAGATTATGGGAAATTATTAGACCAAACTTGAGGACAACAGTTTACCTGACACAAGACTGAATCCAAACATTACACTGTTGATTGTATGTGCATTTTACATTTAATGTACAAAATCTGAAAATACATTTAATAACTTGATACGAATATTCCTGGAAAATGTGTGGTAGGTGCAACATACAACAAACAAATGACATGGGTTTGAGTGAGGGGACTAACTGGTGTCTCCAAGTGGCCACACACCTCCAAAGCGTGCAGTCATTTCAATGCACTTAGGTGATTTTTGTTTAGCTCTCCTAGCTGAGGAACTAGAGCAGGCACACTTGCAGATGTTTTCTTTGGAACACAACCCTGTATCCCCGCCATCACACAATTACTATTGTTGTTTACGCAATCCAAAAACAGTCCACTATACATCGCAATCTGGGTCAGGTGGGCATCATTTGAAAGCTTTTATATTGCCAACATGACTAACTAAGTTATAAAATATGATCATAGTGTTGGTGTGCATAGAAAGGAGTCCTGCGTGCATTCAGGGGCTTATTTCTTGGAAAATTTTCTTCACAATAGACAAACATAGGCTCATTGTGTTCAGAACAACCCAGGGTGTGACGCCATGGCATCTTGTAACTGTACATCAAACATAGTGATCACATAGAAATGTGAAGTGCACATTTAGACATCTCATCTTTCAAAATATATCAAGTCCTCTTAACTTACAGCATTTCCCTCACTCAAACAACAACAAAAAAATCTAATGTTGCCCAATTAGTGGGAGGGATGGAACAACTTCTTGTTGCGTGTGGTGCTCAAGTTCAGAACGTCTGTCAGTCAAAACCCATACAGAGCTATGTTCCAATGTAGGTGCTTATTAGTGCCCAAATCCTAAATTTTCAATATGAGTACGACTGTAAAGAGCTTCGCCTACTACATCCTCTCAAAGATAAGGGTATTTCTCATAGGGAAATTGTTGCCTTTCCCAAAACAAAATGAAAAGCCTTTATATTGCAAAGCTCTGTATTTTCCCCTCACCTATTTGGAAGTCACAAGTATATGTATTACTCTGGTGCTATTTCGGGAGTCTTGTCTTTGAAACTGAGTATAAACCTCTCTGTGTTTCTCCTACTGCCGCAGCTCTGTCAAAAGTTTGTCTGCAGGAATGAGGGAGGATTTCAAGGGCGGGCGGAGGATTGGACACAGTGCTCCATCCTGTTTATCATTTTGGCAATGATAGGATAGTTTTGTCTGGTCAAGGCAGAGTGAAAACAGACAAACAGACCAGCACATTAGCCAGAGTAATGACGACTGCATTTCACAGATGAAAATTCAATTAGAGGGGCCCTACGGCCCTCATTTAGGGATGTACCCTGCAGGCCAGACTCCCATTCGGTCTCCAAATGTGCCTGTCTTTAAATAATAACAATGCCACTCTAATAAAGGGGGAGACTTTTGGAAACCGAGTGCGAAGGAGGTCGAAGCGGGTTCGACCAAGCCAAACGAATAGGCAGTAAATATCACGTTGGCAACTAATAAAATGATCGAGTGCGTGATTAGATCTATATAAGCGCAAAGTCGGGCCAGGCAAAGCCTTCTGATTGCCCAGTTGCAGTTTTATCATATCTAATAGCTTAGCCAGACAGACAAAATATTGATATTGTTGAGAAGTGACCCAAGATAAATCAATTAATGAAGCGCCTCGGCTATTGCCACACGCTGCCGTTGCCACAGATAGTAATTATTATTATGGAATTGAAAATGGAAACCAATTACCGATGACTTGGGCGATAAAACATGAATGGGGCTTTGGTTTAGGGAATGAGAATGTGTTTAAGATGCATTCTTTGATGCCGATCCTAGAGCCACAGGGTTCACAAGGAGTATGCATTAGACCAGGTGCAGTATGTATCAAGACTCTGTGGTGAAGTTGCCCTTAGGTGCAGCTCTAGGGTCAGCTTTCCCCACCCCCAATCCTAACTTTAACTTGAACCATTAGTGGTAAAAATGCTAAACTAACCCAATATCAGTATCTAGGGCAACGTCATCCTACAACATGTATCAAGTGTCTTAGAGTATGAGTGCTGATTTCGGATCAGTTTTGGCTTTTTTAGACCACAATAAATGAGATTGCATGGACAGGGAGAACTTGCTCCTAGATCAGCACTCCTACTCTGATACATATGGCCCCAGGTGCAGTATAAATATATGAGGTGAAATACCTGATGACATGTTCTTAGCCATAGTTGGCCAAGTATTACTAAATATTAGGGGGAGGATTAGAGAAGGATATAAGCACAAAAACAACACTTGACTCGACAGCAAGTCCCTAACTGCTCCAGGGGTACTGCACTGTGGCTGACCCTGTGCTTCCAATCCATCGGTTGTGTGTGTTTGTCTCAGGCGTTTTGGTTTTTAAGAAAGAAAAAAAACTAATTTCTGACTGTAAGAAATTTGGAATATGAAGTAGTCTTCTTCTAAGAACATTCAAATAACACTTTCAACCCCAAGTGCTTAATTTTTTATGTATGTGGTTGTGTGTACATTTGACTGACTGACTGACTGACTGACTGACTGACTGACTGACTGACTGACTGACTGACTGACTGACTGACTGACTGACTGACTGACTGACTGACTGACTGACTGACTGACTGACTGACTGACTGACTGACTGACTGACTGACTGACTGACTGACTGACTGACTGACTGACTGACTGACTGACTGACTGACTGACTGACTGACTGACTGACTGACTGACTGACTGACTGACTGACTGACTGACTGACTGACTGACTGACTGACTGACTGACTGACTGACTGACTGACTGACTGACTGACTGACTGACTGACTGACTGACTGACTGACTGACTGACTGACTGACTGACTGACTGACTGACTGACTGACTGACTGACTGACTGACTGACTGACTGACTGACTGACTGACTGACTGACTGACTGACTGACTGACTGACTGACTGACTGACTGACTGACTGACTGACTGACTGACTGACTGACTGACTGACTGACTGACTGACTGACTGACTGACTGACTGACTGACTGACTGACTGACTGACTGACTGACTGACTGACTGACTGACTGACTGACTGACTGACTGACTGACTGACTGACTGACTGACTGACTGACTGACTGACTGACTGACTGACTGACTGACTGACTGACTGACTGACTGACTGACTGACTGACTGACTGACTGACTGACTGACTGACTGACTGACTGACTGACTGACTGACTGACTGACTGACTGACTGACTGACTGACTGACTGACTGACTGACTGACTGACTGACTGACTGACTGACTGACTGACTGACTGACTGACTGACTGACTGACTGACTGACTGACTGACTGACTGACTGACTGACTGACTGACTGACTGACTGACTGACTGACTGACTGACTGACTGACTGACTGACTGACTGACTGACTGACTGACTGACTGACTGACTGACTGACTGACTGACTGACTGACTGACTGACTGACTGACTGACTGACTGACTGACTGACTGACTGACTGACTGACTGACTGACTGACTGACTGACTGACTGACTGACTGACTGACTGACTGACTGACTGACTGACTGACTGACTGACTGACTGACTGACTGACTGACTGACTGACTGACTGACTGACTGACTGACTGACTGACTGACTGACTGACTGACTGACTGACTGACTGACTGACTGACTGACTGACTGACTGACTGACTGACTGACTGACTGACTGACTGACTGACTGACTGACTGACTGACTGACTGACTGACTGACTGACTGACTGACTGACTGACTGACTGACTGACTGACTGACTGACTGACTGACTGACTGACTGACTGACTGACTGACTGACTGACTGACTGACTGACTGACTGACTGACTGACTGACTGACTGACTGACTGACTGACTGACTGACTGACTGACTGACTGACTGACTGACTGACTGACTGACTGACTGACTGACTGACTGACTGACTGACTGACTGACTGACTGACTGACTGACTGACTGACTGACTGACTGACTGACTGACTGACTGACTGACTGACTGACTGACTTACATACATGTCCATAGGGACTGCTCATAACAGCAAAGTATAATATTAGTTAGGCATGTCAAAGGCGAGTTGGATATTAAGCCGATAATGTAGCGAGGTCTCTGATTTAGCAATAAGAAAGAGCTTTCGGTCATTCAGTGGGAGGAAACAAACACTTTCATAAATTTCGTAGTTCAATATCATTCTCGAAACTTCCAGAGCTACCACAGTCATATAAATATAAAAATATTCTGTTTGTCTAAATGAAAACTTTCTTGATATTGTTATTCTAAGACAGAACTGTGTTTTTCCTCACAGCCGTTGCCTACGGTTGATTTGCAACACAGTTCACGACTTCTCCGCAATATTCCTCCGCAAGCTCCCCAGGCTTTTCTACTGTACTGGATTCAAACTACATTAAAACTCCTCAGCACTTACAAATGCTTATTCTACTGAATAGAAAACAATGTGGATCAATTTGCCCTTGCATAAATTCTGCTTGGGGCCTATGGATTTCCCCTGCCTCTTCCTCTTTTCTTTCATCATCATTCTCTCTGGGATAAAGCACTAATCTGTAAAGTAGAGAATGTGTTTATCGTTTTGTCTCCTATGTTTGAACAAACTGTTATTGAATCCCAAATCTGGGAGGAGGTATGGCTAATTTAATAGCTTCTTCCATAATGCATGTCAAGGGATCCAATGACCTTGAAAAAGCAGTGACCACTGAAAGAGGATGTGATGTTTTTACTTTCAGATCAGTTTTATGTTATCGACATTATTCAAGGTCGACTCAGCGAAATGATGTTGCCACGAGCAGCACCGCAGATATTGCGATGAGCGAGATGCAAGACACTCTCACACAGTCACACATAGTACCTGCGCATGTGCATGGGTTCGCTTCACGCTGTTAGTGTGGTAGGTACGGGACCAAAACAGCTGGGAAGTTTAGCCACGCGCTTCAACACTATGAAATGTATCCACTATGCTGTTTACTTTGTGCACCTACGTCATATTGCTGAGTCTACCATCTACCAGTATTTCCCGTTGAGATATAGTAATGAATTATTCTCCCAGCAAAACATTGCCAAGAGGGCAGCTCCCGTAGAAGACAAAGGACAAAATTATAGTCAGGAATTGCAATACTGAAGGCCATTTTCCCGAACAAAGATTAGGCCTAGTTCTGGTGCGCAAAAAAAATCAGTTTAAAGTATCTCCATTGATACATTATAGTCTTGGTCTAGGAATAATCTGTGTCCGGTTAACCGTCCCTAAATGGAGTATATCTATTGAACATGCTTCATAGTTTAGGACTAGGCTTAATCTGTATCAAGGAAACGGGCACTACAAGACGCATTAAAGTAAACACACGCAACTATAAAATAAAAAGCCCCATATGATTTAGATTTACTTACAAATGCTACATCCTGCAGAGAATCATCATTCTTTTGTTTAAAATCATCTAATTGAATGCACTCTAATTTGAGTTCTAAAGACTATTCATCTAATTGAATGCACTCTAATTTGAATTCTAAAGACTATTCATCTAATTGAATGCACTCTAATTTGAGCTCTAAAGACTATTCAGGGACCAAGGTGCACAATGCATGAACACTAAAGATATAGAGAAATCTAAAGACAGCCGTCAAACACTAAGGATCGTATTCTGGCCTTAGGTACATTGACTTATTTGGAACGTTTGTGTAAAACTTACTCTGGTGCAAATGGAGGATTTCTGTAAAAGTTAACAAGAAAGAAGTTGGACAAACAACACTTCATCTGCATTGCCAGAAATACTGTGGAGGGTTGCTGTTTTGAATATTCCTATGTCTCCTGACCCTTGATTACACACTCATCAGAATATATTGTTGATTTAATGTGGACAATGTTAAGAAGCTGTAGCAATGAACTCCGCTTGAGTAATGAAGCCTGATTATCTTATTGACAATTTGATTTAACACCAATGGGTTAGACTTTCAATTCATTACAGATGCTGTATCTTAATTTGATCACTCTGTTGTTGCATGAATTTTCCTTGTAGTGTATTCGAGGTTTCTAAAGATTGTAATTTCCATTTAAACATTTTAGACTTGATTTGCCCATATGAAAGATCTATCAACCCCTAAAAAAAAGGTCCATTAATTATAATCCACATAACATTTCACATTTCTTGTTGCTGCAGGATTTTTTCCCTTCTGTGTGAAACTGGCTCAAATTAAGATACAGGATCTGTAGAGTAGCAGTGACTACAGTACCATTATTTTTTCGTATTTGTTGGATGTATTGTAATCTTGGAAACCCATAAATTAAATCTTAGCTCTATGGCAAGACGCATCATTCACCCAAGTGTAATCAAAATCCGGCCAGTGGTCTCTGACATATCAGGTGTGATGTACGAACGAATGGACGGAGACAGAATCATAGTCCCCTCTCTGATTTCATCATGGTGGACAACGAGGAGCGGAAGCAGGCGTTAGATCAACCCCCTTTTCTTTGCAAGTTTCAGGCAAGAGAAAAATGCAACATTTAAAAAAA
Organism: Salvelinus alpinus; assembly: GCF_045679555.1. NCBI lineage: Eukaryota > Metazoa > Chordata > Actinopteri > Salmoniformes > Salmonidae > Salvelinus > Salvelinus alpinus. Next base: position 756,452 of record NC_092118.1, on the reverse strand, counting down.
AAATAATTAACATAGAAATGCTACCAAAAATATTTTACTAACAGTTGTTACAAATGACAGTCACTCATGATTCACCAAACAATATTTTGAAAGAGGAAGCAAAGTACATTAGGCATATGTTTTAGTTTCAGTGTCCTCCATCTCCACTAACCAAAGTTAATTGTAAGGATTAAGGAATTTTGTAAGGATTTAACAGCTGTACAGAAAGACTCATGTGAAGGCAAAATTACAGGAAATCTGGGAAAACTCCAGGGCTGGGTGGCATACCAGTTGAGGTATACCAAGCCTTTTTTGATGTACTCAGTTGACCTTTATTGGCATGTTTTAACCAATCCTATAAAAATAGTTTATTATCAGATACTCAACAAGAAGGTCTGTTTTTATTATTACTGAAACAGGACAAGTGGTAAATATAAAGATCCAGTCCATTTAAAAAATTGGAGGCCCTTTACACTTCAGTGTTGCGATGCAAAAATTCTAGCAAAGTGCATAGCGCATAGAATTAAAAAGATATTGTCGGATATTATTCCTCCAAATCAGACAGGTTTTTTACACGGACGATACATTGGAGATAATATGTGACCGACCGGCTCATATAGGTCTTATGTAGAAAAATTTGAAATTGTGTTTTTTACATTGGATAAAAGTAGAGACTCAGAGCTACAAAATGGTATATCAAACACTGCATTTTAGAAACAATGGGTACGTAATTATGCTTTGAAAGTTGATTAACTTGTAACTCACTTTTGAGAAAAGGGCCTTTAAATCGTTTGGTACCTACTGGAGCTCTCCTTTGTCTATAACCTATTCAGCATTGTTCACACCCTCTTAAACCAGCCCCATCCATTTATTTAAGGATTCACATGTGTGGTCATGTGCTAAACAGTGAGTAGTGTAGTAGAGATTAAGACTAAAAGTGGTAAAAGTAGTAGCCTACAATAAGGAACATTTCCAGGTAAACAGAATGTGTCCAGATAAAAATATTTTATAAATATTAGATGAAGCTTACCCAGACACACTTGTCTAAATTGATCGGACACGTGAAATTTATACTATAACCCCCAGCCACATCCATTGGTAGAAAAAGTACTAAATTGTCATACTTGAGTAAAAGTAAAGATACCTTAATGTAAAAGTCACCCAGTAAAATACTACTTGAGTAAAAGTCTAAAAGTATTAGGTTTTAAAAATACTTCAGCATCAAAAGTAAATGGAATTGCTAAAATGTACTTAAGTATCAAAAGTAAAAGTAAAAGTATGATTATTTCAAATTCCTTAAATTAAGCAAACCAGATGGCACAATTTGATATATATTTTTATTTATTGACGGATAGCCAGGGGCACAGTCCAACACTCAGACATCATTTAGAAATGAAGCATTTGTGTTTAGTGAGTCTGCAAGATCAGATGCAGTAGGGATGACCAGGGATGTTCTCTTCATAAGTGTGTGAATTGGACAATTTTCCTGTCAAAATGTAACGAGTACTTTTGGATGTCACTAAATAAATATGTTGAACCCATACCACGCTGCACTTTGGTCTGACAATCCTTACAACGACGTTCATGACAACCTGCAAACAACAAAATAACATTAAGATAAATTACAATTCATTTTCTCACCCCTGTCAATCTGTCTTTACATAGCTAAATGAAAGGTGTTTGCCTGCCTCCCATATATATACAGTTGAAGTCGGAAGTTTACATACACCTTAGCCAAATACATTTAAACTCAGTTTTTCACAATTCTTGACATTTAATCCCAGTAAAAATTCCCTGTCTTAGGTCAGTTAGGATCACCACTTTATTTTAAGAATGTGAAATGTCATAATAATAGTAAAGAGAATAATTTATTTCAGCTTTTATTTCTTTCATTACATTCCCAGTGGGTCAGAGGTTTACATACACTCAATTAGTATTTGGTAGCATTGCCTTTAAATTGTTTAACTTGGGTCAAACGTTTCGGGTAGCCTTCCACAAGCTTCCCACAATAAGTTGGGTGAATTTTGGCCCATTCCTTCTGACAGAGCTGGTGTAACTGAGTCAGGTTTGTAGTCCTCCTTCCTCGCATACGCTTTTTCAGTTCTGCCCACACATTTGAGGTAAGGGCTTTGTGATGGCCACTCCAAAACCTTGACTTTGTTGTCCTTAAGCCATTTTGCCACAACTTTGGAAGTATGCTTGGGGTCATTGTTCATTTGGAAGACCCATTTGCGACCAAGCTTTAATTTCCTGACTGATGTTTTTTTAACATTTGTCCTTTCGGATGTGTATTTGATTTGCCTAACAGTGTGTCCTGTAATGTGGAAGGAGATGACACTTAATTTAGAAATCATCAGTCTTCCACCGTAACCCATTCAGTACCAGACCTGGGAAAACAATCTGTCTGAGACACTATCCAGCAAACAGACCTCTGAAAATGCAGATAATCAACAGAAAAACATTCTATGACTGAAGTTAGGCCTGATTTTAACTCCCCAAAGCACCAAAACAAATCCCAAGGTCATACACTATACTCTTTACACTTGATCCTAAATCAACATGATTACACCAAATCAAAGTCATATGGTAATATCAACCAGGAAAACGAAGTACCCGGTTTGCATAATGTTGTCTGAAATACTCATATTTAGACATTTATTTTGTAATACATCATTTATGGATGGTCTTTCAAGCCATGCGTTTGAATGAAATGAAATCGAGAAATAAATGTGTTCCCAATCTGTGTCCCACACTCGTGTTGTGCTGTGTTGGCTGAGGCACAAACTGGATCTGTGGAGATCATAGCTAATCCACAAGGATTTAGAGAAGAAAATGTACCACAGTGCAGAGGTCTGCAAACACACACACACACACACACACACACACACACACACACACACACACACACACACACACACACACACACACACACACACACACACACACACACACACACACACACACACACACACACACACACAGTATGTATACAGAGGCATGCACATTTTTCAGGGTGTAACAATCTGGAATTATTTTTCCTTCTTCCGATCTCGTCTCTCTATGGCAACCACTTTCATTTGTGTGAACAGTGCCTCATCTTCAGATAACTACTAGCACATGTCCTTCCATGTCTCCCGCTCTCCCAGAAGAAATACTGTATGTGGGGTATAAGTTGACTTGACACGTCTTTCATCCCATTGTTCCTTCTTTCATTATTCATAGTCGGAGCAAAGCATGATGACTGACGGGGAACGATAGATAAGTAAGGGGGCAGTAAGAAGGAGTTGGAGCAAGCGGGGAAAAAAGAGACTGCCGAGAAATAGAATGAGATACCATGAGTGAACGAAAGAGCGAGATAAGGTAAAGAAATGCAAAGAAAAAAACATAAAAAAACAGATAGCGAGAGAGAGATTTTTGATTTGATTTATTAGGACCACATTTGCTGACGCCAGCGGCTGTCTGAGTGTTGGACTAGTCTTACTGAGGTTTGACTTACTGGGGTTTGACTTAATGAAAAATACATTACAAACAAAACACTAAAATGTACATACATTTAAAAACATTAATCAAGGATCTCTCTGTACTTTTCCCTGTTCGTATTTCCCTCTATCCTGTCTAGTCTACCAGTCCTGGTCTCTTAAAACTTATTGGTGACAGGGGGGCAGTTTTGAGTAGCTTGGATGAATAAGGTGCTTAAAGTAAACTGCCTGCTACTCTGTCGCATTAGTAGTATTGGATAGAAAACACTCTGAAGTTTCTAAAACTGTTTGAATTATGTACTCAGAACTCATATGGCAGGCGAAAACCAGTGGGAAATCTGAGGCTTGTAGTTTTTTAACTCAGCACCTATTGTAGATACAGTGGGAAATTGGTTATGTTGCACTTCCCAAGGTTTCCACTAGATGTCAGTCTTTAGAACTTTGTTTGAGGCTTCTACTGTGAAGTGGGACCGAATGAGAGAGGAATGAGCCAGGTGTCTGGCAGAGTGCCACAGGCTCTGAGGCGCGGTCACGAGAGAGTTAGCTCTTGTTCCATTCATTTTCTACAGACATAGGAATTCTCCGGTTGGAACATTATTGAAGAATTATGATAAAAACATCCTAAAGATTGATTCTATACTTAGTTTGACAAGTTTCTACGGGCTGTAACGGAACTTTTTGAACTTTTCGTCCGACGTTCGGCTGGACCAGAACGCGCTTTTGGATTTGTTTACCAAACGCCCTAACAAAAGAAGCTATTTGGACATAAATGATGGACATTATCGAACAAAACAAACATTTATTTTGGAACTGCGATTCCTGGGAGTGCATTCTGATGAAGATCATCAAAGGTAAGTGAATATTTATAATGCTATTTCTGACTTCTGTTGACTCCAACATGGCTTATATATTGGGCTCTGAGCGCCGTACTCAGATTATGCTTTTTCAGTAATTTTTTTTTTAAATCTGACACAGCGGTTGCATTAAGGAGAAGTCTATCTTTAATTCTGTGAATAACACTTGTATCTTTTATCAATGTTTATTATGAGTATTTCTGGGATTTCTGTGGCTATCTGCAAAAACACTGGGTGTTTGGAATCAAAACATTACTGCACGTAACGCGCCAATGTAAACTGAGATTTTTGGATATAAATATGCACATTATCGAACAAAACATACATGTATTGTGTAACATTACATTTACATTTACATTTAAGTCATTTAGCAGACGCTCTTATCCAGAGCGACTTACAAATTGGTGCATTCACCTTATGATATCCAGTGGAACAACCACTCTACAACAGTGCATCTAACTCTTTTAAGGGGGGGGGAGGTTAGAAGGATTACTTTATCCTATCCTAGGTATTCCTTAAAGAGGTGGGGTTTCAGGTGTCTCCGGAACGTGGTGATTGACTCCGCTGACCTGGCGTCGTGAGGGAGTTTGTTCCACCATTGGGGTGCCAGAGCAGCGAACAGTTTTGACTGGGCTGAGCGGGAACTGTACTTCCTCAGAGGTAGGGAGGCGAGCAGGCCAGAGGTGGATGAACGCAGTGCCCTTGTTTGGTTGTAGGGCCTGATCAGAGCCTGAAGGTACGGAGGTGCCGTTCCCCTCACAGCTCCGTAGGCAAGCACCATGGTCTTGTAGCGGATGCGAGCTTCAACTGGAAGCCAGTGGAGAGAGCGGAGGAGCGGGGTGACGTGAGAGAACTTGGGAAAGTTGAACACCAGACGGGCTGCGGCGTTCTGGATGAGTTGTAGGGGTTTAATGGCACAGGCAGGGAGCCCAGCCAACAGCGAGTTGCAGTAATCCAGACGGGAGATGACAAGTGCCTGGATTAGGACCTGCGCCGCTTCCTGCGTGAGGCAGGGTCGTACTCTGCGAATGTTGTAGAGCATGAACCTACAGGAACGGGTCACCGCCTTGATGTTAGTTGAGAACGACAGGGTGTTGTCCAGGATCACGCCAAGGTTCTTAGCACTCTGGGAGGAGGACACAATGGAGTTGTCAACCGTGATGGCGAGATCATGGAACGGGCAGTCCTTCCCCGGGAGGAAGAGCAGCTCCGTCTTGCCGAGGTTCAGCTTGAGGTGGTGATCCGTCATCCACACTGATATGTCTGCCAGACATGCAGAGATGCGATTCACCACCTGGTTATCAGAGGGGGGAAAGGAGAAGATTAATTGTGTGTCGTCTGCATAGCAATGATAGGAGAGACCATGTGAGGATATGACAGAGCAAAGTGACTTGGTGTATAGCGAGAATAGGAGAGGGCCTAGAACAGAGCCCTGGGGGACACCAGTGGTGAGAGCACGTGGTGCGGAGACAGATTCTCGCCACGCCACCTGGTAGGAGCGACCTGTCAGGTAGGACGCAATCCAAGCGTGGGCCGCGCCGGAGATGCCCAGCTCGGAGAGGGTGGAGAGGAGGATCTGATGGTTCACAGTATCAAACGCAGCCGATAGGTCTAGAAGGATGAGAGCAGAGGAGAAAGAGTTAGCTTTAGCAGTGCGGAGCGCCTCCGTGACACAGAGAAGAGCAGTCTCAGTTGAATGACTAGTCTTGAAACCTGACTGATTTGGATCAAGAAGGTCATTCTGAGAGAGATAGCAGGAGAGCTGGCCAAGGACGGCACGTTCAAGAGTTTTGGAGAGAAAAGAAAGAAGGGATACTGGTCTGTAGTTGTTGACATCGGAGGGATCGAGTGTAGGTTTTTTCAGAAGGGGTGCAACTCTCGCTCTCTTGAAGAAGGAAGGGACGTAGCCAGCGGTCAAGGATGAGTTGATGAGCGAGGTGAGGTAAGGGAGAAGGTCTCCGGAAATGGTCTGGAGAAGAGAGGAGGGGATAGGGTCAAGCGGGCAGGTTGTTGGGCGGCCGGCCGTCACAAGACGCGAGATTTCATCTGGAGAGAGAGGGGAGAAAGAGGTCAAAGCACAGGGTAGGGCAGTGTGAGCAGAACCAGCGGTGTCGTTTGACTTAGCAAACGAGGATCGGATGTCGTCGACCTTCTTTTCAAAATGGTTGACGAAGTCATCAGCAGAGAGGGAGGAGGGGGGAGGAGGGGGAGGAGGATTCAGGAGGGAGGAGAAGGTGGCAAAGAGCTTCCTAGGGTTAGAGGCAGATGCTTGGAATTTAGAGTGGTAGAAATTGGCTTTAGCAGCAGAGACAGAAGAGGAGAATGTAGAGAGGAGGGAGTGAAAGGATGCCAGGTCCGCAGGGAGGCGAGTTTTCCTCCATTTCCGCTCGGCTGCCCGGAGCCCTGTTCTGTGAGCTCGCAATGAGTCGTCGAGCCACGGAGCAGGAGGGGAGGACCGAGCCGGCCTGGAGGATAGGGGACATAGAGAGTCAAAGGATGCAGAAAGGGAGGAGAGGAGGGTTGAGGAGGCAGAATCAGGAGATAGGTTGGAGAAGGTTTGAGCAGAGGGAAGAGATGATAGGATGGAAGAGGAGAGAGTAGCGGGGGAGAGAGAGCGAAGGTTGGGACGGCGCGATACCATCCGAGTAGGGGCAGTGTGGGAAGTGTTGGATGAGAGCGAGAGGGAAAAGGATACAAGGTAGTGGTCGGAGACTTGGAGGGGAGTTGCAATGAGATTAGTGGAAGAACAGCATCTAGTAAAGATGAGGTCAAGCGTATTGCCTGCCTTGTGAGTAGGGGGGGAAGGTGAGAGGGTGAGGTCAAAAGAGGAGAGGAGTGGAAAGAAGGAGGCAGAGAGGAATGAGTCAAAGGTAGACGTGGGGAGGTTAAAGTCACCCAGAACTGTGAGAGGTGAGCCATCCTCAGGAAAGGAACTTATCAGGGCGTCAAGCTCATTGATGAACTCTCCAAGGGAACCTGGAGGGCGATAAATGATAAGGATGTTAAGCTTGAAAGGGCTGGTAACTGTGACAGCATGGAATTCAAAGGAGGCGATAGACAGATGGGTCAGGGGAGAAAGAGAGAATGTCCACTTGGGAGAGATGAGGATCCCAGTGCCACCACCCCGCTGACCAGAAGCTCTCGGGGTGTGCGAGAACACGTGGGCAGACGAGGAGAGAGCAGTAGGAGTAGCAGTGTTATCAGTGGTAATCCATGTTTCCGTCAGTGCCAAGAAGTCGAGGAACTGGAGGGAAGCATAGGCTGAGATGAACTCTGCCTTGTTGGCCGCAGATCGGCAGTTCCAGAGGCTGCCTGAGACCTGGAACTCCACGTGGGTCGTGCGCGCTGGGACCACCAGGTTAGAGTAGCAGCGGCCACGCGGTGTGAAGCGTTTGTATGGTCTGTGCAGAGAGGAGAGAACAGGGATAGACAGACACATAGTTGACAGGCTACAGAAGAGGCTACGCTAATGCAAAGGAGATTGGAATGACAAGTGGACTACACGTCTCGAATGTTCAGAAAGTTAAGCTTACGTTGCAAAAAATCTTATTGACTAAAATGATATAGTACTGCTGGCTGGTGAAATAGGCTAGCTAGCAGTGGCTGCGTTGTTGACTTTGTTTGAAAGTGTAGCTGGCTAGGTAACCTCTAACTGGCTAGGTAACCTCGACAATTACTCTAGACTACACAATTATCTTGGATACAAAGACGGCTATGTAGCCAGCTAAGATCAAACAAATCAAACTGTTGTACTGTAATGAAATGAAATGTAATACTACCTGTAATACTACCTGTGGAGCAAAGCGGAATGCAACTACTCGCTCCAAACCAAACCGGAAGTGCGTATCGTAGAGGGAGAGGCAATAGAAGTGTTGTTTCTTGTATTATTGTCTTTTGTGTCTTTAGAGGACTGCTTCACCTTAATGTCCCCTTTCCCTTTTCTTCTGTCCTTATTTTGTCCCACTTTGTCCCTTCTTTGTCCCTTCTTCTCTTCTGCCAACTAGACACTCCTTGTTAGCTAGCTAGCTTCTTTCAGGAATGTCCCTAGCAACTGCCTAGCAACAGGTAAACAACTTAGCTAGCTAAGAAAACGGTATAATTTTATGAAAGATTGTTACTTTTTCAAAAGCCTTTCTTCTTTGTTTGCTGCTTGTTTGGTCTCCTATTCAGTTTGCAGTTTTCTTTTGATTTTTTTTCGATGTACTTTACTCTAAAAAAACATTTAAATTTCAATATTTGTAGGAGCTCATCTTTTCAGCTGCTGCTGCTTAATTTGGAACTCCGGAACATGATGTCCTATGAGTGTCATCTAATGAAGATCATCAAAGGTTAGAGATTAATTGTATCTATATTTCTGCTGTTTGTGACTCCTATCTTTGGCCTGAAAAATGGCTGTGTGTTTTTTTTGACTTGGCTCTGAACTAACATAATCATATATTGTGCTTTCGCTGTAAAGCCCTTTTGAAATCGGACACGATGGGTAGATTAACCTCTCTAGGGTATCAACAGCCAGTGAAACTGCAGGGCACCAAATTCAAAACAACAGAAATCCCATCATTTAAATTCCTCAAGCATACAAGTATTTTACACCATTTTAAAGCTACACTTGTTGTAAATCCAGCCAAAGTGTCCGATTTCAAAAAGGTTTTACGACGAAAGTACACCAAACGATTATGTTAGGTATGAGCCAAGTCACAGAAAAAGACAGCCATTTTCCCAGCCAAAGAGAGCAGTAACAAAAAGCAGAAATAGAGATAAAATTAATCACTAACCTTTGATAATCTTCATCAGATGACACTCATAGGACTTCATGTTACACAATACATGTATTTTTTGTTCGGTAAAGTTCATATTTATATCCCAAAATCTGAGTTTAGGCAAGACGCTACTGTACCACTTGGCAAAAAGCCTGAGAAAATGCAGAGCGCCAAATTAATATTAATTACTATGAAAATTACTATAAAATCAAACTTTCATTAAATCACACATGAAAGATACCAAATTAAAGATACACTGGATGTGAATCCAGCCAACATGTCAGAATTCAAATAGGCTTTTCGGCGAAAGCATACGATGCTATTATCTGAGTACAGCACAATAGTAAACAAAGAGAGAGAAGCATATTTCAAGCCTGCAGGCGCGACACAAAACGCAGAAATAAAAATATAATTCATGCCTTACCTTTGACGAGCTTCTGTTGTTGGCACTCCAATATGTCCCATAAACATCACAAATGGTCCTTTTGTTCGATGAATTCCGTCGATATATATCCAAAATGTCCATTTATTTGGCGCGTTTGATCCAGAAAAACACAGGTTCCAACTTGCTCAAACGTGACGACAAAATATCTCAAAGGTTACCTGTAACCTTTCCCAAAAAATGTCTAACTTCTTTTGTAATATAACTTTAGGTATTTTTTTACCTTAATAATCGATAAAATTGAAGATGGGATGATCTGTGTTCAATACAGGGTTAAAACGAAATGTAGCATGCCTTTTGGACATGCACTTCAATCAAACACGACACCTGGAGTGACTCGACTTCAAGATGGCCGTATTTCTTCCTTACACAAAGGAATAACCTCAACCTATTTCTCAAGACTGTTGACATCCAGTGGAAGCCATAGGAACTGCAAGCAATTCGCTTAGAAATCTGGTTTCCCAATGAAACCTCATTGTAAAGACAGTGACCACAAAAAAGAAAAAATCTGAATAGTTTGTCCTCGGGGTTTCGCCTGCTAAATAAGTTATGTTATACTCACAGACATGATTCAAACAGTTTTAGAGACCTTCAGAGTGTTTTCTATCCAAATCTACTAATGAAATGCATGTCTTATCTCCTGGGGATGAGTAGCTGGCAGTTGAATTTGGGTATGCTTTTCATCCAAATGTGAAAATGCTGCCCCCTACCCTAGAGAAGTTAACAAGATGTTTATCTTTCATTTGCTGTATTGGACTTGTTAATGTGTGAATGTTACATATTTCAAAAATATATTTTTGAATTTCCCGCGCTGCCTTTTCAGCGGAATGTTGTCGAGGGGTTCCGCTAGCGGAACGCCTGCGCTAGAAAGGTTAACTGGCTTGCCTAGTTAAATAAAGGTTAAATACACATTTTAAAATACAATTATTGAATAACTTATTTTTGGAGTGGCGGGTGGGGATATGGGGGCGCCTTGCAACGCTGCAGGCTTATCGACTGACCGCATCCCAGTCTCGCAGGTTAAACGAGGTCAGATACCCAGCCTAGTGAGCCGTCATGTGTCTGCCTGTGCTGTCAGAAAATTCACCCCCAGTCCACCAAAACAAGTAGGTCAAAACATCATTCATACGACGGCTGTAGCGCGGGCCCCTCCTGCACGATTCACGATCCATCTGCGTTGTCTCACCGCTGGCCGACAGGGCCATATTGAGAGTGGGAACGCATTTCTCTTAACCTTGGCTGATCCCAGATCTGTTTGGCAATGACTGCAGGAGTTTGGTGAGGAAACACAAACAGATCTGAGACAAGGCCTCATTTCTCTTGCTCAGGAAGTCATTAGTGCTTCACTAACGTCGGGACAGTGCGCCTTTCTCATTTTTCCCACCCCCGCAAAGGATGATCCATAAGGGGAAATGTATATAACTGAGTTTCGGGCAAGGGAAAGATGGATGTACCTGCTTCCTTTAGTTTCCTTCTTAGGGGTGCTTAATGGTTTTTCTCTTCCTCTACCTGGAGTGATGATGACTTATATGTGGTCTACCAGGAAGTAGGTAACGGGTTGTGAGTGGAAAAATGAGCTCGGGAATCAAATTATTTTTTTAAACGAAGGGGGAGAAGAAGAAGGGGATGCGCGAAGATGGAGTTTCTTGTCCTTGTCATTATTAACGCAGACAAAGACATAATAAAACATATTTTGCCGTTCTGATTTTTTCATCTTACAAACACCTTGTATTTGTGTGTTTACAGAATTCCTTGAAACTGAGAAATTGACAGAGAAAAATAAAGAGATTGACCAAATATGTGGGGAGTTCCATTTTACAAGCAGTGCCTACCGAAAAGTGCAGCTACCGTACCTACTGATAATCATTTTACTCTCCAAAAACAAACACTCACGTCTAGTTACCACAATTTCATCAAACTTTTGAAACAGCGAGACAGAGCGAGACAGTGAAAGACTCAAATATCTCAGTGTAAAACCCTTATCCAACAACAGAAACTGCATATTCAATTTATTTTCCATCCCAATTCTCCATACTCATCATACAACTTCAGCGATAGGATGGGGTTTGGTTGCAGCTTTGAGGGAGCATCATTAGTCCCAGTTTGCCCTGATCCAGCAATTGAGCCAGATTTACCACTGAAAGATTTACCCTTTACCTCTGAGCTTGACACATCCTCCCTGTTCAGAACACTCCACTGGGGCCGCGCAACAACACCATTTACTCATGCCAATCCCTACTCCAGCTAACGACTGATTAGATCTCCAGTCTCCGGGCAAACTGGTAAATAATCCTATCGACCGCCCTCGGAGGAGTTATGGCAAGGGACGTAAAGTAGATAAACACCTGACACGTTACTGAGTGCTCAAGTGGTTTGTGTGTATGAGGTCCATTTTAGGGCCCGCTCAGTGCCAAGCCTCATGCCTCAGCACCAAGCCTCATGCTATGGGCTTCCTAAAATCGATGCCGTACTTGTGCATGTCTGAAAAGTCAAGTGGTTTGTGTGTAAATCTGCCTCACCCTCCGTTTGAGCCTGGCATTATCAAAAGGCTGTTTGTATGCTCTTTCCCTCCCTGCACATCGAGACAAACGTGTATTCGATGTACTTTCCTCATACATTGCCACCGATTAATTAAGGCTTAATTATCACTCGATTAGTAGATATAAATCAGAACAGGCTGGTGTGTTGAATTAGCGGGTACCAAAACTTTTGTCAGGTAAAAAAATATTCCCCGTTAGTGCCTTTGCATTTCTCTTACAATACCTGGAGGGTGTCCAAAGAGGAAGCAGACAAAGGGCTGTGGTCCCAGGAATACAAATGCCCTTTCTATTGCTTGCCCTTTATATTATCTCAGATCCTATATGGATTTATGGGTTTCAGTGGCAAAAACAAGCAATAAGTCACATCCAAACTGAGATCATGTTCGATATTTGAGAATTTTAATGTAAGCCTGCATGTGTATGATTTGTGTGCACAGTTGGTACGCTTTTCTGTGCAGAATTGGTATGCGTGTTTGTGTTTTGTTCATATTTGGGTTTAGGTGAGTGTTAATTTCTGGGTGTGTGTTTGTGTGTGTGATTACATCTGCTGGGTGAACAACAACTTGCCTCCTCCACCTTCTGAAATCACTGTAGCGTAGTGGAGGCAGCACGGCACTCAGTCAATGAATCCCAATTCAATTCTCTCCTGAGTCTCTTGGCCTTGATCACTGCGGCAGATGCCTGGAAAGAATGGATTTTCACTGATCCAGGTGCAGCACAGCACAGCAGTGGTCGTACGGTAGGAAAGCCTAGGGCGAGGGACTTTCACAGATTTTAGATCCGTGTCCATGCTGTGAACAGTCCCCTGTTAAAGGTCTCGCACGTGATCTGAGAACAATGAACATTGTCCATTCTGAGGTAAACTTAGAGAGAGGTTGTTCCCTTTGACACATCAACAGTGGGTCTATTCTGTTATCGAAGGTTAAAGCGGAGCTGGGTCATGTTCATTAAAGACCAAAGGGAAAGAAACAGACGGAAACAAGAAGGGACTACCTTCAACTATCAAAGAAGAAACAATTATTTGTGTTTTCCGTTTCAAAAAGGTTTACTACGGTGTGCTCTACTGAACAGGACCCTGGCAACAAATTATCTAACACTCCAGTCCACTCAACCTAACCTACCCGACGAGTCTCCTTGGAATAGATGCCATTGGCTGTCGGTTGTAGTCAATGTAAAAGATGGGTTGGACATTTGTCATTGGAGCTTGTAGCCATCAATTTGTTCCATGTCTGTTGCTATCATTAACATGAATCTGTGTGTACTTGGCTCAGCCCTTAATGATATTGGCAGTGATGTGAGGGCCACGTTGAGGAACATCTGGACTTGTAGGGCAGAGGCCTGTGTGAATTGAAAGGAGGAGGCACTCCGTTATCAGTTTGGGCACGCTCACACATACAAACACACAAACCCACACACACAGATTACCTACATATAGACCAACAAGCATGCATTTATTCACATACTAAGCCATCACACTCATGCTCGTGAATAAACATGAAATAACTGAATCCTTTAGACCCCATTGTATTTCTGAATGCTGAGTTTCAAGATAAAGCAAATTCTCACACATTTTAAACAAATAGACATAGCTCAACACAAAGAACAAATGACAATTACAAGTTAACTTTAAAGAGCCAAACTCTTCTTGTCAATAGGAATAATAATAATGTAATCTCCCATTGAGTAAATGATACTCAAGGTATTTAGATTGTAGTAACTTTGACAAATGACTCACTCAAAATTATAACTTATACATATTGACATGTACTGTACATATTCAAAAATGTATCCAAAATGTGACCAGAGGATAATATATTCTGAAGTCATTTTAAAACCCAGACAAAGTAGGCTATTGGATAGGCAAAGAGTATTACTTCTGTTACAACTATTCAGAGACTATTTCAAAATGTAGATAACCTCTCTCAATACAATTTAGTATACACCAGGCCTGACACAATATGGAGAAATAGCCTAGTACTTTGACAACATTTTAGTAAATGCAAAAAACTCAAAATAAACCATTTATTAGATACAGTGCATTCAGAAGGTATTTTCCACATTTTGTTACGTTACAGCCTTATTCTGAAATGGAATAAATTGTTTGATTTCCTCATCAATCTACATACAATATCCCATAATGACAAAGCAAAAACTGTTTTATTTTTATTTTTAGAAATGTATTTAAGAAAGAAACTGAAATTACATTTACATAACTATTCAGACCCTTTACTCAGTACTTTGTTGAAGCACGTTTGGCAGTGATTACAGCCTCGAGTCTTCTCGGGTATGACGCTACAAGCTTGGCACAGCTGTATTTGGTGAGTTTCTACCATTCTTCTCTGCATATCCTCTAAAGCTTTGTCAGGTTGGATGGGGAGCGTCGCTAAACAGCTATTTTCAGGTCTCTCCAAAGATTTTCGATCGGGTTCAAGTTCCAACGCCACTCCTACATTGTCTTGGCTGTGTGCTTAGGGTTGTTGTCTTGTTGGAAGGTGAACCTTGGCCCCAGACTGAGGTACTGTGCACTCCGGTGCAGGTTTTCATCAAGGATCTCTCTGTACTTTGCTCCATTCATCTTTCCCTCGATCCTGACTAGTTTCCCAGTCCCTGACGCTAAAAAACATCCCCACAGCATGATCCTGCCACCACCATGCTTCACCGTAGGGATGGTGCCTGGTTTCCTCCAGACATGATGCTTGGCATTCAGACCAAAGAGTTCAAACTTGGTTTCATCAAACCATAGAACCTTGTTTCTCATGGTTTGAGAGTCATGTGAGAGTCATGTGCCTTGGCTTCCGTAAGTTATACATGAAATAAGTTTGACACTAAATAAGCTTGACACGAAATAAGTTAGACATGCACATACATTAATAGAGCACTAGACACGCAAGGTCAAAAAGACTCTCACACACCACATTGTACAGTTCCACATTCACTCACACAAGTACAGTTTTATCAAAGATACATACTTACATGCACACACACAAAATATAACCCCCCTCACACACACACACCACCACCCTCTTCAACCCCCGACCCCCCCTCCCCCTCCCCTCCATCCCCTCACCTACCTCCTGGAGGTGGCATGGTGTATCTCACTCCTGATGTGTACTGATGAGGCCTGTCAGAGCTTGGCGCGGCATGCTAACAGATAATCTCATTCAGTCTGGATGGATCTGGAGGTTGGGGGCGTCTGCCGATGCTAAAGCTACTGCTAATTGCTAATGCTGGGTCTGCACAGGCTCACCAAAGCCACACGGCTCCCATAATCTCATGAAGTCACATTGCTATGCATATCACCTAATGGCATTAGTGTCAGATGGGATGATAAAGACGGGGGCCAGGCTTGAGTTAATTAGCTCTAACTATGACTCACCCCCACCGGTATTCACAGAGTGCTAGGGTGTCCGCATGAAGGGGAGGGAGATTTTAAAGAGAAAGAGAGAGGAGAAAGAGAGAAGGAGAGAGACGAGTTGATGGAGGGAGATGGAGATCATGAAGAGGGAGGGAGGAAGAGATGGGAGTTGATGGAGGGAGATTATAAAGAGAAAGAGAGGGGAGAAAGAGAGAGATAGGAGTTGATGGAGGGAGATTATAAAGAGAAAGAGAGGGGAGAAAGAGAGAGCGAGAGAGAGGAGTTGATGGAGGAGATGGAGATCATAAAGAGGGAGAGAGGGAGGAAGAGAGGGGAGAAAGAGAGAGGAGTTGATGGAGGGAGATGGAGATGATAAATAGGAGGGAGGGAGGAAGAGAGGGGAGGGAGGGTGTGAGATGATAGAGGAGTGAGGGAGGAAGAGAGGGGAGGGAGATGTGAGAGATGATAAAGAGGAGGGAGGGGAGGGAGGGTGTGGGAGATGATAAAGAGGAGAGAGGGAGGAAGAGAGGGGAGGGAGGGTGTGAGATATGATAAAGAGGAGGGAGGGAGGAAGAGAGGGGAGGGAGATGTGAGAGATGAGAGGGAGGAGGGAGGGGAGGGAGGGTGTGGGAGATGATAAAGAGGAGAGAGGGAGGAAGAGAGGGGAGGGAGGGTTTGAGAGAGGATAAAGAGGAGAGAGGGAGGAAGAGAGGGGAGGGAGGGTGTGAGAGATGATAAAGAGGAGGGAGGGAGGAAGAGAGGGGAGGGAGGGTGTGAGATATGAGAGGGAGGAAGAGAGGGGAGGGAGGGTGTGAGAGATGATAAAGAGGAGAGGGGAGGGAGGATGTGAGAGATGATAAAGAGGAGAGAGGGGGGAAGAGAGGGGAGGGAGGGTGTGAGAGATGATAAAGTGGAGGGAGGGAGGAAGAGAGGGGAGGGAGGGTTTGAGAGATGATAAAGGGGAGAGAGGGAGTGGAGGCAAGATTTACACTATACAGTATATACAAAAGTATGGACACCCTCAAATAAGTGGATTTGGCTAATTCAGTGACACCCGTTGCGTACAGGTCTATAAAATCCAGCACACAGCCATGCGATCTCCATAGACAAACATTGGCAGTAGAATAACCTTACTGAAGGGCACAGTGACTTTCAACGTTGATATGATGTGAAATTTCCAACAAGTCAGTTTGTCAAATTTCTGATCGGTCAACTGTAAGTGTTGTTATTGTGAAGTGGAGTGGTGTAAAGCTCGCCGCCATTGGACTCTGGAGCAGTGGAAAAGCGTTCTCTGGAGTGATGAATCATGCTTCACCATCTGGCAGTCCGACGGATTAATTTGGGTTTGGTGGATGCCAGGAGAGTGCTACCTGCCCGAATGCATAGTGCCAACTGTAAAGTTTGGTGGAGATTGAATAATGGTCTGGGACTGTTTTTCATGGTTCAGGCTAGGCGAGGTTCAACGAGAGAGGTTCAACGAGCAGGTGTCCACATACTTTTGGTAATGTAGTGTACTCATACCACAGTTTAAATACATTGACCTAGGGAGTCAATGGTTATTATTAGATATGTAGTGTCATCTTTAGAGTGATGGGTCAAAATGCTGATGGCGGCCGGGAGGCCGGAGCATGCTGTGGAGAATTCATTATTTCTTCTTTGCAGAAAGCCTTTGTTCAACTGAAATTGGTATTTAACCTATTTAATCCCATCGGTCACAAAAGTGACCGTAAAAAACATTTTCAGTTATAAGGCTCTAAAAATGTTACTGAATGATGTATCAATGCATTTCCAGCAAATATTGAAATATTAAAGGGTCTCAATGAAAGATGTGCAGTGTCACATGTTTAGTGTGAATTGTCACATGACCAGAGCTGTTTACTTCCTGGTTGCACCATGAGAAGAGGATGGCTGCATCAAAGCTCCCAAACAGAAGGTTAGTAAAGTATGTTAACATAAAGTTAGGACAAAGGTTTTTGGTACACATCATCTTTAAGGTGTCTAGTATTGATATATGCATTTGCAATTACTCAACTTTGTTCAGTGTGGTCATAGAATGAGTATACATGTTGACGGCAACAATTGTGACCGGCGGGATAACACAGTGCATCTAGGTATTCACATACTTATACACATACATAGTTCTTGTTTTACCTAACTTTCTACTCTGTTCTTTCTTTTAGTGTCACTTTGAGTCAAGTTCTGGATATGTTGATCTAGGTGACTGCCCAGACAAGGCATGCAACATTGCAGTTATCCCTCAAAATGAGAAAGATGCTATCCTGAGTGATTGTGATAGCGATGGGTCAGATATGGACTATGGACAGGCCATTTGCCAGCCAGGCTGTTGAATGCATATGCTGAACCTATGCAAACAGATCATGATGGGAACAACGTTATCAGTGATGATGACCTACCCCTCACCACCCCCCCCCCCCATCCACAACCTCCCCCACACCCCTCCATTGTTGATAATGAAGAGCCAAGGGTCTCTACAAGCCATAGGGGTCAGCCAGAAGAGCCAAGGGAAAAGCTGCAGGTGGTCAAAAATAAAGATTGAGCGTTCAAACAATCGAAGAGGCCTGCCACTGATGTGATTCCAAAACACATAGTATACAGCCCAAATATGCAAAAGTTTGGCACGAAACCACTGAGCCACGGAAGGAGATCTTTACTGGCTGCTACTGTTGAAGATCAGGCAAGATATGACAAAGCTTCTCACTGGCCAATCAACACGATGCACCGGTTCCAGAGAAGTCGTCATTGTGACAAACGTACTACCTATGCATGTGAGAAATGCAAAGCGCCACTGCACATTGAGTGCTTCAAGATATACCATGGACAGTAGAAAAGGAGATAAGACCGAATGAAAAAGGGCTGAAAAAGACAAAAGAAAAATAGAAAAGTTGATAAAGGGTGAGGAGCGGTACAACTGACTCTAGGAAGAAAAGAAAAGTTGACGAAAAAGACAATCAAAATGACTGAAATGTTTTTGGAACAGAAGGTCAGTTTATTCAAGACATCCTGTATGACAGTAGGTCTGACTGATCGTAGTTCAAAACAGTGATGCACAAACTAATCGTGCACTTGGTTCTGAAGCTCTATGATATATATGTATATATAAGCACTCATTGTGCAGTGGCGCTTTTCAAATATATATATATATATATATAAAATATTTGTATTTTGTTCAGTGTAGGCCTCTACTTGAATGCATATTCTACAGGCTACCTCTATCCTGAATGTTACCTTTATGTTCAGTGGGAATGAATCACATGACTGCTATACAGGTGTTAGTGAATGTTGCACTAAAATGTCACAATGACAATGTTACAATGAATATTGCACTAAAGTACAAGTTCAACTGTTACAATAAAGTTACAATATTAATGTTTCAATGCATATTGAACTAAAGTAACAATGTGGAAATACGTTGATGGTTGTTGTCTTTTTGTCTTTGCTCTCAGTATTCATATCTTGTTGTATAAGGGTTTTTGATGTATAAAATAGTCACACTAGAATGTGACGGGGAATTCTAGTGGCAATGCCAGTGACAGAGTTTTAAATGTGTTAATAACTGGGTTGGGATATATAAGAACTTTGATAACTGCATAGGAGAAATATGTTAATTCAATATACGTAACATTATCCCACCGGTCACAATTGTGACCCACCATAAAACACACTTTTTCACCTACTTTTCCATTGAAATTTCAAAAAAGAATGATTGATTACTTCAAAGGGTTACTAATGACACTTGATTTGGATATTTTCATGTCTGGGAAAAATTCGGGATTAAATGGGTTAATGCAGGTAAAACCAAGTATATGTACCATCCAAGTATAATGCTTAAAAATGTATCTGAGGATTTATGCATATATACAATATTGTTTACCCGTGTCACACCCTGGCCTTAGTTATCTTTGTTTTCATTAATATTTTAGTTAGGTCAGGGTGTGACATGGTGTAGTATGTGTTTTTGTATTGTCTAGGGTGTTGTATGGTTTAGGGGGTTAAGTAGAGTAGATGGTTTAGTGTTCAGTGTAGGTGTCTAGGAAAGTCTATGGTTGCCTGAATTGGTTCTCAATTAGAGACAGCTGGTTATTGTTGTCTCTGATTGGGAGCCATATTTAAGGCAGCCATAGGCTTTAGCTGGTTGTGGGTAATTGTCTATGTGTAGTGTTTGTGTCAGCACTATTTATATGTATAGCTTCACGGTCGTCAGTTTGTTATTTTGTTAGTTTGTGTATAGTTGTTCGTTTCTTGGTTTTTCTCTCTTCTTTAATAAAAGAAGATGTATTTTGCACACGCTGCGCCTTGGTCCAATCTCTCTCAAGAAAACGATCGTGACAGAATTACCCACCAATCTAGGACCAAGCGGCGTGTCAAGCGGCAACAGGACCCACCTACACAGGATTCATGGACATGGGAGGAGATACTGGATGGTAAGGGACCTTGGGCACAACCGGGAGAATATCGCCTCCCTCGTGAAGAGCTGGAGGCAGCTAAAGCCGAGAGGAGGCGATATGAGGAGGCAGCACGGAAGCAAGGCTGGAAGCCCGTGAGTACAACCCAAACATTTCTTGGGGGGGGCCTTAAAGGGAGTGTGGCGAAGTCAGGTAGGAGACCTGCGCCTACTCCCTGTACTTACTGTGGAGAGCGAAAGTACGGGCAGACACCGTGTTACGCAGTAGAGCGCATGGTGTCTCCTGTACGCGTGCATAGCCCGGTTCGGTACATTCTAGCTCCACGTATCGGCCGGGCTAAATTGAGCGTTGAGCCGGATGTCATGAAGCCGGCCCAACGCATCTGGCCACCAGTGCGTCTCCTCGGGCCGGCTTACATGGCACCAGCCTTACGTATGGTGTCCCCGGTTCGCCTACATAGCCCGGTGCGGGTTATTCCACCTCCCCGCACTGGTCGGGCGACGGGGAGCATACAACCAGGTAAGGTTGGACAGGCTCAGTGCTCAAGGGAGCCAGTACGCCTGCACGGTCCGGTATTTCCTGCGCCACCTCCCCGCTCCAGCCCAGTACCACCAGTGCCAACACCACGCACTAGGCCTAATGTGCGCTCCCAGGGTCCAGAATGCCCTGTTCCTTCTCCCCGCACTAGCCTGAAGGTGCGTGTCTTTAGCCCGGTACCTCCAGTTCCGGCACCACGCACCAGGCCTACAGTGCGTCTCAGCCGGCCAGAGTCTGCCGTCTGCCCAACGGCGCCTGAACTGCCCGTCTGCCCAACGGCGCCTGAACTGCCCGTCTGCCCAACGGCGCTTGAACTGCCCATCTGCCCAACGGCGCTTGAACTGCCCGTCTGCCCAACGGCGCTTGAACTGCCCGTCTGCCCAACGGCGCTTGAACTGCCCGTCTGCCCAACGGCGCCTGAACTGCCCGTCTGCCCAACGCTGTCTGAACTGTCCGTCTGCCAAGTGCCGAATGAACTGCCCGTCTGTACTGAGTCTTCAAAGCCGCCCGTCTGTACTGAGCCTGCAAAGCCGCCCGTCTGCCATGAGCCTTCAGAGCCGTCCGCCAGACAGGAGCCGCCAGAGCCTTCCGCCAGACAGGAGCCGCCAGAGCCTTCAGCCAGCCATGAGCAGCCAGATCCGTCAGCCAGCCATGAGCAGCCAGATCCGTCAGCCAGCCATGAGCAGCCAGATCCGTCAGCCAGCCATGAGCAGCCAGATCCGTCAGCCAGCCATGAGCAGCCAGATCCGTCAGCCAGCCATGAGCAGCCAGATCCGTCAGCCAGCCATGAGCAGCAAGATCCGTCAGCCAGCCATGAGCCGTCCAGCCAGGATCCGCCAGAGCCGTCCAGCCAGGATCCGCCAGAGCCGTCCAGCCAGGATCCGCCAGAGCCGTCCAGCCAGGATCCGCCAGAGCCGTCCTGCCAAGATCCGCCAGAGCCGTCCAGCCAGGATCCGCCAGAGCCGTCCAGCCAGGATCCGCCAGAGCCGTCCAGTCAGGATCCGCCAGCCAGCCAGCATCCGCCATTCAGTCCGGTGCTGCCCCTTAGTCCGGTGCTGCCCCTTAGTCCGGTGCTGCCCCTTAGTCCGGTGCTGCCCCTTAGTCCGGTGCTGCCCCTTAGTCCGGTGCTGCCCCTTAGTCCGGTGCTGCCCCTTAGTCCGGTGCTGCCCCTTAGTCCGGTGCTGCCCCTTAATCCAGTGGGGTTAAGTTGGAGGGTGGTCATTTGGAGGAGGCTACGAAAGCGGGTAGTGACTATGGTGGGGTGGGGACCACGACCAGTACCAGAGCCGCCACCGTGGACAGACGCCCACCCAGACCCTCCCCTAGACTTTATGCTGGTGCGTCCGGAGTTCGCACCTTAAGGGGGGGGGTTATGTCACACCCTGGCCTTAGTTATCTTTGTTTTCATTATTATTTTAGTTAGGTCAGGGAGTGACATGGTGTAGTATGTGTTTTTGTATTGTCTAGGGTGTTGTATGGTTTAGGGGGTTAAGTAGAGTAGATGGTTTAGTGTTCAGTGTAGGTGTCTAGGAAAGTCTATGGTTGCCTGAATTGGTTCTCAATTAGAGACAGCTGGTTATTGTTGTCTCTGATTGGGAGCCATATTTAAGGCAGCCATAGGCTTTAGCTGGTTGTGGGTAATTGTCTATGTGTAGTGTTTGTGTCAGCACTATTTATATGTATAGCTTCACGGTCGTCAGTTTGTTATTTTGTTAGTTTGTGTATAGTTGTTCGTTTCTTGGTTTTTCTCTCTTCTTTAATAAAAGAAGATGTATTTTGCACACGCTGCGCCTTGGTCCAATCTCTCTCAAGAAAACGATCGTGACACGCCGCTTATAAATATCTGAGCATCTGGGTTGACGAAAAGATATCTTTCAAAAAGTATATCGATGAGTTAGTTAAGTTAATAATTAAAATGGGCTTCCCTTATAGGAATAGGTCATGCCTTTCGTTAAATAGCAGAAATCAAATAATTCAGTCGACATTCATTCCGGATATAGATTATGGCGATATTGTCTGTCTGAATCCAGCTGCCACTGTATTGAAGCCTTTGGACTCAGTTTAACATAGCACACTACGCTTCATTACGGGCAACAGGTTCAGTACACATCACTGCTTTCTGTATCAGAAAGTAGGCTGGCCCTCTTTGAAGTCTCGTAGATTGATGCATTACAATCTTTTTGTTTATAAAGCCCTCTTGCACAAATTTCTGCCTTACCTTACTTAATTTTTTACCTACAGCTCTCAGTCTCACGTCAGAATTAGACATTCATGCATGTTTCTCAAACGTCAAATTTCAAAGTTGTTCCAAAGGTTAAATTAAGACATTAACTCCAAGGTAACAGAAGTCACTGTTGCCCCTAGTGGTCGATTTCCACGTTATCTCCCGACGTCCTCAGACATGGATGGACATCGAATAATGACTTGTATCACGGTGACCTGGCTGAAAAGAGACATTGATCTCAACATTACTCCTTGTCAAGGTTAAATAAATAATAAATACAACTATATGTTATTCAGCCCTGGCTATTTACAATTGTTTGGCGTGCACAGCAGCATGTGACATGAACGTTTCTCTTTCTCCTTTTGACCTTTTAGGGTACGTGATTGTGTGTGTGTGTACACATGTGGACACTTGGAGGGAGGTTTCCCATATGTGCGTGTGCATGTGTGTGTGCATATGTGTGTGTGTGTGTGTACAAGCATTCTTGTAATTCACATTCACTTTACATTCACTTCCAAGGTGTTCGAGCAAAGTAAACCCATAAGGTTACGTTTTTCACTCAAAGGAAATAATATTGTGCCTCGTCTTGTGGGTGGTCTCTTTCAAAAAAAAATAAAAAATAGACCATGCCGAAATATACACATTTTGCAAAGCCCTTCCCTTCCATGCTGTTCATGGAAGCATCTGAACCTGTAGGAGCTAATGTATAGGAGGGATGTTTTAGAGAATGGAGAGATGCCACAGTAGTGTAAACCTCATTGGGGCCATAAATTGGGGTTGTTGTTTGTGTAGAATTGAGCAAATTGATTATTCTTTTCCTTCACTTCTCCACTCTCTCTCTGGTCATGTCTGTCTCTCGTAGCCTTATTCTCTCTACCTCTTACACTATACGTTTTCTCTTAATTTTATTCTCTCTCTCTCTTTTTCTATATTTCCCATTACTATCTCTTTCAATCTTTCTATTTTCTCTTTCTGTCACTATCTCATCTCTCTCTTTCCTTGATAACATTTCTCTTTTTTCATCTCTCCCTGTCTCTTTCCACATGTTCAATATGTTGCCACAGAGCCTCAGTCGAAGCTCACAGGGTCATATCGTTCCATTAGTTCCACTACTGTGATCACGGCAGTCACTAACCCACACCACTCCACGCATACATAGTACACAGACAAACACACACACACACACAGGTGCATATACAAGTACACACACACACACACACACACACACACACACACACACACACACACACACACACACACACACACACACGAACAAACAAAGGTGCATGTACATATGCACACACACACAAAGACACAGGTGCATGAACCCACACAGACAGACGCACACAGAGGTGCTTGTACACACACACACACCACATGTCTGAAATTGGAGCCTTGTGATGCATGCAATGCTTTTCCACTCACTAAGCCACTGCCTATCACAATGCTATTTAACTGACCCTTTAACTGTTGTTTTGACAGTGGATTTAAAAGTGGATATGTAAAAAATCTTAATTTGACTTTAAACTTCTTTGGGAAAGGAGGCAGTATTGAGTAGCTTGGATAAATAAGGTGCCCAGAGTAAACTGCTTGTTACCCAGGCCCAGAAGCTATGCTATGCATATAAGTAGTAGATGTGGATAGAAAACACTGTAAAGTTTCCAAAACTGTTAAAATAATGTCTGTGAGTATAACAGAACACATATGGCAGGCAAAAACCTGAGGAGAATCCATCCGGGAAAAATGTTTTTTGGAGGTGACACCATTTAAAATGCCTGTCTATGGGGAAATCAATGTAAATCCTCCCAGATTGCAGTTCCTAGGGCTTCCAGCAGATGTCGACAGTCTTTAGAAAGAGTTTCAGGCTTGTATTTTGAAAAATGAGCTAGAATATGTCGTTTTTCTAAGTGGCTCCCATTTTGGCCACTTAGAAAAACATTTTCAAAAAACAAGCCTGAAACTCTTTCTAAAGACTAGTTAGTTATTTATCTCCGGTAATGAACATACTATTCTCTTTCTTAAATTGTATCATTTATTTACATGTTAGGGTCCCTAAGGATTGATTTGAAACGTTGTTTGACTTGTTTGGACGAAGTTTATTGGTAACGTTTTGGATTTATTTTGTATGCATTTTGAACGAGGGGAAACCGGTGGAATATTGAATGAAGCGCGCCAAAAAAACTGACTTTTTTGGGGATATAAAGAAGGACTTTGTCAAACAAAACAACCATTTGTGATGTAGCTGGGACCCTTTGGATTGCAAACAGAGGAAGATCTTCAAAGGAAAGTGATTTATTTTATAGTTATTTCTGACTTTCGTCATGCCTCTGCTTGGTTGGAAAATGTATGTAATGCTTTTGTACGCGGGGCGCTGTCCTCAGATAATCGCATGGTGTGCTTTCGCCGTAAAGCCTTTTTTAAATCTGGCAAAGTGGCTGGATTAACAAGAAGTTAAGCTTTTAAATGATGTATGACACTTGTATTTTCATTCATGTATAATATTACGACCTTTGTATTTTGAATTTCGCTCCCTGCAATTTCACCAGATGTTGTCGAGGCTGGTCGCTAGCGGTACACCTATCCCAAAGAGGTTTTTAATTACCTCTGGTTATGGACACTTGTGCCAACAATAAAGCTTCCACGGCCTGTTCCTCGGACAGTGAACATACATCTACATTTTCAACCTTTTGATAAGCTCGCACTCTGAAAGTAAAGAAAATAGCTTATTTTTTGTAGATATCAAAACAATAACTGAGATTTTACCGATCAATACAACACAGAAAGCTTAATACCAGACTGCTATTGTGGTTGTTCATTAGGTGAAGGGAAATATGCAATTTGCATACAAAATAATATACATATCTAACCTGAAAATCCATCTATACCGCCAAAGATGACAATGTTGTATCTTGAAAAAAAGCAATGGAATTAAAAGTGAAATGTTTAACCTATTAACCTGCTTCATTATTTATGTATTATCAATTGATGAGTTGATGAAGAACAACTCAAATTTTATACATCATTGAAATTTTGTCTACAAATAAGTAAGAATAAAAATGTTTAAATTCTTAGATTTGATGGAGACATTATACATCTTAGTACCTTATCAATATATGATTTGTATCAATGTGGACGAGAGACAGGGGAGCAGGAACAGAGTATTTTTGCCGAGCAATGCAACGAAGCTGGATCATTCTGGCAATGATACCTGCACCGTCTACACGCTGCAAAGACTCCCTAACTCTCACCATTGTACACTATGGCCCATTGCTCTGAGACTTCCATTGACCATTCTAAAGCTCGCATGGAGCATCCTTGCCTTAATGGCCCTGACTTTCTGGTCTAACTCTTCATCTGACATATCAGAATAGCATTCCATGACAAAACATATTGTGTTCTTTCATCCTTCTGTAAAAAAAGCTAACCGTTACACGTCATGAAATATGATTATATATTGACTATGAAACAAATAGGACATGGCCTGCTTATGAGTTGCCATGAAAGAAAGTTAGATGAATTCAACTGAAAATGACGAGAACAGGTGTTTGTAGCTAAATGTTTTTGGTTAGCTTGAGAATAATAATTGCATGATTTAATTTTCGACGGTATGTATGTATCTATGCAATATAGTAGAATGTTATGAACCGACACTGAATCGTAGGAGCTAACTACTAGCTATGTAGAAGTTGGACGGAAGAATGCCCAGTGTTGCTTACCTGAGATGCCATCTTCACACAGTCCTTCGTAGGTGTCCGCTATGACTTCCTTTGTGTCGGAAAGAAAGGCTGAACAGTATTGGTTGTAGCCAAACTGACACTAAAAAAATTGGTTGATAGTGAGTTTTGTTTTCAAGTAAAAATATTTGTTCTCAAACCTTTTGGGGAATAAAATGCATAGTTTGCGCTCTATTACAAAATATTTGATTGCAACAAAAAAAAAACTTTTACTTTGAAGACTTGTTTTTGCTTTCAGAACAATTATTTTTGATTGAAAAAAAAAAAAGTTGCTTTCAGAATTTTTGGGGGGAGATTGAAAATAAAAAAGTTTTGCTCTCAACAAAAATACGTACATTTGTTGCAAGTTGGGGAGGGGTGCTAAAAGCTGAACAATAGACTATTCAACCTTTACTAAAGAATAGTCTAATAGCCGAGTTAGGTGTGAAAATCCCCCGTCCTATTACAGACCATATTTTCCCTAACAACCAAGGGGGAGTTAGAGCACTGATTATGCTTTTGTGTCCCAATGCACTACCGTGTCTCTAACTGACAATGAATGGGCAATATAAATCAAATAATAAACTGATAATTGTGCACGACTTCAAATGAAACAAGCAGGGAGCAGGTTTCGAACCCTCAACATTCTTGCTCGAAGTCCAGTGCGCTATCGACTGTGCACCAAAAGCATGCTCAAGCAGCAAAGTCGATAGAGCGCGTCGTCGCGTTAGCTTGCTACTCAATGTAATAAAGTAATGACTTTTCAAATACGTTACCTTACACGTTATGTTGGCTGACAATTTGATAGCTAAGCTGTTACGAATCACATAGCATATCCTTACAGCAGTATGTACCGGTAGGTTAGCTACCTACCTAACTTTAGTAGTTATACATCAAACTTGACAGTATATTAACTATAGGCTATCTAATTACCCAACATTTATTGACTTAAATATTCCCGTCATTCTTAGCTTAGCTAAATGGTGTAGTCGTTGTGCGTTCTCAATGGACATTCGGGTGCTTTCGTAAATTCGCTCTTGCTATCTACTCTGATTTCAGAGCACTCTCGTCTGAGTGTACTGGAGCGCAGAATAATGAATTTACGAGCACTCAACACTAGTTGAATATGGCCGGTGTCAGTAAACGTCTGCAAAAAAACTTAATTGAATTGTTTCCAACAGCACAATTACAGTCACAAACACTCTGGTTAAGACGAAAACTGCCTAACCAGCTTTTCTAGAGGGAGTAAACTGGTCAGAGTGGTCTCATTTGTGTCTGGAAGTAGCTAGCAAGCTAGCCAATGTTAGCTTGAGTGCTTGACTGCCGTTGTAATGCCAGAATGCTCAAATCAACCCTACTCTTCAGCCCGAACGTCCATTGTGTGCTCTGAGAGCGAAACGGTCTGAATTTACCCAGAGAGTTTTTCGTTTTTCTTGGAATAGAAACACCATAATATTAATCAAATTGATGAAGCAAGTACCAGTCAAAAGTTTGAACACACCTACTCATTCCAGGATTTTTCTTTGTTTTTACTATTTTTCTATGTTGTAGAATAATAGTGAAGACATCACAACTATGAAATAACACCAATGGAACCAGTTAAGAACAAATTTTTATTTACAAAGACAGCCTACTCAATTCCTCCCCATCGGGGAATTGAACACCGGTCTCCCGCGTGGCCTCCCCGTCTCTGGTAATGCCAATATGGAAGACTAACAAATGCTTCTCAATGATGCCCTCTGGTGGTCAAACTAGCACTAACTTCATTAACATAAAAAATGGCTAAAATTTTTATGACGTGCCACAGAATTCTGAGGCAGCCTGCATGGTGTGCCACAGTATGACGCAACTTTTAAAGGGGAACCACTGTACTAAAAAGTTTTCCTTGCTACCCAAAATCCTTGCTCCAGCCAAACGCTACGCCACTCCCACGGATGTCTGTTTCTTCTCCACAATGAGACTGGATCTGAGTACCTCCCCGGCTATCTCTAGAATGTAAATCCATTCTAGACCGACTGATTGGTCCCAGAAACCGATGGGTTGCGCCAGAACACACATGGGTATAGCGGCATTTAGAAAATTCTTCATTGACTTTGATACTCTGATTGGTTAGAAATTATCCAATGATGACTTTGTTTTGTACAACATCCCTCATTTTGATGTCACCACAAATGACTTCAATGATAGCAGTGACAGACTGAAGTATGTAGTGAACAATAGAACAGCGGAATAAATCAGTTTTCGGCGTCAGGCAACTAAAACGTATGAAAAAGTAATTGTTTCTTTTCCATTTATTTTATATTGGTGGAAAATATAATAAAATTCTTGACAACACATTTTATTATGCAACATAAATTGGTTAAACTGCATTTCATGCTCCTAGGGGTCAATTAATCCATATTCACACTAAAGGTTGACTATAAAATAAGGCCTATAATAGTCGTAAAAAAACTCAAAATGTAGTCTGTGTGAAACATGGTGGAAAAACCTGGATAATTTCTAATTTAAGAGAACTGTTTTAGAGGACATACACCATCTAAAATGCATTAATTTCAATGTAATTGAATATTCATGTTAGGGACACACAAAATTACATTTAACAATGCATACCTTCCTATAAAGCCATTGAAGCACATCTAAAGTAATTCATGTAATATTGTTGAGATGAGTAAAAATGTTATGCAAATTGCCATTCTAATATTGCTGTTATTACTCCCTTTTGACTTCTCAACTGCCAGGTAGAGCTCTGTAATTTCCAAAATAAAAAGGTTTGAAAAAAACTATTTGAAGTTCGGTCCCGCTTTAAATGACATTCCGCTTATAATGGCTTCATAATGGCTTCATAAGAACTACACGAATGTGTTACAAAGCATCTATAACCGTATGTCATGCTTTATAAAGGGTCATAAATGTGGCAAAACTGAGTGACATAATCATCAATGTCAAATGTGACATAAACCATGTCGAATATGTAAACATGTGCT
Source organism: Salvelinus alpinus (assembly GCF_045679555.1). Classification (NCBI taxonomy): domain Eukaryota; kingdom Metazoa; phylum Chordata; class Actinopteri; order Salmoniformes; family Salmonidae; genus Salvelinus; species Salvelinus alpinus. Next base: position 727,164 of record NC_092118.1, on the reverse strand, counting down.
CATGTCACGACTTCCGCCGGAGTCGTTCCCTCTCCTTGTTCGAGCGGTGTTCGGCGGTCGACGTCACCGGCCTTCTATTCATCGCCGATCCACTTTTCATTTTCCATTTGTTTTGTCTTTGTTTTCTACACACCTGGTTTCAATTCCCCCATTACACGTTCATTATTTAACCCTCTGGTTTCCCCCATGTTTGTGTGCGTGTTTGTTTTATTGTTCAGGCTGTTACTGACGTCTGGTATTTTGTTTCCTGGTTTTGTCATTACGCCCGTTTATTTTGTGGTACCGGTATTTTTCCCGCACCATAGTATTGTGTTTATACTGGTGTTGTCTTGTATTAAATACCTTGTCCACGCATCTCAGCTCTCCTGCGCCTGACTCCTTTCACCAGATACCCACAGCCTTGACAGCTTAATGAAGGGTGACACGTTGTGCTGGAGGATGCCACACATTAGTCAAATTACACCGAAAGGTCTGGTAGACCAATGCATTAAACTTGGCCTTCGTTATTTAGGGTTAGGTTTAAAATAGCATTTCAAGAGAAATAATGGAAATAGGCAGGGCATAATTATGACTTTGTGGCTGTGTTAACTAATGACGAACATGCAGGGGAATGTTTTTGCTAGCAAAGGACATAGCCTAATGACAAATAATTTACTCAGTAAAGTGACTCCCATAGAATAGTATGGTCACTCCAACTAAGGCCAACTTTGAATTGTTGATATTACAGACTTATATGTGTTGTGAGCGCAATAGCCTGGGGACGACGTTCCACCAATAAACACTTACCTTGATGAAACCCCCAACATAAGGAAATTGAAAGTGGCTTTCTTCTGGAACCAAGTTACATGTTCCTCAGTATACAAACACGCACACAACAATATAACGAGCCAAGCCGTACAGTGATGGGCCCAGTCAGGCCTTTGACACATTCACCCGCTCACCTGCTGAAAGTTCAGCCACAAAAGGTTGGCACCATTGTAACAGTTTGTAATCAAGCCCTGGTCTCCAGCATGAGAACAGAAGAGGAATACGGTAGTCTCAGGTTGGACTACTTCAAATCATCTTGTCTCTGGCACACATACACGCACGCAAGCTTTGTAGGTCCATCAACCCATTTAAATACCTCTCATACCCATACCTTTTCTCAGTCAAGATCATTTTCTGAGTCAAAATGCAAGCCAAGATCTAACGCTCAGATTTGTTTTAACATGACTTTATAAAAAATAAGCCTATGCAACATGAACCTATAAAAACAGTTCTGTAGCAATGCGATTTGTGCTGTAGGCTATAGGCCCAATACATTATCACTGCATATTGGCTTTGCTTGAATTGTCCTGCCAATTCATTGTTGCTTGAACAATTTTATAAAATTATATTTAAAAATTTGAGGTAGGCTATATGATCATCATGGTTTGAAAAGTTTAGAAATCTCACAGTATCAACTTTGCTGTATCTTGCTTTTACGCCTGCTACATTACGACAGACACGGTAATCTGAACCATCTGATTGGCCAGCGGTAGACCTATAGTGCACTTGATGTGCTCACCGGGCCCACCAGGATGGCAGAGTTTGTACCTTCAGACACATGAAATGGTTCCAAATCGAAACACTTCGCCTACCCGTCGCACAGTGCAGCTGAATCGGGTGCACCTACTGACAACAGCACAAGACGAGAACCTTCCTAAATCAGCAGAACGTCAATAACCTATTTATTTACATTTTATGTGGTGTTCTGTAATACTTAATTTGAAGTGAGACACCTTTGGTCATTCATAACACATTCATAAAGACTATATCGCATGACGTTGTACAAATGAAAGAAAGAAACATGTTTAGCAGGCACTAGTTTGCCTTAAGCCTGTCTTGAGCATTTGGCCATAGGTTCTCATCGTCATCGCAGTAAATGTCCTCATTGTTCATGCACCCTAGGAAAACCCTTTTGGCATGGGGAATCCAAGCCTGACATACAGTCTGGATTAATTTCATGTCATCCCTCATCCATGGCCTGAAGGAGGGTGGGACGCTCATAGGGATGGCAATCATACATCTTCCACCTGTATTGTTATCATGTATTGTATTTTACAGTATTGTACTTATGTATTTAAAAAATACACAAGTACATTATTATAATTTTATTACCCCTTTTTCCCCCAATTTCGTGATATCCAAATGCAATCCAATTCCGAAACTTGTTTCATCACTGCAACTCCCCAACTTGCTCGGGAGAGGCAAAGGTCGAGTACTGCGTCTTCCCAAAACATGACCCGCCAAACCCCACTTCTTAACACTCGCCCGCTTAACCCAGAAAACAGCTGCACCAATGTGTCGGAGGAAACACTGTTCAACTGACAACCAAAGTCATCCCGCAAGCGCCCGACTCGCCACAAGGAGTCACTAGAGCGTGATGAGCCAAGTAAAGCCCCCCCCGGCCAAACCCTCCCCTAACCCGGACGACGCTGGGCCAATTGTGCACCACCCTATGGGACTCCCGGTCACGGCGGTTGTGACACAGCCTGGGATCGAACCCGGGTCTGTAGTGACGCCTCAAGCAGTGCACCACTCGGGAGGCCCTGTTCTTATGTCTTTTAATGGTCCTGTACGTGACTCAGTTTGTAAGAGCATGACACTAGCAACGTCAGAGACCCCCCACTGGGGTCTCATACTAAAATGTGTGGAAACACAGTTGTCACTTTTGATAAAAGCGTTACAGTATTGTTTTGGCGTATGCAATTTTAGTAAAGCAGTGTGAACCCCACCCCAGCAACTTCATTTTGGACACATGTCTACTGTATAGGGGATGCATTTGTTACATACTGTACATACATATGATCTTGTCAAAATCAGATTTATTAAAAAACGTATTGTGAAGTAAAATCATAATAGTCATCATCATAATAGTTCATTACAGTATATACAGTGGGGCAAAAAAGTATTTAGTCAGCCACCAATTGTGCAAGTTCTCCCACTTAAAAAGATGAGAGAGGCCTGTAATTTTCATCATAGGTACACTTCAACTATGACAGACAAAATGAGAAAAGAAAATCCAGAAAATCACATTGTAGGATTTTTTATGAATTTATTTGCAAATTATGGTGGAAAATAAGTATTTGGTCAATAACAAAAGTTTATCTCAATACTTTGTTATATACCCTTTGTTGGCAATGACAGAGGTCAAACGTTTTCTGTAAGTCTTCACAAGGTTTTCACACACTGTTGCTGGTATTTTGGCCCATTCCTCCATGCAGATCTCCTCTAGAGCAGTGATGTTTTGGGGCTGTTGCTGGGCAACACGGACTTTCAACTCCCTCCAAAGATTTTCTATGGGGTTGAGATCTGGAGACTGGCTAGGCCACTCCAGGACCTTGAAATGCTTCTTACGAAGCCACTCCTTCGTTGCGCGGGCGGTGTGTTTGGGATCATTGTCATGCTGAAAGACCCAGCCACGTTTCATCTTCAATGCCCTTGCTGATGGAAGGAGGTTTTCACTCAAAATCTCACGATACATGGCCCCATTCATTCTTTCCTTTACACGGATCAGTCGTCCTGGTCCCTTTGCAGAAAAACAGCCCCAAAGCATGATGTTTCCACCCCCATGCTTCACAGTAGGTATGGTGTTCTTTGGATGCAACTCAGCATTCTTTGTCCTCCAAACACGACGAGTTGAGTTTTTACCAAAAAGTTATATTTTGGTTTCATCTGACCATATGACATTCTCCCAATCTTCTTCTGGATCATCCAAATGCTCTCTAGCAAACTTCAGACGGGCCTGGACATGTACTGGCTTATGCAGGGGGACACGTCTGGCACTGCAGGATTTGAGTCCCTGGCGGCGTAGTGTGTTACTGATGGTAGGCTTTGTTACTTTGGTCCCAGCTCTCTGCAGGTCATTCACTAGGTCCCTCCGTGTGGTTCTGGGATTTTTGCTCACCGTTCTTGTGATCATTTTGACCCCACGGGGTGAGATCTTGCGTGGAGCCCCAGATCGAGGGAGATTATCAGTGGTCTTGTATGTCTTCCATTTCCTAATAATTGCTCCCACAGTTGATTTCTTCAAACCAAGCTGCTGACCTATTGCAGATTCAGTCTTCCCAGCCTGGTGCAGGTCTACAATTTTGTTTCTGGTGTCCTTTGACAGCTCTTTGGTCTTGGCCATAGTATAGTTTGGAGTGTGACTGTTTGAGGTTGTGGACAGGTGTCTTTTATACTGATAACAAGTTCAAACAGGTGCCATTAATACAGGTAACGAGTGGAGGACAGAGGAGCCTCTTAAAGAAGAAGTTACAGGTCTGTGAGAGCCAGAAATCTTGCTTGTTTGTAGGTGACCAAATACCTATTTTACACCATAATTTGCAAATAAATTCATTAAAAATGAAAATTACAGGCCTCTCTCATCTTTTTAAGTGGGAGAACTTGCACAATTGGTGGCTGACTAAATACTTTTTGCCCCACTGTATATCATACTTTATATGTTTCTACTTTACAGACATATTTTCATTATGTTGTTCTCAAAATATGTAGTAAACTCCTCTCACTGTCAACTGCATTTATTTTCAGCAAACTTAACATGTGTAAATATTTGTATGAACATAACAAGATTCAACAACTAAGACATAAACTAAACAAGTTCCACAGACATGTGACTAACAGAAATTGAATAATGTGTCCCTGAACAAAGGGGGGGGGGTCAAAAGTAACAGTCAGTATCTGGTGTGACCACCAGCTGCATTAAGTACTGCAGTGCATCTCCTCCTCATGGACTGCACCAGATTTGCCAGTTCTTGCTGTGAGATGTTACCCCACTCTTCCACCAAGGAACCTGCAAGTTCCCGGACATTTCAGGGGGGCATGGCCCTAGCCCTCACTCTCCGATCCAACAGGTCCCAGATGTGCTCAATGGGATTGAGATCTGGGCTCTTCGCTGGCCATGGCAGAAAACTGACATTTCTGTCTTGCAGGAAATCACGTACAGAACGAGCAGTATGGCTGGTGGAATTGTCATGCTGGAGGGTCATGTCAGGATGAGCCTGCAGGAAGGGTACCACATGAGGGAGGAGGATGTCTTCCCTGTAATGCACAGCATTGAGATTGCCTGCAAGCTCAGTCCGATGATGCTGTGACACAACCCCAGACCATGACGGACCCTCCACCTCCAAATCGATCCCGCTCCAGTGTGCAGGCCTCGGTGTAAATCTCATTCCTTCGACGATAAACACGAATCGACCATCACCCCTGGTGAGACAAAACCGCCACTCGTCAGTGAAGAGCACTTTTTGTCAGTCCTGTCTGGTCCAGTGACGGTGGGTTTGTGCCCATAGGCGACGTTGTTGCCGGTGATGTCTGGTGAGGACCTGCCGTATACAACAGGCCTACAAGCCCTCAGCCCAGCCTCTCTCAGCCTATTGCGGACAGCCTGAGCACTGATGGAGGGGATTGTGCATTCCTGGTGTAACTCGGGCAGTTGTTGTTACCATCCTGTACCTGTCCCGCAGGTGTGATGTTCGGATGTACCGATCCTGTGCAGGTGTTGTTACACGTGGTCTGCCACTGCGAGGACGGCTGTCAACTGTCCATCCTGTCTCCCTGTAGTGCTGTCTTAGGCGTCTCACAGTACGGACATTGCAATTTACTGCCCTGGCCACATCTGCAGTCCTCATGCCTCCTTGCAGCATGCCTAAGGCACGTTCACGCAGATGAACAGGGACCCTGGGCATCTTTCTTTTGGTGATTTTCAGAGTCAGTAGAAAGGCCTCTTTAGTGTCCTAAGTTTTCATAACTGTGACCTTAATTGTAAGATGTTAGTGTTTGGAAAATTATCATTCCCAAAGTAAACGGCCTATTTCTCAGGCCCAGATGCTAGAATATGCATATAATTCACAGATTAGGATAGAAAACACTCTAAAGTTTCCAAAACTGTCAAAATATTGTCTGTGAGTATAACAGAACAGATTTTGCAGGCGAAAACCTGAGGAAATCCAACCAGGAAGTGCCTCTTATTTTGAAAAATCCCTGTTCCATTGCCTGCCTTTCCTCCATTTAAAGGGATATCAACCAGATTCCTTTTCCAATGGCTCCCACAGAGTGTGAATAGTCTTTAGACATAGTTTCAAGCTTTTATTCTGAAAAATGAGCGAGATTTACCAAATCGGGTCAGTGGACTGCCAGATGTTCTTCGATTAGTTCATGCGCACGAAGGTGGTAGCTCGACATTTTCTTTATCTTTTGTATTAAATAGTTTACCATCCGGTTGAAATATTATCAATTATTTATGTTAAAAACAACCTGAGGATTGATTATAAAAAAAAAACGTTTGACATGTTTCTACGAACTTTACGGATACTATTTGGAATTTTCGTCTGCCCTTCATGACCGCTCGAGCGTGTGGATTTCTGAACATATTGCGCCAACCAAATTGAGGTTTTTGGATATAAAAATAATCTTTATCGAACAAAAGGAACATTTATTGTGTAACTGGGAGTCTCGTGAGTGCAAACATCCGAAGATCATCAAAGGTAAGCGATTCATTTGATTGCTTTTCTGACTTTCGTGACCAATCTACATTGCTGCTAGCTGTTTGTAATGTTTTGTCTAGTGATCGATAAACTCACACAAACGCTTGGATTGCTTTCGCTGTAAAACATATTTTCAAAATCTGACAAGACAGGTGGATTAACAACAAGCTAAACTGTGTTTTGGTATATTGCACTTGTGATTTCATGAAATTAAATATATTTTTTAATTTTTCTTGAATTTGGCGCTCTTCAATTCAGCGGATGTTTACGAAAATGATCCCGCTAAAGGGATCTGTGCGCCAAGAGCCACCGTTCCACAGGTGCATGTTCATTAATTGTTTATGGGAAACAGTGTTTAAACCCTTTACAATGAAGATCTGTGAAGTTATTTGGATTTTTACAAATTATCTTTGAAAGACAGGGTCCTGAAAAAGGAACATTTCTTTTTTTTTCTGAGTTTGTATAAACCAGTTTAAAACCTTTAGGTTTACCAAACGTTTTAGTGATTATCAATTAAGAAACTAAATTTGCTTCTCTGCATCTCAAATCAAAACGTATGTCACATGCGCTGAATACAACAGGTGTCGACCTTACTGTGAAATGCTTACTTAAAAGCCCTTAACCTCTCTGGGATATGTGGGACGCGTCCCACTTGGCCAATAGCCAGGGAAAATGTAGAGCGCCAAATTCAAAAAAATGATATGAAATCAAACTTTCATTAAATCACACATGTAAGATACCAAATTAAAGCTACACTCGTTGTGAATCCAGCCAACATGTCAGATTTCAAAAAGGCTTTTTGGCGAAAGCATAAGATGCTATTATCTGATGATAGCACAACAGTAAACAAAGTGAGTGTAGCATATTTCAACCCTGCAGGCGCAACACAAAACACAGAAATAAAATATAAATCATGCCTTACCTTTGACGAGCTTCTTTTGTTGGCACTCCAATATGTCCCATAAACATCACAAATGGTCCTTTTGTTTGACTAATTCCGTCCATATATATCCAAATTGTCAATTTATTTGGCGCGTTTGATCCAGAAAAAAACAGCTTCCAATTTGCGCAACGTCACTACAAAATATCTAAAAAATTACCTGTAAACTTTGCCAAAACATTTCAAACTACTTTTGTAATACAACTTTAGGTATTTTTAAACGTTAATAATCGATCAAATTGAAGACGGGTCTATCTGTTTTCAATACAGGAGGACAACGAACTAACGCTACTTTTCTAGTCTTTTCTAGATTCCAGATGGCCATACTTCTTCATTGCACAAAGGAATAACCTCAACCAATTTCCAACGACTGGTGACATCCAGTGGAAGCGGTAGGAACTGCAAACAGGTTGATTAGAAATCTAGTATCCCAATGAAACCTCATTGAACAGACAGTGACCTAAAAAAAAAAAATATCTGAATGGTTAGTCCTCCGGGTTTTGCCTGCTACATAAGTTCTGTTATACTCACATACATGATTCAAACAGTTTTAGAAACTTCAGAGTGTTTTCTATCCAAATTCACTAATAATATGCATGTCTTATATTCTGGGGATGAGTAGAAGGAAGTTAAAATTGGGCACGCTATTTATCCACAAGTGAAAATGCTGCCCCCTATCCTAGAGAAGTTAACCAACAATGCAGTTTTAAGAAGATACCTAAAAAAAGTAAGAGATAAGAAAAACAAATAATTAAAGAGCAACAGTAAATAACAATAGCGGGGCTATGTACGGGGGTACCAGTTCAGAGTCAATGTGTCAATGAGCGGGGGCACCAGTGTCGAGGTAGCTGAGGTAATTATGTACATGCAGGTAGGGTTATTAAAGTGGCTATGCATAGATGATAACAGATTGTAGCAGCAGAGTGGGGGGGGTGCAAATAGTCTGGGTAGCCATGTGATTAGATGTTCAGGAGTCTTATGGCTTGGGGGTAGGAGCTGTTTCGAAGCCTCTTGGACCTAGACTTGGAGGTCCGGTACCACTTGCTTGTGCGGTAGCAGAGAGAGCAGTCTATGACTAGGGTGGCTGGAGTCTTTGAAAATGTTTAGGACCTTCCTCTGACACCGCCTGGTGTGGAGGTCCTGGACGGCAAGAAGCTTGGCCCCGGTGATGTACTGGTCTGATAGTTAGACGAGCTAGCTACTCTAAGATCGATAGCTTTAAATGGATTCTTGGTAGCTAGTTTGGAAGTTTGGGAACCTATCTGGGCTAGCTAAAGCCAACTTCAGGAAATGTCTAGGTGACTAGTAGTATTACAGAGAAACAACAAAAAAGTAACTTTTAAAGAAAGAAAAATGTACAGGACAAATCTGAGGAGGTATGTGCCCCTGTGCCCCCTATGGGCATGACGCCTGTTTCTAGATGAAACACTGATTATGTTTGGTGCAAAAGATTGTTTTTCAAATCTTACAGTTTGGTGACTGTAAGATTTTGTGTAGTCATTAGTCCTTTGAAAATGTGTTTAGAGTTTTAAAACAATTGCCTTTTTGATGATCTGTTTTGAGTTTTGTACTAAGAGTTGTGAAATTTGCACCAAAGCAAAAACAAATGTTTTTAAACATGCCACTCCTTTACTCTCAACTGAGACTGTGTGTTCTTAATCTCCAGTCCTTGCTCAGTACCATTGGAAACAATCATAATGTGTGTGTGAGTGAGTGAGTGAGCTAATGGAGCAACCAGATGTTTAGAGCTAGGTTTAGGGTTTGTAGATCGATAGTTGATATGCTACTGATAGTGTATCTGTAGACTATAGTTTTTATCATACCCATGGTGGTAAATGGCAACGGCATTACATTGATACATATAAACACTGCACGTGCCAATCCTGGTAGATGTCAGATAAACAGTGCCTTCAGAAAGAATTCACACCCCTTGATTCCAAATGTTGTTGTGTTACAGCCTGAATTTAAAATGGATTAAATTGAAAGTGTGTGTCAGTGACCTACACACAATTCCTCATAATGTCAAAGTGGAATTTTCACAAATTCATTTAAAATGAAAAGCTGAAATGTCTTGAGTCAATAAGTATTTAACCCCTTTGTTATGGCAAGCCTAAATAAGTTAAGAAATTTGCTTCACCATGAGGTCAATGGTTACATATATTCATGGCAGTGATAGGAGAAGAACTGAGGATGGATCAACAACATTGTAGTTACTCCACAATACTAACCTAAATGAAGGATGCCTGTACAGAATATACACTGGAGTTGCTTACCAAGACGACATTGAATGTTCCTGAGTGGCCTAGTTATAGTTTTGACTCAAATTGGCTTGAAAATCTTTGACAAGACTTAAAGATTTATGACTATCAATGATCATCAACGAACTTGACAGAGCTTGAAGAATTAAACAAATATTTTGGGGCAAATATTGTACAATCCAGGTGTGTAAAGCTCTTAGAGACTTACTTAGAAAGACCCACAGCTGTAATCGCTGCTGAAGGTGAGTCTGGCATGTATTGACTGAAGGGTGTGACTACTTATGTAAATGAGATATTTCTGTATTTCATTTTCAATACATTTGCAAATATTTCCAAAAACATGTTTTCACTTTGTCATTATATGTAGATGAGTGAGAAAAATGCACTGTACCTGATCACTCACTCCCTCACTCACTCCCTCTTGTCTTTCTCTTGGAGGATATTGCACATTATAAAGGCCCCAATCTGTGATAAATGTACTGTATATTTATTATTAAGGAGTGGGCCTTTAATGCTGTGAGGTGTTTATTAATACACATGGCAGTCAGACACCAAAACACATAAACAAACATGACATGTAGGCCTAAATAGTGGAAGTGGATGGGAGATAAAAGTGATTTTTATAATATTTGTTATGTATATTATTTTTCTTGGTTCATTTTCTATATTTCATATGTTTTCTTCCGGTCTGGCCTGTGAGCAGGAAGTTTGCATTTAGTTTGCATTTGCATCATATTTTACATTGGGAAAGTATATGCCAAGGGTTCCATAAAAGACAGAAATGTAAACCTCGCTTCTAAAGACTAAAGAGAGCGAGAGTAAAGAGAGAGGGAGAGAGAGCGTTACAGAAAGAGAGAGAGGACAGACATCGATTCTCTCTCTGAAGCACAGAGGAAATATATGACTTATGCTGTTTGCATCTGGTTTAGTGGAAGGAAGGCCTTTGGGTTAGCATTGTCGGGATGAAGGATGTTGCCAGATCTTTAACTAAACTCTGAATGGTCAATAAACAGGCCCCTTTAATATTTTATAGTTTAAAGAAGACATTAGCATAAATATTACTAGAGGGTCAGCATTTTGAAGTATTGTTGTTGTGAAGAAGCCACATTTTTATCCTCATTCAAAAAAGCATGCATCAAGGAGGATTTGAAATGTACACAATGAGACAGCCAACTATCTTGCTTTTGAAACTGACGCACTTCTTTCTCTATTCACTTTGTTTTAGCTGAGGAAGAGTAAGTTCGCAAACACGAGACAGGCCTGCGCCACGCTGATAATTCGACGGCTGTCGCATTTTTCATTTGATATAGCGTGGGCAGAGGAAGTGCTATCGGCTAACACGCGTCCTGCAACTGTCCCTTGGCATTTCATCCTATAATTAACTAGACTTATCTAGATCTACAGACATCGCTGTAAGTATAAGCTGCAGGGATCTGTGAGTCGGGCGATATCCGCAAGCAAAATGGTGTGATAGACTATTTATGGATAAGATTTACTCATGTGCCATGTGAAGAACGATGTGAGAAGTGGCTACAGATAGCATGGGAACCCTGCACTGCATGTGAATGTAGTTGGGGTGGTTTTGTGAACCACAATTGTGTTATGACCTTGCCTGAGCTAGAATATTTACATTTAATCTTAATTGGCTAACAGTACTGACATGCAGGTCACAGATTTGAACCCCAGTTGGCACATGGAAATGCAGTAATATACAATAGCTATTGTACTGATTTTTGTTGTTTATCAATAAGTACAAATGAAGTTCACACCTGGCAGCAACATAATTTTTTTTTGAACTATTAACCATCATATAACACAATTACAGTATATTTGTTGTGACAAGCCGTGACCAATCAGCTGTTGGCGTCTGTCTACATGAAGAGTAGCAGTCCCTTGCTAAGCCTCGTTGCTAAGCCTCATCGATACACAAAGTGTCTCACACAACGCAACAGTAAAGCGTGCTCTTAGGTTGCAGCAATGTTACAAAGCCTGACAAATCTCCCGCACAAGAGTTACCTGCCCTGTCTTATTTTGCACTTCAACGATGGCAGTTTCTTTCTTCCACTGCCTCCCCCCTCTCCCTAGCTTCACTTACACGCTTCATTGAGTCAAGAGCTTTTATGGTGGGTGGTTAAAAGATGAACTGAGCGCTGACACTAATTATATTCAGAGAAAGTGGTGGGTAGTCGATCACGGGTAGTTGGGGAGATGGGTGATGATGATGGTGATGATAATGATTGGTGAATGAATTCAGGAAGGACTTGAATTAAAAGGTTGCGGCTAGGTTATGCAGGTTGAATGGATGCCTATTCACTTTACTCTGGAGGGGGTCTTGTACAATGATGGGGATGTTAATGATTCATGAATATAGGAGTGGTTCGAGAATAATGGTTGAGGCCAGGTTGTATGCACACCTGTTGGATTTACTATGGAGGGGGTCTTGTAGGAACCTGGAGTTAAGCACCTGTACAGTGTGGAGGTACTATTGAGAGGTCTAGGTGGCCCAGCAGCCCAAGGCAGTCCGTTGATTCACATGGGAAGTTTCGTGGAGAGGTAGGAAGGAAGCAACTGTTGCTTTTCTAGGGGTATATAACCCGCAGCAGTCACTGATGGTAGTATCGCGTAAAGCTTGTTAGTGTGGCTGTACCTGATTTTAAATTGAATCCGAGGAGAGCGGAAGAGACAGAAAAATAGATTAACTGTGGTGGACCCTCTGTTATATTACACATTTTTCGACGTAGTAATATTGCAAAAAAAATGATCAATGGCTCATTCCAGAGAAGACAAGCTCCCGCATTATGACATTGGCCAGTATAGAAATTTGACATCTATGAAAGATGTGTTCGCGATCTAAAAGCAATCTTCCTATTAATTTCCAGTGAGAGCAGCTTTATCACAATGCTACGTCATACTGGCTGTATTTCTGCTTGCATGAATGGCAAGAGCTCATGATACACATGAAAACATGAAATGACCCCAGGAATTGATAGAACATCGCTCAGAGATGCCCCAAAACTATATAACATTCAAAATTGGTAAATCTTTCCTTTAAGTCCTCTCTCTCCTCCACTCTCTGCAACTCTCTGTCTCCTACACCATTTTTTGCTCTTGCAAACTCTCACTCTTTCCGTCTCTTTTACTGTTTCCTTTTTGTCTCTCGATCTTTCTCTCTCCCTCATTCATGCTCTCTCTCCCCCTCTCCTACCTGTTCTTTCCCGTTAACAAACCAAGCTTTCCAAAGGCCCTGGCTGTGACTCGCACCTTTGAAGGGGGTAAAAAAGCAGCCTTCACTGGTATCGCCGAGATTTCTTTCTTCTCACATCAAGAGCGGCACTCGGCACCGGAGGCAATTCATATATTGTTTCAAAGTCTAAAGAAACACAATCATAAGCAGCACAAGAAAGTTGCACAGTATGACAGGCACACACACACACAACCTCACAGAGGAGAGAAGAGCAAGAGAGCGCGAAAGAGGTGTTCGCAAAGGAGCTTGGTTCTACTGTTGTTCTGGTGTTTCTGCATTGCATCCTGTTAGGACTACTGTATTTGATGAAACTTTAAACTGAGAGTTTAGCAGACGATAGGTCCTCGTTTGTCATTAGCGTGTATCAGTGTTTTGTTTAGTTTGTTGTGTCATCACATTCCCAGTACAAACTCAAAGACAAGTCCCTTGTAGCCTAACAATGTTCCTATCGACTTCTGATGCACTCAGTGCATTGCATACTGCTGTCCAGTGGCTCCAACCTTGCCATGGCGGGCTATGCAAATTGCTTTGGCTGTGTTTCAATCCAAAGGCAGCTAGCTGCCTGCTGCCTACCTGGCAGCATCATGTGATAACATATTCAACTGAGCGCAAGACTTTCGTTTACATTGTAGCCGCTGTAGCAGCGTGAGCAACTAGTGCTATCAATTCAGTGAACAACTATCACAAAATGGAAATTTCTGTCAACAAGTAACAGAATCGATCTCCTCCTCTGGCATATTGCTTGGTCTGCTGCTCCATCGATGGAAATATGACAGGTAAGCTTGAATGCATCATAATGGCTACATTTTTTGAGATAGCTAAAGAAGCTATTTTGCTGACTTTTTACAAATGATTAAATAGCCACAATAGTGGTGTTTCACTGTGAAGCTGGTATTGCATTAAAGCTGCTATTTTCCATGTCCAATATACAGTAATTAAATAAATTCATATCAGACAGGAATATATATTCAATGAAATGAGCACAGCTTTGTAATATTATTGATGAATTTCTCTCTCCTTGCAGGGGATTGGACAGATGAACTGCTGTCACCAGATGCCCAAGCCTCAAAACCAGAAACGTTTGTCATTTTAGAATAAATGGGAACAGTTTTATTGGTTTTCCTGTATACGTGCATGAGTCCTTAAAACACTGTCCGTTGTACAAAATGCCATTCCCAAGTGAGGGACATCTCAAGGAGATAAACTTCCAACATTCATAAGCTTTTTCAGTAGACCAACTGACAGCTACATTTTTTAATAAATATACACAGGACAGGAGTTTATAGGTTTTTGTTCAAGCCCTTCACTAACACCTCATTCAACTAATTGTGGTTTAAATTGAAGACTTTTTTATTTGTATTTATTTGAATTATTAACCCCTACACCACCCCCCCTCTTCAGAGGACAATTATCTTTTTGTTTTTTAACAGCTTTTCTGCTACATATACATACATTTTACATGTACATTTTTACATACATGTTACTTTTATATAAAGAAGTCACATAACAATAATACATTACTGAACATAAACTCTTTAATCCCAACCCTCAGCCACTCTCAGCCCATCCCACCTATCAGCGTAGACCACCCTCGCTTGGTTTCCATGTGCCATATATTTTTCAATTGTGCAGTTTTACCAAAATGTTTAACCTTTCTAATCATATAGTATACACAGATTGTGAGCTAAAGATGAAAACCTTTCCTACGAGTATTATTAAAATATTTATTGACTGACTATGGCTTTCCAAATCACCCAACACTGCTATTTGTAAGGTACATTTTAAGTGTATGTTGTGATTTTTTAACCATTCCTGAACCTGTGATCAGAAACAAGCTACATAGGGGCAATATCAAAATAAATGATCTATTGATTCTGTCTCTTAGCAGCAAAATCTACAGAGCTGAGATTGTTGTATGCCCCAAATATATATCATTCTGTTGGTGGCAAGAATTTGGTATAATAATTCAAATTGAAAAACTCTAAGTACTGAATCAAGTGTTGTTTTTTGTACCATTTCATAAACCATGTGCCATGGAATCGGTACATTGGCTTGCGATAGTATTCACCCACCGTGGCATTTTTCCTATTTTGTTGACATACAACCTGAAATTAAAATAGATTTTTTGGGGGATTGTATAATTTGATTTACACAACATGCCTATCAATTTGAACATGCAAAATATTTTTTATTGTGAAACAAACAAGAAATAAGACAAAAAAAATGAAATATTGAGTGTGCATAACTATTCACCCCGCCAAAGTCAATACTTTGTAAAGCCATCTTTTGCAGCAATTACAGCTGCAAGTCTCTTGGGGTATATTGCTATAAGCTTGGCACATCTAGCCACTGGGATTTTTGGCCATTCTTCAAGGCAAAACTGCTCCAGCTCCTTCAAATTGGAATGGTTCCGCTGGTGTTCAGCAATCCTTAAATCATAACATATATTCTCAATTGGATTGAAGTCTGGGCTTTGACTAGGCCATTCCAATACATTTAAATGTTTCCCATTAAACCACTCGAGTGTTACTTTAGCAGAATGCTTAGGGTCATTGTCCTGCTGGAAAGTGAACCTCCCTCCCAGTCCCTCAAGAATTTCCCTGTATTTAGCACCATCAATCATTCCTTCCCTTCTGACCTGTTTCCCAGTCCCTGCCGATGAAAAACATCCCCACAGCATGATGCCACCACCACCATGCTTCACTGTGGGGATGGTGTTCTCGGGGTGATGAGGGGTGTTGGGTTTGCGCCACACATAGCGTTTTCCTTGATGGCCAAAAAGCTACAGTTTTGTCTCATCTGACCAGAGTAACTTCTTCCACATGTTTGGGGAGTCTCCCACATGCCTTTTGGTGAACACCAAACGTGTTTGCTTTTTTTTTTCTTTAAGCAATGGCTTGTTTCTGGCCACTCTTCCGTAAAGCCCAGCTCTGTGGAGTGTATGGCTTAAAGTGGTCCTATGGACAGATACTCCAATCTCCGCTGTGGAGCTTTGCAGCTTCTTCAGGGTTATCTTTGGTTTCTTTGTTGCCTCTCTGAATAATGCCCTCCTTGCCTGGTCTGTGAGTTTCGGTGGGCAGCCCTCTCTTGGCAAGTTTGTTGTGGTGCCATATTCTTTCCATTTTTAAATAATGGATTTAATGGTGCTCCGTGGGATGTTCAAAATTTGGGATATTTTTTTATAACCCAAACCTGATCTGTACTTCTCCAGAACTTTGTCCCTGACCTGTTTGGAGAGCTCATTGGTCTTCATGGTGCCACTTGCTTGGTGGTGACCCTTGCTTAGTGGTGTTGCAGACTCTGGGGCCTTTCAGAACAGATGTATATATACTGAGATCATGTGACACTTTATTTAACTAATTATGTGACTTCTGAAAGTAATTGGTTGCACCAGATCTTATTTAGGGGCTTCATAGCAAAGGGGTGAATACATATGCATGCACCACTTTTCTGTTTTTTTTCCAGAATTTTTTGAAACAAGTAATTCTTTTTTCATTTCACTTCACCAATTTGGACTATTTTGTCTATGTCCATTACATGAAATCCAAATAAAATAAATTTAAATTACAGGTTGTAATGCAACAAAATATGAAAAACACCAAAGGGGATGAATACTTTTGCAAGGCACTGTATGTTATATTATACAACGGGTGGTTTGGAATTCCCATTGTTAGAGCCTCTCCTGCCCATGATATATGAGACAACATATACATGGCCACGTTCATATAAAGTGACATTGTTACCTAGCAACTCACTACCGCTACTACCTTTAAAACTACTATTCTTAGCACCTGTAAGTCATCATGGATGATTTTAAAGTCACTTCTGATTTGTTTAATCCACTAACATTTGAAGAATTGTGTCAAAGAGAAGAAGAGGAGGATATGAAAGAAATGAAACAAGAAGAAGAGTAAGTGGACCAACAACCTGAGTCTGGCGTTAACGTTAGACATGCAGAAATCAGTAGCGCTGCTATAGACGACATAGAAAAGGAGAGAAATTAAAAAGCTATATCAAGTCAAACCAACTTGACAGTGAAGTGCTTTCGGGAAAGGCTGTCAGAATAGGGGATAAACATCTTATCTGGCAATTGTTTCAAAACAGGAGATGGGTAATATTCTCCGGAGTTTCAATGCCACCGCAAGGACTGCTAAAGGAGACCGATACGGAATCAGCAGCGTCGCTGGCCTAAACCGTAACTTAAATAAGCAGCCTCTGAGCCGGTCTTGGTGCCAGATGAGAGATACTGAGTTCCTGAATTCAAACAATGTCTTTGCTGGTATCATAAAACAGCTGAGGGCAGGAACAGAACCAGCCAACACCCACTATAACACAGCAGGACCTAAAAATCCTCTACAAGTCCGAAGCCTTGAGCCCTGCCACCACTGGAGGATTACTGAAAAAGGTGTGGTTTGATTTGCAGTTGCACTTTGGCCAAAGATGCTATGAAGGAAATTGCAAACTGAAGCCAGACTCCTTCGTAATAAATGAGGACAAAAATGGATTGAGATATGCAACACTGAGTTTCAATGAAGAAACCAAGAACCACAAAAGTCCAATTGAAAGCGACGGAGAGAATCGTCGCGGCTACATGTATGAGAACCTAGGGAAGGAGCTCTGCCCGGTGGCATCGCTAGAAAAATCTCTCTCTAAATTACCCGAACATGCCCCAACCTTTTATCTATACCCCAGACGAAAGCTCTCTAATAATGACAATGTGTGGTATACCATGGAGGCAATTGGACTCAACACCCTTTCATAAATTCTGCCCTGTCTGTGCAAGGTATACAATTTTGTTCAAATAACCATGCTGCTGTACAGCATATTAATAGAATGAATACATCTGCACGCATCACTTTTCCATTTTTTTTCTGATTTTTATTTTTTATTATTTTTAAGTATTTTTTATTTTTATTTCACTTCACCAATTTGGACAATTTTGTCTATGTCCATTACATGAAATCCAAATAAAAATCAATTTAAATTACAGGTTGTGATGCAAAAAAATTGGAAAAACACCAAGGGGGATGAATACTTTTGCAAGGCACTGTACTCCCTCTCCGGCCTCTAGGTCATCAGGCTGCTGATTGTCCCGCACACCTGTCACCATCGTCTCGCGCACCTGTGCATCATGAAACTCACCTGGACTCCATCACCTCCTTGATTATCTTCCCTATATCTGTCACTCCCCTTGGTTCTTTCCTCGGGTGTTATTGACTCTGTTTCATGTCAGAGCGTTGTTTGTGTGTGGTGTTTATTGTTTTGTTTATTTATTAAAACACTCACTCCCTGTACTTCTTTACCAACTGTCAGCGCACTCCTTACAGTATGCAGCTGATCTTATTAGTAGTCTACAGTTGATCAGACTGATTATTTTTTATTGTTTACATTCCATACAGCATGTCAGATTTCTAATGTTTAGGGGTAGCCTAGGCTGCTGCAACAATTCATTAGTTTTTGCATGTGTCTGTCCTGAGTGGTATCTTTGCTAAATAAATACCGGAGGAAAGTGGAAAACCTACTTCAGCGCACGTGAAAAAATTTGCTGCATCAACCTCTCTCTTTAATCGTTTAATGGATGATGCGATGGAAGCTATCAAATCGTTCGGAATTGACAGTCGAAAGTTCGATATGTTCAGCAAGTAAAGCATCCTAACGTGCAATTGTTTCTGCAAGCTCCTTGTAGTTGCCCTTGTCGGCGGAACTTTCCCTCTCGTTGTATCCTCTAAAAGCAAATTATTGCATACCCAAAAATGCAATGGTCTTAATCAGCTGCTTGAGGACATCCCTGTTTCTTCTTAGTTTCTCGTTGTGTTCCGCAGTTTGAATACGCAGACCTTCGTCCTAATCAATGCAGCTTTTTCCTTGTTGCTTGAATCTGATGTGAGCATTTATATGCGCCCTGCTTTTGTTTTGCCACTTCAACGATCAATGTTCTTCAGGTCACTGTACCCACCTTTCAACCAAGGCTCAGACTTTCCAAAAAGCAGGCAAGGCCAGCAAAACAGGCGGCTTGATTTGAATGTACCTTACAATGCAACTGCAATGATGTGATGGATGTTCTTCTTCTTTGTTTTTATGTTTTATTATCTCACTGTCATTCTGTGTGCAACCGTGTTGGATCTTGCCAAAACATCTTGTCTAAAGAGGACCACAAGGGACCAGACTTTATTGTGTGTTATTATATTTTACTCATGTGCATGTGTGGCTTTTCAAGTTTTATGTGTGCTTGTTTTTTTTAAATGGTTGAATTAATAAACTAAACGCTGCTCATATTCAAGAAACAAGTAAGCCCAAGCCTTAATCCTTAGGGCCAAAAACAACCTGTGCTCTGAAGAAGAACTCCATTTTTTGATGTGCTCCTCCCAGGGCCAGTCACCACACTTGATCTCTCCTGCTCTCCAAATGTGGTTCTGCCCTGCTTGTGGGTAGGATGAATGTAATCCCCATAGCAACAAGGCCTCTGTTCCTCTAACACTAAGGTTACGGCGGATAGGAACCAGTGAGAGAGATGGATCAGACCCTGAGGAGTTGGGGGTCAAAGGCTGGGTGATTCACACCAAGCAGCATCAAGTGGTTCAGATTCCATGTCCACACTTGACAGTCGAAAGTTCGATATGTTCAGCAAGTAAAGCATCCTAACGTGCAATTGTTTCTGCAAGCTCCTTGTAGTTGCCCTTGTCGGCGGAACTTTCCCTCTCGTTGTATCCTCTAAAAGCAAATTATTGCATACCCAAAAATGCAATGGTCTTAATCAGCTGCTTGAGGACATCCCTGTTTCTTCTTAGTTTCTCGTTGTGTTCCGCAGTTTGAATACGCTTGCATTGTAGAATAATAGTGTAGACATCTAAACTATGAAATAACACATATGGAATCATGTAGTAACCACACTTGCATACAACATAACATGTATTAATGTAGTGGGCATGCATTCTAAATAGTATGGTCATTGGAACATAGCCAGAGTCTCCAAGTCGGTGTACTGCTGCCATTCAAGCCTCGTCCTGTTTTAACCCCTAGTGCTGATTTGTAAAACACACACACAGGGGTGATTTACTGTATCTATGCAAACATAGGGAGAGGTTATATGTATGGTGGCCACAACCACTGAAAATGCCTAAGGTGAAAAGACCACATATAAAGATTTGACGATGAATATCTGCAATTTGCAAAACAGGCTTTTTCCCAATTTATGTGCAAATGATTCCGCATTTGATCGACGGAGCCACTATTCGCTCTGTGCATCTGCGGACCTTAAGAATGAATTGGTCTCACCTGAGTCATTTTGGAAAATGGGGAGAGATTTATTCATTTACATGAATTACCATCAGCCAGTGTGAGTCAAAGAGGGAGAAATGATACTAAGTGCCTGTTGATAGCCTGAGGATGAAAGTAACACAGCTGTCTGATGTAATTGTTATGCTGGTGAATGAGGACCCAAAAGCGACGTAATAGTAACAGAGTCTTTATTCCAGTATTAAACAAATAATGATTCTCCTGGATATTATCAATGGTCAATCCAAAACAGGAACTGAAATCCTCTCGTCAATAGAGAGGAACGACTGGAGACGCGACCACAGACTGCAGGTCGCTTCAGGAAGGCACTGGCCGTAGCTGACATAGACACCTGCTCACACGCAGCATCTGAAGAAGGCAAAGAACACGACAGGGCGGAACAAGGACACAGGAACAGCAAACATCAAACAAGAATCCGACCAGGACAGAAGCGGAAAACAGAGGGAGAAATAGGGACTCTAATCAGAGGGCAAAATAGGGGACAGGTGTGAAAGAGTAAATGAGGTCGTTAGGAGAATGAGAAACAGCTGGGAGCAGGAACGGAACGATAGAGAGAGAGAGCGGGAGAGGGAGAGAGGGAGGAGGAGAGAGAGAGAGAGAAAGAGGGAAAGAACCTAATAAGACCAGCAGAGGGAAGCACAGGGACAAGACATGAAGATCAAAGACAAAACATGACAGTACCCCCCCACTCACCGAGCGCCTCCTGGCGCACTCGAGGAGGAACCCTGGCGGCAACGAAGGAAATCATCAATCAACGAACGGTCCAGCACGTCCCGAGATGGAACCCAACTCCTCTCCTCAGGACCGTAACCCTCCCAATCCACTAAGTACTGGTGACCACGTCCCCGAGAACGCATGTCCATGATCTTCCGTACCTTGTAAATAGGAGCGCCCTCGACAAGGACGGGGGGGGGAGGGAAGACGAACGGGGGCGCGAAGAAAAGGCTTGACACAAGAGACATGGAAGACAGGGTGGACGCGACGAAGATGTCGCGGAAGAAACAGTCGCACAGCGACAGGATTGACGACCTGAGAGACACGGAACGGACCAATGAACCGCGGAGTCAACTTGCGAGAAGCTGTCGTAAGGGGAAGGTTACGAGTGGAAAGCCACACTTTCTGACCGCGACAATACCTAGGACTCCTAATCCTACGTTTATTGGCGGCTCTCACAGTCTGCGCCCTGTAACGGCAAAGTGCAGACCTGACCCTCCTCCAGGTGCGCTCACAACGTTGGACAAAAGCCTGAGCGGAGGGAACGCTGGACTCGGCGAGCTGGGACGAGAACAGAGGAGGCTGGTACCCAAGACTACTCTGAAACGGAGATAGCCCGGTAGCAGACGAAGGAAGCGAGTTGTGAGCGTACTCAGCCCAGGGGAGCTGTTCTGCCCAAGACGCAGGGTTTCGAAACGAAAGGCTGCGTAATATGCGACCAATCGACTGATTGGCCCTTTCTGCTTGACCGTTAGACTGGGGATGAAACCCGGAAGAGAGACTGACGGAAGCACCAATCAAACGACAGAACTCCCTCCAAAACTGTGACGTGAATTGCGGACCTCTGTCTGAAACGGCGTCTAACGGGAGGCCATGAATTCTGAACACATTCTCAATGATGATTTGTGCCGTCTCCTTAGCGGAAGGAAGCTTAGCGAGGGGAATGAAATGTGCCGCCTTAGAGAACCTATCGATAACCGTAAGAATCACAGTCTTCCCCGCAGACGAAGGCAGACCGGTAATAAAGTCTAAGGCGATGTGAGACCATGGTCGAGAAGGAATGGGAAGCGGTCTGAGACGACCGGCAGGAGGAGAG
Source organism: Salvelinus alpinus (assembly GCF_045679555.1). Classification (NCBI taxonomy): domain Eukaryota; kingdom Metazoa; phylum Chordata; class Actinopteri; order Salmoniformes; family Salmonidae; genus Salvelinus; species Salvelinus alpinus. Next base: position 705,107 of record NC_092118.1, on the reverse strand, counting down.
TTACCTGACTTAGTCTGCGCGCAGTCCGAACAAGCAGCCACGAAACGACGCGTGTCCCGCTCCTGAGTAGGCCACCAAAACCGCTGGCGAATAGAAGCAAGCGTACCCCGAACGCCGGGGTGGCCAGCTAACTTGGCAGAGTGAGCCCACTGAAGAACAGCCAGACGAGTAGAGACAGGAACGAACAGAAGGTTACTAGGACAAGCGCGCGGCGACGCAGTGTGAGTGAGTGCTTGCTTTACCTGTCTCTCAATTCCCCAGACAGTCAACCCGACAACACGCCCTTCAGGGAGAATCCCCTCGGGGTCGGTAGAAGCCACAGAAGAACTAAAGAGACGGGATAAGGCATCAGGCTTGGTGTTCTTATTTCCCGGGCGATAGGAAATCACGAACTCGAAACGAGCGAAAAACAACGCCCAACGAGCTTGACGTGCATTAAGTCGTTTGGCCGAACGGATGTACTCAAGGTTCTTATGGTCAGTCCAAACGACAAAAGGGACGGTCGCCCCCTCCAACCACTGTCGCCATTCGCCTATGGCTAAGCGGATGGCGAGCAGTTCGCGGTTACCCACATCATAGTTGCGCTCCGATGGCGACAGGCGATGAGAAAAGTAAGCGCAAGGATGGACCTTATCGTCAGAGTGGAAGCGCTGAGACAGAATGGCTCCCACGCCCACCTCTGAAGCGTCAACCTCGACAATGAATTGTTTAGTGACGTCAGGAGTAACAAGGATAGGGGCGGATGTAAAACGCTTCTTGAGGAGATCAAAAGCTCCCTGGGCGGAACCGGACCACTTAAAGCAAGTCTTGACAGAAGTCAGAGCTGTGAGAGGGGCAGCCACTTGACCGAAATTACGAATGAAACGCCGATAGAAATTAGCGAAACCGAGAAAGCGCTGCAACTCGACACGTGACTTAGGGACGGGCCAATCGCTGACAGCCTGGACCTTAGCGGGATCCATCTGAATGCCTTCAGCGGAAATAACAGAACCGAGAAATGTGACAGAGGACACATGAAAGGCGCACTTCTCAGCCTTCACGTAGAGACAATTCTCTAAAAGGCGCTGGAGAACACGTCGAACGTGCTGAACATGAATCTCGAGTGACGGTGAAAAAATCAGGATATCGTCAAGGTAAACGAAAACAAAAATGTTCAGCATGTCTCTCAGTACATCATTAACTAATGCCTGAAAGACAGCTGGAGCATTAGCGAGACCGAACGGCAGAACCCGGTATTCAAAATGCCCTAACGGAGTGTTAAACGCCGTTTTCCACTCGTCCCCCTCTCTGATGCGTACGAGATGGTAAGCGTTACGAAGGTCCAACTTAGTAAAGCACCTGGCTCCCTGCAAAATCTCGAAGGCTGACGACATAAGGGGAAGCGGATAACGATTCTTAACCGTTATGTCATTCAGCCCTCGATAATCCACGCAGGGGCGCAGAGTACCGTCCTTCTTCTTAACAAAGAAAAATCCCGCTCCGGCGGGAGAGGAAGAAGGCACCACGGTACCGGCGTCGAGAGAAACAGACAGATAATCCTCGAGAGCCTTACGTTCGGGAGCCGACAGAGAGTATAGTCTACCCCGAGGGGGAGTGGTCCCCGGAAGGAGATCAATACAACAATCACACGACCGGTGAGGAGGAAGGGAGCTGGCTCTGGACCGACTGAAGACCGTGCGCAGATCATGATATTCCTCCGGCACTCCTGTCAAATCACCAGGTTCCTCCTGAGTAGAGGGGACAGAAGACACAGGAGGGATAGCAGACATTAAACACTTCACATGACAAGAAACGTTCCAGGATAGGATAGAATTACTAGACCAATTAATAGAAGGATTATGACATACTAGCCAGGGATGACCCAAAACAACAGGTGTAAAAGGTGAACGAAAAGTCAAAAAGGAAATGGTCTCACTGTGGTTACCAGATACTGTGAGGGTTAAAGGTAGTGTCTCACATCTGATACTGGGGAGAAGACTACCATCTAAGGCGAACATGGGCGTGGGCTTCCCTAACTGTCTGAGAGGAATGTCATGTTTCCGAGCCCATGCTTCGTCCATAAAACAACCCTCAGCCCCAGAGTCTATCAAGGCACTGCAGGAAGCAGCCGAACCGGTCCAGCGTAGATGGACCGACAAGGTAGTACAGGATCTTGATGGAGAGACCTGAGTAGTAGCGCTCACCAGTAGCCCTCCGCTTACTGATGAGCTCTGGCTTTTACTGGACATGACATGACAAAATGTCCAGCAGAACCGCAATAGAGGCAAAGGCGGTTGGTGATTCTCCGTTCCCTCTCCTTAGTCGAGATGCGAATACCTCCCAGCTGCATGGGCTCAGTCTCTGAGCCGGTGGGAGGAGATGGTTGAGATGCGGAGAGGGGAAACACCGTTAACGTGAGCTCTCTTCCACGAGCTCGGTGACGAAGATCTACCCGTCGTTCTATGCGGATGGCGAGTGCAATCAAAGAGTCCACGCTGGAAGGAACCTCCCGGGAGAGAATCTCATCCTTAACCTCAGCGTGGAGTCCCTCCAGAAAACGAGCGAGCAACGCCGGCTCGTTCCAGTCACTGGATGCAGCAAGAGTGCGAAACTCTATAGAGTAATCCGTTATGGATCGATCACCTTGACATAGGGAAGCCAGGGCCCTGGAAGCCTCCTTCCCAAAAACTGAACGATCAAAAACCCGTATCATCTCCTCTTTAAAGTTCTGATAATCGTTAGAACACTCAGCCCTTGCCTCCCAGATAGCTGTGCCCCACTCCCGAGCCCGACCAGTAAGGAGTGATATGACGTAAGCGATCCGAGCTCTCTCACTAGAGTACGTGTTGGGCTGGAGAGAGAACACAATATCACACTGGGTGAGAAAAGAGCGACACTCAGTGGGCTGCCCAGAGTAACATGGTGGGTTATTAACCCTAGGTTCCGGAGACTCGGAAGACCAGGAAGTAGCTGGTGGCACGAGACGAAGACTCTGAAACTGTCCAGAGAGATCGGAGACCTGAGCGGCCAGGGTCTCAACGGCATGACGAGCAGCAAACAATTCCTGCTCGTGTCTGCCGAGCATTGCTCCCTGGAACTCGACGGCAGTGTTGAGAGAATCCATAGTCGCTGGGTCCATCTTGGTCGGATTCTTCTGTTATGCTGGTGAATGAGGACCCAAAAGCGACGTAATAGTAACAGAGTCTTTATTCCAGTATTAAACAAATAATGATTCTCCTGGATATTATCAATGGTCAATCCAAAACAGGAACTGAAATCCTCTCGTCAATAGAGAGGAACGACTGGAGACGCGACCACAGACTGCAGGTCGCTTCAGGAAGGCACTGGCCGTAGCTGACATAGACACCTGCTCACACGCAGCATCTGAAGAAGGCAAAGAACACGACAGGGCGGAACAAGGACACAGGAACAGCAAACATCAAACAAGAATCCGACCAGGACAGAAGCGGAAAACAGAGGGAGAAATAGGGACTCTAATCAGAGGGCAAAATAGGGGACAGGTGTGAAAGAGTAAATGAGGTCGTTAGGAGAATGAGAAACAGCTGGGAGCAGGAACGGAACGATAGAGAGAGAGAGCGGGAGAGGGAGAGAGGGAGGAGGAGAGAGAGAGAGAGAAAGAGGGAAAGAACCTAATAAGACCAGCAGAGGGAAGCACAGGGACAAGACATGAAGATCAAAGACAAAACATGACAGTAATGCTATCTTCTCAGCTATGAGTTACTTTGTGAAATACACTTCTCCAATTCTTCCAGTAGATATTGACAAGAACAGCCTGGCACACACAAGCAAGACTCTTTTGGAGAGATTATAGATTTTTCTTTTTGCAGTAGGTGGATTTTTGGGGGGGAAGGACCAGTGGACAGCGGAACTGCCTAACAAGAACTCTCACTATTCTCTTCCTCTTGTCATTACTTGTATTATTCACTGTTAGACCAGCACAAGAATGAGAAGTTAAATCTGGAGCCCGCACAGGCTATTGGCACTGATGTTCCTGTCTATATTGAATATACCTCAATATACAGTACCAGTCAAAAGTTTGGACATACCTACTTATTCCAGGGTTTTTATTTAGTTTTACTATTTTCTACATTGTAGAATAATAGTGTAGACATCTAAACTATGAAATAACACATATGGAATCATGTAGTAACCAAAAAAGTGTTACACAAATCAAAATACATTTTATATTTGAGATTCTTCAAAGTAGCAACCTTTTGCCTTGATATCAGCTTTGCACACTCTTGGCATTCTCTCAACCAGCTTCAAGAGATAGTCACCTGGAATGCATTTCAATTAACAGGTGTACCTTGTTAAAAGTTTATTTGTGTAATTCATTTTTAATGCGTTTGAGCTAATCAGTAGGGGTGGTGTACAGAAGATAGCCCTATTTAGTAAAAGACCAAGTCCATATTATGGCAAGAACAGCTCAAATAATCAAAGATAAACGACAGTCCATCATTATTTTAAGACATGAAGGTCAGTCAATCTGAAAATGTCAAGAACTTTGAAAGTTTCTTTAAGTGCAATCGCAAAAACCATCAAGCGCTATGATGAAACTGGCTCTTATGAGGACCGCCACAGGAAAGGAAGACCCATAGTTACCTCTGCTGCAGAGGATACGTTTATTAGGGTTAACTGCACCTGAGATTGCAGTCCAAATAAATGTTTCACAGAGATCAAGTAACAGACACATCTCAACATCAACTATTCAGAGGAGACTGTGTGAAACAAGCTTTCATGGTTGAATTGCTGCAAAGAAACCACCACTAAAGGACACCAATAATAATAAGAAACTTGCTTGGGCCAAGAAACACGAGCAATGGACATTAGACTGGTGTAAATCTGTCCTTTGGTCTAATGAGTCTAATTTAGAGATTTTTTTTCCAACAGCCTTGTCTTTGTGAGACGCAGAGTAGGTGAACGGGTGATCCCCGCATGTGTGGTTCCCACCGTAAAGCATGGATGAGGAGGTGTGATGGTGTGGGGGTGCTTTGCTGGTGACACTGTCAGTGATTTATTTATAATTCAAGGCACACTTAACCAGCATGGCTACCACAGCATTCTACAGCGATACGCCATCCCATCTGGTTTGCACTTAGTGGGACTATCATTTGTTTTTCAACAGGACAATGACCCAACACACCTCCAGGCTGTGTAAGGGCTATTTGACCAAGGAGAGTGGATGGAGTGTTACATCAGATCGTCTCATCTCCACAATCACCCGACCTCAACCCAATTGTGATGGTTTGGGATGAGTTGGACTGCAGAGTGAAAGAAAACCAGCCAACAAGTGCTCAGCATATGTGGGAACTCCTTGAAGACTGTTGGAAAAGCATTCCTCATGAAGCTGGATGAGAGAATGCCAAGAGTGTGCTAAGCTGTTATCAAGGCAAAGGGTGGCTAGTTTGAAGAATCTCAAATATAACATATATTTTGATTTGTTTAACCCTTTAAAATTATTATTATTATTATTGTGTTATTTCATAGATTTGATGTTTTCTATATAAAAAAAAATAAATACCTTGAATAAGTCGGTGTGTCCAAACTTTTGACTGGTACTGTACCTCAAGTTCCTGTCCTTTTGACTCCCAGTAGTACACCCTCCACATCAACAGGTGCGTCTAGAGAAGAGCAGGTGCTTTAGCTCATTCTGGGGTCAAACAATTTGACCCAGCCAACTGCCCACCCAGTTTATTTCCCATCACCTTCCCTCTCTTTCCCACACTCTCTTTCTTTAGTAATGGCACTCTCGATTGCTCTGCACAATTACACTGTCTGCTCCGGCTCCAATTGAGCTCCAGCTCGGTCACAAAGAGGGGTACGGAACTGGGCAAGGCGGCCCCATCTCCCCCCTCGTTATCCTGGCTGGCGATATTTTGAAAGGGGAAGGCTGCCACCTCTCTCCCCTTGCTATCCGGGCATGTGATGTTCTGAGTGGTGGGGGCGGTACTGGCCAAGACGTCCAACTCTCTCCCCCTCACTTTCCAGGCTTGTTATATTCTGCAGCAGCCAGTCAGTCCATCACACTGGCATTTAGCGCTGGGTTGATGTACACTAATAGGGACTTGGCTGCCGCCTTATCAGTCCAGGGAGGACCTGGGTCAGCCGAAACGAGAGTGTACATCTACATACCTGACAGTGAGGTTTTTATGATGGCACAGCTTTTAATGTTAGATAGATGCATGATCTGAGTTTCTGTGAAGAGATGATATAAAAAGGTATTTAGGGTGGTTATATTGGCTGTACAGTACTCAGATGTTTTATAGCGTAGACATTTTTATAGCTGTGGTCTGTTGTGTTTCACAGTAGCTGCCAATGTAATCACCATGTAAATAGGTTTGAGTGGGGACCAGATAAAAAAAAAAGTCACTTGTTTTGGTTATCCGGGTATTGCTAAAACACTAAGTGATTACATTGAGTACATTTTTTGTTCAAACTTTCACATTTGTAGAGATAATACGAAACATAATTAGTTAATGGAATGCCTGGAATTAAATCGCAAAAGCATGGAAATTAATCAAAGAATGAATAGATATGTGATAAATTTGGGGAATGCATGCCATTTCATGACCTCAGAGGATTAAATGTTAACGCATTACCTCGACATGTAATCTGATTTTATGTATGTATGTTGGTGGCTTATTTCAAAAGCATTTTATCTCTTTTACTTTCCCATTTTCGAACAGCATGGAGACAACTTTTTATCTACCGCAAGTGTCAAAGGAAAATAGGGCGCAAACCGTTTTCTGTCAGAGGGTTATTTTCTCTCAATCACTCTCTCACACTCTCAATCTACCTATTATGCTTTTATATCCATCTCTATCCATCCATCTTCATGCCTCAAATGATCTCTATATCTCGGTCTTATCGTCTTTCTCTCTGTCTGCGTTTGTGATTCCTTCTCACAGTCGGTATCATGCTGAGCCTCTTGATCCCCTATTAACCATCCAGAGCTAATTCTCACTCTCTTTTTCACTCTCTCTCCATTTTAGTAAATGGAAAAATGAGCAGATTTTTATTTCATACATTACAAGTATGCACTATAGTGAAAATATGCCTGCTAAATCATTTAATTCGTTACCGTTTTTTTTTTATAAAACAGCATTTTCCCTTACCCTCCAAGATTGTGAAATCTTCTCCCCAAGTTTCCTCTGCCTTTGCAGTTTCATACATTTCTCACAAAGCCTCTCACCATTCTGCTCTCTCACCCCACCCCTCCTTTCTAAATCTGGGTGTTTATAAAACGGGTTGGTTGGATCCTGGATGCTAATTGGTTGATATGCAGAAGTTGTGGGACAACAACTCCCGCAAAAAACCATGACATATTCATCTCGTAATTCCACTGTACCGCAACCCAGTCAGGAAATTCATAAACTTCATCTCCCTATGGAAAAAAAGTGTCTACACAGTATTTTTCCATGCCACTATTTGGTTTGCAACAGTTGGGAGTTGTTAAAACCTACCTGTCTGTCTCTACGACCTGTGCAACAACGTATCATTTTACAATTGCAATCTCCCTTGCCAGTAGGCTACCTAGCCCAAGAATGAGCCTGAAACTAATAATTCACCATGGAAACCGAAAACACTCAGAATTCCATTCGTTCATTAACCAGCACAGTGCGGCCTATGTAGGCCTATTGGATATTTATTAAATCATTATTGATTGAAATTATTCTCTCTCATCATCATTGAATCTCTGCTAGCTAGCTACATGCCAATGATTTGTTTAGCATAGCAACATTGAATGAATATAATGAACGACTGGGTCAAAACATGACAAAAGAACTAATGACCAGCCAGCTTGGGTAGCAACTTCAGAATGTAAAAACAAATGTACTTGTTAAAATACTGTTTTTGATAATAGAATGTAATTAATATTTATATAAATATGTTTGCAACCGTTTTATAAAAGCAATAATGCCCTCAAACCCGGGAACAGTCGCATGACAACTCCCTCCAAGGGCTTCACCTCTGGCGTCAGAACAGCCCTTGTCGGGAGTTGTCACACGATAATTCTCAGGTTCTCAGGCATTATTGCTTAAGTATATTGGAGGTGGGTTGGGCTGTCAAGTCAGTTTTCATCCACCTGCTTGCTGGAGGACAGAAGTCCCCACTTGGGAGAAAGATTTCCAGAAGGATAAGGAATAACTGATTAAATGTAAACTGTTTATTTATTCATCAAAATATGTTAAAATGTTCAACAAATTACATTCATATGAATTTTGAATTCAACATTTAAGTCAATGGTGTCGTGTCTTTACTATCATTAAATGAAGACTTTTAGTTTTTATCAAAGATTCTCTGTAATTAGTATTACGGGATTAAACTGATTAATCATGTAACTGTAATTAACTAGGAAGTCGGGGCACCAAAGAAAATATTCAGATTACAAAGTTATAATTTTCCTAATATAATTTTTCATATATTTTATATCTGATCAATTAGTCTTCGAATTAGTGAATTATTTACTTTACCTCACGTTAGTCTCATTCAAAACGTCGTAAATTGTTGGTTATCTGCACGAACCCAGTCTTCACTATGAGTCATCCATACATAAATTTTCTTAAATCATTTATTTACTAACTAAGTAATTCACAGAAATGCATGAACAAACAAAGTAAATTTGGTTACAAGAAATGATAGGGGAATGTGCCCTAGTGGGCTAAATTGGCATGGCGGCTTGTTATACAAAAGGGGAGTGGGGGTCAGATGAGAAGTCACTACAGAGTTGATAATTATAACAATTGAAATGCTAATCCTTTGAACATGAACGATCACTAATTCGGGAACAATTGCAATCAATATACACTGCTCAAAAAAATAAAGGGAACACTTAAACAACACAATGTAACTCCAAGTCAATCACACTTCTGTGAAATCAAACTGTCCACTTAGGAAGCAACACTGATTGACAATACATTTCACATGCTGTTGTGCAAATGGAATAGACAAAAGGTGGAAATTATAGGCAATTAGCAAGACACCCCCAAAAAAGGAGTGATTCTGCAGGTGGTGACCACAGACCACTTCTCAGTTCCTATGCTTCCTGGCTGATGTTTTGGTCACTTTTGAATGCTGGCGGTGCTCTCACTCTAGTGGTAGCATGAGACGGAGTCTACAACCCACACAAGTGGCTCAGGTAGTGCAGTTCATCCAGGATGGCACATCAATGCGAGCTGTGGCAAAAAGGTTTGCTGTGTCTGTCAGCGTAGTGTCCAGAGCATGGAGGCGCTACCAGGAGACAGGCCAGTACATCAGGAGACGTGGAGGAGGCCGTAGGAGGGCAACAACCCAGCAGCAGGACCGCTACCTCCGCCTTTGTGCAAGGAGGTGCACTGCCAGAGCCCTGCAAAATGACCTCCAGCAGGCCACAAATGTGCATGTGTCAGCATATGGTCTCACAAGGGGTCTGAGGATCTCATCTCGGTACCTAATGGCAGTCAGGCTACCTCTGGCGAGCACATGGAGGGCTGTGCGGCCCCACAAAGAAATGCCACCCCACACCATGACTGACCCATCACCAAACCGGTCATGCTGGAGGATGTTGCAGGCAGCAGAACGTTCTCCACGGCGTCTCCAGACTCTGTCACGTCTGTCACATGTGCTCATGTGCTCAGTGTGAACCTGCTTTCATCTGTGAAGAGCACAGGGCGCCAGTGGCGAATTTGCCAATCTTGGTGTTCTCTGGCAAATGCCAAACGTCCTGCACGGTGTTGGGCTGTAAGCACAACCCCCACCTGTGGACGTCGGGCCCTCATACCACCCTCATGGAGTCTGTTTATGACCGTTTGAGCAGACACATGCACATTTGTGGCCTGCTGGAGGTCATTTTGCAGGGCGCTGGCAGTGCTCCTCCTTGCACAAAGGCGGAGGTAGCGGTCCTGCTGCTGGGTTGTTGCCCTCCTACGGCCTCCTCCACGTCTCCTGATGTACTGGCCTGTCTCCTGGTAGCGCCTCCATGCTCTGGACACTACGCTGACAGACACAGCAAACCTTTTTGCCACAGCTCGCATTGATGTGTCATCCTGGATGAACTGCACTACCTGAGCCACTTGTGTGGGTTGTAGACTCCGTCTCATGCTACCACTAGAGTGAGAGCACCGCCAGCATTCAAAAGTGACCAAAACATCAGCCAGGAAGCATAGGAACTGAGAAGTGGTCTGTGGTCACCACCTGCAGAATCACTCCTTTTTTGGGGGTGTCTTGCTAATTGCCTATAATTTCCACCTTTTGTCTATTCCATTTGCACAACAGCATGTGAAATTTATTGTCAATCAGTGTTGCTTCCTAAGTGGACAGTTTGATTTCACAGAAGTGTGATTGACTTGGAGTTACATTGTGTTGTTTAAGTGTTCCCTTTATTTTTTTGAGCAGTGTATATATATTTACGCTCAGTGTGTCGTCGGGATCTCTGCTGAAAAGTTAGTTTCTGTTGGAGAGTTTCCGTCCTCTCTCTCTCTCTGTCGTGGTTAGCGTGGATTGTTCAGAGTGACATTCATTCATCGTTATGGATAGGGGTTTCGGCTGGGTTTTTTTCGGCGGTTTTCGTTCTTTGCATTTAATGATACCGAATTCCTAGCTGCAGACTAGTAATTAATATCAAAGACTTGTTCTTATTCTGTCGGTATCGATAGTCTAAGAGTTTAACCACGTGGGATGGTTAAAAGATTCAGCAGTCTGGTCTAAAACCTTGGCCCTCTCGTTATCAAGGTAAGCTGGTCTGCAACCTTTGTCCTCTCGTGATTGAGAGAAACATGGTCTGGTGATAGAAAACCCGATTGGGGGTTTTATTCGGAAGGGCAGAAAAGGCCTGTCCCAGGATGCCCGACCCTAACTGGGCTCATGGGCGGTCCTCTGATTTAGTTCAACTCAAAAGGGAATTGGAGTTTCCTTCATTAACTTCTACTTGCTACGCATCCCGGATCCGGGAGCACCCCCATCAGTAAAAAAAGCTGACTAGCCTAGCATAGCGCCACAAGTAAATACTAGCATCTAAATGTCATTAAATCACAAGTCCAAGACACCAGATGAAAGATACAGATCTTGTGAATCCAGCCATCATTTCTGATTTTTAAAATGTTTTACAGGGAAGACACAATATGTAAATCTATTAGCTAACCACGATAGCAAAAGACACAACTTTTTTTTCTCCACCATTTTTTTCCTGCATAGGTAGCAATCACAATTTCGACCAAATAAAGATATAAATAGCCACTAACCAAGAAACAACTTAATCAAATGACAGTCTGATAACATATTTATTGTATAGCATATGTTTTGTTAGAAAAATGTGCATATTTCAGGTATAAATCACAGTTCTACATTGCAGCTGCAATCTGAAATAGCGTCGATGCAGGCAGAATAATTACAGAGACCAACGTCAAATACCTAATTACTCATCATAAAACATTTCTGAAAAATACACAGCGTACAGCAAATGAAAGCCCAACATCTTGTGAATCCAGCCAATATGTCAGATTTTTTAAGTGTTTTACAGCGAAAACACAATATAGCATTATATTAGCTTACCACAATAGCCAGAAACACAACCGCATTTACCAGGAGCAAATGTTAGCGATCGTAACAATCCAGCAAAAGATATATAATTGGACTAACCTTGATATACTTCATCAGATGACAGTTTTGTTCGAAAATGTGCATATTTAGCAGCACAAATCGTGGTTATACAATGTGATCAGTAGCAACAGTTCATGCATTCTGGCCGGCGCCATCTTGGAGAGGCAACTAATCTAATCGATAAATAATCATAAACTTGACTAAAAAATACAGGTTGGAAAGCAAATGAAAGATGCATTAGTTATTAATGCAACTGCTGAGTTAGATTTTTAAAATTAACGTTACTAGACATACAGTGTGCGTTACAGCCAGACTAGTGCCGCAATTAATGGCGGACAAATCCATTTACATTTTTCCACATAAATACGGAATAACATCATAAATAGCTCTTACTTTTGGACGAGCTTCCATCAGAATCTTGGGCAAGTTGTCCTTTGTCCAAAAGAATCGTTGCTCGGTTGTAAAACGTCGTCTTCAACTTTGGAACTAGCAGCTAACAATAGCTATGTGGCGCAGACATGCCCAAATCATCAAAACGCAATACTAAGGAAATTCCGAAAATAGCAATATACTCGCATAAACTGATATAACTCGGTTTAAAATAACTTCGTTATGATGTTTCTAACACCTATATCGAATTAAATCACAGACGGATATATCTTAGGCCTATAACGAGAGCTTTTGAGCATGCCATCCTGAGGTCCTCCATTGCGTCTTGACGAACGTCGAAAGGAGCGCAGCCCCCATGCCATGGCCTTTTATAAGGTCTGAGATCTACGTAGAAACTCCATTCCAATTCTCATTGGTTACTGACATCCAGGGGAAGGCGGGTGCAGTTCATGTCGACCCATAGGATACATACAGAGCTTTAAACTGATCTGAGAACAGAGCCTCGTTTTCAGACCTTCGCAGTTCCTGTCATGAATTTCGCTGCAGAAAGAGTTCTGTTTCACCCACAGACATAATTCAAACGGTTTTAGAAACTAGAGATTGTTTTCTATCCAATAGTAATAATAATATGCATATTGTACGAGCAAGAATTGAGTACGAGGCCATTTGAAATGGGCACCTTTTATCCAGGCTACTCAATACTGCCCCTGCAGCCCAAAGAGGTCTGAAATCGATGCTCTGTTCTAGGGCCTGCCTATAAATGTGTTTGATATTTATTAGTATACATGCACTTCATACGCCTTCCACTAGATGTCAACAGGCAGTGAGAGAAGAAATGGAGTGTATAACATCATCTGAGGTCGAATAAAAGCTCTTGGCATGACGTGACCTCAATTTCCTGTTTTCTGGAATGCGCGAGAAGTGACCTGGTATTGCCTTCTGTAAAGCTGTCGTTATAGACAACTAATATCTCTGGCTTTGATTTTATTTGATACATGTGACAATATCATCGTAAAGTATGTTTTTTCAATATAGTTTTATTAGATTATTGAATTTTTTTCGGGACGTTAAGCGTGTTGCTGTTGTATGTTCAGGAAGGAGAGCTTCGCGCCACTTTGCTAGCTTTCCGTGCTAATTGGCTGGAGAAGAGGACATTCTAAATCCAAACAACGATTGTTCTGGACAAAGGACCCCTTGTACAACATTCTGATGGGAGATCATCAAAAGTAGGACCCATTTTATGATGCTATTTCATATATCTGTCGAACATGTGAACTAGTAGTTTGCGCCCAGATTTTGGGCACGCTCTCTCCACAACGTAAACTGCATGTCGTAATGACGTTATTTTTAGAATTCTAACACGGCGATTGCATTAAGAACTAGTGTATCTATCATTTCCTATACAACATGTATTTTTTAGTAATGTTTATGAATAGTTATTTGGTCAGAATATGTGAGTGTCAGAAATATATCCGGACGTTGTGGGAAAAAGATGCTACGTTAGCACAATGTATAACCACTGATTTCAGCTCTAAATATGCACATTTTCAAACAAAACATAAGTGTATGTATAACCTGATGTTATAGGACTGTCATCTGATGAAGCTTATCAAGGTTAGTCAAAAATTATATATCTTTTGCTGGTTTGTTACGATCGCTAACTTTTGCTGCTGGTAAATGGCTTGTGTTTCTGGCTATTGTGGTAAGCTAATATAATGCTATATTGTCGGAAATATTGTCTGGAATCACAAGATGCCTGTCTTTCATTTGCTGTACACCATGTATTTTTCAGAAATGTTTTATGATGAGTATTTAGGTATTTGACGTTGGTGTCTGTAATTACTCTGGCTGCTTCGGTGCTATTTCTGGCGGTAGCTGTGATGGTAGCTGCAATGTAAAACTGATTTATAGCTAAAATATGCAAATTTTTCGAACAAAACATAGATTTATTGAATAACATGTTATAAGACTGTCATCTGATGAAGTTGTTTCTTGGTTAGTTTGGTTGGTTCTTGGTTAGTTAGGTTGGTTTTGTGCATGCTACCTGTGCTGTGAAAAATGTCTGTCCTTTTTTGTATTTGGTGGTGAGCTAACATAGATATACGTGGTGTTTTCGCTGTAAAACATAAAAAAAATCGGACATGTTGGCTGGATTCACAAGATGTTTATCTTTCATATGCTGTATTGGACTTGTTAATGTGTGAAAGTTAAATATATTTTGAATTTCGCGCCCTGCACTTGAAGTGGCTGTTGTCATATTGTGCCCGGCTTCGGGCTTGCAGCCCAAAGAAGTTAAGACCTCTCTGACCACAGCAGCCTGGTTGTAGGAGGCAGAGAGAGGGGGATGGGGCTTGCTGTACCCAAAGAGGGCAACGTCATGACAATGGTGTTTACCAGCCTTTTGCCAAACTAGCTAATGGTAGCTAGCTAACGCGCGGGACACGATAGCTCACTAGCAGGCGATCTCGTCCTGCTTATCAGCCGTTTAGAGATGAACAACTAAACTAACTAATTATAGATTCAGCAATGTGTTCATTGTGAAGACCCAGACAGTTTTAAAATCTTTAGTTAGTAACCATGCTAGCGAGCTAAAGACTTAGCATTTCTTTTCAGGTGTCACGCCCTGACCTTAGAGATCCTTTTTATGTCTCTATTTTGGTTTGGTCAGGGCGTGAGTTGGGGTTGGTATTCTATGTTCTATGTTGTGTATTTCTTTACGTTTCGCCGGGTGTGGTTCTCAATCAGAGGCAGCTATCTATCGTTGTCTCTGATTGAGAACCATACTTAGGTACCCCTTTTTTCCACCTGTCTTTGTGGGAAGTTGACATTATTTAGGGCACATAGACTTTGAGCTTCACGGTTTGTTTTTGTAAAGTTTATTGTTTTGTTCGGTGTAATTTTGATTTAATAAAGAAAAAGAACGCTCACCACGCTGCACCTTGGTCCTCTCCTTAAACGGCCGTGACATCAGGGACAAAAGAGGGCACCTGATCGTGTTTTAGCTTGCTAGCTAGCTGCATGCAGTGTCTGTTAATCTAACTTTCTCTTCTCACTTTTCCTTTCCCTATTGCAGCGGTTCCCAAACGAGGGGTCGCCTGATATGAAAATGGGGTCGTTGGGGATTTTCCAAATATATATATTATTTTTTAATCAAAAATATTATAATATCGTCTTTGTCTCTCATAATCATTGTCATGTGGAATCTGGTTGATTAAAAAATCAAAATGACAATTATTCATATATAAAAGTAAAAATTCAACCAGAGAGCGCCGTTAGATTGTGTGAAAAGGCCACACTTAACCGTTCCACATGAATCATTCCCAGGGTGAATGGATATGCCCACTATGCTATGAAACCACCCACTATTGCAGAGACTTTGATATTACCGTCCGCAATTGATATTGTGAAAACAATGTGTGGGGAGGCAGAGGCACAGAAATGCACATCAATACCTCTGTCAGATAACACTTTGAAACTAAGAATTGATGCTATAGCTAGCAATCAAGAGACAACTCTGACTGAACGACTCAAAAACTCTGCACCTTATGCTCTCCAAATGGACGTTAGAGCCGAGAAGCCCATGCATTGACTTTGTCGGGGGATGCTATTCACGAGAACATTTTGTTCTGTCTCACGTTTCCCGAGCATGAAACGACACAGGGGATATTCAGTGTACTGCGTGGCTATATTGACGAAAAACATATTCCATGGGATTGAATGGTGGGATTTTTGCACAGATGGGGCTCCATCTATCACAAGACAGTGTGTAGGTCTCTGCACTCTAGTTATGAATGATTCTCCATCTGCCATATGGACTGTCACGCCCTGACCATAGAGAGCTTTTTATTCTCTATGTTGGTTTGGTCGGGGTGTGACTAGGGTGGGTCATCTAGGTGATTGTATTTCTATGTTGGCCTGGTATGGTTCCCAATCAGAGGCAGCTGTTTATCATTGTCTCTGATTGGGGATCATATTTAGGCAGCCATTTCCCCTTTGTGGGATCTTGTTTTTGTGTAGTGCCTGTGTGCACTCCATTTCTTCACGTTTCATTTTGTTTGTTTATTGTTTTCTGGGAGTTTCATTTTAGTAAACATGTGGAACTCTACGCATGCTGCGCCTTGGTCCAATCATTCTAACGATCGTGACATGGACGCATTGTATGATACACCCACTGAGCTATAATGAATACACCGAAAGCAACTGGTGGCAAAAGAGCTGAGTGCAGAACTCGGAGATATGCAGCAGGTAACTTCAATTGTAAACTACACGAGCACGCCTGTTCACAAAACTATGTGGAGATATGGGATCAGAGCATGACAATGTTCTATTTGAGTTTGAGTTTGAGTTTATTTTTATTTTTACAGGGACAGTGCACATTAATCAACGTTTTAGTAAAAGTGCCGGTTTTAGCCAGCCGGCTAATTTTCAACCGCAGTCCCTGGGCAGGTTATTAAAAACAATTACAATATAGACAATAGCAACATAGAACAAGCAAGACATAGCAACATAGGACAAGCAAGACATAGCATACAGACAGAGTAACATAGGACAAGCAAGACGTAGCATACAGACAGAGCAACATAGAACAAAAAGCAGCAAGACAAAATTCATAAAAGCAACAAAGTGTTTCCACACCTTACAAGTTACAGACAACAGACATGGAAAGCGGCAACACACAGCTAGGGACCATGTTCACAAATCTGATTGACCTTTAGCCATGTCTTCAAGCATTTTGTGAAAGTGTGATATGTGGTGCAGTTATGTGTGTCTGATGGCAGTGTATTCCAGACATGGGAAGCTCTCACAGAGAATGCAGATTTACTAAAGGTACTTTTCCTTAGGGGAACTATACAGTCACCTCTCATGGCAGACCTTGTGGATCTGCTGCCATATTTCTGGGTTTTCTGTTTAACAAAAATATTGAGTGGAGGGGGAGCCAGGCCATTAAGGATCTTGAATACAAGACATGCGTCGGTGTATTGCACAAGATTTTCCCAACTCAAGAGCTCATGCTTTCTGAGGATGTGACAATGATGATGGCTATTGGGCTTCCTATCAAGCACTTTGAGAGCCTGTTTGTAGACAGACTGAATAGGTTTTAATGTTGTACAGCAAGCTTGGGCCCAACTAGTCAAGCAGTATGTTAAGTGGGGGAGTATCATAGATTTGAAGTACAGTTTTGCTACCTCTGTAGTCAAACAATTTCGTATAAATCGGAAATTAGCTAGGTTGAATTTGGTTATTTGAATTACCTTTTTCACATGCTTTTTAAAAGAGAGGTTGGAATCAAGTATGATGCCAAGGTACTTAAAATCGGATACCACCTGGAGCTTCTCCCCTGACACATAGACCTCTGGCTCAGTAGCATCTGTTGCCCTCTTTGTGAAGAACATGCAAACAGTTTTTTTCACATTGAGATGCAAACACGAGTCACTGAGCCACTTTGTAACCTGGACCATTACAGTAGTGAGTTCTTGTGCAGCTTGTTGTTTGCTCTTTGCATGCACATATATCACTGTATCATCTGCATACATTTGAACTTCAGACCCAGTACAGACAGAAGGCAGATCATTAATGTACAGGCTGAACAGGAGGGGCCCCAGTATTGACCCTTGGGGCACGCCCACATCATAGCTAAGAGTGGGCGACAGCTCATTGCTCACTCTGACACACTGAGTTCTGCCTTCAAGGTATGATTTCATCCATCTCAAGGCATCAGGGGAAAAGTTAAACTCGGACAATTTTGTGATGAGAATCTCATGGTTAACAGTATCAAAAGCCTTCCTTAGGTCCAGAAACACAGCCCCAACAGCACCCCCTTTGTCCATCTTGGACTTCACATTTTCCAGAAGAAAGCAGTTGGCCGTTTCTGTGGAGTGTTTCGCTCTGAAGCCAAACTGCATGGAGTGTAATGTGAAGGGGCTGTTGTTGAGGTGGGCAATCAGTTGTTCTGCTACACACTTTTCAACAACCTTTGACACCACAGGTAGTATACTAATGGGCCTGTAGTTACTCACGTCAGCAGGGTCGCCTGATTTAAAGATGGCCGTTATTATGGCCGACTTCCATACCCTTGGAAACACACCGAGACCAATAGATGTGTTGGTGACCTTAGTAATGGGGCCAATGAGTGACTCTTTATAGTTTTTAAGAAATGTAGAGTCCATCCCAAACACATCTTTGGCTTTAGAGTTCTTTAGTGAGCTAATCACCTTGTTCACCTTTGACTCAGAAACCTCCCTTATGATGAAGACAGGTTGAGTGTCATTCACTAGCACTGAGCCCAAGGAACCAGTGGAGAGGTTCTGTGTCAGTACCCTGACAGAGTCAATAAAGTAGGAATTGAAGGCTATTGCTATTTCGACTGCATCCTGTGTTAGATTGTTATTCACCATGATTTCTAGTCTTTTTGCAGTGTTACTATGGTCTTTCCTTGTTAACTTTTTTAGATTCTCCCATATCAATTTAGAATTGCTTCTCCCATATCAATTTTTTATTTGCTTCACCAATTATGTTAATAAAAAAGTTTGCCTTGGCCTGTCTGATTTCTTTCATCACCTTATTTCTCAACATGGTAAACCTACGTCTGTCATGCTCTAATTTAGATTTTAGGGCTATTTTTAGAGCATAATCTCGTTCTTTCATCAATTTCCAGATTTCTCCATTTAGCCAAGGAAGAGTGCTCTTTTTGCCAGGTTTGGATTTGATTTTCTTTAGGAAGCCATTTATTGTAGTCTGGATTGTGGATAGAAAAACCTGACTATCAGCTTCCACGTCTGTATAGGACAAGAGATCATTCCAGTTTATTCCCTTAATTGCTTTTTCAAAATAGTTTAATTCACTCTTAGGTATTCTGAGTTGATCTGGCTTTCTAACAGTAGAGAGGTTAAACCTGCTCTTAGACAGCTTTCTGGCTATAAGTGTCAGATTATGATCAGACAGCCCAGTAACTATATTGAATGATTTAGTCACTCTCTCTGGTTTATTACTGAACACCAAATCAATCTGTGTTTTAGAGCAACAAGTCACCCTGGTTGGCCCTTTAACTAGCTGTGTAAGGTCAAAGGTATTAGTGATCCGTTTGAGGGTTTTCCTACAACACTTGTCTTCATAATTAATGTTAAAATCTCCCATTAAGATGACCTCTTTCCCAAAATCACATTCCCTAAGCATGGTATTAAACTGATCAAAAAACACACTTTTGGTGGAAGGTGGCCTATACATTCCAATGAGGGTAAAAGACATTTGGAGAGACAGTGTAACGTTCAGGCCAATACATTCTAGTTCATTATCACATGACCACTCAATTTGTTTACATCGGATATGTTCTTTAATGTAAATCATCACACCCCCTCCTCTTCCTTCAATCCTGTCTCTCCTGAAAACATTGTAGCCAGGCACAATCAAAGCAGCATATGGAGAGTTTTTATGGAGCCATGTCTCTGAGAGGCAGAGAAAGTCAAGGTTGGAGTCTGTGAGTAGATGTTGAATTTGATCACTTTTTGGAATGACACTACGAATGTTCAAGTGCCCCCCTAGTAGTCCCTTGGGCTTAGCTCGTGGGTCCCAGATGACTCGAGAGTGATTGACACATTGAAAAAAGTGAAATTTTCTGTGTTTTCTGACGGCTGGGTTTAGGCCGTTTTGTTTCGTTTTGATTAGGGGCAGTTCGGTAGCGCAATTAACAATCCCTCCCGCCTGCACTGGATGCGGGGAACTAATTAAAATAGCTTGCGTACCAGAAGCAGAGTCAGGGATCGCATATAGCGACTCTGGTATGTTTGAAGAGTCAAAATCTATCCTGGAGCCGGGTGAGTCGAGAGAAACCATAGGACCATAGCACTCACCCACCTCCACAGCGGCGACGACCAGTGGACGAGGCCATCCACCGCTCTCCACTCCGGTGCGTATCGCTGGCTCGGTGATATTGGGCCCAGGATTGAGTTGTACATCCCCGGAGAGCAGGAGGGTAGTGAACAGGTAGTTTAACAGTTTCCGATAAATGTTGGACTTGTGTTTGTTACGCCTAAGCGGTTCAGTAGAATAAGGAGCGAGGTAGACTTGGCCATTATTCAGAACATTATGGTATGCTGTGTACTGTCCGCTCCCGTGGAACGGTGAACCAATGTGTTTGGTGTTGATATTCTCCGGTAGTAGACTGATTGTGTCATCCCAGCAAGGACGCACTGAGATTATCAGTAGAGCAGCTACATAACTGACAATCATGGCAGAGTACTGGAGATAAAACACATAATTGCGCTTTAACTCTTTGCATGAGTTACTTAGCTGGGATCGGCGTACACCTGATGGTTTAGATAAAATTACAGCATTCGAATGTCTTCCGTCCGCCATTTTCCTCACCTTTAATGCCAACTTAGCGGCATGGCTGTGGCCAGCTCCCTCCCTGGACCTCTCTCCTTCCCTTCATCCATTTCACACCGAGGCTTGGTTGTTATCGAGGGGGTTTGTTGGAAAGATTTTGGGAATTGCGATAGTTACTGTTGTCATTCACAATGAATGTAAAATATTTACTTTTGTTGACTTTCTGTGTAACGGAAAGAAAATGTGTCTCTTTGAATATGTAACAGACATATTTGGGAAACTGAACGAACTGAATGCAAGCATGCATGGGAAATACAAAAAAGTGATTGACTGAATCAACAAAATCAATTTGACTGTGATCCTGGCTCATTTGACATGCCTGTAAGTGAAATCGAAAAGCTGATCTAGCTGTCATGTGACCGAATGCTGCAGACAATGCATTCACGGGTCACTATGGAGGAGTTTTGGTTCCTGACTGTGCCGTCTCCCTCCGAGCATTAAAACTCATGGTAGGCTGATTCAGTGCTCTCATTTGCATTAAAAACAAATATCAATCCAGGTTGGATGTGACAGGAGAGATGAGGTGTGAACTGTCGACCACCCCCCTTGACTTTGAGAAGCTCTGACGCAACATGCATCATGCACACCCATATCATTAGAGGTGGTGAGATAAGATAAATTATGTTTGGCTGATTTGCAATTGACTGTCATAGCCCCACATTAAAAGTATATGATGGTGAGTTGAGAATGCAATCAGAAATACTGTTAGAACATTTTGCAATTGACTGCCATAGCCCCAATAAAAAATTAAAAAAACCATTGGCTGTTAATTACATATTTTTTTTCAAATGATAGGGGTCGTGAGAATTTTCAGATATCAAAATGTTTACAGAACCCCTTCCCTATTGTGTTGCACCAATGGTTTTGGTGTTACTAGTTAAAATGAGAGAATAAGTTACTCTAGTCTTACTGTAAACAACTTGATCAAGCCTATAGACATGAAAAGCAGTTAACAAAATGATTGCACATTAACGATATGCGTAATACAAGGGGCAAATTGCTCTAAGAAACCTTGTAGGAATATTATCCAGGCCTGTGGCTTTGAAGCATTTAAGCTCTGTTAGCATACTGGCCACGTTGGCTGTTGCTACCTTTTCAAAAGAAAAATAGTTGGCTGAACCCCTAACTCTGCATAATACTTCTTGACTCGGTTGTTTCCAAAACAAACCAGAACTGGTGGGCAGCTTGCTGGCAACAGAGGTAAAAAAAAGAGAGTTGAATTCATTGGCAACCTTTGCTTTTTCATATACCATCTCCCCCCTGATGTTCAGTCCAATAGTTTGTTTTTGGTAGTACTACTACAGCCTAGTTCCTTAAATTATTTCCAAAGCTTTTTAAAGTAATTTTTGTTCTCTGTGATTTTATCAGCAAAGTAACCCCTCTTAGCTTCATCCATCCTGCTCTGTGCTTCATTTCTGTGATGTTTATATTGAAGAAAATCAGGCTGCTCTTGAGAGTTCTTACATGTCTTTAAAGGCCTTATTCCTTGCTTTGATAGATTCTACAATCTCATGATTAAACCAAGGGCTGCTTTACTCTGACCCGTCTAATGGGAGCCATCACATTCACCACATCAAGGAATCTACATTTAAAGGCTTCTCAGGCACTATCAACCCTTACAATATGAAATAGCAAATATACAACCAACTATATAAAGAGAAGACATAAAGAAGAACTCACTTTATTGCTATGTTGTTGAAGTATAGCTTAGAAAGGTACCAGGTACTTTATTGAGAAGTGCTTCATGAGGCTTACAGTAAGAGGCATAACTTTGATTTGAGATATAGAGGGGACAACATCTAGCAGGGGTCTCTGAGTCCTACCCCAGAAAGATGAAACATCCAATGAAACACCTTAGTGCATCTAGTGTCACATCTATTTGAATTATAGAACCTTTGGTTAAAGTGGGATGGGACAAGTCCCCCAGTCCCTAGTAAAAATTACGCCCATGCCTCGGTGTATGACATGTGACTCTTTTGCTCAGTGGTTTGTTAGGAAGACGTCTTTCTGTGTCTACCTCTGATTATACCTGACTGACTGATCCACACGCTAAGTGTACAGTATATACAGTAAGTGTATGTGTTTGTGTATATGAACATAAATCCTTGTTGTGTGTGTGTGTATGCATACATGCAGTTTTCTTTTCTATCAGATTAAGCACAGGGTTTGGCAGGGGAAAGCGATCGATAAGAGTCGCTACATGTGAGCTTGGCCACCATTGGGACCAGTCGAAGCGTAATCATGCCAGATGATGCCAGATCACATGACGCAGTTTGTTGTGGTCTGCAGGGGGATTGGTGCGAGGAATGTCGTGATGAAAAAAACAATGCCCCCATCGTCTCTCATCTAACCTGTCCCCCTCTCCTCAAATCAAAGTAATAGTCAATTGAACTTGCACAGCTCATCGTTCCATCAAAATTGTTAACAGGGTTTCTGAGATTAAGTAAAAAACATCACAATCAGTCAATAATACAATTAAGATCATGTTCTTTTCACATGATAAAAACATTATTTTGCTTGGTACATGACTCCAGAATCTCTTGAAGGATGCTGTTTTCTAAACTCTCCAGGAAATGCTGCTTTGATTGAGTGCAGCCCATAGTCATTTCAGAGCGTATGGTGTGATTCAGAGCTGTACAGCTCTGCCGTCTACATACGCTCAGATCATTAGTTAGAAAAACCCTGGTGAGTACGGGCTGTGTCCCAAATGACACCCTGTTCCCTATAAAGTACACTACTTTTGACCAGAGCCCTTGGTCAAAGTAGTGCACTAAATAGGGAATAGGGTGACATTTGGGATGCATGCTTGTTCTTTTCAGAGCTGTAATAGACGTTGCCTGCCACAGTGGTAAATCATTTAAATGGCTTCTGTTTGGCAGGATAGGTAATTAAATTAGCACACACTGTTATGGACGTGGCATTCATGAGATCATCATGGGGGGCTAGGTGTGTGTATTGCTGTGGAATTGTGTGTGTGTGTGTGTGTGTGTGTGTGTGTGTGTGTGTGGTGGGGCTAGGTGTGTGTGTGTGTGTAGTTGGGCTAGGTGTGTGTGGTGGGGTGGGGGTGGGGGGGGGGGTGTTTATGGATGAAAACAGGTGAATATGTTCATATTGCAGAAACTAAACTGTTCATTTGACTTATTCATGGAGGAAGGAAAGCAGCATTTTTGCTTAAAATACCTGTCTTTACTTGCAATTTTTGACAGCCTGGAATTTCAGGTTTTTGTGTTAATTTTCAGCAAACTCTGAGTTGAAGCCAACTGTGCCTTTTGGGGAAAAAAGGCCAAGCGGCTGGCTAGGGATTGATCTTTGTCAGTTGTTGTGGGCAGCCTCTCTATAGGATACCATTGTTGTTGTTTTGGTTTTATGGTTGTATCTCTTTTAATATCCTGAACTCTGGTTGGAAGTCAAATATTTTAAATTAATATGAGTGTGTGTCGGGTGGGGGAGGTCTGTGGCTGTGCAAAATTAATAATAATAATTTGGTGGGTGCTTACATTTGTACTATTTCACACATGAGGAAGTGTGCATTCACAATTTGTCAATTGGAAATGTGTTTTTTTGCATATCCCAACTCTCCCTGAGACACCGTCGGTGAGTGGGTGTGTGTTTGTGCCTTCCCCTACAAGTAAGTGTGGGTTTCACGTTTGTGTGTGTGTGTGTGTGTGTGTGTGTGCGCATCTGCCTCTGTGTGTGTGCCAACCAATCACACATCCCTAATTATGCCCAAGAGGTTCTATCAAACAACACACACAAACACATTCCTCCCCCCATTGAAAGCCTGTTAGTTGTCAATACCATTTTCTGTGTGAGTGTCACATGGCAGCGGGAAGTGAAGGCTGCCATCTGATAATAAACAGAGACTTGTTGAGCATGACTGAAGGGCCTGCAGTAATAGTTCCCAATCATTCCAGGTACGGCAAGATTTCCGCAGTCTCCCGCTGTCTCTGTGATCATCATGGCGTCTTGTGTGCCGGAAGACGGAATGTGACACTGACGGGGGCCATGTGGAGCGCTGCATGTAAAAGGTTGAGTTGGTTGAGAGCTGCAGATTGAGAGTTAGTATGTGTGTGGTAATGGGTGTGTGTAACAATGACTCACAAACACACACCCTATCACCACACTCCCTATACCCCTAAGGACTGACTGGCACATAGCCACGGTGGTCCCTGGCTCTGGCCCACTTGCTCAGCTCAGCCTAGCTGAGGATCTCCCCCTTAGGCTGAGTGTGGCAGGGGAGAGGTGCTGACCCCTCTCTGGAGAGTGATCCATCAAGGCATTACCTCAGCTGATGGACCTCTTACCCTGACCAGCCCCCCTTGCCGCCCGTCTTGTGTCTACGGTTGTACAATTATGGTAACTTTCTTAGAGGCCTTGTGGTTAGAGTGAGATGAAAGGTTAGGAGTTTAATCTCCTGCCGAGTCATACTAAAACTGTAAAAATGAGACCCAAAGAGGCACTTTTTGGCCCTCAGCATTAAGGAGATAGATTGGTGGTAAAAGGTGCTAAGGGTCTGTTAGAGACCGGCGTCCTGTCCAGGGGGTATACTGGTAAATCAAGCTGTCTCACACAGAAACAGAAGACATGCTTCTGCTCCTATGAGCTACTTGAAACACATAGACATTGACATATGTCGTGACGTGACTATCATTAATGTGATGACTGTTATTTCATTGAATAATTAACTCTGTTTAATTATTACGTGATTAAATTAATCATGTAACAATTAACTCATTAGCAATCCTGGGGCACCACAGAAAAGGTTTGTTGAATGAGTTACCTTTTCCCGAATTAACCCGAATTAATTAAATATATCAGAATATATAGTTGTCATCCGTTAATCATTATTACTTCATACCAGTCTCATTCTGATGTCGTTGAACTTGTAAATCTACACAAACCCTAGTCTAAATGATGATTCAGCGATACACAATTGGCTTAATTATTTATTTACTAACTAACCACACAGGAATACATAACACACACAGTATAGGTTGAATTGATTACTAACGTAATGTAATGAAAAGTCCCTAGTGGACTAACCCGATATGATGGCTTGTTACACAATGGAAACGGGTGGGGAAAGAAAGAGCGGGAGACAGAGAGGGGACCCATCGTATATACAGTTGGAAATCTATACTCATGGGAATGTGAATACTTTGCACATGAACGACCGCTCATTCGAAAATAATTGCAATGTATATATTTACGCTTGTATGTCTTTGTCGTTTCTCTATTGAAATCGCCCGGTCCATCTATGGGGAGTTGTTCGACAGAAGTCTCTGGTTTGGCCACTAGAGGTCACAATGTCCTTTGTAGTTGCATTAGGCCTCTTTGTCTTGGAGTAATCGTTAGGATGGATCCTTCAGATGTACCACACGGTGGTGAGAGGGAAATGTTCTTCCCCTCTCGCCTTCGTTAGACTCGATTCTTCAAATGTTACACACGCGGTGGTCTTTGGTTGAGTTTACCAAAGTACTTAAACAGCTGCAGACTGAATGTTCCAATGTAGTCTTTATATTCTTCACTTGAGAGTTTGAGTTACCATTTTTGGTCTGGAAGTTTTAAACCATTTCAAAGTGTGGATGATCCTCACATTCTCAATGGTTGATTATTCAGGGTACAGCTAGGACCATTTTACACACCGGCATGTTTTGGTCTTTAGAGATTTTCTTCTTCACTCATGTGGAGTTTCTAACCATTTTGTCCTTTATAAGCACTCTGGCAAAAGGGGCGTTTCATCCTTTTGGCATAATGTCTGAGCTCATGTGGGTGTGGTTACTGACTGGGTAAAACTTTACATGACAAAAATGATCTCATTTAGAAGTTCCAAATCACATTGCTATCTTTTCACAAATAGTTTCATATTTAATTATATACGTTTTACAGATGTAAATTTGAAAACTGGGACATAAACATTTGTAGAGTTACCGTTATCTTGCTAAACTATCTTTAATGACATCACAAAACAAATTATATGACATGATTATTGTTTGGATCCCCACCAACCAATTACCACCTTTATCTTATAAATATTGTTTCATTATCCACTTTTGAATGTTGGAGTTTGTGGCAGATTCTCTCAACACAATTGTTACGCACGCCTCTTGGAGGAGGGAACGCAACACCCTGCTACACTCAACTCCCCGTGGAGTGAAATAGGTATGTGACTGTAGGTCCAGGTAAGGACGACAGAGGCAGATAATATTACCGTTTACAGGGAATTTATTCTTCCTTCAAATGGTAATTTGGGGAAAAGAGGCTGGACAGAACCAAAGCAAACAAAGTAAAAGTTAAAGAGCCCCCTCTCCTACCTACCCACTACTTACTTATTCTTAACGCCTCCTGGCATGCTAACCAAAATACAGGGGGGGTGGTCCGCCCAGGTCTTACCTAGTGTGCATAGACAGAGTACATACTATGGGTATATGTATGCCCGCAGGCCTCTTGCTAAACACTCCCAAGGTGCCTTCCCCTTCCCCCCTGGGAACAAAAACAGAATAATTACTAACGTAAAATTAACAATTTCAATAATAGAAAACAGAGTCCTTTTGACATACACATACCTCTGCAGGACCAGCTACAAAATACTTTACAACAAATTATACAGACCAAAAACGAAACACAGGACATACAAAGAAGCTCTCTTTTTCCTAACAAAGGAACACTGGTTTTTCAAGCTGCAGAAGGAGTCGGTAATTATAGACAGTTGTATCCCCTGACGAGAGGGCGGGGTCAGAGCACCAATCTGCAATGGGGCCGACCAATCAGCTGCTTGGAATTCAGGAAGCCATCCTGAAACACACACAAACAAACCCAAAACAGCACAGAAACTGGGGAACGTAACATACATCAGATTCCTTTGTTTAATACTGCAGGACCAGAGAGAGAAAGTTTACGACCGGTCGTTAAAGTCATAGGACCGGCTCACTTCCCCTCCCTGCCTCTCTGGTGGGAGAGAGGGGGGTCTCTCTTTGACCATTTACCCAGGAGGGAAATTCATAACACAAAGAACACACACACAGGTGTATAAGCAGTGAAACACACTGTGTCAACACACATTCGAAATCATACTTGACCACATTTCACGTGTTTACTCATTTGCCAAATCTACTCTGCTGAAGAGAAATTGAACCTAAACAAGTCTGACCAGAAATGCTATGGTACAGATAAGTAATTCTTAGTGCAGATATGTTTGCATCACCATACAGTACTTTTGGTTGTGGAGCTGTCTATGCCCTGAAGAATATGATGGAACATTTGTGTAATAACACATGAATTACACATTAATAGCATGTATTAGACATTATTTTGCATATATCATGCAGCTGCTACATGATACACAGTTCGTGATGGGGGTTTCAAAGCACATTAGTGTATAATTCTTGTTTTGGTGCATTTACAGATGAATAGCAATGGTATGTATCATCGAGATGAGAGAACATGCTGCGGGGTAGAAAAAAGTGAGTTTAAGAGATCAATTGGATGGATTGGAGAGATTCTACAGAGGTTGAGTGTGTGTCTGTGTGTGCATGCATGCGCACGCGTGTGTGTGTGTGAAAAAGAGATAGTGAGTAGAGGGTTTTCTGGAGAGGGTGTGTATGCGTATGAGTGAGAAAGAGAGAGTTGGATGGGATTGGAGAGAATCCGATGCGTTTGGTTGCATTTATGTGCAAGCGTGAGGGACAGAGGAAGACCTTTTTTTTTACCTTTATTTAACTAAGCAAGTCAGTTAAGAACAAGTTATGATTTACAATGACAGCCTAGAAACAGTGGGTTAACTGCCTTGTTCAGGGGCAGGATGACATATTTTTACCTTGTCAGCTCAGGGATTTGATCTAGCAACCTTCTGGTTACTAGTCCAACGCTCTAACCACTAGACTACCTGCTGCCCCAAGGTATTAGGTGAAGGTATTACCACTGTGTCTTCTCCTAATGTAACTTAATCAAGTAGATTTCCCTGCCTCCAGGGATGCGCTCCACAGGATTTCAAAAGCCATTCTCGGGGGAATTATCAACACGCAACATCTCTTCGCATTTTCCCTCATCCTCCTCCTCTCCCATTCCCATTAAAATGACCATGCCGGCGTTCCTTGGCCTGGGATCTGTTGCTGTGAGGGATTTGCAGGGGCCCTCTGGTGTGTTTCCGGCTCGGAGGTTCCACTAATTTATGGATTCATTCCTTTTTGTCTCAACTACAAAGGCTGTGGTGTCCCAATTCTTTATACATTTCCTGGTTGTTGGATCTCGCTCCCGCTTCCCCCTTAGTTGAGCCACTATCATTGCTCATTTGTCAGTCCCACTGCATGCGAATGGTCTTCTAATGCGGTTTGTCCCCATCAATGTTTCAAATTAACATTTAAATGGACGTATAGGCAACGCTTGTGACCGAAGCCAGTACAATCTAGACTGTTCCATGATCTTCCTTTGTTGTCACATTGCACTTTGCTTTGATAGGGAAATGGTCTGAACTCATTTCATGTTTAAAAAAGCCTCTACTTTTTCCATTCTCAGCTCAAAATCAATGAGAGGGTGGTAGGGTAAAGTTTTGCACAACTACTTTGGGATTCGCACTTGGCTAATCTAAGCCAAACCTAGGCCAGGCAAGAATATTACCTATTGATTTTTTTGCAGTTTGTAGCTAAAGTAAAATGATACAGAAATAAGCCTCTCCTTGGTCCTATTCCCACCATTCTCTGGCCGAGTGCAAGGCATATTGACCTACCGGCCTGGCACTGCCGACAGCCTATATGGCATCTCTCACGGAATTAAGGAAACAGTGTTGACACTCGCCTCCATCAGCAAATGCGATAAACAACGCTGCTAAATCAGTTAGGCCGGCGCTAGCCCCCTCAGGCAAATGCTGCACTGGCTAACCCTCTTTAAATCCCTGTTAAAAACTCTGTTGACTCCCTGGCAGATTTTGCATGTTAATAGTCTCTACCCTCCTTTTTCCTCCACCTCCTCCACCTCACTTCCACTCAGGCACGTACACACACTGATCCATAAAACACAGGCATGAATTTGAGTAATGAAAATGAAAACAGTTGATGTGCTGTCGGTTCATTGGACAGTATACGTAAACTCCCTTATGTTCTAGCTATACCTGTTACTTTCTTTACCCTTTTTTCTCTCTCTTTCTAAGTTAATCATAAAGTATAACTCTGCTGGAACTTGTCTGTTTATTGCAAGGCAATTTGGTTTATGTCATAATTTTTGGATACTTTATGTATTACAGTTGAAGTCGGAAGTTTACACAGGCTTTTGCAGTTCTGCCCACACATTTTCTATGGGATTGAGGTCAGGGCTTTGTGATGGCCACTCCATTACCTTGACTTTGTTGTCCTTAAGCCATTTTGCCACAACTTTGGAAGTATGGTTGGGGTCATTGTCCATTTGGAATACCCATTTGAGACCAAGCTTTAACTTCCTGACTGATATCTTGAGATGTTGCTTCAATATACCAACATAATTTTCCTCCCTCATGATGCCATCTATTTTGTAAAGTGCACCAGTCCCTCCTGCAGCAAAGCACCCCCACAACACGATGCTGCCACCCCAGTGCTTGATGGTTGGGATGGTGTTCTTCGGCTTGCAAGCATCCCCCTTTTTCCTCCTAACATAATGATGGTCATTATGGCAAAATTGTTCTATTTGTGTTTCATCAGACCAGAGGACATTTCTTCAAAAAGTACGATCTTTGTTCTCATGTGCAGTTGCAAACCGTAGTCTGGCTTTTTTAATGGTGGTTTTGGAGCAGTGTCTTCTTCCTTGCTGAGCGGCCTTTCAGGTTAAGTCGATATAGGACTCGTTTTACTCTGGAAATAGATACTTTTGTACCTGTTTCCTCCACATCTTCAGAAGGTCCTTTTCTGTTGTTCTGGAATTGATTTGCACTTTTTGCACCAAGTACATTCATCTCTAGGAGACAGAACGCTTCTCCTTCCTGAGCGGTATGACGGCTGCGTGGTCCCATGGTGTTTATACTTGCGTACTATTGTTTGTACAGATGAGCGTGGTACCTTCAGGCGTTTGGAAATTGCTCTCAAGGATGAACCAGACTTGTGGAGGTCTACATTTCTGAGTTCTTGGCTGATTTCTTTTGATTGTCAAGCAAAGAGGCACTGAGTTTGAAGGTAGGCCTGGAAATACATCCACAGATAAACCTCCAATTGACTCAAATTATGTCAATTAGCCTATTAGAAGCTTTTACGGTAAAAGCACACATTGCAATTATGTTAGGTCAGCGCCTAGCCACAGAAAAACATACAGCCATTTTCCAACCGAGGAGAGATGTCACAAAACTTAGAAATGGTGTTATAAATATTCACTTACCTTTGATGATCTTCATTGGAATTCACTCCCAGGAATCCCAGTTCCAAAATAATTGTTTGTTTTGTTCAATTAAGTCCATAATTTATGTCCAAATACCTCCTTTTTAGTCGTGCGTTTAGTCCAGTAATCCAAATGTACAACGCGCGAGCACTAAGGCCAGACGAAAAGTCAAAAAGTTACATTACAGTTCGTAGAAACATGTCAAACGATGTATATAATCAATCTTTAGGATGTTTTTATCATAAATCTTCAATAATATTCCAACCGGACTATTCCTTTGTCTTTAGAAATGATAGAGAACGCAGCTCGCTCTCAAAGCCGCGCGCGTGAGACTTAGCTCATGGCATTCTGCCAGACACCTGGTTCAAACAGCTCTTATGCGCGCCCCCTTCACAGTAGAAGCCTGAAACAAGGTTGTAACGACTGTTAACATCTAGTGGAAGCCTTAGTAAGTGCAATCTGACCCCGTTTACACTGTATATTGGATAGGCAAAGACTTGAAAACATACAAACCTCAGATTTCCTACTTCCTGGTTGGATATTGTCTCAGGTTTTTTGCCTGCCATATGAGTTCAGTTATACTCACAGACATGATTCAAACAGTTTTTAGAGAGTGTTTTCTATCGAAATCTACAATCTATATGCATATTCTAGCTTCTGTGCCTGAGTAGCACGCAGTTTACTCTGGGCACCTTATTCATCCAAGCTACTCAATACTGCCCCCCAGTCCCAAAGAAGTTAAACACTGTTTCCCATGATTTTTCAATGAACCATAAACAATTACTGAACATGCACCTGTGGAATGGTCGTTAAGACACTAAGAGCTTACAGACGGTAGGCAATTAAGTTCACAGTTATGAAAACGTAGGACACTAAAGAAGCCTTTCTACTGACTCTGAAAAACACCAAAAGAAAGATGCCCAGTGTCCCTGCTCATCTGCGTGAACATGCTTTAGGCATGCAGCAAGGAGGCATGAGGACTGCAGATGTGGCCAGGGCAATAAATTGCAATGTCTGTACTGTGAGACGCCTAAGACAGCTCTACAGGGAGACAAGATAGACAGCTGACTGTCCTTGCAGCGGCATACCACGTGTAACAACCTCTGC
Source organism: Salvelinus alpinus (assembly GCF_045679555.1). Lineage (NCBI taxonomy): Eukaryota > Metazoa > Chordata > Actinopteri > Salmoniformes > Salmonidae > Salvelinus > Salvelinus alpinus. Next base: position 673,316 of record NC_092118.1, on the reverse strand, counting down.
ACAGGATCGGTACATCCGAAAATCACACCTGCGAGACAGGTACAGGATGGCAACAACAACTGCCTGAGTTACACCAGGAATGCGCAATAGGCTGAGAGAGGCTGGACTGAGGGCAGTTCCTCACCAGACATCACCGGCCTATGGGCACACACCCACTGTCGCGGGACCAGACAGGATTGGCAAAAAGTGCTTTTCACTGACGAGTCGCTGTCTTGTCTCACCAGGGGTGATGGTCGGATTCGCGTTTATCGTCAAAGGAATGAGCGTTACACCGAGGCCTGCACTCTGGAGCGGGATCAATTAGGAGGTGGCGGGTCCGTCTGGGGCAGTGTGTCACAGCATCATCGGACTGAGCTTGTTGTCATTGCAGGCAATCTCAATGCTGTGTATTACAGGAAAGACATCCTCCTCCCTCATGTGGTATCCTTCCTGCAGGCTCATCCTGACATGACCCTCCAGTATGACAATGCCACCAGCCATACTGCTCGTTCTGTGTGTGATTTCCTGCAAGACAGAAATGTCAGTGCTCTGCCATGGCCAGTGAATAGCCCAGATCTCAATCCCATTGAGCACATCTGGAACCTGTTGGATCGGAGGGTGAGGGCTAGGGCCATTCCCCCCTGAAATGTCCGGGAACTTGCAGGTGCATTGGTGGAAGAGTGGGGTAACATCTCACAGCAAGAACTGGCAAATCTGGTGCAGTCCATGAGGAGATGCACTGCAGTACTTAATGCAGCTGGTGGCCACACCAGATACGGACTGTTACTTTTGATTTTGTATATATATTTTTATTACTCTATTTCCCATGCAGGTACAGTTCAAGAGAATATTAGTCTGTTTGTCGATTACTCTCACATTGAACACTACTGTTGGTTTTCATAATGGGGTCCCACTGAACTTCCAGCCATCCAGTTTTTTGTACTACTCATCATAAATTACATCTGAATTCTGACAGATAACAGCTTGGGTTAGAGTGATGACATTTGACCTTTAACATTCGATCTACTGTGGGTGGGAATGTGCTCTATACATGGGTCCGTTATTTAACATTGTTGATCTACCATGAACAAACACAGGAGTAGGCTGGACAATAGAACAAGTCAAAATTCACCCAAAACTGAAAATGGCTAAAGAACATTGGCTAAGCTGGAACACTAGTGTGAGCCCATTGCAAATTATTGGAATCAAACGTTCGCAGAGCCTGTTTTGACTGGAGTGATGCTTATAATTTCATTTAGCCTAAATGGCACCAAAAAATGTATCCCTTTTTATTTTACCACTACAATCTGTTCTTAGGACGAAACTGAAAAATAACAACTCGTGTAGAAAGTAAACGTCCACATCTCGATAGTGCCAAGTGTGCTTATGTCAGCATAACGAGGAAGTAGTAAAAAAAGGGCAACTTCTGACTATTTCTGGTCTAGCGTTTGATGACAACAAGATACACTGCCCAGTCTTATATAATTAGAAAGAGAATATTCCCATGATTAAAATGGTGTCCGACTTGAAAAATATCTACATTTACACATTGCGAGATATTTGGCGAAATATAAGAGCATGCCTCTCCATAGGAAAACGATGGGGGGAGCTCAGCGTTCCATTGGCAAAAAGTATTTCGGGCTAGAGTTTGATGACAACGGAATACACTGCCCTGTTTTACATAATTAGAAAGAGTAGATTCTTATGATTAAAATCGTATCCAATTTTTAAAACTCCAAATTTACACATTGCAAGATATTTGGCGAAATAGACAGACATACGTATATTTCCCTATAGTAATGGGATGACCTCAGAGTTCCATGAGTAATTTTTTGTTGTTTACATTTGAACTATAAACAATGTGGGCAGGTCTCCATTGCCAACAATAGCAAAGCAGGCATTGTGTTAGTTAGGAAGGCAAGTTGGTACCACGGTGCTCAATAGAACTAATAGGAGCTGGCAGGGTGAAAAAAGCACAAAAATAAGGCTTACTTGACACAATGAACTAGTTTTTAATCAGAAAAAATCATTATTAAAAATGGCATGTGTCCAGCCTAACAGGAGATAATCCCTCATAAACACTGTAGTATGATATAACCTGTACCAAGGCAAATTGGACAATTATCACAATTGAGCTTGATGCATAACAATGGGTGCACTAAAACACAAAAAAAAGAGTACACATTGGAACCAATGCAAATACAGTGTATGAAACACAGTTTAACAAATAAGTCCGGCAATGGCAGAAAATGATTTCCAAGAGATGCATACATGAATTAAAAGGAAGCTGAGTTGCTTCCTTCTGGGACAAAAGATCAATGGTTGGCCTCTTTCTCTGAACTATGCTCGACAAGCTGACTTTAGGTTAAAGAGCAATGAAAATGTATGCCTTCATGTATGTATGTCTTTAGGTCTCAGGCAAGGTTACATAGCATGCGAGAATAGTTCACAAACCACCTGTACAGTATATGCTCATGTGAGCTAAAATGTTGCCGTAATGTATGGCCGCCATTTTGCGAGATCCGACCCAACTAGATCCCTGTTACTCTACCCACAAACAAGCATACAAGGCCGTCCCTGTCCGCTATTCGTCAAGTCAGATCATGACTCTTTATTCCTGCTTACAAGCAGAAGCTCAAACAGAAAGTACCCGTGACTCACTCCGTTGATAAATGGTCATCAGAATCAGAGATTATGCTACAGAACTGCTTTGCTAGCACTCATTGGAATATGTAGAGACTCTGCCGATAACATCGACAAGATAACCACTTCCGTCACCGGCTTCATTAGGAAATGCATTGACGACATTGTGCCCACAGTTGTTCACTGCTTCCCCAATCAAAAGTCCTGGATTAACACAGAGGTTGGCATTAAAATAAAGGACAGGGCTACCGCATATAGGGGTTTCTTAGACAACCCTGAGGCTACGGCTGAGGACAGGAACAAGTACAAGAAGTCCCACTACGACCTCCACAGAGTCATCAAATGAGCAAAAGGACTATATAGGAATAAGGTGGAATCATATTACACAGGCTCCGATGCACGCCGCACGATAATTCTCGTTAGTTATTGTCACAGCTGTGTATACCCCCTCAAGCAGACACCATGAAGGCCCTCAATGAACTTCACTGGACTCTATGTAAACTGGAAACTATATATCCTGAGGCTGCATTTACTGTAGCTGGGGATTTTTAACAAAGCAAATTTGAAAACAAGGCCACATAAATTCTATCAGCATATTGATTGCAGCGCTCATGTGGGCAACACACTGGACCACTGCTACTCTAACATCTGCAATGCATACAAGGCCCTCCCTTGCCTTCCCTTCGGCAAATACGACCATGACTCCATCTTGCTCCTACCGTCCTATAGGCAGAAACTCAAACAGGATGTACCCGTGACTAGAACCATTCAATGCTGGTCTGACCATTCGTAATCCACGCTTCAAGATTGTTTTGATCACACGGACAGGGAAATATTCCGGGCAGCCTCAGAGAATAACATTGATCTATATGCTGACTAGGTGAGTGAGTTTATGAGGAAGTGTATTGGAGATGTTATATCCACTGTGACTTAAAACCTACCCTAACCAAAAACCATTAATGGATGGCGGCATTCGCGCAAAACTGAGCCCGAACCATCACATTTAACCATGGAAAGACGACTGTGAATATGGCAGAATATAAACAGTGTAGTTATTCCCTCTGCAAGGCAATCAAACAAGCAAAATGTCGGTATAGTGACAAAGTGGAGTCGCAAATCAATGGCTCAGACACGAGACGTATGTGGCATTGTCTACAGGAAATTACGGATTACAAAAAGAAAACCAGCCACGTCACAGACACCAACGTATTGCTTCCAGACAAACTAAACATCTTCTTTGCCCGCTTTGAGGATAATACAGTGCCACCGACACTAACAAGGACTGCAGGCCCCGCCTCTCCTTCTCCGTGGCCGACGTGAGTAAGACATTTAAATGCGTTAACCCTCGCAAGGCTGATGGCCCAAACATCCCTAGCCGCGTCCTCAGAGCATGTGCAGACCAGCTGGCTGGTGTGTTTTACAGACATATTCGATCGTTCCCTATCCCAGTCTGCTGTCCCCACATGCTTCACGGTGGCCATCATTGTTCCTGTAGCCAAGAAGGCAAAGCTAACTGAACTAAATGACTGTCGCCCCGTAGCCCTGACTTCTGTCATCATGAAGTGCTTTGAGAGATTAGTCAGGGATCATAACAACTCCACCTTACCTGCCACCCTAAACCCACTTCAGTTTGCATCCTGCCACAACAGGACCACTCCGCACACTGCCTTATCCCATCTGGACAAGAGGAATACCTATATAAGAATGCTGTTCATTGATTACAGCTCAGCATTCAACACCATAGTACCATCCAAGCTAATCATTAAGCTGGAGGCCCTTGGTCTCAACCCCACCCTGTGCAAAAGGGTCCTGGACTTTCTGATAGGCCGCCCACCTGAAGGTAGGAAACAACATATCCACTTCGCTGACCCTCAACACTGGAGGCCCACAAGGGCGCGTGCTCAGCCCCCTCCTGTACTCCCGGTTCACTAATGACTGCCTGGCCATGCACACCTCCAACTCAATCATAATGTTTGCAGAAGAAACAAGAGTAGTGGGCCTACGAGACAGCCTACAGGGAGCAGGTGAGGGCACTTGAAGTGTGGTGTCAGGAAAACATCTTCTCACTCAACATCAACAAAACAAAGGAGATGATCGTGGACTTCAGGAAACAACAGAGGGAGCACCCCCCTATCCACATCGAAGGGACAGTAGTGGAGAAGGTGGAAAGTTCCACGGCATACACATCACAGACGAACTGAAATGGTTCACCCACACAGACAGTGTGGTGAAGAAGGCGCAGCAGCGCCTCTTCAACCTCAGGAGGCTGAATAAATTTGGCCTGTCACCTAAACTCGGACAAACTTTTACAGATGCACAATTGAGAGAGTCATGTCGGGCTGTATAACCACCTGGTACGGCAACTGCACCACCCTCAACCGCATGGCTCTCCAGACGGTGGTGCGGTCTGCACAACGCATCACCTGAGGCAAACTACCTGCCCTCCAGGACACCTACAGCACCCGATGTCACAGGAAGGCCAAATAGATCATCAAGGACAGCAACCACCTGAGCCACTGCCTGTTCACCCCGCTACCATCCAGAAGGCGAGGTCAGTACAGGTGCATCAAAACTGAGACCGAGAGACTGAAAAACAGCTTAAAATCCTCTCTAGGATTTTAAACTGACATATTCCTCTCAGGTGGGATGCGATCAACATCCAGTTAAAGGGCAGGGCGTCAAATCAAACTACAGAATTTTAAATATTTAACATTCTTGAAAATACACATGCAATGTCAAATTAAAGCTTGACTTCTTGTTAATCCAGCCACGGTGTCAGATTTCAATAAGGCTTTATGGCGAAAGCAAACCATGCCATTATCTGAGGACAGCACCCCAAACAAACAAACACAGACAATCATATTTCATCCCGCCAGGCGCGACACAAATCTCAGAAATAACGATATAATTCATGCCTTACCTTTGAAGAGCTTCTTCTGTTGGCACTCCGATATGTCCCATAAACATCACAAATGGTCCTTTTGTTCAATTAATTCCGTCCATATATATCCAAAATGTCCATTTATTTGGCGCGTTTGATCCAGAAAAACTGGTTCAAACTCGCGCAACATGACTACAAGATATTGAATAAGTTACCTGTAGTCTTTGTCCAAACATTTCAAACAACTTTCCTATTACAACTTTAGGTATTTTTTAACGTAAATAATCAATCAAATTTAAGACGGGATAAACTGCGTTCAATACCGAACGAAAACAAAGTGGAGTGTGCTTTCAGGTCACGCACCTCTAACAAACAGTACACTTCACTCGACCCTCAGTCTGAACTGCCCTACTTCTTTATTACACAAAGGAAAAACATCAACCAATTTCTAAATACCCAGAGGATCAGTGGGGAAGATGGGCAACACCTGGAGGGGGTGGAGACAAGCACATGGACAAGTGAAACAGATCAGGGCGTGACAGAAATGCTTGTGCTTCTAGGTCCAACAGTGAAGTAATATCTAACATGTAATCTAACAGTTCCCTAACATCTACCTAATACACACAAATCTAAAGGGATTGAATAAGAATATATACATATAAATATATGGATGAGCGATAGCCGAGCGGCATAGGCAAGATGCAATAGATTGTACAAGATACAGTATGTATATGTACATCAGATGAGTAATGTGAGATATGTAAACATTATTAAAGTGCCATTGTTTAACTTCTCTAGGGTACGTGAGACGTTAGAATTTCTAAAGTAAACTGCCTGATACTCAGGCCCAGAAGCTAGGATATGCATATTATTAGTATATTTGGATAGAAAACACTCAAAACTGTTTGAATGATGTCTGTGAGTATAACAGAACTTATTTGGCAGGTGAAACCCTGAGGATAAACCATTTCTCGTTTGTTCAAGCCTACCTGAGTTTTGTGTCTCAGCTCCTGCTTTTTCCAGTTTCTCTTTTCTCGTCTTCCAGGTTTTTTACCCTTGCCTGTCCTGACCGTGTACCCGCCCGCCTGACCACTCTGCCTGTCCCTGAACCTGCCTGCCGTCTTGTACCTTTGCTCCACCTCTGGATTACCGACCTCTGCCTGACCTGACCCTGAGCCTGCCTGCCGTCTGGTGCCTTGGCCTCTACTCTTGATTATCGACCCCGGCCTGCCTTGACCTGTCATTTGCCTGCCCCTGTTGTTACAATAAACATTGTTACTTCACACAATCTCTACTTGGGTCTTACCTTGATTCCTGATAGTACAAACTGGCCATGACTGACCCAGCAGACTTGTACCAGCTCCGCAACGCCATCTCCTCCCAAGGAGCCACCATTGTTTAGGCACGAGGAGTTGCTTCGCGGTCTGATGGAAGAGTTCCAGGCCGTGACCGAATGTCACAACCTAGCCTTGGATGCATTGCGAGAGAAATTCCGTGGGTTGCCTACTAGGCAGCCTACCATGATTGTAACCTCCAAGCCCCTCTGTAACCCGGCTGGTAGCAGTGCCGTTACCCATGGTTTCCCGGGAACCCCGTTTACCTCCCCCAGAGCGCTACGATGGAGATTACAGGACCTGCTGGGACTTTCTCTCCCAGTGCTCCCTTGTTTTCGAGCTGCAGCCTTCTTCATTCCCCTCAGACCCCTCAAAGATAGCGTAGATTATTACGCTGATGTCCGGGAGGGTACTCGCCTGTGCCACAGTGGTGTGTGAGCAACAATCTGTCATCTGCCTCAGTCTGGAGGTATTCATGGTGGAGGTGAGAAAAGTTTTAGAGGCTCCAGTGTCCGGGAGAGAGGCTGCCCGGAAGTTACTGCAGCTTCGGCAGGACAGCCTCAGTGTGGCAGGCTTTGCGTTGGAGTTCGCACGCTAGCAGCGGAGGGTACAGTGGCGGATTGTGGGCATGCGCATGTCACAGAGAAATGCAAACACCAGCTGGTTGACAGAGAGCTGGGCCATCTCTATGTGCTTGCTGATGTCCTCCTCCCACTGGAACATCCAACTACTCCTCTATGTGATGTCAGAGTAGACCACCATTGTCCCCTGGAACATTCGGATGGATTACCTCCAAATCAGCTTGCATCTGACGCACCAGGGCTGTCCCCTTTGTGTGTCCCAAGTCGTTTGTCCAGAGGTGGATGACTATGATGTGTTCACAGTCACACCTCGCCTTCGCACAAGAGAATATTTCAGAATCCTTCTACTGAGAACCGCTCATCCATATTTCATGCTCCTGAAGTCATAAAGCCAGCTACATTGTGTAATCACAAAGTAAATATTTGCTTCAGTCTTTGTTTCCTTGCATTCCCATTTTGCTTTGAGCAACCATCAGTAGGATTATGAGCTGGGATCTTATTAATAAATAAAACATTGTGAGGGATCACAAGGAGAGCATGTGTTAAGCTGTATTATAATGTTGTATAATAATGTTGAATAATCCCCTTCCGGTGTAAAAACCATGGATATTAAAAACAAAAAACGATGTTTGAAGTGAAATAGGCATAGGACTGAAGCCGAAAAAGAAAGGAAATTCACATGAGCACCACAAGGCCAATTCCACGCAAGGTTTTACAACACACAACTTTGACCTACTACAGTAGCTACACTGTATATACTGTACACATGTATGTGACACCCTTCAAATTAGTGGGATTTGGCTATTTCAGCCAGACCCGTTGCTGACAGGTGTATAAACACGAGCAAACAGCCATGCAATCTCCATAGACAAACATTGTCAGTGGAATGGTTTTGAAAATTTCAGTGACTTTCAATGTGGCACCGTCATAGGAAGCCACCTTTCCAACAAGTCAGTTCGTAAAATTTCTGCCCTGCTGGTCAACATTAAGTGCTGTTATATTTGAAGTGGAAACGTCTAGGAGTAACAACTGATCAGCCGTGAAGTGGTAAGCCACACAAGCTCACAGAACACAGAACGATTGCTGTAGAGCGTAAATATTGTATGTCATCGGTTGCATCACTCACTACGGAGTTCCAAAATGTCTCAGAAGCAACATCAGCACAAGAACTGTTCTTCGGGAGCTTCATGAAATAGATTTCCATGGCCGAGCAGCCAAATCAAATTATTTTTGTCAAATAAACATGGTTAGCAGATGTTAATGCGAGTGTAGAGAAATGCTTGTGCTTCTTGTTCTGACCATGCAGTAATATCTAACAAGTAATCTAACCTAACAATTTCACAACAGCTACCTTATACACACAAGTGTAAAGGAATTAATAAGAATATGTACATAAAAATATATGAATGAGCGATGGCCGAACGGCATAGGCAAGATGCAGTAGATGGTATAGAGTACAGTATATACATGAGATGAGATGATGAGATCATGAGATGAGTAATGTAGGGTATGTAAACATTATATAAAGTGGCATTGTTAAAAGTGCATAGTGATACATTTATTTAATAAATTTTTTCATTATTAAAGTGGCTAGAGATGAGTCAGTATGTTGGCAGCAGCCACTCAATGTTAGTGATGGCTGTTTCACCTGTCTAGGACGGAACCCCGTTCCGCTAGCGGATCCCCTCGCCAACATCCAATGAAATTGCAGGGCACCAAATTCAATCAACAGAAACCTCATAATTGCATTTTCTCAAACATACAAGTAATAGACACCATTTTAACGATAAAATTCTCGTTAATCCAACCACAGTGTCCGATTTCAAAAAAGCTTTTAGGCGAAAGCAGAAAATATCATTATGTTAGGTCAGCAACTAGTCACAGAAAGCATACAGCGATTTTCCAACCAAAGAGAGGAGTCACAAAAAGCAGAAATATTTATAAAATGATTCACTAACCTTTGATATTCTTCATCAGATGACACTCCCGGGACAACATGTTACACAATACATGTATATTTTTTTCGATCAAGTTCATATTTATATCCAGATAAAAAAAAAAAATAAAATTTACGGAAAAAGCACACCATGCTATAATCTGAGTACAGCGCTCAGAGCCTAACACAACCCAAGAAGATATCTGCCATGTTGGAGCCAACATAAGTCAGAAATAGCATTCTAAATATTCACTTACTTTTGATGATCTTCATCAGAATGCACTCCCAGGAATCCCAGTTCCATAATAAATGTTTGATTTGTTCCATAAAGTTCATCATTTATGTCCAAATACCTCCTTTTGTTAGCGCGTTTGGTAAACAAATCCAAACTCACGACGCGCGTTGCAAGTCCAGCGGAAACATCGGACGAAAAGTCAAAAAAGTTATATTACATGTCGTAGAAACATGTCAAACTAAGTATAAAATCAATCTTTAGGATGTTTTTAACATAAATCTTCAATAATGTTCCAACCGGAGATTTCCTTTGTCTTCAGAAACGCAAATGGAACGGGAGCTACCTCTCATGTGAATGCGCATGACCAGGTCCTGGCTGCTGGCAGATCTCTGACTCATTCCCCTCTCATTCCCCCCTCCTTTATATTAGAAGCATCAGACAAGGTTCTAAAGACTGTTGACATCTAGTGGAAGTCTTAGGAAGTGCAACATGACCCATATCCCACTGTATCTTCAATAGGGGCTGAGTTGAAAAACCACCAATCTCAGATTTCCCACTTCCTGGTTGGATTTTTTTCTCAGGTTTTTGCCTGCCATATGATTTCTGTTATACTCAGACATCATTCAAACAGTTTTAGAATCTTCAGAGTGTTTTCTATCCAAAACTACTAATAGTTTGCATATACAGTGGGGAGAACTATCAAAAAGAGGTATTTGATACACTGCCGATTTTGCAGGTTTTCCTACTTACAAAGCATGTAGAGGTCTGTCATTTTTATCATAGGTACACTTCAACTGTGAGAGACGGAATCTAAAACAAAAATATAGAAAATCACATTGTATGATTTTTAAGTAATTAATTTGCATTTTATTGCATCAGATAAGTATTTGATACATCAGATAAGCAAAACTTAATATTTGGTACAGAAACCTTTGTTTGCAATTACAGAGATCATACGTTTCCTTTAGTTCTTGACCAGGTTTGCACACACTGCAGCAGGGATTTTGGCCCACTCCTCCATACAGACCTTCTCCAGATCCTTCAGGTTTCGGGGCTGTCGCTGGGCAATACGGACTTTCAGCTCCCTCCAAAGATTTTCTATTGGGTTCAGGTCTGGAGACTGGCTAGGCCACTCCAGGACCTTGAGATGCTTCTTACGGAGCCACTCCTTAGTTGCCCTGGCTGTGTGTTTCGGGTCGTTGTCAGCCACGACCCATCTTCAATGCTCTTACTTAGGGAAGGAGGTTGTTGGCCAAGATCTCGCGATACATGGCCCCATCCATCCTCCCCTCAATACGGTGCAGTCGTCCTGTCCCCTTTACAGTAAAGCATCCCCAAAGAATGATGTTTCCACCTTCATACTTCACGGTTGGGATGGTTTTCTTGGGGTTGTACTCATCCTTCTTCTTCCTCCAAACACGGCGAGTGGAGTTTAGACCAAAAAGCTCTATTTTTGTCTCATCAGACCACATGACCTTCTCCCATTCCTCCTCTGGATCATCCAGATGGTCATTGGCAAACTTCAGATGGGCCTGGACATGCGCTGGCTTGAGCAGGGGGACCTTGCGTGCGCTTCAGGATTTTAACCCATGACTGCGTAGTGTGTTACTAATGGTTTTCTTTGAGACTGTGGTCCCAGCTCTCTTCAGGTCATTGACCAGGTCCTGCCGTGTAGTTCTGGGCTGATCCCTCACCTTCCTCATGATCATTGATGCCCCACGAGGTGAGATCTTGCATGGAGCCCCAGACCGAGGGTGATTGACCGTCATCTTGAACGTCTTCCATTTTCTAATAATTGCGCCAACAGTTGTTGCCTTCTCACCAAGCTGCTTGCCTATTGTCCTGTAGCCCATCCCAGCCTTGTGCAGGTCTACAATTTTATCCCTGATGTCCTTACACAGCTCCCTGGTCTTAGCCATTGTGGAGAGGTTGGAGTCTGTTTGATGGAGTGTGTGGACAGGTGTCTTTTATACAGGTAACGAGTTCAAACAAGTGCAGTTAATACAGGTAATGAGTGGAGAACAGGAGGGCTTCTTAAAGAAAAACTAACAGGTCTGTGAGAGCCGCAATTCTTACTCGTTGGTAGGTGATCAAATACTTATGTCATGCAATAAAATGCAAATTAATTACTTAAAAATCATACAATGTGATTTTGTGGATTTTTGTTTTAGATTCCGTCTCTCACAGTTGAAGTGTACCTATGATAAACATTACAGACCTCTACATGCTTTGTAAGTAGGAAAACCTGCAAAATCGGCAGTGTATCAAATACTTGTTCTCCCCACTGTATATATATGGGAAAAAATAATAATAATAATAATAAACAAACAAATAACAAGGGTAACTATTTACACATTTTCTATTTACAATATTGTACATTTTATAAATAAATAAATAGATAAATATTGTGAAGACCCTCAGCCCTCAGTCCTGGTGCCATGGCCCATAGCAGTCTCTTTCTGCTGTAAAGCAGAGGCTTACTGAACAGGTGGTGCAGGTGATGGGGCATTTCCTGTGACAAAGGGCACAACGTCGCCTCAACACTGTGCCCTTTTTGCCCTGAGGCACATTCATGCCTGCAGAGATGAATCTGGGCAGGTGAACACCACTGGTTGACGGAGCAGAAGGTGCTGCAGTGGACTTGCTGCAGCTAGCAAGCTCCTGGATGAGCAGCTCCCTGAAGGCTAGCTGTGAGATGGGGGGCTGTCTCTATCAATTTCCTCTATAATTTGGGTTAAATCTGTATACCTAGACTTTGTTTTAGCTTTTCCTGATTTAATCACCATAATTTAAATATGTACTGCTATGCGTAACACTCGTGGCTCCGTCAAGTAGGATTTGCAATGGCGAATGAACCTCTTTTACGCCAGAGTTTACGACAAAGGCTGGTCTTAAAACGTATAACCATTACATATTGCCGTTTACCTCAGCTCATTGGCTATCTTCCAAGCTAGATTTCAAGATGATCAGTGGTCATTGGGCCAAAATACAGTCAATCAACGATAGACCGGTCCTACCATTGGCGCGCAATGAGGTCATTGATTGGTGTCTTCAAATCGGTTTGTTTCGGTCAATACGTCCCGGGAAAAGAGCCATCATGTATGGTTGTGTTAGTAACAGCCAGAGGATTGCAATGAAACCAACCATGACTGGATAAACGTTTGTTTAGTGTGTGTAATTACCACGAACGCTTCGTCCAAAGTTGAATGAGACGGAAATCACGACGCAACCGATTTACAAATGTTTTGTGTTAGGCTATAAAAATAGATTTTATCAAACAAAAGGAACATTCACTGTGTAGTTAGGACACTTGGCATTGCCACCAGAGGAAGATCTTCAATGGTAAGCGATTTATTTATTGTTATGTCTGACTTTCGTGACACTAATGCTTGGTTGGAAAATGCTAGTAATACTTGTGTGTGTGTGGGGTGCCTGTGTGGGTGCCGTCCTCAGAAAATTGCATGTTTGCTTTTGCAGTAACCCTTTTTGAAATCTGACACAGCGGCTGGATTAATAAGACGTTCATCTTTTAAATGATGTAAGATACATGTATTTACAAGAATGTTTAATACAACGAATGGTGTATTTAAAATGTTAGCTCTCTGCAGTTTCACCAGATGTTGGCCTGGTGGGACGTTAGCGTCTCACCTACCCTAGAGAAGTTACCAAGAATTTAAGCCATTTTGCCACAACTTTGGAAGTATGCTTGGGGTCATTGTCCTTTTGGAAGACCCATTTGTGACCAAGCTTTAACTTCCTGACAGATGTCTTGAGATGTTGCTTCAATATATATCCACAACATGTTCTTTCCTCATGATGCCATCTATTTTGTGAAGTGCACCTGTCCTTCCTGCAGCAAAGCACCCCCACAACATTATTCTGCCACTCACGTGTTTCACGGTTGGGATGGTGTTCTTCGGCTTGCAAGCGTCCCCCTTTTTCCTCCAAACATAACAATGGACATTATGGCCAAACATTTCTCCAAAAAGTATGATCTTTGTCCCCATGTGCAGTTGCAAACCGTACTCTACCAAAACACAGCTTAGCTTGTTGTTAATCCACCTATCGTGTCAGATTTGGAAAATATGCTTTACAGCGAAAGCAATCCAAGCGTTTGTGAGTGTATCAATCAATGCTAGAACAGCTAGCCTTAAATTAGCTTGGTCACGAAAGTCAGAAAAGCATTAAAATTAATCGCTTACCTTTGATAATCTTCGGATGTTTGCACTCACGAGACTCCCAGTTACACAATAAATGTTATTTTTGTTCGATAAAGATTAGTTTTATAACCAAAAACCGCCATTTGGTTTGCGCGTTATGTTCAGAAAACCACAAGCTCGTTCCGGTCCTGAAGGGCAGACGAAAATTCCAAAAAGTATCTGTAATGTTCGTAGAAACATGTCAAAGGTTTTTTATAATCAATCCTCAGGTTGTTTTTAACTTACATAATCGATCATATTTCAACCGGACGGTAAACTGTTCAATACTACAGAGAAAGAAAATGTCGAGCAACATCTCTCCTGCGCAGGAACTAATCAAAGGACACCTGACGCGTTTTGATAAATCTCGCTCATTTTCAAAATAAAAGCTTGAAACTATGTCTAAAGCCTGGTCACAGCCTGAGGAAGCCATTGGAAACGGAATCTGGTTGATACCCCTTTAAATGGAGGAGGGGCAAGCAATGGAACAGGGATACAAAAACAAATGCACTTCCGGGTTGGAGTTCCTCAGGTTTTCGCCTGCAAAATCAGTTATGTTATACTCACAGACAATATTTGGACAGTTTGGAAACTTTAGTGTTTTCTATCCTAATCTGTCAATTATATGCATATTCTAATATCTGAGCCTGAGAAATAGTCTGTTTACCTTGGGAACGTTATTTTTCCAAATATAAAAATTCTGCCCCCTAGCTGAAAGAGGGTAAATTGTTTTTTTAAAACGTGTATTGAAGCTGAACAGTGTTTATTTGTATTTTCCAATTACATTGTTTACGAGCTCATATTCTGGGGTAAGGTAGTTAAACTAAGCTCTTGAAGCATTGTAAGTTTTATATTTGTCAAGAGTCAATGGCTAGTTATCTATCATTAAGTGGAATTATGTTCTTCAAAAGTGTTACAAATAAATACAAAATGAAATTATGAACTGTCTTGAGTCAATAAGTATTCAACCCCTTTGTTATGGCAAGCCTAAATAAGTTTAGGAGTAAAAATTCGCTTCACAAGTCACATAATAAGTTGCATGGACTCACTTTGTGTGCAACCATAGTGTATAACATGATTTTTGAATGTCTACCTCATCTCTGTACCCCACACACATACAATTATCTGTAAGGTCCCTCAGTCAAGCAGTGAATTTCAAACACAGATTCAACCACAACGACCAGGGAGATTTTCCAATGCCTCGCAAAGAAGGGCACCTATTGGGTAAAAAAAGCAGGCATTGAATAACCCTTTGAGCATGGTGAAGTTATTTCTTACACTTTGGATGGTGTATCAGTAAACCCAGTCACTACAAAGGTATTCTGTATGCGTCCTTCCTAAATCAGTTGCTGGAAAGGAAGGAAACCGCAAACATCTCAGTGATTTCACCATGATGCCAAGGGTGACTAAAAACTGTTACAGAGTTTAATGGCTGTGACAGGAGAACACTGAAAATGGATTAACAACATTGTAGTTACTCCACACTAACCTAATTGACAGAGTGAAAAGAAGGCCACGTGTACAGAATACAAACATTCCAAAACATGCATCCTGATTGCAACAAGGCAGTAATGTAATGATGCAAAAAACATTTAAAAGAAATTCACTTTTTGTCCTGAATACAAAGTGTTATATTTGATACAACACATTACTGAGTAGCACTCTCCATATTTTCAAGCATAGTAGTGGCTTAATCATGTTATGGGTATGTTTGTAACCATTAAGGACTGGGGAGTGTTTCAGGATAAAAAAGAAATGAAATGGAGCTAAACACAGGCAAAATCCTAGAGGAAAACCTGGTTCAGTCTGCTTTCCACAAGACCCTGGGAGATGAATTCACCTTTCAGCAGGACAATAACCTAAAACACAAGGCCAAATCTACGCTGGAGTTGCTTACCAAGAAGACAGTGAGTGAATGTTCCTTAGTGGCCGAGTTACTGTTTTGACTTAAATGTACTTGAAAATCAATGGCAAGACCTGAAAATTGACAGAACTTGAAGAATTTTGAAAAGAATAATGGGAAAATGTTGCACAATCCAGGTGTGGAAAGCTCTTACAGACTTACCCAAAAAGACTCACAGCTGTAATCACTGACAAAGGTGCTTCATCAAAGAATGCATTTACTCGGGTGTGAATTCTTATGTAAATTAGATATTTTTCTTTTTCAGAAAATGTGCACACATTTTTAAAAGCATGTTTTCACTTTGTCTTTGTCGGGTACTATGCGTAGATGGGTGAGATTTTTGTTGTTGATTTTTAAACCATTTTGAATTTAGGCTGTAACACAACAACATGTTGAATAAGTCAAGGGGTATGAATACTTTCTGAAGACACTGTATGTGAGTTTCTGAAGATTCAAATTTCATTGCAATAATTTAATCTATCAGTAAATACATATTTGCAACAGATTATATGGTTTATTTAGCTGAACTATCTTCTATTGATTGGGGTAGCAGAAGGGTTAGTGGTATCAATATCCTAGATGCAATCTCCTGCCGTTGTGCTCTTGAGCAATGCATGTAGCCCTCCCACAAAGGCTCCAGGGCTGCTGCACTGCGGCTGACTGGGGGGAGGGGGAGGGGGGGGGTATTTTGACTTACATTAACCGATGTGGACCTCCAAAAGCTGTGTACTTACACAAATTCCAGTTGCCAGTTATTATCAGACTTAATTATGATTATCAAGGTTGCAACTACAAAGTTAAAAAGCTTGGAGCAATCAATTCATTAAACAGGGCATCCTTTCTACTCAGCTAATTTAATTTGGACTAATTCTTCTCATTCTCCTTGTTGTTTTTAAAGGGCCAATCTGGGATTCAACAACAACAACAAAATTCGATGTTTTAGGTATTTTGGGGTAAAGCAGTTGAACTAAGCTCATGAGGTATTATAAGTTATATTTGTCAAGAATCAATGGCTAGCTATTTATCGTTAATTTGAAACGTAAAAAAAAAAAGATGTACCAATCCCAGATTGCCCTTTTAAATAAATATTGAATCACTACCAGTGATGATTCTTTTGATGACTTCTGTAACCGTAATAGCCTTGGTTTCATGCATGTTAACATTAGAAGCCTCCTCCCTAAGTTTGTTTTGTTCACTGCTTTAGCACACTCTGCCAACCCGGATGTTTTAGCCGTGTCTGAATCCTGGCTTAGAAAGACCACCAAAAATTCTGACATTTTCATCCCCAACTACAAGATTTTCAGACAAGATAGAACGGCCAAAGGGGGCGGTGTTGCAATCTACTGCAAAGATTGCCTGCAGAGTTCTGTTTTACTATCCAGGTCTGTTCCCAAACAATTTGAACTTCTACTTTTAAAAATCCACCTCTCTAAAAACAAGTCTCTCACCGTTGCCGCCTGCTATAGACCACCCTCTGCCCCCAGCTGTGCTCTGGACACCATATGTGAACTGATTGCCCCCCATCTATCTTCAGAGCTCGTGCTGCTAGGCAACCTACATTTGAACATGCTTAACACCCCAGCCATCCTACAATCTAAGCTTGATGCCCTCAATCTCACACAAATTATCAATGAACCTACCAGGTACCACCCCAATTCCGTAAACACGGGTACCCTCATAGATATCATCCTAACCAACTTGCCCTCCAAATACACCTCTGCTGTTTTCAACCAAGATCTCAGCGATCACTGCCTCATTGCCTGCATCCGTAATGGGTCAGCGGTCAAACGACCTCCACTCATCACTGTCAAACGCTCCCTGAAACACTTCAGCGAGCAGGCCTTTCTAATCGACCTGGCCGAGGTATCCTGGAAGGATATTGATCTCATCCCGTCAGTAGAGGATGCCTGGATATTTTTTTTAAATACCTTCCTCACCATCTTGAATAAGCATGCCCCATTCAAGAAATTTAGAACCAGGAACAGATATAGCCCTTGGTTCTCTCCTGACCTGACTGCCCTTAACCAACAGAAAAACATCCTATGGCGTTCTGCATTAGCATCGAACAGCCCCCGTGATATGCAAATTTTCAGGGAAGCTAGAAACCAATATACACAGGCAGTTAGAAAAGCCAAGGCTAGCTTTTTCAAGCAGAAATTTGCTTCCTGCAACACAAATTCAAAAAAGTTCTGGGACACTGTAAAGTCCATGAAGAATAAGAACACCTCCTCCCAGCTTCCAACTGCACTGAAGATAGGAAACACTGTCACCACCGACAAATCCACTATAATTGAGAATTTCAATAAGCATTTTTCTACGGCTGGCCATGCTTTCCACCTGGCTACCCCTACCCCGGTCAACAGCACTGCCCTCCCCTCTGCTACTCGCCCAAGCCTTCCCCATTTCTCTTTCTCCCAAATACAGTCAGCTGATGTTCTGAAAGAGCTGCAAAATCTGGACCATTACAAATCAGCCGGGCTAGATAATCTGGACCCTTTCTTTCTAAAACTATCTGCTGAAATTGTTGCCACCCCTATTACTAACCTTTACAACCTCTCTTTCGTGTCGTCTGAGATTCCCAAAGATTGGAAAGCAGCTGCGGTTATCCCCCTCTTCAAAGGGGGGGACACTCTTGACCCTAACAGCTACAGACCTATATCTATCCTACCCTGCCTTTCTAAGGTCTTCGAAAGCCAAGTCAACAAACAGATTACCGACCGTTTCGAATCCCACCATACCTTCTCCGCTATGCAATCTGGTTTCAGAGCTGGTCATGGGTGCACCTCAGCCACGCCAAGGTCATAAACGATATCTTAACCGCCATCGATAGGAAACAATACTGTGCAGCCGTATTCATTGACCTGGCCAAGGCTTTTGACTCTGTCAATCACCACATCCTCATCGGCAGACTCGACAGCCTTGGTTTCTCTAATGATTAACTCGCCTGGTTCACCAACTACTTCTCTGATCGAGTTCAGTGTGTCAAATCGGAGGGTCTGTTGTCCGGGCCTCTGGCAGTCTCTATGGGGGTGCCACAGGGTTCAATTCTTGGTCCGACTCTCTTCTCTGTATACATCAATGATGTCGCTCTTGCTGCTGGTGATTCTCTGATCCACCTCTACGCAGACGACACTATTCTGTATACTTCTGGCTTTTGACACTGTGTTAACAACCCTACAGGCGAGCTTCAATGCCATACAACTCTCCTTCCGTGGCCTCCATTTGCTCTTAAATACAAGTAAAACTAAATGCATGCTCTTCAACCGATCGCTGCCTGCACCTGCCCGCCTGTCCAACATCACTACTCTGGACGGCTCTGACTTAGAATATGTGGACAACTACAAATACCTAGGTGTCTGGTTAGACTGTAAACTCTCCTTCCAGACTCACATCAAACATCTCCAATCCAAAGTTAAATCTAGAATTGGCTTCCTATTCCGCAACAAAGCATCCTTCACTCATGCTGCCAAACATACCCTTGTAAAACTGACCATCCTACCAATCCTCGACTTCGGTGATGTCATTTACAAAATAGCCTCCAAAACCCTACTCAATAAATTGGATGCAGTCTATCACAGTGCCATCCGTTTTGTCACCAAAGCCCCATATACTACCCACCACTGCGACCTGTACACTCTCGTTGGCTGGCCCTCGCTTCATACTCGTCGCCAAACCCACTGGCTTCAGGTCATCTACAAGACCCTGCTAGGTAAAGTCCCCCCTTATCTCAGCTCGCTGGTCACCATAGCAGCACCTACCTGTAGCACGCGCTCCAGCAGGTATATCTCTCTGGTCACCCCCAAAACCAATTCTTCCTTTGGCCGCCTCTCCTTCCAGTTCTCTGCTGCCAATGACTGGAACGAACTACAAAAATCTCTGAAACTGGAAACACTTATCTCCCTCACTAACTTTAAGCACCAGCTGTCAGAGCAGCTCATAGATTACTGCACCTGTACATAGCCCATCTATAATTTAGCCCAAACAACTACCTCTTTACCTACTGTATTTATTTATTTATTTTGCTCCTTTGCACCCCATTATTTCTATCTCTACTTTACACTTTCTTCCACTGCAAACCAACCATTCCAGTGTTTTTTTTGTGTTTTTTTTACTTGCTATATTGTATTTACTTCGCCACCATGGCCTTTTTATATTTGTATTTATTTATATATATATTTTGTTTGCCTTCACCTCCCTTATCTCACCTCACTTGCTCACATTGTATATAGACTTATTTTTCACTGTATTATTGACTGTATGTTTGTTTTACTCCATGTGTAACTATGTGTTGTTGTATGTGTCGAACTGCTTTTCTTTATCTTGGCCAGGTCGCAATTGTAAATGAGAACGTGTTCTCAATTTGCCTACCTGGTTAAATAAAGGTGAAATAAAATAAAAAATAAAAAATTCAACAATGCAAAAATGCAAAACTTAGTGCAAGTGCACATGCTCAGTCAATTCAATAGAAAGAAAGAGCTGCTAAGAGAACTGACTCATGTGACATTGCTTTTGAATGTTGATGTAAGATAGAGATGTGAGAGTTTCCATGGGCTATAAAGTGTTCAGGTCAAGATTAGGGCATGCAGCAATACATGTTCAATACAGCTACTGTCTCACTACCACACTAATGATGCTCATGTTCCACTATCATAAGCACTCTTGTATCACAACATTACTACTACTGAAGCTATACAATCACAATGTACCTCCACTTCAGCTACCACTATAACTACTGCTGATGAACAGTGGTATGTATTCATAGATCCCAAGGGAAGCCAGGCTTCCCCCCAAAAAATATAAAGAAAAAAATAAAAATATATATTTGTCCTTAGTTTCTCCGTGTTTCATAATTTTCCCTGAATATATTTCACCGGAGAAAGCATCAGAGTGAGAAAAACAGCACCCCTCTGTCTCTGTTACATTTTATCAATTTACAAGATGCTCTTATCCAGAGCGACTTACATTAGTACATGCATGCTTTTTGTACTGTGTCCCCTGTGGGCATCAAACACACAATCCTGGCGTTGCAAGCGCCATGTTCTACCAACTGAGCCACACAAAACCTGTATATGTAGCCCATCTATCTGATCCTGTCTGGTCAAAAAGAGTATGATATTGTTGCCACGGTAGCATTGAATGCAAGAGAAGCCAGCGAGCATTTGGCCTCCCTTGATAAAGTAACTATACACTAATAGCCAATCAGCATTGAGCTAAACTGAATGAGCTCAACTGTAAATGGTCCTGATCCACGAACTTAAAGTGTTAAGGGAAGCCAGTTTGGATTTGGCTTCACACCAATCACATCAAAAGCCAAACGTCATTGACAGAAAAAAACTTGTATTGTTGCACCTCGTTGTGTTGTTGTCATCCGGTGGCTCGCTAGTTTGCTAAAATTAGTCATTTCCTAAATTAGCCATGGGTGGAGATAGGGATTTGGACTTCATTGTCCATACAGGCCAATGATTATAACGGTCACTCTGTTCCAACCATAAATTCATACATTGTGCCACTGGCCTGAGAGGATGGAAATTCAGTACTTACCTAGATGTAGTAGGCTAATGTTAACTAGCTGGCTAATTGTTGCCCATGAAAGGAAGTTAGGCTAACGGGCATTCATTTTTGCCAGGTAGCCTAGGACAACAAAAAACTAAAAGTGTGTACTGTATGACAGAGTCATAGACTGTTTGAGGTAACATGAAAGAGAGGAGGATGGCATTGGCGTTTCTCTACAAGTAGGGTGAGTCAACATGTTTTTTTTCTACTTACGCACACACTCACACACAGAAATCAGTCACATGGACAGCAACATGATATTCAAATCAAATCAAACTTTATATGTCACATGCGCCAAATACAACAAGTTTAGACCTTACCGTGAAATGCTTACTTACAAGCCCAACAGTGCAGTTCAAGGAGAGTTAAGAAAATATTTACCAAATAAACTAAAGTAAAATATTATAAAAAGTAACGCAATAAAATAACAATAACGAGGCTATATACAGGGGGTACCGGTACCGAGTTGCGGTAACTTTCCGGTGTTCTAAATCAATAGTTTAGTAGTCCGAAAATGTCGGAAACATTACCTTGCTTGACCATGCTGTAGGTCATGTAACTTTTTATTATGTGCAATAGGCTTTGTGAACTCCATGGGACAAATGTTGCTCTCTGGTTTTGGTTTTGTGAGGAAACAATGGTTTGGTTGAATATATTATTCTTATTGTTATTGTCTCGACCTTAGGCCTATATATCACGATGTCAAGGCATATGAACTAATAGGTTATAGAGCAAACAACGCAATTATCCTCACACATACTGTAGGTTGCAATATGGCTACTGTGCACATTAGAGCTAAATTAGAAATTGCCTCCAACAAAGTCCATTAACTGTGGCAAAATAGCCCAACTTACAAGAGCATGCATGGCAAATGGACTCAAAATCTGTGGACATTGAGGGGTTCCCCTCAAGCAACAGACATGTAGGAATGTAATTTTTCCACAAAATGTCTTCCTCGACATAAACCAAAAACAACCATGTCTGTTTGATGGAAGTTGTAGACTTGTTGCAGCAGGACCAGACAACAGTTGGTGCTGTGTTCAATAATGGAAAAACTAAGATTTCTAACAAAATTGTACTTTGGTTAAGACTGGATCTGACACTAGCCCGATTACGGCATTCTGTTTCATTTCACAGACTGATTACGTGCAGTAAAACTCAGTGTAAGTCTGGCTGAGCACAGCAGAACTCAAAGTTGATTGAACAGGTGGGGAAGACGGTGTTGTGTAAGCCCCCTTGAGTAATCGAATATACCTCGCTTAAGTAAATACCCAGCTCTATCAAAGAACAAATTTCAAACATAAGCCTTCCCGTTTCTCTTGGACAAAAGTGTCTGCTCAACCATTCCTAGTGATGTCGCCGGAACTTTGGCATTAGCCGAAAAGCTTTTTTATGTTATGCAGGAATAATATTCTGGCATAGTTTATTGTCATAATCTATGCCAGAAGGGCAAAGATATCCGCTAATGGAATTCCAGTTTTCAACTTTGTAGTTTGCTGAAAAATCTGTGACCTGCTGATAATTGTAGTGAGCAGGTATTTCATCTCCGCGAGGAAGGAAACACTGAATGATACTTCCCTTTTAAGACTTAGTCCTGAAAGCAGCTTTGTATCAAATAACAGGAGGTTGTGGAGAATGTGTGTGGGCAGGCGGCGCCCGGAAAACTTTTTGGAAACATTCCGAGCATCAGCCTTTCTCCCTCAGACAAATTGTCTGGATCCTCTGAGCATTATACATCATTCAAATGGGAAGAGAGAAGCAAATTGAGGGCCTCTGATTTCGCCATCATCCCTGGAAGCCTTTGGGGGACGATGGCCACCTTCAAAAAGGGATAACAGGAATGAACAACCTTTCTACTGTGCTCAGGACTATTTTATTCAAGTTGCTGGATTTTCATTGATTTGGGGCTAAATGTACATGTACAAAATGTTGTTCTCATTGGCCGTCTTGGTATTGTCATTGAGTTTCTTGTGGTAAACTCCAGAGGCAGAGAAAAAGTCTGCGGCAGAAAATAACCTCATTGAGTAATGTATCCGCAGAAAAATTCAAATGGATTGAAATATACAGCTGCATTATATGCACCCATAGAGATGTAGGATCTTGGTTTGATCATACTGTTGCAGGAGAACCTTCCTGTAATGCAGGAAATGTAAAGCTTGTATTGTATTTGAGGTTTAAAAAGACTTCTGACGTTTGTGATTTCCACTTTGAAATTTCAGACTTGATTTTCAACCTTGATGTATCAACCACAACAAAAATGTCCATTAAGTGTACTCCGCATAATAATTCACATTTCCTGTTGCTGCAGAATTATTTTCCTGCTGTAGAAAACTGGCTCAAATGAAGATCTTACACCTGTACTGCATTGTAACTTGTCACACCAATGATGAAACGAGAGAACCCTCTGCAGTATGTTGAGTGTAGAATTTCAGGCCCTGTCAGTCACTGAACCATGTGACCCAGAAGAGACACTGAGCGCTCCACATCAAAGGTTTCTCATTGGTTTGAAACAGGTTTTGATTGACAGTGCATGCTAATCCCACCCATTATGACATTAGAGGATTCATGTCTTCAATGCATCACCATCCACTTCTCATATGTTTCTGTGACAGATTTTTTCACATGGCGTTGTCCGTGAGAGGTTGAAAGAGTGCACAAGTGACACACAATACATTCCATGTTCTTGTTAGTGTGGTGGATTTGATACATTGTGATACCACAGAAGCTGATATATTATTAACAATGTATTTTCCAAGCGAGTAGTAAATGCTCACTGGAAGTGACAAAATAATAAGACTACCAGCTAGAATCGTCGAAGGTCATACGTTTTAGGACACCTTTATCAGATCTGTGAAACCAGGTGCCAGAGCAAGTTTCCTGCTCCATCCTCACCTCAGTGGAAAACAAAACAAACAATAATGTAACATTAAATCCTTGTTGGATTTCCCTATAAATATAAAAAACACATTCCTCAAATACAATACAAGCTTTACATTTCCTCCATTACAGGAAGGTTCTCCTGCAACAGTGTGATCAAACCAAGATCCTACATCTGTATGGGTGCATATAATGCAGCTCTATATTTCAATCCATTTGCATTTAGTTTTTGCTGTTGTTTTGCCAGTTTCCTCCTTCACCCTGACTTTTTATTACTGCATTAAAGATGGATTTTCTTTTTTAAAGCGGAAAGTCTTTGTAGTTTTTTCCCCGCCGCTGTTTCTGGTGAACTTCCTGATTTGAAACGAGCTCAGTGAGTCTGTTAGAGAGTTGGGACATCATATCAAAGACTGTAGACACCGCTTTGATATAGCTACACTGTAGGTCTTCTTCTTCTTACGAAAAGAAATGGCCTAAGGCTGTCCTAATATGGACACTGTAATAGCCAGATGAATGGCCCTGTGACATTGTTCTCATATTTCAACCATGTCAAACCACGTCAAACTGAACATTATCATTTCAAAGTCAAGAGAATTCATTGTGTATTTATACTGTTGGTCTTTGCCAGAGGAAATAAAAATTATATCACAGTAGTCCTTTGTGTCTGGCATGTGATTGCATTATATTGGTTATAAAGTGCAGCTTTTAAAATACACTATGCGAGCGAAGATACTCTACATCTAATTCAGTTTTTATGAATAGCTTTCTCACACAACTTGTCTCACTTTGAAGAAGCTAACCTGAAGTAACCTCTAATTCTCATGTTGAAGTTAAAACCTAAAGAAGTCTATTCATGTTTTATAAGTATGTCTCACCATATATGATTAAAGAACATTTCAATAATGGAGCATAGGAAATGGTTTGATGGTGTACCTCATTTTTCTACCTTTATTTAAATAGGAAAGGCAGTTAAGAACAAATTCTTATTTTAAAATGACGGCCTAGGAACAGTGGGTTAACTGCCTTGTTCAGGGGCAGAACGACTGCTTTTTACCTTGTCAGCGCAGGGATTTGATCTTGCAACCTTTCAGTTATAAATCCAACGCTCTAACCACTAGGCTATTACATTTAGTTCTACTCATTCAAATCAATTCTTATTTGTGTAGCTTTCAGATTAATCCTATTGAGTACTATATTTTATGGTGTTGTCTCGTTTAATTTTCTCTTTGCCATATTGTGGTTTTGTCTATAAAGGATGTAAATTAAATGTTTTTTCAATGGAACCATAATTGTTCATGAATAGATGAAAACATTATTTTGCTGGCAAATAATAAACAATATTGTGGAGCCTGAATTAGCCTGCATTTGAACTAGAAAATAAGCAAGGTCAGAAATGAACCGGCCACAGGACAGTTTGGGCAAATGCCAGATGATCTGGTCCATATTTAGCCCAGTAGGCATATCTAAATTGTTCGTTTTTTGCACAGAATTATAATTATTTGGCCAATCATGGTGGCCCCGAGCAAAGAAATGGGCCGGTGTGGGAGCCACGAGATATGTTTTTACTTGTGTGAGGGTCTTCTGTGTTTGAAATGGTCCCAGTCCATCCCTGGGCAGGGTTGTCTTGTCCTATCCATCAAATGCAGTACCAGTAACTGAGTCAATAGCCCTATGGTAGCAGTTCGTCCTCCATTATGGCAGACCAGTCATTGATTGGTATGAGTATCATGTAGCATTCATATTCATGTGGAACATTTGTTCTATCACTAACCATAACCATGACAGAAGCAGATGTCTTTATGTTAATAATAACAGTAATAATATCTCCACCCCATGTCTTACTCTGCAGCAACTACCCGTAGCCCCTTCCCATAGCCATTTCATGTAGATGGTAGTTGTTACATATTGCATCCACCTATCCAATATTTTAAGATCTACACAAGTGTCTAGCAAGTAGGGGCAAGGGATTCCCCTCAAATTCAAAACAAAACAAAAGCAATACAAAATAGAAAATATTGTCAAATCAATGCTGAAGGATTGCAAGTATCAAATGACAGAGATAACAACTTTATATCTCTATCTCGCTCAGGTCAGTTTCTGTGGGTGAATGACTCTGCATTGGCCGGTCCCTGGGTCCTGAGCCCCTGGCTGTGGGGAGGTCGGGACCCCTGCGGGCTGGACATGGCCGTGTTCCTGCACCCCCAGAAGAGCGGACGCTACACAGTGTGGCTCATCGAGAGGGACAAACATCCGCTAACCCTCCTGTCCACTGACACACTGCCACGCATCACAGGGTAAGCAGGCCTTCATTTTTATTCATTTTTTCAAGGAGAATGTAACTTTTATTTACAGATACAAGATAGAAATATAGATGGGCAGATAGATGAGAGAGATATTGCACAGGAAGTGCGTGGCGGAACGGGGGATCAAACCGCTGCCTCCAGGACCATATAGTGCCGTGAAAAAGTATTTGCCCCCTTTTTGATTTTCTCTATTTTTGCAAATAATTTATACTGAATGTTAGTATATCTTCAACCAAAACCTAATATTAGATAAAGGGAACCTGAGTTTACAAATAACAAAAAAAAATGATACATATTTTATTTATTTCATTAAGAAAGTTATGCAACACCCAATTCCCCTGTGTGGAAAAGTAATTGCCCCCTTACACTAAATAACTGGTTGTGCCACCTTTAGCTGCAATGGCTGCAACCAAACGCTTCCTGTAGTTGTTGATCAGTCTCTCACATCGCAGTGGAGGAATTTTGGCCCACTCTTGCATGCAGAACTGCTTTAACTCAGTGACATTTGTGCGTTTTCAAGCATGAACTGCTCGTTTCAAGTCCTGCCGCAACTTTTCAATTGGGATTAAGTCTGGACTTTGACTAGGCCATTCTAAAACTTCAAATGTGTTGCTTTTTAACTATGTTCATGTAGACTTGATTGTGTGTTTTGGATCATTGTCTCGCTGCATGACCCAGCTGCGCTTCAGCTTCAGCTCACACACGGATGGCCTGACATTCTCCTGTAGAATTCTTTGATACAGAGAAGAATTCATGGTTCCTTGAAAATGGAGACAAGTCATCCAGGTCCTGAGGCAGCAAAGCATCCCCAAACCATCACACTACCACCACCATGCTTGATGTTTACGCTGTGTCTTTATTTATCATTTTCATCCTGTGCCCACACACTTCTAATTCTGAAAAGTGTTAGGGTTAGGGTTACCTGTAAAGGTGGTTGCACTGGTAGTAGTTGTAGGTTGTTATACAGTACCCAAGACCAGTGAGTTAATTTGACCATTGGAAAAAGAGCTACTGTGTAAATACTGCAATGCGGGTATGATTGTATTGAGCCCTTGGCCTATGTAAACACAAACATTCATGCACACGTACAAGCAAATGTCTGGTAGCTGGGGTATGCAGAATAATTCAACCGCAACATACAGACCTTAAAACACAAACTAATCACAGGGAAATCACAACAAAAAAATTGCATTGATGCCCTTTACTAAAGGTGTTTTCATCTATCCTCCAATGTGTGTGGGTGTGTGTGTGTGTGTGTGTGTGTGTGTGTGTGTGCTTGCGTGTATCTAAGACAGGGCTCTCCAACTCTGTTCCTGGAGAGCTACCTTTTTCACTTCAACCCCAGTTATAACTAACCTTATTCAATTTATCACCCAGCTAATTATTAGAATCAGGTGCGCTAGATTAGAGTTGGACTGAAAACGTACGGGACAGTGGCTCTCCAGGAACAGGGCTGGAGTGCACTGATGTAAGAGCATGTGCATGTCTGCATGACTGCTGTGTGTATCCAGCGTATCAGGTGCTGGATCGAAAAAACTAATAAATGTGGTTTTCCTATGTGTATGCCGACATACGTATGTCTACGTGCGTAGTTGTGTGTCTGCATGTGTCCAACCCCAAACGCACACCAGGGACCCGGTTGTTACATGTGTGATGGATTAGGTAGTCAGGCCCAGTCATCCGCCCACACACTATCAGTCCTCTGAGCCTAGCCAACTCCTTTCTCCTCTCTAGCACTCCGCTAGAGGAATGCTCAATGAGAAGAGAGAGAGAGAGAGAGAGAGAGAGAGAGAGAGAGAGAGAGAGAGAGAGAGAGAGAGAGAGAGAGAGAGAGAGAGAGAGAGAGAGAGAGAGAGAGAGAGAGAGAGAGAGAGAGAGAGAGAGAGAGAGAGAGAGAGAGAGAGAGAGAGAGAGAGAGAGAGAGAGAGAGAGAGAGAGAGAGAGAGAGAGAGAGAGAGAGAGAGAGAGAGAGAGAGAGAGAGAGAGAGAGAGAGAGAGAGAGAGAGAGAGAGAGAGAGAGAGAGAGAGAGAGAGAGAGAGAGAGAGAGAGAGAGAGAGAGAGAGAGAGAGAGAGAGAGAGAGAGAGAGAGAGAGAGAGAGAGAGAGAGAGAGAGAGAGAGAGAGAGAGAGAGAGAGAGAGAGAGAGAGAGAGAGAGAGAGAGAGAGAATTGGATCATTGGGTCAAGGTATCAAATCAAATTGTATTTGATTGTACTTCCGGATAGGAAAATGTCTGTAAAAAGAGTTCTGTTTCACTTAGAGAAATAATTCAAACGCTTTTAGAAACTAGAGACTGTTTTCTATCCAATAGTAATAATAATATGCATATTGTACGAGCAAGAATTGAGTACGAGGCCGTTTAAATATCATACGATTTTCTCCAAAAGTGAAAACAGCACCCTCAACAGGTTAATTACGACATGCAGTTTACGTTATGGCGAGAGCGTGCCCAAAATCTGGGCGCAAACTACTAGTTCACATGTTCGACAGATATATGAAATAGCATCATAAAATGGGTCCTACTTTTGATGATCTTCCATCAGAATGTTGTACAAGGGGTCCTTTGTCCAGAACAATCGTTGTTTGGATTTAGAATGTCCTCTTCTCCAGTCAATTAGCACGGAAAGCTAGCAAAGTGGCGCGATGCTCTCCTTCCTGAACTTACGCAGACAAAGCAACACGCCTAACGTCCCGAAAAAATTTCAATAATCTAATAAAACTATATTGAAAAAACATACTTTACGATGATATTGTCACATGTATCAAATAAAATCAAAGCCGGAGATATTAGTCGTCTATAACGACAGCTTTACAGAAAACAGGGAATTGGGGTCACATCATGCCAAGAGCTTTTATTCGACCTCAGATGATGTTATACACTCCATTTCTTCTCTCACTGCCTGTTGACATCTAGTGGAAGGTGTATGAAGTGCATGTATACTAATAAATATAAAGCACATTTATAGGCAGGCCCTAGAACAGAGCATCGATTTCAGATTTTCCACTTCCTGTCAGGAAGTTTGCTGCAAAATGAGTTCTGTTTTACTCACAGATACAAACGGTTTTAGAAACTAGAGAGTGTTTTCTATCCAATAGTAATAATAATATGCATATTGTACGAGCAAGAATTGAGTACGAGGCCGTTTGAAATGGGCACCTTTTATCCAGGCTACTCAATACTGCCCCTGCAGCCCAAAGAGGTTAATCTAACTGTAATAGAAGCTATTACAGTGAAAAAATACCATGATATTGTTTGAGGAGAGAGCACAACAACAAAAAACTTTTATCACGGCAACTGGTTTGATACATTCAGCTCTGAATGTACTTACATTCAGTAATCTTGCTCTTATTTATCATCCTGAGGGTCCCAGGGATAAAACGTAGCATAGTTGTGTTTGATAAAATCAATTTTTATATTCAAATGTAGGAACTGGGTCCTACAGTTTGAACCCCTGCTTTATGAAGGTTAGTGTCTTTTCTGTAGGGAAGCTAATTATCCATAATTTATGATATTCCTGGGAGTGTGTAAACTAAAAATGTTATTACCATATAATTTTTGTATGTTCTCTATAGTTATGTACTTGAAAATGTATCAATTGACCAATTCGGCACATTTGGGAAGGCTTGATACAACATTTTGAACAGTAATGCAATAGTTAATTGGATCAGTCTAAAACTTTGCACATACCATCTACCATCTAGTGGCCAAAATATAAATTGCGCCTAGACTCCTAAGTGATATAATGACCTTTCTCTTGCATTTCAAAGATGATGGAACAAATAAAACAACACGATAGGTTTGAAAAATTCACCTCTGAAGGTGAAATGTGTACATACATTCTGAAATCTTCCTCTGATTTATCATTCAAAGGGGCCCAGAGATAACATGAAGTGCCGTTATGTTAGATAAAATATTTTTTCAATCCTAAAAAGTTCCATATAGCACGCACGATCGATTTTGTATTTCCACTTGTTCAATTTGCAAACAAAGGAATCTGTGAAAATCTCACCCTAAACGTTATTTGAACGAGTCAAATCACATTTTTATGTATTCCTCAGAGATCCTAGAAGGTAACAAGACTTCACTGTTTCATTAGGGGTGTAGTATATCCTATAGGACACCATATTTGGTCGGAGAGCGACGCCTTCATGGCACGCCGACGTATCTTTGTCAAATAAGCACCAATCTGGGTCAAACACAGCTAGCTAGATAGCCAATGATCTGAGCTTTACGGGAGTATCCGGACACCCTATCTTGGTCGCAAAATGTAGGCGATAACCTTTTGCGAAAGCATGCCTTTTCCTTTTCGACACAACGTATAAGAATATTCAGAGTTATGAAGTTATGAAAACTGGTTGTTTTGCAATTGT
The DNA here is from genome assembly GCF_045679555.1 of Salvelinus alpinus. NCBI lineage: Eukaryota > Metazoa > Chordata > Actinopteri > Salmoniformes > Salmonidae > Salvelinus > Salvelinus alpinus. Next base: position 642,521 of record NC_092118.1, on the reverse strand, counting down.
TGAACTTATAATATGGCTACCAATACTTGGAAAACTAAATCAAAGTCCAAGTATACAGATTTGACGAGGGACTTGACACTAAAAGTCTTGTTGTTCCCTCATTTTTCAGGTTATCCATCTGAAACTTTGCACATACACTGCTGCCACCTTGTGAACACTATCGGAATTACAACCAGATTGATGGCTAAAGCTATGACCCTTCTCTTGCATTTCAAAGATGGTGGTAGAAAAAGACCAGTTGGTTTTTTCTTTGTATTTCTACCAAATCTCTTATGTTATATTCTCCTACATTCAATTCACATTTCCACAAACTTCAAAGTGTTTACTTTCAAATGGTACCAAGAATATGCACATCCTTGCTTCAGGGCCTGAGCTACAGGCAGTTAGATTTGGGTAGGTCATTTAGGTGAGAGAAAAAAAAGAAAAAAAAGGGTCTATCCATAAAACATTTTATGAAAAAAAACGCTGTAGCTGTCCGATAGCACATTCTGATGGAATTGCTTGTCCTTCACTTTGTAAAAAACCCAGAGTGTATTGAGTGAACGTTGGAAAAAGATCTTGGTCCATTTCTAAACATAGGAATGTGAATGCAAAGAGGACTCGGAACACAAAATAGGTGACGTGAACTGGTAAAACAGTTGAGTCCTCATTCAAAGGCAAGGGCAATGTGAATACAAAGAGAACCTTGTTATTTTGCTTTTTTTACTCTAGAGTTCACTTTAAATAGGACTGGGATCGGTTATTTTAAAGAGGACTATATGTGAAAACACCCTGAGCAGACCTCATTATATTAGCAAAGCTTTGATGAACTTGTCCAAAGAGAATGTGTACTCCCATGTCCCATATTTTATTTCAGCTTCAAAACATTCTCTTTAATTCAGCGATAATGACCGTTACATCACCAAACTCTTGTCCTGAGGAAATTAGACCATTGTTTAGGACTTCCATTACCTTGAAGGTATTGAAGGAACAAATACAGTCCATTCATTTATCATTACTATTTTATCACCCCATTAACAACAGTGCATAATCCTACCCATTGTTTGCCTAACAAGTCTGATTTACTCAGACTAAATCCCATTGATGTATATCGGTAGAACATTAAATAATTAAAGCATAATTTTTCTATTGAAGGTAGAGTTGATCTAAATATTTAATAACAAAAAGCGGCACAAACTTCACAATCGAAGTCAACACAACACTAGCACAGTATTAAGGTAACGAAGTTGCGGGGGAGGGTTTAAAGAAAAGGAAAATGATGGTCTTAGTGTGTGGCAGAAGGGTTACTTCTTCCACATACAAGTTAAATAAGGATCAAAGTCAAAGTAACAGTCAGTATCTGGTTTGGCCACCAGCTGCATTAACCTTTCTCGCCCCGGGGTTCCGCTAGCGGAACACCCACAACATTCCGCTGCCTTCACAGAGCGCGAAATTCAAACAATATTTTTTTTTAATATTTAACTTCCACACATTAACAAGTCCAATACAGCAAATTAAAGATAAACATCTTGTGAATCCAGCCAACATGTCCGATTTTTAAAATGTTTTACAGCGAAAACACAATATATATTTATGTTAGCTCACCACAATAGCCAAACACACAACGCTATTTATCCACCGCATAGGTAGCTTTCAAAAAACTGACAAAATATAGATATAATTAGTCACTAACCAAGAAACAACTTCATCAGATGACAGTCTATAACATGTTACACAATACATTTATGTTTTGTTCGAAAAATGTGCATATTTGAGGTATAAATCATAGTTTTACATTGCAGCTACAATCACAAATAGCACCGAAGCAGCCAGAATAATTACAGAGAGCAACGTTAAATATTTAAATACTCATCATAAAACATTTATGAAAAATACATGGTGTACAGCAAATGAAAGATAAACATCTTGTGAATCCAGCCAATATTTCCGATTTTTTTAAGTGTTTTACAGCGAAAACACAATATAGAAATATATTAGCTTACCACAATAACCAAACACACAACCGCATATATTCACCGCAAAGATAGCTTTAGCAAAAAACAGCAATAAATATAAAATAAATCACTAACCTTTGGACAACTTCATCAGATGACAGTCTTATAACATCATGTTACACAAAACATTTATGTTTTGTTCGAAAATGTGCATATTTAGAGCTGAAAACCGTGGTTATACATTGTGAAAATGTAGCAACTTTTTCCCAGAATGTCCGGATATATTTCTGACACTCATCTAATCTGACCAAATAACTCATCATAAACTTTACATAAAAATACTTGTTGTATGGCAAATTAAAGATATACTGGTTCCTAATGCAACCGCTGTGTTAGATTTTTTTAAATAACTTTAGTACGACATACAGCTTGCGTTATTGCGAGACAGTGCCCGCTAAAAGGGCGGAGAATAAGACTAAACATTTCACACAAAAATACGAAATAACATCATAAATTGTTCTTACTTTTGCTGAGCTTCCATCAGAATCTTGTACAAGGAGTCCTTGGTCTAGAATAAATCGTTGTTTGGTTTTAGAATGTCCTTTTCTCCTGTCGAATTAGCAACCTTAGCTAGCCAAGTGGCGCGAACATGTCCATCTTCTCTCGACGCAAACAACGGAAAACTCCAAAAGTCCCGATAAACGTTGAATAATCTGAAAAAACTAGGTTGAAAAAACATACTTTACGATGATATTATCACATGTATCAAATAAAATCAGAGCCGGAGATATTAGCCGTGTATACCGAACGCTTTTCAGAAGGCAATCTGGGGTTCCTTCTCGCGCCTTCGAAGACAATGAAATTTCCAGACCTGTCACTCCAAAAGCTCTTGTTCGACCTCAGATCAAGCTAGACACCCCATTTCACCTCCCACTGCCTGTTGACATCTAGTGGAAGGCGTATGAAGTGCATGTATATCGATAGATATAAGCCAGTTGAATAGGCAGGCCCTGGAACAGAGCCTATATTTCAGATTTTTCACTTCCTGTCTGGAAGTTTGCTGCAAAATTAGTTCCGTTTTACTCACAGATATAATTCAAACAGTTTTAGAAACTTGAGTGTTTTATATCCAATAGTAATAATAATATGCATATTGTACGATCTAGAACAGAGTACAAGGCCGTTTCATTTGGGCACGATTTTTTCCCAAAGTGAAAATAGCGCTCCTACACACTAACAGGTTAACCTCTAACGAGTCACAAACCCGGATCCGGGATCCCCCCATCAAAAAAGCAGACTAGCATAGCCTAGCCTAAAGCTACAGGGATATCATATAATAAAATGTTCATGAAATCACAAGTCCAAGACACCAAATGAAAGATACAGATCTTGTGAATCCAGCCATCATTTCCGATTTTTTTAATGTTTTACAGGGAAGACAAAATATGTATTTCTATTAGCTAACCACCATAGCAAAAGACACAACTTTTTTTTGTCCACCATTTTTCCCTGCATAGGTGGCCATCACTAATTCGACCAAATAAAGATATAAATAGCCACTAACCAAGAAAAAACTTCATCAGATGACAGTCTGATAACATATTTATTGTATAGCATATGTTTTGTTAGAAAAATGTGCATATTTCAGGTATAAATCATAATTTACCATTGCAGCCACTATCACAAAACTCACCAAAGCGACTAGAATAACTACAGAGAGCAACGTGTATTACCTAATTACTCATCATAAAACATTTCTTAAAATTACACAGCGTACAGCAATTGAAAGACACAGATCTTGTGAATCCAGACAATATTTCAGATTTTCTAAGTGTTTTACAGCGAAAACACAATATAACGTTATATTAGCTTACCACAATAGCAAACATCACAACAGCATTGATTCAAGCAAAAATATAGTCACCAAAAGATATTAATTTTTTCACTAACCTTCTCAGAATTCTTCAGATGACAGTCCTATAACATCATATTACACAATGCATATAGAGTTTGTTCGAAAATGTGCATATTTAGCGGCATAAATCGTGGTTATACAATGAGAATAGTGGAGCAATCTGTCCGGCGCCATCTTGGATTAACACCTATTCTAATCGAAAACTATTCATAAACTTGACAAAAAAAATACAAGTTGGACAGCTATTGAAAGATAAATTAGTTCTTAATGCAATCGCTGTGTTAGATTTTTTAAATTAACGTTACTAGACATACAGTGTGCGTTACAGCCAGACCAGTGCCGCAATAATGGCGACCAAACACTTTTACATTTTTCCACATACAGTGGGGAGAACAAGTATTTGATACACCGCCGATTTTGCAGGTTTTCCTACTTACAAAGCATGTAGAGGTCTGTCATTTTTATCATAGGTACACTTCAACTGTGAGAGACAGAATCTAAAACAAAACTCCAGAAAATCACATTGTATGATTTTTAAGTAATTAATTTGCATTTTATTGCATGACATAAGTATTTGATACATCAGAAAAGCAGAACTTAATATTTGGTACAGAAACCTTTGTTTGCAATTACAGAGATCATACGTTTCCTGTAGTTCTTGACCAGGTTTGCACACACTGCAGCAGGGATTTTGGCCCACTCCTCCCTACAGATCTTCTCCAGATCCTTCAGGTTTCGGGGCTGTCGCTGGGCAATACGGACTTTCAGCTCCCTCCAAAGATTTTCTATTGGGTTCAGGTCTGGAGACTGGCTAGGCCACTCCAGGACCTTGAGATGCTTCTTACGGAGCCACTCCTTAGTTGCCATGGCTGTGTGCTTCGTGTCGTTGTCATGCTGGAAGACCCAGCCACGACCCATCTTCAATGCTCTTACTGAGGGAAGGAGGTTGTTGGCCAAGATCTCGCGATACATGGCCCCATCCATCCTCCCCTCAATACGGTGCAGTCGTCCTGTCCCCTTTGCAGAAAAGCATCCCCAAAGAATGATGTTTCCACCTCCATGCTTCACGGTTGGGATGGTGTTCTTGGGGTTGTACTCATACTTCTTCTTCCTCCAAACACGGCGAGTGGAGTTAGACCAAAAAGCTCTATTTTTGTCTCATCAGACCACATGACCTTCTCCCATTCCTCCTCTGGATCATCCAGATGGTCATTGGCAAACTTCAGACAGGCCTGGACATGCACTGGCTTAAGCAGGGGGACCTTGCGTGCGCTGCAGGATTTTAATCCATGACGGCGTAGTGTGTTACTAATGGTTTTCTTTGAGACTGTGGTCCCAGCTCTCTTCAGGTCATTGACCAGGTCCTGCCGTGTAGTTCTGGGCTGATCCCTCACCTTCCTCATGATCATTGATGCCCCACGAGGTGAAATCTTGCATGGAGCCCCAGACCGAGGGTGATTGACCGTCATCTTGAACTTCTTCCATTTTCTAATAATTGCGCCAACAGTTGTTTCCTTCTCACCAAGCTGCTTGCCTATTGTCCTGTAGCCCATCCCAGCCTTGTGCAGGTCTACAATTTTATCCCTGATGTCCTTACACAGCTCTCTGGTCTTGGCCATTGTGGAGAGGTTGGAATCTGTTTGATTGTGTGTGGACAGGTGTCTTTTATACAGGTAACGAGTTCAAACAGGTGCAGTTAATAGAGGTAATGAGTGGAGAACAGGAGGGCTTCTTAAAGAAAAACTAACAGGTCTGTGAGAGCCGGAATTCTTACTGGTTGGTAGGTGATCAAATACTTATGTCATGCAATAAAATGCAAATGAATTATTTAAAAATCATACAATGTGATTTTCTGGATTTTTGTTTTAGATTCCGTCTCTCACAGTTGAAGTGTACCTATGATAAAAATTACAGACCTCTACATGCTTTGTAAGTAGGAAAACCTGCAAAATCGGCAGTGTATCAAATACTTGTTCTCCCCACTGTAAATACGGAATAACATCATAAATAGTTCTTACTTTTGGACGAGCTTCCATCAGAATCTTGGGCAAGGTGTCCTTTGTCCAAAAGAATCGTTGCTTGGTTGTAAAACGTCGTCTTCAACTTCGGAATTAGCAGCTAACAATAGCTATGTCGCACAGACATGCCCAAATGGCCAAAGTGCAATACTAAGGAAATACCGAAAATAGCAATATACTCGCATAAACTGATATAACTCGGTTTAAAATAACTTCGTTATGATGTTTCTAACACCTATATCGAATTAAATTACAGACGGGCATATCTAAGGCCGATAACTGAGCGTTTCAAAATGCTATCCTGAGGTCTTGCGTTGCGTAATGGCGGAAGTCGAAAAGAGAGCGCACTTCGTTCCTTGGGGCTTTATAAGCTCTGAGAAATACGTAGAAACACCATTCCACTTCTCATTGGTTACTGACATCCAGGGGAAGGCGGGTGCAGTTCATGTCGACCCATAGGACACATACAGAGCTTTAAACTGATCTGAGAACAGAGTCTAGTTTTCAGACGTTCGCAGTTCCTGTAATGAATCTCGCTGCAGAATGAGTTCTGTTCCACCCACATACATAATTCAAACGGTTTTAGAAACTAGAGATTGTTTTCTATCCAATAGTAATAATAATATGCATATTGTACGAGCAAGAATTGAGTACGAGGCAGTTTAATTTGGGAACGCTAAATGTCGAAGTTGAAACAGCACCCCCTGTAGTGTCAAGAAGTTTTAACCTTTACCGAACCTCAACCCCGTATCCGGGATCACCCCCCACCCCCCACACACTGATTAGCATAGATAGCATAGCTTCAGAAGTAGATAGTAGCATCTAAATATCATTAAATCACAAGTCCAAGACACCAGATGAAAGATACAGATCTTGTGAATAAAGCCACCATTTCAGATTTTTAAAATGTTTTACAGGGAAGACAAAATATGTAAATCTATTAGCTAAACACGTTAGCAAAATACACCACTATTCTAACTCCATCAGTTTCTTACTCCTTCAGGTGCTATCACCAATTCGGCTCAACTAAGATATTGATATCCACTAACCAAGAAAAAACCTCTTCAGATGACAGTCTGATAACATATTCATGGTATAGGATAGTTTTTGTTAGAAAAAAGTGCATATTTCAGGTAGAAATCACAGTTTACAATTGCACCGACCATCGCAAATCGACTAGAATTACTAGATAGAGCAACGTGTATGACCAATTTACTCATCATAAAACATTTCATAAGAATAGACAAAGCATAGCAATGGAAAGACCCAGATCTTGTGATTCCAGACAATATTTCAGATTTTCTAAGCGTTTTACAGCGAAAACACAATAAATCGATAAGTTAGCATACTACATGTGAAAACGTTACCAGAGCATCGATTCCAGCCAAAGAGCGCTATAACGTAATCACCGCCAAAAGATATTAATTTTTTCACTAACCTTCTCAGAATTCTTCCGATGACACTCCTGTAACATCATTTTACAACATACATATACAGTTTGTTCGAAAAGGTGCATATTTAGCCATACAAAACCGTGGTTACACAATGAAAATACTAGGAAATCAAGCCTCAATATGTCTGACGTCATCTATCAGAGTGATCTAGTTTAATTAAAAGCTAATCATATACTTGACTAAAAAATACAGGGTTGACAGGAATCGAAAGACAAATTAGTTCTTAATGCAACCGCTGATTTACATTTTTAAAATTATCCTTACTTTTCAATACAGGGTTGGCCAAGTGAAGCTATACAAAACAAAATGGCGATGTATGCGTTTAAAATATTTCGACAGAAACACGGTTTATCATATTAAATATTGCTTACTTTGAGCTGATCTTCCATCATATTCTTGGGCAATGTATCCTTTCTATGTTATAAACGTCTTTTGGTCGATAGATGTCCTCTGTCCTTCGAAATGTCCACTAACAACGACCGAGACCGCGAAACGTTCCCAAAGCTAGAAAGTGCACGACAAAGAAATTCCTCAGAATCGCACTAAACGGATATAAATTGCTATAAAACGGTTTAAATTAACTACCTTATGATGTTTCTAAGTCCTATATCGAATTAAATTACAGACGGATACATTTCAAGTTGATAACCGAGCCTGTGAAAATGGCGTCCGGAGGTCCCATCCTGCGTAAGGGCTTGCGTCGAAAGGGGGGCTACTCTCACTCCTTGGTGTTTTATAACCTCTGAGAGCTACCTAGAAGGCCCATTCCACTTCTCATTGGTTACTGACATCCAGGGGAAGGCGGGTGCAGTTCGTGTCGTGCCATAGGATAGACAGAGACCTTAAAAACTGATCTGAAACCAGAGCTTCGCTCTCAGACCTTTCACTGTCTGTCATGGATTTCGCTGTAGAAATTTTTCTGGGTCACCCACAGACATAATTTCAACGTTGTATGAAACTAGAAGGTGTTTTCTATCCAATATAATTAATAATATGCATATTGTACGAGCAAGAATTGAGTACTAGGCAGTTTAATTTGGAGACGACAAAATGCTAATTCGGAACAGCACCCCCTGTAGTCGCAAGAAGTTAACCTAGTTTTTCACAGCTAACCGAATAGTTTATTTGATCACCTTAGGCCAAAGTGCTGAGAAGTAGCATTGTTGCGGAGGGAACAAACTAACGCCTGACAAACCAGACATTACCCCTGAAGTGATATTTATGTGTGTATTATTTGTCAACAACTCATATAAATTGGAACCTTGAATGCTGAAATGTTAAATTTTAGGCATGTAAATTAGGATACATTATGTATTTGTGTACAGGATGACGTCCATTTATGTAGCTTATTTATTTATTTTTTAATTCTTAGCTCAAGAGCACTCTTCGAATCTTGTTTATGCATCAATGCAGTGTTACACCATATTTATACATTTAAAACACACACTAAAACCCTCACCACATTCTGTTTGCCATGGAATGCAATTAATTAACATCATATTTGCCATGGAATGGGCACACACATTCCTCCTGGCTGCCTGCAGACTTGTCCAAGCCTCATACTGCTCTCTGACATAAGCCTCCTCAGCCTAGGAGAACAGATTGTGATAATTCACCTGCAAATTAGGAAGTGGGGAAGTGAATTTCTGCTCTTATCCTGTTGTCATCTCCCCCACCCCCCTCTTGACTTTTCAAATTGAATGAATCCACCTCAAGCAGGGGCAGTCGGGTGCTCTAATTCCAAAATACCTCCTTGGTCAAGAGGAAAGAAAGTGTGTTACCGGCTGGGAGAGTGGCACCTGTGTCACTTGGGACCAGGAAGGGCTGCCAGATAGGGATGAGTGTGGGGGTCCTCCTGGAACAAGCGGCATCTCTCCTAACTATATAGCCCTAGGTTGAGTGGTATTGTTGGCCAGGTGGAGAGGGTTTTATAAGAACCCCAGAATTCTGATGAGTATGTGAAGAGTTTATTTCCAAAACGCGACTGGATATCCATACATTTTTCACATTTGTGTTTTTTCATCAGAAATGGATTACTTATGGGAACCTCCATGTGTTTGTAAAATATGACTGATCTCAGAATTTTTATTCATAGATTAAAATGTAAATGTTTTGCATTCTGATCTCATACTACTTGAATAAATAAGTACAATTTTGTACAATTTTGATGTCACAAATGTATAATTTGTACAGTTCTTTATGAAAAAGGTATTAGTTATTTGTTACATTTCACTGTGTAAAAAATAGCAGTTACTTACTTTTCTGACAGTGAGGCGGATGTATAGAGTTTTGCATAAAAAGGTTTATTTGTTGCTCTGAAATTAAACCGTCGAGTGATACATTTTTTACGAATACATGTCTGCCATTGAACATGCCATGATTAGATAGTGACAAAACACACCAATCTCTTTCATAAATTCTTTAAAGGAATAACCACTGTAGGCTCCCTAACAGGCAACCCGCGGAATTGCTCCAGCGATGTGTTCAATGCTTGGTCATGGCGTTCGACCAAGGTCTGGAAACCTTCCACAAGACCATGAAGAAAATCCTCGTGCCTTCCGACGGTGGCTCCTTTGGAGGAGATGGCGTTGCGGAGCTGGTCCAAGTCTGCTGGGTCAGTCATGGCCAGTTCATACTAACACGTTTTAGGGAAGATCCATGCAGACAGTGTCGAAGTAACAAAAGTGAACTAGAACAGGGGCAGGTAAAACGACAGGTCAAGCAGAGGTCAGTATTCCAGATCAGAGTCAAAAGATACAGAACAGCAGGCAGTCTCAGGGACAGCACAGGCAGAGGTCAGTAATCCAGGGCGGTGTGACAAGTTACAGAACGGCAGGCAGGCTCAGGGCAGGCAGAACGGTCAAACCTTGAAAACTAGAAAACAGGACCTAGAAAAAGACATGAGCAAGGGGAAAACCGCTGGTAGGCTTGACGGACGAAACGAACTAGCAATAGGCAAACAGAGAACACAGGTATAAATACACTGAGGATAATGGGGAAGATGGGCGACACCTGGAGGGGGGTGGAGACAAGCGAAACAGATCAGGGTGTGACAATATTTGTGTAACACAATATCTGACAGAAGAACTCAGAAATACAAATTATGGATGAGATCAGTAAAAAAAAGCCTTGGCTACATCTCATCTCCCCCTTTTTGGGTAAATAATTATATTTGATTAGGAACAGCTTTAAAAATAACCTTCAAAGTTTAGCATCTTGTTTCTGATTACTTAGATTATATATTTTATGTATCCCTGGAGTAGCAGCCTAGTGCTCTGTGTGTTTCGTGTTTGAACTTGTCTGTGAAATTGCTCGCTTGTTGCCTCAAGAACACCCGTGCAGACACTCAGCCAAATCCAAATTGGCTTCCCTTGACACTTTCTTGGTGCGCCAGGAGCATTCACAGTTGAGCTCACTCAGTTCAGCGTAACGCTGATTGGCTATTATTTTATTTACAGAATTATCAAGGGAGGCCAAATGCTTGCTGGCTTCCCTTGCATTCAATACTACGGGTGGCAACAATGTCATACTCTTTAAGACCAGACAGCATCAGATAGATGTCCTCCCTTGGCATCCATGAATACACACCACTGCTTCAAATGCCTCATAAGGTGTAAGTAATCCAAAAGTAACTGAAAGTAATCAGATTATGTTACTGAGTTTGGGTAATCCAAAAGTTATGTTACTGATTACAATTTTGGACAGGTAGTAACTGTAACGGATTACATTTACTAAGTAACCTATCACAGACATGCACAAACACACACACACACAGTCACTCGCATTCTCATTCATACTCGGGTAACTCCATCTAGGTAGAGTACATTCTGAGCCAGTTCCGTTTTGACGCTCACCCACACATAGCCGAGAAGGAATGATGGTTATGAAATGGACCTTCAGAGCTGCAATGATAAAATAATCAAAGCGGCGCTCAAAGACTACTCACTCTCACAGTATTTGTGTCTTAATTAGCTTTTCAATGCAGCCCAGATTAAATAGAGGACACTTATCTTTATTGCTTGTATTATGATTCCTTCACATGCAACAATGTGTGAGTTACTGTAATCTGGGTATTTCTAGACTGTCAAAAAAAAACATTGACAGGTGACAGATCTCAAGACGTTGTGATACTCTTATGTTGTGGTTGATCCTCTGTGAATGCATTGGAGAGATTCATTTCAGGTTGGTTCTAGCTTGTGAAGAAGCAGAAGAATCTAGCGTGTTCTCGGATCGTAATAAAAGTTAATATCATAAGGCTTTTTAACTGTCATATGGCAAGGCCTTTCAAATGTACCTTGGTCTTTTTCGGATGGTCTATCTGTTTCCTACAAGTTTAGCCTCAAATGTTTTGTCAATGGTACATATTTGTATCTTTACGACGTTGAATTTTAAATTTGTTATTCTCTTGAGCATGGTGTTCCAATTTTGGGGAGTTCCACCGGTTTAATAGACTTCGTACCTTCCCGTTAGGGTCAGAGAAGAAAAAGTAATTGGACGATATCCTGTATTGTACAGAATAGTTCTGGTCCATGGACTCCATACTGTCTTCCTTTCTAACTTTTTACTACTTGTATATTTGCTCCTTTTATATTTCTCTTTTGATCCTGACAAACTTCCCACTCTGTAGTTTTTGATTTAAGGCCAAAAAGCTAACTTCTTTGCCTTGTTGTCTTGCAGTATTACTTAACATCCTTGTTGCAAACAGAATGAATGATTTGGAGTAGATTTTTAACACAGGCCACTAATATGGAGTGAATGCAATGTTGTTGACCCTCTGTATTTTAAAGTATTGTAGTGGCAGCATCATGTTATAGATATACTTGTCACCGGCAGGGACTGGAGAGTTTGTCAGGATCAAAAGCAATATGAAATGTTCGAGGAAACCCTGGCTCAGTCTTCTGAATACCTAACCCTGGGATAGAGTTTTATTTTAAGCTGGACAATTACACATATTTTAACGTTACAGACAAATCAAATTGCTTTCCAATAGGTTTTTAGTGTTCCTCCAGGGGGCAGTCTCAGGCCTGACTTGCATCTGCTTAAAAATCAAAGACAAGGTTTGAATATTCCTGTCATTCAATGATTCCCAATCAAATTTACTTAGCTATGTTGCCTTAAAAGTTGGTAACGTACATAGATATAGATAGACATCTCTAGCGACCCAAAAAACATTTTAGCATGGGCAGCACCATTGAGGAATTTAAGTAAGTGGGTGGAACTGTTTATGGGTTAAGGAAGGATCACGCAATTTCATCCAGGTCATCAGGAGGTATCAGCAAATGGATTATAGTCATGAGCAAACATTCCATAACTGCAGGTGGCAGTAAATCACCAACCTGTTCAAACAACACACACCTGGTGGCAGTATGCACCCTTTCATGGTCCATGCTGTCACTGACTCCATAATGGGATGGATACAAAGAAGAGGTGTCTAACTAAGTCTATGGTAGAATCTTATTCAATGTTATTCGCAGTTGTAATGTCTGCCAAAGGTGCTTCTATTAAGTACTATCTCGGGTGTGAAGACATACACAATCAAGACATTTTACTTTTAAATGTGTTATTCATTTGGACCATTTTCTATAATTGTTCTTTTTATTTGAAAATGTGGAGTAGGTTGTGTACATCGGTAGGAAAACATTTGTTTTTAAATTAAATATCAAGACAGCAAAATGTGAAGACTGTGCAAGGGATAAATAGACTTTAGGCACTGTATATGCATCTCTATCTCTGACATTCCTTCTTTCATTCACTATTTCACACTTTTTCTATCTCTCCACCTTTGTCACCATCTCTATGTCCATCAATCAATTTCTCACCTTCCAGGCTCTCTGTTTATTCTTCCTCATTCTCCCTACTAATCCATTTTAAATGTGCTACTTCAATCTTTCTGGCCTCTCATCTCCCTCTCTATCTTTCTTTCTTTCTCTCTCACTTTCTCTCTCTCTCTCACCACATCTCACTTTCTCTCCCTCTTCAATCAGCGGTTGCTATCTGAGTCGGGGTCGGGAATAGGTTCTCTACCTCGTTCAAATGTTTAATTTGTTTCACCTTTTGCCAATACTTGAGATAATGCAATAGGACCACCAATTAACAGAGCAACCTAATTTGAAATAAATAATTATCCTGTGTTAATTGTACCTGTGTTTAATTGATACAGTGCCTCTTGTTTTAACCGCTTTCCAGGAAGAGACGGTTATGTTTCATAACAACCTGAGACTAGCGTTAAGCTCCCTATTCCTTGAATATTAAATCAAATGAAGAAGAAAAAGCAGTGACGTTTATTTGTAAAGATAGTAGTTATTTAGTGTATGTAAGGTTCCTGGGTTTGGTGCACTCATTAAAGTTAAAGGTTTGGCTTTGTTTTTGTGTACATCTTCCTTGGCGATGGACATTTTGTTCACTAAATGAAAGAGGTTTGGCACTGGTATAGAGGCATGGGGCTGTTACTGTTTTGGCAGCAAATGCTCGCTGTAGCTGGTTCATTTTCTCTCACAGTGAGTCTCGTATCGGTAGTTCAGATCCAGATGTGCTTGTCTCTCCATCCAGGCCTTGGTCCGCTTTCAAACAGTAAACAGAGGCACACGGATACTTATTGTATACACTCTAACTCACACATAAACACATGCATGCACATACCAATATACACATAAGCATATACGTTCAGGCATACACGCACAGACAGACAAGACGAACAGACATAACTACACACAAACACACACTGGAGATAAAAATGTTAACACACTGGAGATAAAAACAACTCATCCTTGTTTTATTTCATCCATTTGTAAAGGTCTCCGAAGATTCATTAACACCTGTTATAATATAGCCAGTTAGCTGTGTGTTGAAGTGTGGAAGTATCATGGGGCGGCTAAGCACTCCGAACAACAGAACGCCTTCTCTGTTTACCTTGTATAACTCATGAAGCATCTACCATAATCAAAGGCTCTCTTACCATTATCCAGCTTTGACTATGGCCCTGTTCCCATTTCCACACTTTCAAAGCATTCAGAATGGAGCCCTGTATTGAGCATGCATTTCTGTGGCTGTTGGAACCAGCTGTCAACCACAAACACATGCTCTCCGGAATATTCCAGTGCGCTCTTGACATTGCTATGACACTGGTTGACGTTAGCCAGAGCTTGCAAGGCAGCCATTGTCACCTGGCAGAGGGAAAAAGAGCTGAAAAGACCAACAGCATGCAGAAGTGTCACTTGGTTTTCGGGTCACACTCTAACACCCTAGCTCCAGCATGTTGTCAGAGATGATAATGGGGCTGAGGGGTTGAGAGAGAGGGAAACGGAGTCTGTTTGGGTAGAACCCTTCAAAGGTAGAAGCAGCTAGTCAGGACATGATGTAACCGGGCGACATACCATCATGGCTAGGCCTTTGACTCTGTTGCTCCAATATTGATACTGATACAGTATGTGGGAATATATCTATGTGGATATGTCCAAAATGGCACCCTACTTAGTGCACTACTTTTGATCAGAGCCGTATGAGCCCTAGTCAAAAGAAGTGCACTATGTAGGGAATATGGTTCCATTTGGGACCCAGCCTATGTGTGTCTCCTTATGATGCTGGAGTTATGTATGTGAAGCATGCTGGTTGGTATGAGGGGAGTGGTAGTTGTGATGTCAAATTGCATCAGAGGTGCCACTGGGAGAACTAAAGATGAGACAGCTGTTTGATAGAAACATATTGAATCATTTAAAACAACAAGAAGGGTCTTCTGGGGTTTTTGTGTCAGCAGGAGGGAAGGAGTCAGTCGACAAAGGCCCATGTACAGAGCAGGAAGAGTAGTGAACACTTGAATGTGCATTCATAAAGCTGTTATTGCACTGTTATAAGTATGACATAACCGGTATAATAAGCAGTAATAATCACAGGGTTGTGAAATTGAGTTGTCATGACACTCAGACCGAAATTAAGGCTAGTAAGCTAGATCAGCTAGATCATTGTTAGTTTGCATGCAGCAAACATCACATTGACGAACACTGATCACCCATCATGGCTGCTGGTATATTGACAATTAACTTAGCGTCATATGCCAGTATTACCAGAGTGAAGACAGCTGTTAGTAGGACGGCTCATGTCGTGCCTTATGTTGAGCTCCCCTGGAGTTTTCAAAGGTTTGCATCCATCATTGAGTAAGGAAAAATGTAAGCCGTGGCTTCAGAGTACTTCTTACTGGTAACAATGCCTCAAAGAGAGCCTATTGTCTGCCACATTAATGACACACAGTTACTTGTTTATGGACCTTTCACCGCATATAAGAGATAGTGTACCGACCAACCAAAAAGAACATGCTCTCTTGAGCCTGCCTTCCTTTCATGTTCTACAAAAGCTCTCTCTCTCTATACTAATGTGGGCTGTAAGGCAGGGGCATGCAGCCTTTATTCCCATGAGTTAGTTACATAACTGCCCCATCTTCCCCTCTTCACCCGTCCTCTCTTCATTCCTACAGCCCCCTTCACCATCTCTAGCGCTCCACATTCCCCGTCCACCTTTACTTTATCCTACCTCGTCCCATCCTTTATACCCAAAACTCAATCTTTTTACTGCTTGTATTACTTCCTCGTCTAATACATTCTTGCCGGAAAACCGCTGCTTAAACCAGTCTCTGTGAAAAAGATGAATCACATTAAGAAAGGAGAAAGATAGAACATAATGAATTTATGAATAAAAGAAAGAGAGAGAGGGACCAAAGAGAAGAGAGTGAAGGCGTGTTTTGATGAAACCAAATGAAACTTTCATGCGCATGGGGGAAAAAAGGAGGGTAGTAATAGAGGGAATAATGAGACAGGCCTGCATGTATGAACTAAATATTTCAGAGGATTTAAAAGGCTTGTGTTACGGTCATGTTAGAAAGTAGCCTCTAGATTAGAACCTGAACGAGGGACTACGAACTAAGGTGGGAGAAAGGGTGGCGCAGGTGAATAGATTGAGAGTGATACAGATGGTGAGACACGGGGTGCAGCGGGTGAGGTCAAGTTAGACTAGAGGAAAATAGAAAGATTGAAAAGAGAATGGTAGTGAGATGCACAAAACCATATAATTTAATAGGATATATGGGCACAAAAATTTGGTGGTGATGGTGGTAGGCTAGACAGTGGTAAGCAAAAAACTTGGGGTGGAAATGCAGGATGAAGAAAACACTGGACGATATTGTGGGGGTAAAGATATGAGTGTGGTGAGAGATGATGGAATGAGTGGACGGGCGAGCTATTAAGGGAAAGATCAGATCAGTCTGAAGGCGATGTAAAGTAGTACAGTATACTGTACTTGCCCAGAGACAAAGATGAAGTTAAAAGATGAATACACTTGGATGAGTGTCTCTGATTCAGGAAGTGGAAAATAAAGTTACCTATTTTCATACAGTATATGCAATGTTTCGGTTGTATTATCAAAGTGATTGACTTACCTCAGCTATTGAAAGGAAATATTCAAGAGCCTTGGTTTCATAAAATAAGGTAAGTTACAATATTTTAAGCCTTTTATAAAGCTGCGATTAAATTCTTTAGAGTAATTTTTAAGCAAAGTAAATATGTTTTTCTCTTGTTAACAGTGTTCACGGGGCAGCTCGCAGCTCGCAGCTCTCTCTCTCTTTGTCTGCCAGCCTGGAATAAACACATCTGAAAAAGCGTCTTTGTCTCCAGCCATAGGGTCTGGACAAGATTAAGTTGGTTCCAAACAGAGGAATTAAGTTAACATATCGCAGGAAGGTGCTGCACAAGATAAATGTACCTTTCCTGATGCGTGATGCCTATTGTGGTAAATGATGGTTTACCGTTTTTTGGCAGCCCAATTAGATTAGCGGGCTGTATAATTCCTCTGACAGAGACGTTTTTCGCAATATGGCGGCTCTATCATCGTCAATTTGCACATACCTGGTACCAAATGGCCCTACCAGAAGCAATGGCTCGCGGGCTGAAATTGCTACTTACCCCCCCAGTCTGACCCAGTGAACTGGTGGAGGCCCATAACTGCTTATTTGTGTCCAGACAGTCCTGTCTAATTCCCCTCATCACCAAGCGTTCTAGGATCTGTTGTTGACGCTTCATTCTCTTACCTTCTCTTACCACATTACAGCCACATTACAACTCCTCCACCAGTGTCCCAGGGTCATGCTTGTCTTCTTGAGTCATCCTAACCAATACTCCTCCCTCATCCGCTGGGACAGCAGCACAATCCAGGCTCGCACTAGGCCTGGGGGAAAAAAACATATGGTATGTGTTATGGACATCATGTTTCTTGCTTAGCGAATATACTTCCCCACAATTCAGCTTAAACTCGGGACCTTTTGCTAACACACGTGACCGCCCACCTTGAGAATATTCTAAAGGTTTGTGAGCCACCCAAAAGGTGAATCTTGTTTGGAGCCATCCGTGACATTTAAACCTACTGTGAGCTGAGCTGTGCATCCAAGTCACTAGACGCCACTGTTATGGGGGTCAGTGTGCCGCTAACAACTAAGCTTCCTCCGCTGCCCGAGTCCGATTGCTTCATACTGGGCTCAAACCAGTGATCCTTCCTTCGCAAAACACCTAACCGCCCTCCTTGACAATATACCAATGGTTTGAGCCACCCAAAAGGTGGATCAATCTGTGACATTTCAAGCTAACTCTGAAGTGATTTTAATGCACGTTCAGAACTCTGCTACATATGGTTATATGGGTCATTCTACCAAAGTGGTTTAAATTAAGGGTTTAAAAAAAATCACTTTTGTATTCCATTTCTCCCAACTATTCCCAACTTTTAGCACACGTCTTCCAACATATGTCAGGTACATGACTACTACATGAATTCCTTACCAACCCACAAAATGTGTCACTATTGAAACAAGGGAAAACCATGCAAAGTAGTAATAATTTTGATTAACCTTGTATTACAGATACATTTTTGAATAGAATTTTAGAACTTTAAATAATCTCAATAGCTAACATATGGCTGGCTATCTTTCATTTGGACATATGTACTGTTATAGAGTGATGCTGGCTCATCTAACCAATAGGCGGCGCTATCACCGGTCCTAGGTTGGTAACTCTTCTGTGAGCAATAGAGATAGTTAGTTGAGTATTGGTATCCATGATAGATAGTGGTGTAAATCATTTCCTAATAAATGACAAGTAAAGATTACATCCTATGTTCTCCAATTATATATTGGTTTATTCAAGATACTACATTTGGCGACGAAGCAAAATGTGATAAGTTTTCAGTGAGACTACGGAGTTTTATGAGTTATGAACGGTGAAACTACTGTGAGTGAATATTAGCACGCTAGTTAGCTGGGAAAGGCTAAACTAAGCGAGTGAAAGCTATTGATGTGGAGAAGCTAGCACATACTTTGCCTTCTCTTTGGCAGCAGTGACTGGACGACGGACAGGATAGCAGGCACAGTTGTGGGAAGAATATTGCGAAATTCTCAAACCATTTTTTGGTTGCAAATGAGATCGCCAACGCGGCAAAGAAATGGGCATTCTACCGAGCTGTGTGGGCGCGCAAGCTTACACCTTGATGAGGAATTTACTGAGCCCAGCAAAGTCAGGAGAAAAATCATTTGAGGACTTGGTGAGTCTACTGTCAACACATTTAAATCCTAAACCGAGTGAAATAGTACAAAGGTGGAAATTCAACTCAAGAAATAAGGAAACCAGAGGCAAGTGTTTTTGAATATGTGGCGGAGCTAAGGAAGCTAGCACAGGACTGTAACTATGGAGACACCCTCACAGTAATGCTACGTGACAGATAAGTATGTGGGGTAAATAATGATAAGATACAGCGGAGCCTTTTATTTGAGGAGATTTTGACATTTGACATAGCACTAAGGAAAGCACAGGCCATTGAAGCAGCCATCAAGAACATGAAGGATTTGAATTGCCTGAGCGAAGGGGGCCAACCGGCGGTGGGGACAATTGACAAAATGGACGCGCAATCAAGTTGTAGAAACATCTTAAGGATGATAATGGAGAAAGGATGCACTTGAGCTCAATTTAGAGTCTCATAGCAAAGGGTCTGAATATTTATGTAAATAAGGCATTTCTGTTTTTTAAATTTAATACATTTGCATCAATTTGTAAAAACCTGTTTTCGATTCGTCATTATGGGGTATTGTGTGTAGATTGATGAGATTTAAATGTTTTATTTAATCCATTTTAGAATAAGGCAGTAACATAACAAAATGGTCTGTAGTGATGCCTCTAGCACTGAGATGCAGAACCTTATACCGCTGTGCCACTCGGGAGCACATTCAGGTGGCCTCGGCTCTCATGGCATCCCTAGAGGTGAACCAGGTTCAAGACATGGTCTGATTCGAAAGGTCAAGCTGCCAGAAACAGTTGTGCTCGCTAACTACCTCTCAAACACCTCCCTTGACTCCCTCTCTTCACCCCTCCCTTGACTCCTTCTCTCCACCCCTCCCTTTCCAATCCACACCGGCTTCCTCAACAGATAAAGGTTCTGCCAAGCGTCAAGCGCTATCGATGAAATGATCAGGGAGGAAAGGAAGGTGAACAGGGAAGGCTTCCTCTAGAGAGCACCCAGACATTTTCATCTTATGAAAACATCACACATCCGCCATGTTTAATACACCTATTGAAGGGATAATCAGCATATCTCTATGCAGGAGAACCGTTGCTCAGCGGCTCATTTTCCTGATGCAAGCCACAGTGAATTGAGATTCTAACTGTTTGCTCAGCTCATGCCCTTATCCAAAGAACCTCCCATTGATTACTTTTGACACCTCCCGCGTCTTCACAGCTTGATTTTATCTTCGCAGGGCCGAAGTATGTTGGCTTACACACCTAGCGCCAAGAAGCACAAAATGGCCCTATGGTTCAACACCAACTCACTTGGATGACTCTCATGCACCTCGACATTCATTGTGCTTATTGGCAAAGAGCCCATCTGCAAAATGATCTTATGAAATACAATACATTCAGCTATGAGTCAGTAGAACGTCTGAATCAATACGGCCCCCAGAATATCTGATTTGCATAATACAAAGCGAGCATCTGCTATGACTGTCTCTTTTTATTGCGGTCAGTAAACGTATCTTATTACACGCTAAATTAGGAGGTAGGGCAAAGAGAAGTTCACTTTCTTAATTTGATTAACCTTTGAGGACATTTAAAACTTATATTGTATTTGAAGTTTAAAAAGGCAAATTTCCACTTTGATTTTACTTTACGAAATACCCCTACAAATATATATGCATTAATTATAATCCACATTACCTATTGTTGGAAAATGGCTCAAATTAAGATCCTACATTTGTACATTATACAGTCCTGTCACTGTAACTCCCAGATACCTTTGGCTCGCACTGAGTAAAAAAGTTACATGCTCGGGGGGGGGGCATCAATACTGTCAAATTAGTTCATACTGTAACTTAGTCCCGATTCCCAAGCGAATTGTTCTCTTCTGAATATTTGTCCTAGGTATCCATTTGGCCATGTCTTGATCATTATCCATCTGATCTCTGTTGCGTTACTTCATTATTGTTAATTGCCAGGTTTCTGGCACTATTGGTAGTATTTTACATCAAAGAGCAGCTAACGCCCACAACCCCTTTGATATGTTGGGCAAAATTTCAGTTCCTTTGTAGACCATTGCATAAATATAAGGACATCAATTGGGGAGAGAAGACTTCCAGCTGTCAAAATTCAATATTTGAAAGTAAAGACATGTAATGTTGGACACATTGTCTAGCTAGACATCAAAAACACACAATCAAGTTTCCAAGTTCAAAGTGCCTTCTCACTTTTGAAACACACTGTGTGTTTGGACCAATGAAGTGTAGCTATGCTGAATGCTTTACAGGTAATATATCTTATATAAATTTAAGACAAAACATTTCACACCTAAAATGGTCTGCGGAGGGCGGCAAGGGTCACTACTAAACCTTTTTACCCATTTCAGTGGACCAAATTCCCCAAAAAGGGTAAAGGATGGGATAGTAATCTTCTTATTCGATTTCAGGGGAGACTTCGGTTCATTCATATCATTTACTTACTTACAGTCCCCAGGGAGCATAGGCCATCAACCACTCATCTCCATCTCACTCTGTTCTGGGTTCATTCACAGACCTGGCATAAGTATAGTTTTAAATATGCTTTGTGGAATATATATATTTTGGGGGGGGGGGCAAATAGTTACATTGGAGGTGACTACAACTATTTGAATACAGATCCCCAAAATGACAACTTTTTTACCTATTTGAAAACAGATCTCAGAAAGTTACTACTTGTTCAAACTATTTAACTCAATGTTCAAGCTAAAACTAGTGCAGTACTGGTAGGACAGATGATAGGGACACTATGAGACACTATTTAGTATGTTGTAACTGTGAAATAATGTTTTAAACAGTTTTACATGAACACAGTCTAAAATCAGGTTTGTACAGCTTGTACAGCACTGTTAAGCGAGATGATTAGATTCAATTTAAGACAGCTTAGTTGTTTTCCAGCTGTGAACTATATTGGTAAACAGTTTTCCATGAACATGTTCTAAATCATGTTTTCAGGCTGATTCCACACTTCAACTACTACAACACTGGAATGATCGATAACAGGAGTCACCATATGGCATTTTCAACACTTTTCCATAAACATGATCTAAAATCATGTTTAAATACAGATCTCAGAAAGTAACTACTTTTTGAATAAAGTTCTGAGAACCATATTACTTAAAAAACGAATTAAGCGACTTCTCTTCAGAAACTATTGGATTGGCTGCCATCACCTAATGGCAGGGCTTTATCTGGAACTGCATGTTGGATTGGCTGCCATCAACTAATGGCAGGGCCTTAACTGGAACTGTATGTTGGATTGGCTGCCATCAACTAATGGCAGGGCTTTATCTGGAACTGCATGTTGGATTGGCTGCAATCAACTAATGGCAGGGCTTTATCTGGAACTGCATGTTGGATTGGCTGCCATCACCTAATGGCAGGGCTTTATCTGGAACGGTATGTTGGATTGGCTGCCATCACCTAATGGCAGGGCTTTATCTGGAACTGTATGTTGGATTGGCTGCCATCACCTAATGGCAGGGCTTTATCTGGAACGGCATGTTGCCGATAGAAATATAATGAATAGAGCACACACAATGTCCTAGAATATTTAAATCTATGTGACCGTAGATCATATTTGATCTACACAATACATTTACTGTATATATGTACATTTCCATTCTCCTAACCAGGCTCAATGTGTAGATAATCAGGTCAAACCAATCAACCAATGGTATAAATAAATAAGTATAAATAAGTTTTGACACTCAACTACTGTATGACACTTTCAACATGCCACTGAAAAGGTCAACATCTGCAATTAATTTTATGATACCTGAAAATACTGTTGAGAAATTCAAAGCCATTTGCAAACATTGGAAACAGAAAAAACATTGAACCTCTTTGTCCATCTGAGGGTAAGTGTTCTTGTTTCAAAGACTATACCATCTGTAAAGTTTACTCAGAAAACAAATGAACATGATGGGGTGGCAGGTAGCCTAGTGGTTAACGTGTTGGACTAGTAACCGAAGGTTGCAAGATCGAATCCCTCAGCTGACAAGGTTAAAATCTGTCATTCCGACCCTGAACAAGGCAGTTAACCCACTGTTCCTAGGCTGTCATTGAAAATAAGAATGTGTTCTTAACTGACTAGTTAAATAAAGATTTTTTTTTTAAGTGTTCCATCTACCTTGGCTGTAGTTGGCAGTTTTGGGATATTTACGGTGCATTAGGAAAGTACTCAGCTTCCCTTTTTCCACATTTTGATACGTTACAGCCTTATTCTAAAATGGATTAAATAAAAATACAAAACTCATCAATCTACAAACAATACCCCATAATGACAAAGCAAAAACAGGTTTTTACAAATTTTTGCAAATGTTTTAAAAATAAAAACAGATACCTTATTTACATAAGTATTCAGACCCTTTGTTTCTTCAAATTGATTGGAGTCCACTGTCAACTCTGGAACCTTATATAGACAGGTGTGTGCCTTTCCAAATCATGTCCAATCTATTGAATTTACCACAGGTGGGCTCCAATCAAGTCGTAGAAACATCTCAAGGATGACCAATGGAAACAGGATGCACCTGAGCTCAATTTCGAGTCTCATAGCAAAGGGTCTGAATACTTATGTAAATAAGGTATTTTTATTTCTTGTGTGCAAAAAATCTGCTTTCGTTTTGTCATTATGGGCTATTGTGTGTAGATTGATGAGTTAATTAATTTTTAAATAAGGCTGTAACAAAATGCTGAAAAAGTCAAGTGGTCTGAAAACTTTCCGAATGCATTCCGAATGAACTGTACATCTTCATCTGATCAGGCGTATGTCATCTGAACCATTATGGATGAGAGAGGGAGGGGGGGTTGTCCTTCCTTGTAGGTTGTTATCAATACAACTTCACAATACGATGCAGAGTGTTCGATTTGGCTGTAGGGGACAAGCAGACCCCCAGCTCCACTAAAAGCATTGACAACTACTTGCTGTGTTAAAGTGATTGTTAAATAAATGTTAACTATTTGGTTGTAATATTATCACCTCTTGAAGAGCATAGTCAGAACTACACATTTCTGAATATTCCATGAAAAACAATTGCGCACATTTAGCTATATCAGAGTTATACAGCAAATAACTGCATTATTTTCATGAATGCAAACATCAATTCCTCCTTTTGTTGCGTTACAGCCTGAATGTTAAATGTATTTCATTGAGATTTTGTGTCACTGGCCTACACACAATACCCAATAATGTCAAAGTGGAATTATGTTTTTAGAAATTTGAAGAAATTAATAAAACATTTAAAGTTGAAATGTCTTCAACTTTAAATGTCTTCATTTTTTCACTTTACCAATTTGGCCTATTTTGTGTATGTCCATTACATGAAATCCAAATAAAAATATATTTAAAATACAGCATGCAACAAAATAGGAAAAACGCCAATGGGGATGTATACTTTTGCAAGGCACTGTATTTTCAAGCAAAGTGGTGGCTGACATATGGAATTGTTTTAAGATGGTTATACTATGGATCATTTAGGTATTTGATTTCGAATTTTAGGATCCTTTAGGTATAAAAAAAATGATTTCATAAAATACACTAAAACATTCATAAATGGCAAAAAGGACAGTAAATAAAATATGAGAAATTAGTTTAAGTATCTCTCCTAAATCTAGGAGATTTACATTACAACCTTACTCTAAAGTGGATTAAATGAAATATTTTCCTTATCAGTCTACACAAAATACACAATAATGGCAAAGTGAAATCAGTTTTTTTGAAATATTTGCAAATGAATAAAAAACAGAAATCGAGCTCAGGTGCAATCCTGTTTCCATTGATCATCCTTGAGATGGTTCTACAACTTGTTTGGAGTTCACCTGTGGTAAATTCAATTGACTGGACATGATTTGGAAAGGCACACACCTGTCTATATAAGATCCCACAGTTGACAGTGCATGTCAGAGCTAAAACCAAGCCATGAGGTCAAATTAATCGTCTGTAGAGCGCCGAGACAGGATTGTGTCGGAGCTCAGATCTGAGGCACAGATCTGAAGAAGGGTACCAAAAAAATTATGAAGCATTGAAGGTCCCCAAGAACACAGTGGCCTGCATAATTCTTAAATGCAACAAGTTTGGAACCACCAATACTCTTCCTATTTCTGGCTGCCTGGCCAAACTGAGCAATCGGAGGAGAAGAGCCTTGGTCAGGGAGGCGACCAAGAACCTGATGGTCACTCTGAAAGAGCTCCAGAGTTCCTCTGTGGAGATGGAAGAACCTTCCAGAAGGACAACCATCATTGCAGCACTCCACCAATCAGGCCTTTATGATAGAGTGGCCAGACAGAACCCACTCCTCAGAAAAAGGCACACGACAGCCCACTTGGAGTTTAACTAACGGCACCTAAAGACTCACAGACAATGAGAAACAAGGTTCTCTGGTCTGATGAAACCAAGATTGAACTCTTTGGCCTGAAAGACAAGCGTCATGTCTGGAGGAAACCACCGCATGCTACGGTGAAGCATGCTGTGGGATTTATTTTGTTGCTACGGTGAAGCATGCTGTGGGAATTTAGCAAGTCTCTTCTTCTTATTGCTGTCCTTTAGTAGTGGTTTCTTTGCAGCAATTTGACCATGAAGGCCTGATTCACACAGTCTTCTCTGAACAGTTGATGTGAGATGTGTCTGTTACTTGAACTCTGTGAATCATTTATTTGGGCTGCAATTTCTGAGGCTGGTATTTTTTTACGTGACTTAATCAACTCTCTGGGATTAACTGGCCATATCAACTTGATCTGTTATTAGCTAGATAGCCAATTTGACATAGTCCGTCAATCAATGTAACCTATCATGTTTGTTAGCAGCAATCGTGATTAAACACTCTTAAAAACAACGTTGAAAAGGGGATAACGTTAGCTACCTTTGCTAGGTAGGCCTATGTTGGTTGGAGAAAATAGTACATTAGGTTTATTTACCACTATTTTTAGCCAATTGTACAAAGATTCTACCGGCAAAGTAAAGTTTATCATCTAAGAGTACATCTGCAAATACGCCCTTCTATTGCTTGACAGGCAGAGCCCACAAACGATGGGAAATGAACCTAAACCACTCAAACTTGTCAGGTATAGTTATATTTAATTTTATATCACACAAATATCTAATTAATGGAGGCCAAAATTGAGAGAGATTGTGACATAATCAATTGATGTTTACTTTCTGTATATCTCTGATGGTAAATGTGCACAATTGTTTTACATGGAATAATCTGACCTTTGTGATGATATTAAAAACAAATAGTTAACATTTATTTAACAATAATGAAAGCAGCACGTAGTTGTCAACGGTTTTAGCTGAGCTGAGGGTGTCCTTGCCCCCCAGCAGGCAAATCGAATGCGCTGCACCTTATTGTGATGTTTATTGATAATGACCTATTGGT
This sequence comes from Salvelinus alpinus, assembly GCF_045679555.1. Taxonomy (NCBI): domain Eukaryota; kingdom Metazoa; phylum Chordata; class Actinopteri; order Salmoniformes; family Salmonidae; genus Salvelinus; species Salvelinus alpinus. The sequence continues at coordinate 616,255 of NC_092118.1, read as the reverse complement.
CCTGACTAAGCCACCCTCGCTTGCCTTAATCATTATGCTGTTAATTGGGAACATTAGCTGGTTCTGATCACAGCCGCAGGTTTTAATAATGTAAATTAAGACAAGAACAGCAAATGGCCGTTCTCCAGGAATACAAATATACCTCAAGCCAGCACGTTCAAATCGGCCTAGTACAGACTTGTCGTCATGGATACGCTAAATAGCACGCGCTTGCGCGTATGGGCCTAATCATAAAATTACATATAGAATCCCTATTAAACCAATAGGATCTCTGTGGGCCTAGTCGTAAAGATTTGCCTTTTAACTTTTATTGTGGCATAAAAACAACCAGTCATGATGTTTCCATCTGATTGTCAAACAATCACTTCAAAGTGCTCATTTGATGGGCTACCCGAGCAAGTTCATCCAATCTCTGCCTTGGCAAAATGTAATTGTTTTCGTGGAACATTATCACATTTTGGAGCATAGGCTATACCACCCATTTTCAAGTCCATTTGGTATTTTTTCATGCCTCTGACATGTGGTATTGATAAAACGAGGTGTAATAGCCTACAGTTTTCTTGACATTCTTGGATAAAAAGTCACCACAACTACGTGCTTTATTGCTATGCTGAGAATTCTGTGAGACTTTATTTTAAGGTACACATATTAGCCATTTAGTTGTAGTTCATACATGTGTATATACACTCAGTGGCCAAGTTATTAGGTACACCATTAAAACTCGTTTTCAACCACTCCACACATTTCTTGTTAACAAACTATAGTTTTGGCAAGTCGGTTAGGACATCTACTTTGTGCATGACACAAGTCATTTTCACAAAATCTTTTACAGACAGATTATTTCACTTATAATTCACTGTATCACAATTCCAGTGGGTCAGAAGTTTACATACACTAAGTTGACTGTGACTTTAAACAGCTTGGAAAATTCAAGAAAATTATGTTATGGCTTTAGAAGCTTCTGATAGGCTAATTGACATAAGTTGAGTCAATTGGAGGTGTACCTGTGGATGTATATCAAGGCCTACCTTCAAATTCAGTGCCTCTTTGCTTGACATCATGGGAAAATCAAAAGAAATCAGCCAAGACCTTCACAAGTCTGGATCATCCTTGGGAGCAATTTCCAACTGCCTGAAGGTACCACGTTCATCTGTACAAACAATAGTACGCAAGTATAAGCACCATGGGACCACGCAGCCGTCATAACGCTCAGGAAGGAGACGTGTTCTGTCTCCTAGAGATAAACGTACTTTGGTGTGAGAAATGCAAATCAATCCCAGAACAACAACAAAGGACCTTGTGAAGATGCTGGAGGAAACAGGTACAAAAGTATCTATATCCACAGTAAAACAAGTCCTATATCGACATAACCTGAAAGGCTGCTCAGCAAGGAAGAAGCCACTGCTCCAAAACCGCCATAAAAAAAGCCAGACTATGGTTTCCAACTGCACATGGGGTCAAAGATTGTACTTTTTGGAGAAATGTCCTCTGGTCTGATGGAACAAAAATAGAACTGTTTGGCCATAATGTCCATTGTTATGTTTGGAGGAAAAAGAGGGAGGCTTGCAAGCCGAAGAACACCTTTCAAACCGTGAAGCACGGGGGTAGCAGAATCATGTTGTGGGGGTCATTTGCTTCAAGAGGGACTGGTGCACTTCACAAAATAGTTGGCATCGTGAGGAAGGAACATTTTGTGGATATATATTGAAGCAACATCTCAAGACATCAGTCAGGAAGTTAAAGCTTGGTCTCTAACGGGTCTTCCAAATGGACAATGACCCCAAGCATACTTCCAAAGTTGTGGCAAAATGGCTTAAGGACAACAATGTCAAGGTATTGGAGTGGCCATCACAAAGCCTTGACCTCAATCCTATAGAACATTTGTGGGCAGAACTGAAAAAGTGTGTGCGAGCAAGAAGGCCTACAAACCTGACTCAGTTACACCAGCTCTGTCAGGAGGAATGGGACAAAATTCACCCAACTTATTGTGGGAAGCTTGTGGAAGGTTACCTGAAATGTTTGACCCAAGTTAAGCAATTTAAAGGCAATACTACCAAATACTAATTTAGTGTATGTAAACTTCTGACCCACTGGGAATGTGATGAAAGAAATAAAGCTGAAATAAATCATTCTCTCTACTATTATTCTGACATTTCACATTCTTAAAATAAAGAGGTGATCCTAACTGACTTACGACAGGGAATTTTTACTTGGATTAAATATCAGGAATTGTGAAAAACTTAGTTAAAATGTATTTGGCTAAGGTGTATGTAAACATCCGACTTCAATTGAACATATCTTATACTGGATTAAATAATGATGTAGTAATAACTGCTTACTTTACCTCTCTCCACTGATCTCCACAGAGACCTGCTCAAAGGTTTCCAGGACTCTGCACACCTACTCCACCACCTCCCATTGCTCTTGGGTCAGAGCATCAACAGGTGCATTGACAATGGCCAGGGTAGATATGATGGCCTCCTTTGACTCAAGAAACTGCTTCAACATATAAAATGTTGAATTCCACCTTGTAGTGCAGTCTTGTTTAGGCCTCAGCTCAGGCATCCCCATTTGGCGTTGTGTAGACTTTCGTTTTTCAGCACCTACTGTGCTCCTGTGGAATTATTCCACAGTTGCTTTCACTTTGTCCACAGTGGGCTTCATCACCTTCAGAGTATATCTTACAATCAGGTTGATTGTGTGGGCAAGACATGGATGATGGGTCCATTAAAAAAAATGTATGGCTTTGGTTATGTTAGCTGGATTGTCGCTAACACAACAGACCACTTTTCCGTCTACTTGCCATTCTCTGGCCACTCTCAACAGTTCCTCTGCCAAGTTCTCTGAGGTGTTTCTGTCGCTGAACTCAAAGCAGTCCAGAAGACAGCTAGACATCGAAAAATCTTCAATGAAGTGACATGTAACCGACATGTAAGAAGTGGTTACCCTTGATGTCCTGCAGTCAGTAGTAAGGCAAACTGCAGTAGCTTTTTGGACTCAGGGAGGCGACCAAGAACCTGATGGTCACTCTGAAAGAGCTCCAGAGTTCCTCTGTGGAGATGGGAGATCCTTCCAGAAGGACAACCATCATTGCAGCCCTCCACCAATCAGGCCTTTATGATAGAGTGGCCAGACAGAACCCACTCCTCAGAAAAAGGCACACGACAGCCCACTTGGAGTTTAACTAACGGCACCTAAAGACTCACAGACAATGAGAAACAAGGTTCTCTGGTCTGATGAAACCAAGATTGAACTCTTTGGCCTGAAAGACAAGCGTCATGTCTGGAGGAAACCACCAATGATGGTTGGTGCTCTCGTACAGTTGTGGAATAAGTGTTTGTGAAAGGGTTTTCCTGCTTGGAATTGTGTACATTGGATTTAGACTATTGCTATCATTTCTAAAACCTCTGTCCTTCATGATCGAAAATGGCTGGAAATCGGTGGCAATCATTTTAGCCAATGCAATATCAATTTGGCCTTGTTTGCTACAGACATAGACTTTGGCATAAACTGGTCCATAAAAGACTGCGTTGCTGTGGGTCATGGATTAGGCCTACTTGACTGAGTGGATACATCCACATGTGGAGGTGCTGGCTCCACCACTATCACTAGCTGGCCCGCTAGTTTCTCGAAGCTCCGCTACAGCTAGCTTCACAGTTGGGTGCACATTTCGCATATGCCGGTGTAGGTTGTGCGTAGAACCGGCTTTATATGAGATGTTGTTTTGTCAAATTCTACACTGTGCTCTAAGATTGTCTACAGTACATTATTAAAATGCATCCAAATGCTACTGTGCTTCCGACTTATTTTCCAGCTGTTGTTTTCACAGCTGTCCTTCCTCTCTCTCCTAGGCTGCTAAGTGTGTGACTGTGAGTGAGTTGGCTCGGCCCTCCCTCACGCATCTTTGGATCATTGGTTGACACTGCATGTCTGATAGACAGGAACAACAGGTGAGGCTGTTAGTCTGAGCAGACAGTCAGAACGAATGTGTGTGCGCTTGAGCATTTAGGCCTATATTATTTAATTTTTTCAGTCTTTGAATTAGTTAATTCTATTCATTTAAATCTTTTGATTATTCATATCTTTATTATTGTAATTTTTTATAAATAGATACGTCTCGATTCGTTCTTTGTGAACAACATTTTTTACTGACTCGAGAGTCATGATTTCTTCTTCTGAGAGCCTCGATCATTTTAGTCTACGTTTGACCTGCTAGTACTGGCTGCAATGAGTCCTGCAGCAGGATTAATACAAGTTTCTTTGGCCATAGACGTGCTCCGACAACTAACTGTCTGTCATATGTGCGCAGGAAAATAGATCATGAGCATAGAGAAGAATACACATTTAGAATCATTTAGCGCATTGTGCAATTAATTATTATTATTTATTATTGAATGTCATGATGGACACAGCTTTGTAGAACCAAAACATACACAGCCTCTGCTCAACAAACTCAAACTCAAGAACAAATTGTTTGGGCTGTAGTTCGCGAACAACTGTGCTTATCACCCTCACAGCAGTCAAGCAATGCATTCCACCAAGAGCCGTTCACAATCTCGTCTGGTTGCGGCCACAACTAGACCTCGTATCAAATGTATTAAGAAATCAAGAAGTCAAAAGACCAACAAACCCCCTATGGTGAACGACATGTGAACGAGAGAGAGGCTTGTAGATATTTGACTCTTTCGAGTTTTCAGTTCATCGTTCACCGGTGGGGCGTCCTGCATGCTCTGGGCTTTACTGCCCTGTCACGGACCACAATGTCTTGCTTTCAGACAAGCTAAACAACTTCTTTGCTCGCTTTGAGGAAAATACAGTGCCACTGACATGGCCCGCTACCAAAACCTATGGGCTCTCATTCACTGCAGCCAACGTGAGTAAATCATTTAAACGTGTTAACCCTCGCAAGGCTGCCAGCCCACACAGCATCCCCAGCCACGTCCTCAGAGCATGTGCGGACCAGCTGGCTGGTGTGTTTACGGACATATTCAATCCATCCTTATCCCAGTCTGCTGTTCCCACATGCTTCAAGAGGGCCACCATTGTTCCTGTTCCCAAGAAAGCGAAGGTAACTGAGCTAAATGATTATCGCCCCGTAGCACTCACTTCCGTCATCATGAAGTGCTTTGAGAGACTAGTCAAGGACCATATCACCTCCACCCTACCTGACACCCTAGACCCACTCCAATTTGCTTACCACCCCAATAGGTCCACAGAAGACGCAATCGCAATCACACTGCACAAGGCCCTAAACCATCTGTTCAAGAGGAATACCTATGTAAGAATGCTGTTCATCGAGTACAGCTCAGCATTTAACACCATAGTACCCTCCAAACTCGTCATTAAGCTCGAGACCCTGGGTCTCGACCCCACCCTGTGCAACTGGGTCCTGGACTTCCTGACGCGCCGCCCCCAGTTGGTGAGGGTAGGTAACAACATCTCCACCCCGCTGATCCTCAACACTTGGGCCCCACAATGGTGCGTTCTCAGCCCTCTCCTGTACTCCCTGCTCACCCATGACTGCGTGGCCATGCACGCCTCCAACTCAATCATCAAGTTTGCAGACGACACTACAGTGGTAGGCTTGAATACCAACAACGACGAGATGGCCTACAAGGAGGGGGTGAGGGCCCTCTGAGTGTGGTGTCAGGAAAATAACCTCACACTCAATGTCAACAAAACAAAGGAGATGATCGTGGACTTCAGGAAACAGCAGAGGGAGCAGCCCCCTATCCACATCGACGGGACAGTAGTGGAGAAGGTGGAAAGTTCCCCGGTGTACACATCACGGACAAACTGAAATGGTCCACCCACACAGACAGCGTGGTGAAGAAGGCGCAGCACCGCCTTTTCAACCTCAGGAGGCTGAAGAAATTCGGCTTGTCACCAAAAACACTCACAACCTTTTACAGATGCATAATCGAGAGCATCCTGTCGGGCTGTATCACCTCCTGGTACGTCAACTGCTCCGCCCACAACTGTAAGGCTCTCCAGAGGGTAGTGAGGTCTGCACAACGCATCACCAGGGGCAAACTACCTGCCCTCCAGGACACCTACACCACCCGATGTCACAGGAAGGCCATAAAGATCATCAAGGACAACAACCACCCGATCCACTGCCTGTTCACCCCGCTATCATCCAGAAGGCGAGGTCAGTTTAGGTGCATCAAAGCGAGGACCAAGAGACTGAAAAACAGCTTCTATCTCAAGGCCATCAGACTGTTAAACAGCCATCACTAACATTGAGTGGCTGCTGCCAACATACTATCTCATCTCTAGCCACTTTAATAATGAAAAAATGTATGTAATAAATGTATCACTAGCCACTTTAAACGATTCCACTTTAAATAATGTTTACATACCCTACATTACTTATCTCATATGTATATACTGTACTCTATACCATCTACTGCATCTTGCTTATGCCGTTCGGCCATCACTCATTCATATATTTTTATGTACATATTCGTATTCATTCCTTTACACTTGTGTGTATAAGGTAGTTGTTGTGAAATTGTTAGGTTAGATTACTTGTTAGATATTACTGCATGGTCGGAAATAGAAGCACAAGCATTTCGCTACACTCACAGTAACATTTGCTAACCATGTGTATGTGACAAATACTCTCTGATAACCAGGTGGCGAATCGCATCTCTGCATGTCTGGCAGACATATCAGTGTGGATGACGGATCACCACCTCAAGCTGAACCTCGGCAAGACGGAGCTGCTCTTCCTCCCGGGGAAGGACTGCCCGTTCCATGATCTCGCCATCACGGTTGACAACTCCATTGTGTCCTCCTCCCAGAGCGCTAAGAACCTTGGCGTGATCCTGGACAACACCCTGTCGTTCTCAACTCACATCAAGGCGGTGACCCGTTCCTGTAGGTTCATGCTCTACAACATTCGCAGAGTACGACCCTGCCTCACACAGGAAGCGGCGCAGGTCCTAATCCAGGCACTTGTCATCTCCCGTCTGGATTATTGCAACTCGCTGTTGGCTGGGCTCTCTGCCTGTGCCATTAAACCCCTACAACTCATCCAGAACGCCGCAGCCCGTCTGGTGTTCAACCTTCCCAAGTTCTCTCACGTCACCCCGCTCCTCCGCTCTCTCCACTGGCTTCCAGTTGAAGCTCGCATCCGCTACAAGACCATGGTGCTTGCCTACGGAGCTGTGAGGGGAACGGCACCTCCGTACCTTCAGGCTCTGATCAGGCCCTACACCCAAACAAGGGCACTGCGTTCATCCACCTCTGGCCTGCTCGCCTCCCTACCTCTGAGGAAGTACAGTTCCCGCTCAGCCCAGTCAAAACTGTTCGCTGCTCTGGCACCCCAATGGTGGAACAAACTCCCTCACGACGCCAGGTCAGCGGAGTCAATCACCACCTTCCGGAGACACCTGAAACCCCACCTCTTTAAGGAATACCTAGGATAGGATAAAGTAATCCTCCTAACCCCACCCCTCCCCCTTAAAAGAGTTAGATGCACTATTGTAAAGTGGTTGTTCCACTGGATTTCATAAGGTGAATGCACCAATTTGTAAGTCGCTCTGGATAAGAGCGTCTGCTAAATGACTTAAATGTAAATGTAAATGTAAATACAATTTGATTTGATTTGATTTGACTGACTCAATGTACTGAATGAGTTGAAAATATCCGTTAAAGTCAGTAAAACGAGCCAAAGTAGCTCCTTGCTACTGTACTTGTTGCAGCATGCTTTTTAACTTGTTTAGTTTCAGCAGTCACACTGAAAATCTTTCTTTTACTTCTGACTTATTATTATTTGGAACTTCTAGTGCTACTAATACTGCTGCTACTCTTTTACAACTTTTACTACTGGGCTACAGTCACTATTTCCATCACTAACGTTGTCACTACTTCTACTTTTACTAACCAATTAAATGCTACTAATACAAGTCACAAAGTACTTCTGATAAATTACCCTTTAAAAAAAACAGGAAGTATTAAACAATATCACAACATATCAACACTAGTAGCTAGGATGGTGTACTGCATTTGAAACAGTCTCACCATTTCTGGGCTGCATTTTTAAGGTGAATTTGAAGTGATTACAATTTCTTTCTTTGAAATGTTGTATGCAACAACCCATCTCTACCTTGGTGACTAAGCCACCTCAGGGCCTGGGAGAGTAGTTAGAACTCATCTTCCGAGACCGCAATGAAAACAATTAGTAGATAGCTCAGTGCCTAGGCATCACCAAATATTAATGACACTTACCTGCCTTTTCGAAACCCTGGGTCGCGGCCCTTTTACATCAACGCTAATGGCTTTCAAACATGGTCTGCATGAAATTAATGATCCAACCGCACAACGATACCTTTTTCATATTTAACCTGTTACAAAATGCCATTAAACATCGGTGAGTGGTTTCCATAGTCCCTTCAGGAGACCTTTACCGCTTTTTTCATCACATTTGTATGTTTTTCAATTTTTTCAGTTAATTAAATACTGTAGTAGCCTGTGTTTCCACAGCAAGCTTTAAAGGGGCAATGCCCTCTGTGTGGCTAAAAGGGGAGGATGATAGTCACTTTGGGTCGTTATCTACTGGGGGTTCAGGCTTGATTAACTCTGTTCTGTGGAGTCTCCTGAGGTAGACCGTCTAGCACCACTGCTGGACTATGAGACTCCTCCAGCTCTAAGACCAGATACTTTTGTATAAATAATGTATGTGGACACCCCTTCAAATGAGTGCAATTGGCTATTTCAGCCACACCCGTTGCTGACAGGTGTATACAATCGAGCACACAGCCATGCGATCTCCATAGACAAACATTGGCAGTAGAATGGCCTTACTGAAGAGATCAATTACTTTTAAAGTGGCACCGTCATAGAAAGCCATCTTTCCAACAAGTCAGTTCATCAAATGTATGCACCTGCTAGAGCTGCCCAGGTCAACTATAAGTGTTGTTATTGTGGAGTGGAAATCTCTAGGAGCAAGTCTTGAAGTGGTAGGCCACACAAGCTCACAGAACGAAATCGCCGATTGCTGTTGCGAATAAAATCGTCTGTCCTCGGTTGCAACACTCACCACCGAGTTCCAAACTGCCTCAGCAAGCAACGTCAGCACAATAACTGTTTGTCGGGAGCTTCATGAAATGGGTTTCCATGGCCGAGCGGGCTAAGCCCCTTACTGCCAGTGAAGGGAAATCTTAACACTACAGCATACAATGACAATCTAGACGATTCTGTGATTCCAACTTTGTGGCAACAGTTTGGGGAAGACCCTTTCCTTTTTCAGCATGACAATGCCTCTGTGCTGAAAGTGAAGTCCATACAGAAATGATGAATCAAGACCGCCGACTGCGAGTCAGGACTAATCTCCCAACATCAGTGCCAGACCTCACTAATGCTCTTATGGCTGAATATAAGCAAGTCCCCGTGCAATGTTCCATCATCTAGTGGAAAACCTTCCCAGAGTAGTGGAGGCTGTTATAGCAACAAAGAGAGGGCCAACTCCAAATTTATGCCCATGATTTTGGAATGAGATGTTCAACGAGCAGGTGTCCACGTACTTTTGGTCATGTAGTGTATGTAAAGCACATGCTCTCGCTTTTTAGCTTTAATATAGTACTTAGAATAACTTTCAGGGAGGGCTCAGGGAGGTTGGATGGTTTGCATTTCTTTATTTTCAGTCAGGTACAGATTAAAATCATGTGTTACAGCACTTGGGGACATGTGGACAGCAGCCCAATACAAAATAGCTTATATCGGTGCATTTATATGGTGCAAAACTCAAGGTTGGTTCTTTGTTGGTTAAATGTCTCCATTTCGTTGTGTGTTTCTTGTGGCAGTTCTGCGGCTTCACTGGCTTGACACTGGAGGCTTTCTGTATCCCTGATTGTCTGCGGATGTGACCACAGTGTGTCCAATCAATAATGCAGGAACCGGATTCACAAAACAGAACAGTAGCTTAAGCATCGCTTTTCAGTTGTTCATTACTCTGTTACACACAATCTATTAGTTGGGCCATTGCTGCAGTAGCTCACCCACCATTGTAATTAGAATATTGCAAGGTTCTGAATCTGAATTAAATGTCAACCATTTTCCAACTTCAACATTGATTTCCATTAGGGTTACATACTTATTCACAACATTATCTCGCACCATTAATAGTAATGCAGCAATCTGCATTCATATAACATTTAATGTGCAGTTAATTTGAAGTATTACTCATGGCTCTTTCTCAGACACTATATATACAAAAGTATGTGGACACCCCTTCAAATGAGTGGATTTGGCTATTTCAGCCACACCTGTTGCTGACAGATGTATACAATCGAGTACACAGCCATGCAATCTCCATAGACAAACATCGGCAGGAGAATGGCCCCACTGAAGAGCTCAGTGACTTTCAACGTGGCAATGTCATAAGATGCCACCTTACCAAGTCAGTTATCTGAACGCTGCAGCATACAATGACATTCTAGACGATTCTGTGCTTCCAACTTTGTGGCAACAGTTTGGGGAAGAACCTTTCCTATTTCAGCATGACAATGCCCCAGTGCACAAACAAGGTCCATACAGAAATGATTAGTCAACATCGCCGACTGCGAGCCAGGCCTAATTGGCCAACATCAGTGCCCGACCTCACTAATGCTCTTGTGGCTGAATGTAAGTAAGTTCCCGCATCAATGTGGAAAGCCTTCCCAGAAGAGTGTTTTTATAGGTATTAGGCTGTTATAGCAACAAAGGGGGGGTACAAGCCCATATTATTGCCCATGATTTTGGAATGAGATGTTTGACGAGCAGGTGTCCACATACTTTTTGTCATGTAGTGTATGCCACGCACTAGCCACTATATCATTGAACCTGCTTTAAGCTCACATATCTCCATGGAGGATGGACAGTTTGGTTAACAACTTCCCCCAGTGTGCTAACCTTGCTCGTATACTCCAGATACAAGCCCCATATAGAGACATGGAGTGCCGGGATAACAGTCATTTGACGCCTCACACATCAATCCCTGGGAAAAGGCGCGACGAAAGGAGGGTACCGTGATTGATTGCACCGCTGATGTATCAGGGACCACAAGGAATTCTGGGGAACGTATTAACGGCGAGGAGAGAAGTTGAGAGGGGGAGATATAGGGAACAGATACAGGAGAGAGAGAGAGAGGGTGAGAGGAGGAAGGCGGCGGTCAGCTACGGTAATGGCATGGGGGGTAAGTCAGGCGTGAAGGGCTCCTAACGCGAGTAGCGGTGGATGGGGGAGGGGGGCAGGGATGAAAGGTGGCATAATTTTCAGACAGACGTGGGGGAGTAGTCAATGCTGATGGGAGACCAGCTATTTTAAACAGCTTGATTACAGAGCTTGGTAGAGGTATAATGGTGTGGGGAGTGTAGAGAGTTGGATTGTAGCCTAGTGCATGTTGGTTACCAATCAATGTGGACATTGTCTTTACTTTAGTGCCCTTGAGTGAGATATCTGACCTTAAATGTGCCAGTAATATAGTGGACTGTATGTGTTATTTTTTTTTTAAGATGAAGGGTGTGTGGAATATATCATGATGATATTAATCCAATCGCGTAAATCGAGCGGGGGTAACCAAATTGCAGTGACACAAAAGATATGGGACGTTTTGTAACTAGCTATATTTATTGGAATTGTCCCATATAATGTGGGCAAAGAGCCATCATGAGGGGCTTGGTCCAATGCCAAGGCATAGATTTACACCAGAGAATGACTCTGGAGGGTACAGGTTGTTCTCGGTGCTAATCCGTTCACACAGGCTTGTCGGAGTGAGGATTGGACAGCCCTGATGGAGAGAAACGATTTGTTCGCACCTTCAGGCAAGGTCCCTAGTGTCTTCTGCTAATACTAATTTCATAAAGCAGCAGGAGTATCTTAGCCTTTTAATGACCACACTGGATTGTCAGACCACGTCGAGTGATGTCAACCACGTTTTACTTCAAAATACTTTCAGAAGAGTTTTGCATGTTCAATTACCCAAATGTCTGTGTTGCAAAAGTTACATGCTTTGCTACAGACTACACATGGAGTTTTCCCATCTGAGATGTCTGTATGTAACAAAAGACTGGACATACGAAGTATTTAGTTCATATAAATTATTTATTGAACGTGCAAATACTTAATCAAAATCATGTAGATAAATTATTTAATTGCGTTTTAGATATGGTTAGATTTCATGTATCCACATCGAGGATGGGTTGATTGATGTCTTCTATCAAAGAGCAAATTAATCTTGGTGTAGTATTTTAATCACAAGCAAGCCATCTACAAGCCATCTACATCAGTAAACCAGCACAACCGTGATAGGATTAGGGTTGCTACAATCTACAATTTGATTCTTTCCTCCAGAGCAGAGTCCATGTTTTTTTTGTTCAATTAAATGAACCACTGTCTATAATGATTAACTGACACTTAAAATACTGCATGAGCTCATAATATCAATAAAGCATAACAACCAGTATGGAAGCATGTAATGCCGCCCTCCATAACCTGTTCAAGAACGGATTTCTGTCCTGCATTCATATCATTTATTGTTTTTCAGATAGATGCTTTTGTTGAACAGGGATGAGGAGGAACCCTGGTCTCAAGGGGCCATGTGTAGTCCGGAGTAGGCTGTGTTCCCTGTTGACCAAACTAAAGCACAGGGGAGATTCCATCTAGTGAGGCTCATATCTTCCGGCCTATACTCCACAGGGCCGGTCTGTCACTACAGTTCACCGTGATAATGTCAGGCAGGTTTATAGGCAGCCATTACTCTACTAGAACAAATGGATCAGAGGTCATCTGAACCTTTCTCTTGGCTGTGTCCCATATCACCAGGAGTACCCTCCCAATCCTTACTTATATTTGCTCTCTTGTGCACTTTTGACATGTAATCTATCGCCTGCAGCAATAGGAACATATGATAAATCTTCGCTGGAACCTTCCCTGAGTGTGTTTTATGTGTTTCCTCATCTCCACAACAAAATATGCTTGGATTTCCCCTTAATACTGGGCTTGCATGATAAAACAGGAATACAGGACGCAGGAAGCATGGAGGAGTGCGATCTTCTTGAGATGTACGGCCTCATTCTCGTGGGAGAACTTCCAATATTGTGGTGCGCCTAACCATTGTGAGGCATCTGGGACTAGAAGCCCTGTAGGGAAAAACAGGCTATGTGTACTGAAATAGAATCCACAGGAGGCTGTGTTGAACACTGAAAGTGAGCACCGTAGCAGTGTTGGTTCAAGAACTTAGGCTGGATTTGGGCCCAGGTCCTTATTTTGCAGGTGCTCTGGTAATTTACAACAAAAGTTAAAACTCAAAGAAAGTCCTTCAGACTGGATTTGCCTCAAGGGGAGGACTTAGTGATATGGAAGACCCAGGCAGAGGCCAGTTTGAATTTTACATTTTACCATTATTTAACTAGGCAAGCCAGTTAAGAACAAATTCCTATTTTTAATGATGGCCTAGGAACAGTGGGTTAACTGCCGTATTCAGGGGCAGAACAACACATTTTTACCTTGTCAGCTCTGGGATTCAATCTTGCAACCTTTCGGTTACTAGTCCAACGCTCTAACCACTAGGCTACCTGCCACCCCGTCGAATGAGATTTTCCTATCCATAGAGGGGTCATATCAGTGTGCAGCCCAAACTTCTCGGACGCCACAGTCCTTTTCGTGAGAAGACCGATTTTTAGGACGCCTCCTGGTCTAACAAACATTGCTGTTGCTCAGCGACCAGATGTGAAAGGCCGACATTGGCGGATGCAGTGGATTTAGTTGCGCCCATGCAAAAAAGAGTAATCTCTAGCTTAAACAGATGGATTGTGATGGGAATTTTTTTGTATTATTTATTTATTATGCCTGGGGGAGCCTCAAGCGTATACATTTTTTATTCATTTCTTTTTATGCCCATCTCATGAGGCCCCTTGATGATGTGAGGCCTGAGGCAATTGCCTCTTCTGTCTAATGGTAAGTCAGCCAGTGCTTGCTTCACACCACTTTTTAATTGTGCTAGTATTTCAACATTTCGACCTTTGTCATAGCAAGAACATGGGTAATAATATATTATATATATACACTACCATTCAAAAGTTTGGGGTCACTTAGAAATGTCCTTGTTTTTGAAAGAAAAGCACATTGAGAAACAGACCCCTCACAAGTCCTCAACTGGCAGCTTCATTAAACAGTACTCGCAAATCACCAGTCTCAACGTCAACAGTGAAGAAGCGACTCTGGGATGCTGGCCTTCTAGGCAGAGTTGCAAAGTAAAAGCCGTATCTCACACTGGCTAATAAAATAAAAGATTAAGATGGGCAAAAGAACACAGACACTGGACAAAGGAACTCTGCCTAGAAGGCCAGCATCCTGTAGTCGCCTCTTCACTGTTGACGTTGAGACTGGTGTTTTGCAGGTGCTATTTATTGAAGCTGCCAGTTGAGGAATTATGAGGTGTCTGTTTCTCAAACTAGACACTCTAATGTACTTGTCTTCTTGCTCAGTTGTGCACCAGGGCCTCCCACTCCTCTTTCTATTCTGGTTAGAGGCCAGTTTGCACTGTTCTGTGAAGGAAGTAGTACAGTCGTGGCCAGAAGTTTTGAGAATGACACAAATATTAATTTCCACAAAGTTTGCTGCTTCAGTGTCTTTAGATATTTTTCAGATGTTACTATGGAATACTAAAGTATAATTACAAGCATTTCATAAGTGTCAAAGGCTTTTATTGACAATTACATGAAGTTGATGCAAAGAGTCAATATTTGCAGTGTTGACCCTTATTTTTCAAGACCTCTGCAATCCGCCCTGGCTGACTGATGGCAGCCCATTCTTACATAATCAATGCTTGGAGTTTGTCAGAATTTGTAGGTTTTTGTTTGTCCACGCGCCTCTTGAGGATTGACCACAAGTTCTCAATGGGATTAAGGTCTGGGGAGTTTCCTGGCCATGGACCCAAAATATCAATGTTTTGTTCCCAGAGACACTTAGTTATCACTTTTGCCTAATGGCAAGGCGCTCTATCATGCTGGAAAAGGCATTGTTCGTCACCAAACTGTTCCTGGATGGTTGGGAGAAGTTGCTCTCGGGGGATGTGTTGGTACCATTCTTTATTCATGGCTGTGTTCTTAGGCAAAATTGTGAGTGAGCCCACTCCCTTGGCTGAGAAGCAACCCCAAACATGAATGGTCTCAGGATGCTTTACTGTTGGCATGACACAGGACTGATGGTAGCGCTCACCTTGCCTTCTCTGGACAAGCTTTTTTCCGGATGCCCCAAACAATCGGAAAGGGGATACATCAGAGAAAATGACTTTACCCCAGTCCTCAGCATTCCAATCCCTGTACCTTTTGCAGAATATCAGTCTGTCCCTGATGTTTTTCCTGGAGAGAAGTGGCTTCTTTGCTGCCCTCCTTGTCACCAGTCCATCCTCCAAAAGTCGTCACTCACTGTGCGTGCAGATGCACTCACACCTATCTGCTGCCATTCCTGAGCAAGCTCTGTACTGGTGGTGCCCCGATCCCGCAGCTGAATCAACTTTAGGAGACGGTCCAGGCGCTTGCTGGACTTTCTTTGGCGCCCTGAAGCCTACTTCACAACAATTGAGCCGCTCTCCTTGAAGTTCTTGATGATCCCATACATTTTTGATTCAGGTGCAATCTTACTGGCAGCAATATCTTTGCCTGTGAAGCCCTTTTTGTGCAAAGCAATGATGACCGCACATGTTTCCTTGCAGGTAACCATGGCTGACAGTGGAAGAACAGTAATTCCAAGCACCACCCCCTTTTGAAGCTTCCAGTCTGTTATTCGAACTTAATCAGCATGACAGAGTGATCTCCAGCCTTGTCCTCGTCAACACTCACACCTGTGTTAACGAGAGAATCACTGACATGATGTCCGCTGGTCCTTTTGTGGCAGGGCTGAAATGCAATGTAAATGTTTTTTGGGGATTCAGTTAATTTGCATGGCAAAGAGGGACTTTGCAATTAATTGCAATTCATCTGATCACTCTTCATAACATTCTGGAGTATATGCAAATTGCAATCATACAAACTGAGGCAGCAGACTTTGTGAAAATTAATATTTGTGTCATTCTCAAAACTTTTGGCCACGACTGTACACAGTGTACGAGATCTGCAGTTTCTTGGCAATTTCCACCATGAAATAGCCTTCATTTCTCAGAACAAGAATAGACGGACGAGTTTCAGAAGAAATTGCCAAGAAACTCCAGATACTCAACTAGTCTAAAGAAGGAGAGTTTTATTAGTTCTTTAATCAGAGCATCAGTTTTCAGCTGTGCTAACATAATTGCAAAGGGGTTTCTAATGATAAATTAGCCTTTAAAATGATATACTTGGATTAGCTAACACAACGTGCCATTGGAACACAGGAGTGATGGTTGCTGATAATGGGACTCTGTATGTCTATGTACAGTTGAAGTCAGAAGTTTACATACACCTTAGCCAAATTCATTTAAACTTAGTTTTTTCACAATTCCTGATATTTAATCCTAGTAAAAATTCCCTGTCTTAGGTCAGTTAGGATCACCACTTTATTGTAAGAATGTAACACGTCAGAATAATAGTAGAGAGAACGATTTATTTAGGCTTTTATTTCTTTCATCACATTCCCAGTGGGTCAGAAGTTTACATACACTCAATTAGTATTTGGTGCATTGCCTTTAAATTGTTTAACTTGGGTCAAACGTTTTGGGTAGCCTTCCACAAATTTCCCAAAATAAGTTGCGTGAATTTTGGCCCATTCCTCCAGACAGCTGGTGTAACTGAGTCAGGTTTGTAGGCCTCCTTGCTCGTATACGCTTTTTCAGTTCTGCCCACAAATTTTCTATAGAATTGAGGTCAGGGCTTTGTGATGGCCACTCCAATACCTTGACTATGTTGTCCTTAAGCCATTTTGCCACAACTTTGTAAGTATGCTTGGGGTCATTGTCCATTTGGAAGACTCGTTTGCAACCAAGATTTAACTTCCTGACTGATGTCTTGAGATGTTGCTTCAATATATATCCACAACATGTTCCTTCCTCACGATGCCATCCATTTTGTAAAGTGCACCAGTCCCTCCTGCAGCAAATGACCCCCACAACATGATTCTGCCACCCCCGTGCTTCACGGTTTGAAAAGTGTTCTTCGGCTTGCAAGCCTCCCTCTTTTTCCTCCAAACATAATGATGGACATTATGGCCAAACAGTTCTATTTTTGTTTCATCAGACCAGAGGACATTTCTCCAAAAAATACGATCTCTGTCCCCATGTGCAATTGCAAACCGTAGTCTGGCTTTTTTATGGCGGTTTTGGAGTAGTGGCTTCTTCTTTGCTGAGCGGCCTTTCAGGTTATGTCGATATAGGACTCGTTTCACTGTGGATATAGATACTTTTGTACTTGTTTCCTACAGCATCTTCACAAGGTCCTTTGCTGTTGTTCTGGGATTGATTTGCACTTTTTACACCGAGGTACGTTCATCTCTAGGAGACAGAATACGTCTCCTTCCTGAGCGGTATGATGGCTGCGTGGTCTCATGTTGTTTATACTTGCGTACTGTTGTTTGTACAGATGAACGTGGTACCTTCAGGCGTTTGGAAATTGCTCCCAAGGATGATCCAGACTTGTGGAGGTCTCCAAATTTTTCTGAGTCTTGGCTGATTTCTTTTGATTTTCCCATGATGTCAAGCAAAGAGGCAATGAGTTTGAAGGTAGGCCTTTAAATACATCCACAGCTACACCTCCAATTGACTCAAATTATGTCAATTAGCCTATCAGAAGCTTCTAAAGCCATGACATAATTTTCTGGAATCTTCTGGAATGTGCCTTTTGTATGTAAACTTCTGACCCACTGGAATTGTGATACAATGATTTAGAAGTGAAATAATCTGTCTGTAAACAAATCGGTAGATGTCCTAACCGACTTGCCAAAACTATAGTTTGTTAACAAGACATTTGTGGAGTGGTTGAAAAACAAGTTTTAATGACTCCAACATAAGTTTATGGAAACTTCTGACTTCAACTGTAGATATACCATTGAAATCTGACGTTTCCAGCTACAAGAGTCATTTACAACATTAACAATGCCTACACTGTATTTATGATTAATTTGATGTAATTTGATGTCATTTTATGTTGATGTCAAGTGACCCCAAGCTTTTGAACAGTATTGTACACACACATATACAGTGGGGAGAACAAGTATTTGATACACTGACGATTTTGCAGGTTTTCCTACTTACAAAGCATGTAGAGGTCTGTAATTTTTATCATAGGTACACTTCAACTATGAGAGACGGAATCTAAAACAAAAATCCAGAAAATCACATTGTATGACTTTTAAGTAATTAATTTGCATTTTATTGCATGACATAAGTATTTGATACATCAGAAAAGCAGAACTTAATATTTGGTACAGAAACCTTTGTTTGCAATTACAGAGATCATACGTTTCCTGTAGTTCTTGACTAGGTTTGCACACACTGCAGCAGGGATTTTGGCCCACTCCTCCCTACAGATCTTCTCCAGATCCTTCAGGTTTCGGGGCTGTCGCTGGGCAATACGGACTTTCAGCTCCCTCCAAAGATTTTCTATTGGGTTCAGGTCTGGAGACTGGCTAGGCCACTCCAGGACCTTGAGATGCTTCTTACGGAGCCACTCCTTAGTTGCCATGGCTGTGTGCTTCGTGTCGTTGTCATGCTGGAAGACCCAGCCACGACCCATCTTCAATGCTCTTACTGAGGGAAGGAGGTTGTTGGCCAAGATCTCGCGATACATGGCCCCATCCATCCTCCCCTCAATACGGTGCAGTCGTCCTGTCCCCTTTGCAGAAAAGCATCTCCAAAGAATGATGTTTCCACCTCCATGCTTCACGGTTGGGATGGTGTTCTTGGGGTTGTACTCATCCTTCTATTCCTCCAAACACGGCGAGTGGAGTTTAGAGCAAAAAGCTCTATTTTTGTCTCATCAGACCACATGACCTTCTCCCATTCCTCCTCTGGATCATCCAGATGGTCATTGGCAAACTTCAGACGGGCCTGGACATGCGCTGGCTTGAGCAGGGGGACCTTGCGTGCGCTGCAGGATTTTAATCCATGACGTCGTAGTGTGTTACTAATGGTTTTCTTTGAGACTGTGGTCCCAGCTCTCTTCAGGTCATTGACCAGGTCCTGCCGTGTAGTTCTGGGCTGATCCCTCACATTCCTCATGATCATTGATGCCCCACGAGGTGAGATCTTGCATGGAGCCCCAGACCGAGGGTGATTGACCGTCATCTTGAACTTCTTCCATTTTCTAATAATTGTGCCAACAGTTGTTGCCTTCTCACCAAGCTGCTTGCCTATTGTCCTGTAGCCCATCCCAGCCTTGTACAGGTCTACAATTTATCCCTGATGTCCTTACACAGCTCTCTGGTCTTGGCCATTGTGGAGAGGTTGGAGTCTGTTTGATTGAGTGTGTGGACAGGTGTCTTTTATACAGGTAACGAGTTCAAACAGGTGCAGTTAATACAGGTAATGAGTGGAGAACAGGAGGGCTTCTTAAAGAAAAACTAACAGGTCTGTGAGAGCCGGAATTCTTACTGGTTGGTAGGTGATCAAATACTTATGTCATGCAATAAAATGCAAATTAATTACTTAAAAATCATACAATGTGATTTTCTGGATTTTTGTTTTAGATTCCGTCTCTCACAGTTGAAGTGTACCTATGATAAAAATGACAGACCTCTACATGCTTTGTAAGTAGGAAAACCTGCAAAATCGGCAGTGTATCAAATACTTGTTCTCCCCACTGTATATATATATATATATATAAAACATGACAAAACCTTACACTTTACATAGTTCCTCCTAGGGATAGCAGTGTTGTGGGGAGTTAAGGCCGATGGACAATCTGTTCTGAACCTGCATGTATCTTTACAGCAAACATCTCAAATCTGACCTCTAGAATACACAGTACACCTCAAGGTGTGTTCTGATCTTACCACAGGGTATCAGGGAAGGCGAGAAAGGTGAGAACAATTGGCAAGTGGAAAGCAGAGAGGAAGAGGAGGGGAAGTACTAAACAACCAAGGGCAGAAAGCACTAAGGATCTCCCTTGAGGGAGAATGGATGTAGCTGATTTGAAATGGTGTAGATTGAGGACAAATTATTTCTTCCTGGCCCTCCTCAATTCTTACAAGGAGAGGTATCAGGATAACGTCTAGACTAGGCTCTAGTGTAAGGATACTTCAGTGCAGGGGGTGTTTTGAACTATGACCTCATTGTGAGACAATGGTTGTGGTAGGTTCTGCGCTCTCCTAAAGGGGGACTGCTTGTTGCTCCTTCTTGGGATTAGGATATGGGATAGGCCTTGTCAAAGATGTGGGGCTTTAGGAGGGACTGAAAGATAGTGATGGCTGGACAGAGGGAGTTCCAGAGCCTGGAGAAGGCCCTGTCACTGCAGCTCGGGAGCTTTGAGCTGGGGATGACACGGTGGACTGCTGTGGTGGACCGGAGTGTGCGTGTGGTACAGTGCCTTGCAAAAGTATTCATCCCCTTTTGAGTTCTTCCTATTTTGTTGCATTACAACCTGTAATTTAAATGGATTTTCATTTGGATTTCATGTAATGGATATACACAAAATAGTCCAAATTGGTGAAGTGAAATCAAAAAAATTACTTAAAATAAACAAACTAATAAAAATTCACAAAAAAAAAACTGAAAAGTGGTGCGTGCATATGTATTCAACCCCTTTGCTACGAAGCCCCTAAATAAGATTTGGTGAAAACAATTACCCTGAGAAGTCACGTAATTTGTTTAATAAAGTCCACCTGTGTGCATTCTAAGTGTCACATGATCTGTCACATGATCTTAGTATATATACATCTGTTCTGAAAGTCCCCAGAGTCTGCAACACTACTAAGCAAGGGGTACCACCAAGCAAGACGCACCATGAAGACCAAGGAGCTCTCCAAATAGGTCAGGGACAAAGTTGTGGAGAAGTACAGATCAGGGTTGGGTTATAAAAAAAATTGGAAACTTTGAACATCCCACGGAGCACCATTAAATCCATTATTAAAAAATGGAAAGAATATGGCACCACAACAAACCTGCCAAGAGAGGGCCGCCCACCAAAACTCACAGACCAGGCATGGAGGGCATTAATCAGAGAGGCAACAAAGAGACCAAAGATAGCCCTGAAGGAGCTGCAAAGCTCCACAGCGGAGATCGTAGTATCTGTCCATAGCACCACTTTAAGCCGTACACTACACGGAGCTGGACTTTACGGAAGAGTGGCCAGAAACAAGCAATTTCTTAATGAAAGAAAAAAGCTCACACGTTTGGTGTTCGCCAAAAGGCATGTGGGAGACTCCCAAATACACGGAAGAAGGTACTCCGGTTAGATGAGAGTAAAATTTAACTTTTTGGCCATCAAGGAAAACGCAATGTCTGCCGTAAACCCAACACCTCTCATCACCCCGAGAATACCATCCCCACAGTGAAGCATGGTGTGGGAATGTTTTTTTATCGGCAGGGACTGGGAAACTTGTCAGAATTGAAGGAATGATGGATGGCGCTAAATACAGGGAAATTCTTAAGGGAAACCTGTTTCAGTCTTCCAGAGATTTGAGACTGGGACAGAGGTTCACCTTCCAGCAGGATAATGACCCTAAGCATTCTGCTAAAGCAACACTCGAGTGGTTTAAGGGGAATCATTTAAATGTCTTGGAATGGCCTAATCAAACCCCAGACCTCAATCCAATTGAGGATCTGTGGTATGACTTAAAGATTGCTGTACACCAGCGGAACCCATCCAACTTGAAGGAGCTGGAGCACTTTTGCCTTGAAGAATGGTTAAAAATCCTAGTGGCTAGATGTGCCAAGGTTATAGAGACATACCCCAAGAGACTTGCAGCTGTAATTTCTGCAAAAGGTGGCTATACAAAGTATTGACTTTGGGGGGGTGAATAATTATGCACACAAGTTAATTCTTTTCTTATTTCTTGTTTGTTTCACAAGAAAAAATATTTTGCATCTTCAAAGTGTTGTGTAAATCAAATGTTTCAAACCCCCATAAAATCAATTTTATTTCCAGGTTGTAAGGCAACAAAATTGGAAAACTGCCAATGGGGTGAATACTTTCACAAGCCACTGTAAGAGGGGGCATCAATGCATTGGGAGACAGGGAGCAACGTAGGACAGAGGTGATGTGCTGCCAGGACTTATTGTGAGTGAGGAGTCGGGCTGCAGAGTTTTGAACCATTTGGATTTTATGGAGGGAGCTTGAGTTGATGCCGGAGAGTAGTGAGTTGCAGTAGTCAAGACGGGATGAGATGAATGTGTGTATGTGAGTTTCAGCGCCAGGACGGGTAAGGGTGGAGCTGAATTTGGCAATGTTGCGGAGGTGGAAAAATTTGTAGTGATCAAATGAGATAGCAGAGCCCAGGATGACTTTAAGGGAGGGAGGTCATTACAGTGGTGTTGTCAATGGTGAGGGTGAGGTTGCCAGCTTTGGTGAGGGTGGATGTGGTGCCTATGAGGAAGAGTTCTGTTTTATCACTGTTGAGCTTCAGAAAGTTTTGTTGCATCTATGTCTTTACTGTAGAGAGGCAGGATTCAATGTGGGTCAGATATGGGTTGAGGAGGGATTTGGTGCTGAGGTAGATCTGGGTGTCATCGGCATAGCAGTGGTCAAGGTTCAAGTGGCGGGGGATCTAACCAAGGGGGATGATGTAGATAATGAAGAGTAAGGGAACCAGCAAAGAGGGGACACCCTGTATAGCTGCAGCTGAGGTGGGGCCATTGAGGGAATTGTAGTTTGTCCAGTTTTTGAGAAATGAATGTAGCCAGTGTAATGCAGTTCTGTCAAAACTCAAGCCCTCTAGCCTGGTGAGGAGGATCTGATGGCTCACTGTGTCAAAAGTGGCACTCATGTCTAGGAGAATCAGGATGTTGAAGGCACTAGCATCAGCATTGGTGAGGAGGTAAGTGAAAACTTTGAGGAGTGCAGTTTCACTACTGTGGAGGGGTAGAAACCAGACTGGAGGGGCTCAAACTGGTTGTTGATTAACTACATGAAGGTACGGTGTATGAAACGATACTCAAGGGAACATTTTGTAGAAGTACTTGGCATTTTGGATTGGTCTCATGTACCAAACTGTGATGATGTTGATCATGCTTGGTATCTTTTTAAATATCTGTTTCTGTCTGCACTCAACTCTCTGGCTCGGATGAAACAAATTCAAATCAAACCGCAATCGGGGAAATGAATAACTTCCGAGATCTTAGACCTCATAAGGAAAATGGATCGCTACCTGGCCAAATTCAGAAGAACAAATCTACAACAATATTATGATGGTTATATTAACTGTAGAAAGCAGGCAAGATACAAAATGGATAAGGCCAAATCCCAACATTACATAGACGCTGTTAACTTTTTAGGGATAGGGGGCAGCATTTTCACTTCGGATGAATAGCGTGCCCAGAGTGAACTGCCTCCTACTCTGTCCCAGATGCTAATATATGCATATTATTATTACTATTGGATATAAAACACTCTGAAGTTTCTAAAACTGTTTGAATGATGTCTGTGATTATAACATAACTCATATGGCAGGCAAAAACCTGAGAAAAAATCCAAACAGGAAGTGAGAACTCATCGCCTATTGATATCCCAGTGGGCTTTAGATCTGTTTGCACTTCCTACACCTTCCACTAGATGTCAACAGTCTGTAGAATGTTGAATGACGCTTCTACTCTGATGTTGAGCCGGATGGGAGCTGTTTGAGTCAGTGGTCTGGCAGAGTGCCAGCAACAAAATGGAGTCGTGGTCAACTTTTCCAAAAGGAGTGCGGGGGAGGGCCTTATATGCGTCGCGGAAGTTAGAATAACAATGATCCAGGGTTTTACCAGCCCTGGTAGCACAATCGATATGCTGATAGAATTTAGGGAGTCTTGTTTTCAGATTAGCCTTGTTAAAATCCCCAGCTACAATGAATGCAGCCTCAGGATATGTGGTTTCCAGTTTACATAGAGTCAAAAAAAGTTTGTTCATGGCGGTCGATGTGTCTACTTGGGGGGGAATATATGCAGCTGTGATAATAATCGAAGAGATTTCTCTTGGTAGATAATGCTGTCGACATTTGATTGTGAGGAATTCTAAGTCGGATGAACAGAAGGACTTGAGTTCCTGTATGTTGTTATGATCACACCACGTCTCGTTAATCATAAGGCATACCCCCTCGCCCCTCTTCTTACCAGAAAGATGCTTGTTTCTGTCGGCGCGATGCGTGAAGAAACCAGCTGGCTGTACCGACTCCGATAGCGTGTCTCGAGTGAGCCATGTTTCCGTGAAGCAAAGAACGTTACAGTCTCTTATGTCTCTCTGGAATGCTACCCTTGCTCAGATTTCATCAACCTTGTTGTCAAGAGACTGGACATTGGCAGTAGTATGCTCGGGAGCGGTGCGCGATGTGCCCGTCTCCGGAGCCTGACCAGAAGACCGCTTCGTCTGCCCCTTTTTCGGCAACGTTGTTTTGGTTCGCCGGCCGGTATCCGATCCATTGTCCTGGGTGGTGGGCAAAACAGAGGATCCGCTTCGGGAAAGTCATATTCCTGGTCGTAATGATGGTGAGTTGACGTTGCTCTTATATCCAGTAGTTCCTCCCGACTGTATGTAATAAAACCTAAGATTACCTAGGGTACCAATGTAAGAAATAACACGTAAAAATACAAAATACTGCATAGTTTCCTAGGAACGCGAAGCGAGGCGGCCATCTCTGTCAGCGCCGGAAGTAGAACTTAGTGTTATGTCTTGTAAAATCCCAAGAGTAAACAATACCGCAAGGAGCACGTTTTTCAATACAGGCATTTGTTTACAGAATAGCCTCCCCTTGGAGATCAGGCAAAGGTTTTCATTTGGACAAGGTTGTCTAAGTAAGAGAAACCACTCTACTGTCCCTTGTGCCCCCTACTGCTGGTCATGTGTATTTATTTGAATGAT
This sequence comes from Salvelinus alpinus, assembly GCF_045679555.1. Classification (NCBI taxonomy): domain Eukaryota; kingdom Metazoa; phylum Chordata; class Actinopteri; order Salmoniformes; family Salmonidae; genus Salvelinus; species Salvelinus alpinus. Next base: position 591,311 of record NC_092118.1, on the reverse strand, counting down.
AGGTATGGTATGCAATTAATAGATTGTTTTAATGTGAAATCAATAAGGTTGATTTTTAAGGTTAGGGAGAAGTGCAGTGAATCGTACCACATGTGTGTTATTGTTTTTACCATCAAGGACCACTTTGGGAAATAAGCATTTTATATAATACTTTCAAGTGAGGGGTCCTCTGGGTCCACATTGTCCTTTTTTTCTTCTATATGTCTGTTACCCAAAATGAATAAAAAAAAATTTTTTTAAGTGGGTTTGTAATTGGGAGGCAACAGCACGTCTCAGTCTTGGCGAGGAAAGGGAGGTTAGAAATGGGGAGGAAATTATTGAGGATGGTGGTGTCCAGTACTCACTTTTTTAAGATGGGGGTCATTGCAGCTGTTTTGTAATTGGAGGGGACAGTTTAATGGGCGAGGGAGAAGTTGACGATGTGTGTGAAATATGGTTAGAGAGCAGGCAGGCAGGCTTTGATGAGAACAGTGGGGAGAGGATACAGGGAGCAAGTTGTAGTCTTGGATGACATGATGAGTTTTGAGATATAGGGAGGGTCATTGGGGGCAAATATGGGGAGCTGAGTTTCCGGTATGACGGTTGGGAGGTTGTCAGGGTGAGGGGCAGCTGAGGGGAGATTGATCAGTCAGTGATGAGTATATTTAGGTGATCTTGTCCTTGAATAATTGAAGGAGGTGCAGAGTTCAGTGGAGGGAGTAGAGAAGGTATCATCATGGGGCTGAAGTAGTTTGCTAACAGTGGAGAACTTATTGGAGCTGTTGATGATGTTGGAGAAGTAGGTGGACCTTGCAGCACTGAGGGAATCCCTGTAGGTGGAGAGGTGGAGTTTATAGGCCTCAGTGTGCACATTGAGCCCAGACTTCCTACCCAGGCACTCCAGGTGGTGGCCAGCATGCTTCAGGGAGCAGAGCTCAGGGGTAAACCAGGGGGAAGAGGAGGAGGAGGAGAAGGAGACAGGTTTAGTTTGGAGGAGGGTCAGAGACTGAGTTGAGGGAGACAGATAGAGCAGCTAGTTCATCAGGTCAATCAATCAATCAAATGTATTTATAAAGCCCTTTTTACATCAGCCGATGTCACAAAGTGCTATACAGAAACCCAGCCTTAAACCCCAAACAGCAAGCAATGCAGATGTAGAAGCATGGTGGCTAGGAAAAACCCCCTAGCTAGAGAGGAACTAGGCTCTGAAGGGTGGCCAGTTGTCTTCTGGCTGTGCAGGGTTGAGATCAGGTGAGTTGGGGGCGTGGTCAAGGGGCAGGGCAGAGCAGATGGCATCAGAGAGCTGGAGGGGGTGAACAACTTTGATGTTCCGGAAGGAGATGAGGTGTTTGTCAGTGTTGTGGGGTGAGAATGAGGTAAGAGAGAAATTAAGAATCTTGTGGTCAGACAGTTGGAACAGGGAGGGTGAAATATGAGTTAGGTTGAGGCTAACAGAGCAGACGAAATCTAGTATGTGTCCCTTGACGTAAGTGGGAAAATTGACATGCTGGGTAATATTTAAATAGTCCAGAACAGCAATTAAATCAGAGGCAAGTTTTGAGTTTGAGTCCAGCTAAATATTCATATCTCCAAGCAGCAGTAAGCGGGGGAAGAGTGAGACAGCAATGGTGACAGGAATGATTCATTAGCTTTCAGAGGACAGTACACAAGGATTGTGGTCATGGAGCAAAATGTTTTGTAAGCAATGTATTCAAATGAGAAGACAGTAGGGAAAGACACTTCAGTTATTTAGATTTTGTAGTTTTACAGTGAGGCCGCCACCACGGCCGGTGGAGCGGAGGTGACCCAGGTAGCCATAACCAGCGGAAGGAAGAGAAAATATATCACCAGGTTGTTTCCAAGTTTCAGTTAGGAGAAGGAAGTCTAGCTTGTTGTCAGATAATAGTTAATGGAGCAAAGGGACTTCGTTGTTCATTGATCGAGTGTTACATTTACATTACATTTTACATTTAAGTCATTTAGCAGACGCTCTTATCCAGAGCGACTTACAAATTGGTGCATTCACCTTATGATATCCAGTGGAACAACCACTTTACAATAGTGCATCTAACTCTTTTAAGGGGGGGGGGGGGGGGGGGTTAGAAGGATTACTTTATCCTATCCTAGGTATTCCTTAAAGAGGTGGGGTTTCAGGTGTCTCCGGAAGGTGGTGATTGACTCCGCTGACCTGGCGTCGTGAGGGAGTTTGTTCCACCATTGGGGTGCCAGAGCAGCGAACAGTTTTGACTGGGCTGAGCGGGAACTGTACTTCCTCAGAGGTAGGGAGGCGAGCAGGCCAGAGGTGGATGAACGCAGTGCCCTTGTTTGGGTGTAGGGCCTGATCAGAGCCTGAAGGTACGGAGGTGCCGTTCCCCTCACAGCTCCGTAGGCAAGCACCATGGTCTTGTAGCGGATGCGAGCTTCAACTGGAAGCCAGTGGAGAGAGCGGAGGAGCGGGGTGACGTGAGAGAACTTGGGAAAGTTGAACACCAGACGGGCTGCGGCGTTCTGGATGAGTTGTAGGGGTTTAATGGCACAGGCAGGGAGCCCAGCCAACAGCGAGTTGCAGTAATCCAGACGGGAGATGACAAGTGCCTGGATTAGGACCTGCGCCGCTTCCTGCGTGAGGCAGGGTCGTACTCTGCGAATGTTGTAGAGCATGAACCTACAGGAACGGGTCACCGCCTTGATGTTAGTTGAGAACGACAGGGTGTTGTCCAGGATCACGCCAAGGTTCTTAGCACTCTGGGAGGAGGACACAATGGAGTTGTCAACCGTGATGGCGAGATCATGGAGTGTTGAGGAGACCAAAGTGTTGTGAGACAGGTGAGTTGATGAATAGTGGAAGGAGAGGGTGAATGTGATGAAATTAATAGAGGGATTCATGCACTGCTTTTGTGTATTCGGAATAAGCGGAAGAGTAAACACCCAGGTCTACAATTAAGAAAAATTACCAAAGCTCAAGTGGAAATCGGATAGAGCAGATATTAAGCTACGCTAACATTGCTTAATATTAGCATTGCTTAATAATAACCCCCCTCACCCACTTGACTTTTTTCCCCCATTACTAGCTCTGATAGCTACTTTATCGAGGACAAATGTACTTACTATGACTGTGATATGTGGTTGTCCCATCTAGCCACATTAAGATAAATGTGCTAACTGTAAGTCGCTCTGGATAAGAGCGTCTGCTAAATGACTCAAATGTCAAATGTAAATTAGGGAGGACTCGGCAAATACCACACTCCCAATAAGTAGAGACCTTTGTTTTAACATATCTAAATCCCGTTAATGATTGCAATGCAATGAAACCCTGTCTCTTGCTTCCTAACGGTGGTACATGTCCTATATTAGTGTGACATTACTGACTGCACACTTTTATATTGCAGAAAATATCAAAAATACTAATCTGATACTGTGAAATTACACTTCAAATGGAGTACAGGTCCATTGTGATCCTTTGTAATTCCTGCTTTTATGATGGGATAGACATAACACTGCATTTGTAGTTTTTCTTCAGCATTGTGTTTGTAGCTTTTATATCACTTGTGGAGAGGTTCAGAAATCAGCAGGAGAAAATATCGTCATCAAAGAGCTTTCTCCCCAGCTGGTAAATTGTTTCTCCCCAGCTGGTGCATTGTTTCCTTTGCAATAATTAGTTCGTCACCTTATTTCCTTTGCAATAATTATGTGTTCCCACCTGCTGAATAAAGTCCTGTGATGGAATTTGCTTTTTTAATATTTCATTCAAATTCACAAACAAAAATGATTTAATTGTCATTTTTTGTCAACGACACAACGTCATCTGTAATATCAAAGTGGAAGAGTCTCTAAGAGCTTTGCACACCTGGATTGTACAATATTTGCATGTTATTATCTAAAAAATAATTCAAGCTCTGTCAAGTTGGTTGTTGATCATTGTAAGACAGCCATTTTCAAGTCTTTCCATACATCTTAGTAAGCAAATCCAGTGTGTATTTGGCCTTGTATTTTAGGTTATTGTCCTGCTTAAAGGTGATTTGTCTCCTAGTGTCTATTGGAAAGCAGACAGAACCAGGCTTTCCTCTAGGATTTTTCCTGTGTTAAGTTCTATTCCGTTTCTTTTTAGACTAAAAAACTCCGTAGTCCTTGCCAATGACAATCAAACCCAAAACATGATTTTTCAAACAGAAATTTGAATCCTGTAGCACAAACACCAAAAAGATCTTGGACACTGTAAAGTCCATGGAGAATAAGAGCACCTCCTCCCAGCTGCCCACTGCACTGGGGATAGAAAACACTGTCACCACCGATAAATCTATGATAATCGAGAATTTCAATAAGCATTTTTCTACGGCTGACCATGCTTTCCACCTGGCTACCCCTACCCCGGTCAACAGCTCTGCACCCCCCACAGCATCTTTCCCAAGCCTCCCCATTTCTCCTTCACCCAAATCCAGATAGCTGATGTTCTAAAATAGTTTCAAAATCTGGACCCCTACAAATCATCTGTGCTAGACAATCTGGACCCTGTCTTTCTAAAGTTATCCGCCGCAATTGTTGCAATCCCTATTACTAGCCAGTTCAACCTCTCTTTCGTATTGTCTGAGATCCCCCAAGATTGGAAAGCTGCTGGGGTCATCCCCCTGTTCAAAGGGGGTGACACTCTAGACCCAAACTGTTTACAGACCTAAATCTATCCTACCCTGACTTTCTAAAGTCTTTGAAAGCTAAGTTAACAAACAGATCACCGACCATTTCGAATCCCACCGCACCTTCTCCGCTATGTAATCTGGTTTCCAAGCTGGCCATGGGTGCACTTCAGCCACGCTCAAGGTCCTAAACGATATCATAACCGCCATCAATAAAAGACAATACTGTGCAGCCGTATTCATCGACCTGGCCAAGGCTTTTGACTCTGTCAATCACTGCATTCTTATTGGCAGACTCAACAGCCTTGGTTTCTCAAATGCCTGCCTCGCCTGGTTCACCAACTACTTCTCAGATAGAGTTCAGTATGTAAAATCGGAGGGCCTGCTGTCCGGACCTCTGGCAGTCTCTATGGGTCAGCCACAGGGTTCAATTCTCAGGCCGACTCTTTTCTCTGCATTCATCAATGATGTCTCTCTTGCTGCTGGTGATTCTCTGATCCACCTCTATGCAGACGACACCATTCTGTATCCTTCTGGCCCTTCTTTGGATACTGTGTTAACAAACCTCCAGACGAGCTTCAATGCCATACAACACTCCTTCCGTGGCCTCCAACTGCTCTTAAATGCAAGCAAAACTAAAAGCATGTTCTTCAACCGATCGCTGCCCGCACCACCCCCCGCCCGTCTAGCATCACTTCTCTGGACGGTTCTGTGGACAAATAACTAGGTGTCTGGTTAGACTGTAAACTCTCCTTTCAGACTCACATTAAGCATCTCCAATCCAAAGTTAAATCTAGAATCGGCTTCCTATTTCGCAACAAAGTATACTTCAATAATGCTGCCAAACATACCCTCATAAAACTGACTATCCTACCGATCCTTGACTTTAGCGATGTCATTTACAAAATAGCCTCCAACACTCTACTCAGCAAATTGGATGTAGTCTATCACAGTGCCATCCGTTTTGTCACCAAAGCCCCATATATTACCCACCACTGCGACCTGTATGCTCTCGTTGGCTGGCCCTCGCTTCGTCGCCAAACCCACTGGCTCCAGGTCATCTATAAGACTTGCTAGGTAAAGCCCCGCCTTATTTCAGTTCACTGGTCACCATAGCAACACCCACCCGTAGCATGCGCTTCAGCAGGTATATTTCACTAGTCACCCCCAAAGCCAACTCCTCTTTGGCCGCCTTTCCTTCCAGTTCTCTGACGCCAATGACTGGAACGAATTGCAAAAATAACTGAAGCTGGAGTCTTATATCTCGCTCACTAACTTTAAGCATTAGCTGTCAGAGCAGCTTACCAATCATTGCACCTGTACATAGCCCATCTGTAAATAGCCCACCCAACTACCTCATCCCCATATTGTTATTTCTTTTTTTGCTCCTTTGCACCACCGTATCTCTACTTGCACATTCATCTTCTGCACATCTACCACTCCAGGGTTTAATTGCTAAATTGTAATTATTTTGCCACTGTGGCCTATTTATTGCCTTACCTCCCTAATCTTACTACATTTGCACACACTGTATATATACTTTTTTGTTGTGTTATTGCCTGTACGTTTGTTTATCCCATGTGTAACTCTGTGTTGTTTGTGTCGCATTGCTTTGCTCTATCTTGGCCAGGTCACAGTTGCTGGCCTACCTGGTTAAATAGATGTGAAATAAAACATTTAATAAAAATGATGCATTCACCACCATGGTTGAAAATATGAATAGTGGTACTCATTGATGTGTTGTATTGGATTTGTCCCAAACATAACACTTTGTATTCAGGAGATACTTAATTTCTTTGCCACATTAGACACAATCTAATGAAATCAAACAATGTCAGAGGTCACATGAAGGGGCAGAGGGAGAGAGAGCAAGAGAGAATGTACAGACAGACAACTGAGAGAGATAGACAGCATGACAGAGAGAGAGACAGAAAGACAGACAGCGAGAGAGAAGGGGGTGACAGAAAAGTAGAGATGATAGAGGGGGAGATAAAGATTGACAGTGAACGAGAGGAGAGAGAGAAATAATAAACAGACGGGAGACAGAGATAACAACAATGGAATAGAGGCAAAGAAACAGAATGACAGAGAAGCAAAGAGAGGGAGAGAGAGAAGCAGATGTACCCACAGACAGAGAAGTGAGGTAACTAAGAGTTAGAGTGTGGAGAGAAGGACGGAGTAATAAAGAGGGAGTGAGAGATAGTGACAAGTTATTTTCCAGCAAGGACACACTCAGGTTACAACAGCCAGTAGGCCTATGATTAATCTACAGCATTCACCTCTATTATATACTTAATACAGTACTTGGTATTTGGTATTTTATTAGGATCCCCATTAGCTGTTGCAAAAGCAGCACCTACTCTTCCTCCGGTCCACACAAAACATGAAACATGATATAGAATTACATAATACAGAACATCAATAGATAAGAACAGCTCAAGCACAGAACTATATAAAACATTTTAAAAGGCACACATAGCCTACATATCAATGCATACACACAAACTATCTAGGTCAAATAGGCGAGATGCGTTGTGGCGCGAGGTGTTGCTTTATCTGTTTTTTGAAACCAGGTTTGCTGTTTATTTGAGCAATATGAGATGGAAGGAAGTTCCATGCAATAAGGTCTCTATATAATACTGTATGCTTTCTTGAATTTGTTCTGGATTTGGGGACTGTGAAAAGACACCTGGTGGCATGTCTGGTGGTATAAGTGTGTGTGTCAGAGCTGTGTGTAAGTTGAATATGCATACAATTTGGGATTTTCAACAATGTTTCTTATAAAAAGAAGTCGTGATGCAGTCAGTCTCTCCTCAACTCTTAGCCAAGAGAGACTGACATGCATAGTATTTATATCAGCCCTCTGATTACAATTAAGAGCTAAGTGTGTCGCTCTGTTCTGGGCCAGCTGCAGCTTAACTAGGTCTTACCATGCAGCACTGGACCACACGACCGGACAATAATCAATATTAGACAAAACTAGAGCCTGCAGAACTTGCTTTTTGGAGTGTGGTGTCAAAAAAAGCAGAGGATCTCTTTATTACGGCTAGACCTCTCCCTATCTTTACAACCGTTAAATCTACATGTTTTGACCATGGCAGTTTACAATCTAAGGTAACGCCAGGTAATTTAGTCTCCTCAACTTGTTCAACAGCCACACCATTCATTACCAGATTCAGCTGAGGTCTAGCACTTAAGAAATTATTTTTACCAAATACAATGCTCTTAGTTTTAGAGATGTTCAGGACCAGTTTATTACTGGCCACCCATTCCAAAACAGACTGCAACTCTTTGTTAACTTCTCTGCGCTACGGATCCCTTTTACGGGATCATTTTCCTAAACAACCGCTGAATTGCAGGGCGCAAAATATTACAAAAATATTTATAATCATGCAATCACAAGTGAAATATACCAAAACACAGCTTAGCTTGTTGTTAATCCACCTATCGTGTCAGATTTTTAAAATATGCTTTACAGAGAAAGAAATCCAAGCCTTTGTGAGTGTATCAATCAATACTAGAACAGCTAGCACCAAATTAGCATGGTCGCGAAAGTCAGAAAAGCAATAAAATTAATCGCTTACCTTTGATAATCTTCGGATGTTTGCACTCACGAGACTCCCAGTTACACAATAAATGTTATTTTTGTTCGATAAATATGACTTTTATAACAAAAAAATGCCATTTGGATTGCGCGTTATGTTCAGAAAACTACAGCCTCGTTCCGGTCCTGAAAGGCAGAAGAAAATTCCCAAACGTATCAGATTCAAAAATATTTAAAAAATATTTATAATCATGCAATCACAAGTGAAACATACCAAAACACAGCTTAGCTTTTTGTTAATCCACCTATCGTGTCAGATTTTGAAAATATGCTTTGCAACGAAAGCAATCTAAGCTTTTGTGAGTGTATCAATCAATGCTAGAACAGTTAGCCTTATATTAGCTTGGTTAGCTTGGTCACGAAAGTCAAAAAAGCCAAAAAATGAATTGCTTACCTTTGATAATCTTCGGATGTTTGCACTCACGAGATTCCCAGTTACACAACAAATGTTATTTTTGTTCGATAAATATTACTTTTATAACAAAAAAACACCATTTGGGTTGCGCGTTATGTTCAGAAAACTACACCCTCGTTCCGTTCGACGGAAATTCCCAAAAGTATCCGTAATGGTCGTAGAAACATGTCAAATGTTTTTTATAATCAATCCTCAGGTTGTTTTTAACAAACATAATCGATAATATTTCAACCGGACCGTAACCTATTCAATAAGAGAGAAAAAGAAAATGGAGAGCTACCCTCTCGCGGGCAGGAAATAATCTGAGGACACCTGACTACTTTGAAAAATCTCGCTCATTTTTCAAAATAAAAGCCTGAAACTATGTCTAAAGCCTGGTCACAGCCTGAGGAAGCCATTGGAAAAGGAATCTGGTTGATACCCCTTTAAATGGAAGAAAGACGGGCCAGGAAACACAGATTAAAAATAAAATAAAAACACTTCCGGGTTAGATTTCCTCAGGTTTTCGCCTGCAGAATCAGTGTTGTTATACTCACAGACAATATTTTGACAGTTTCGGAAACTTTGGAGTGTTTTCTATCCTAATCTGTAAATTATATGCATATTCTATGATCTTGACCTGAGAAATAGTCCGTTTACCTTGGGAACGTTATTAAAAAAATAAAAAAATAAATCTGACCCCTAGCGTCAAGAGGTTTTAAGGTTTTCAGTGACTTCATTAGCTGTGCTTGCTGATTCGTATATGGTTGAACCTAGAGAGCTGCCCTGCAGTACACCACACTTTACATGCTTGACATTAGAGAAGCTTCCATTAAAGAAAACCCTGAGTTCTATTAGATAGATAGCTCTGAATCCAGATTTCGGCAGAGTTTGAAAAGCCATAGCACATAGATTTTTTTAACAACAGGTAATGGTCAATGATATCAAAAGCTGCTCTGAAATCTAACAGTAAAGCTCCCACAATCTTCTTATTATTGATTTCCTTCAACCAATCATCAGTAATTTGTGTCAGTGCAGTACATGTTGAGTGCCCTTCTCTATAAGCATGCTGAAAGTCTGTTGTTAATTTGTTTACAGAGAAATAGCATTGTATTTGGTCAAACACAATTTTTCCCAACAGTTTGCTAAGAGCTGGCAGCAAGCTTAAAGGTCTGCTGTTAGAACCAGTAAAGGCCGCTTTACCACTCTTGGGTAGCGGAATTACTTTGGCTTCCCTCCAGGCCTGAGGACAAAAACTTTCATCTATGCTCAGATTAAAATATGACAGATAGGCATGTGTCAGGCGCACACTTTATTGAGGCAAAAGTGCAAAACGCACAAAACAGTCACAAGAATTATGTTTAACAATAAACATCTTCGTGAAATACCACGGAAAAAAGAAAGCATCTGGCGCGTCAATAACAAACACTTAACGCAAACAATCTTACACAAAGACATGATGGGGAACAGAGGAATAAATACATGTAGATTGATTGGGGAATGAAAACCAGGTGTGCAGGGAACAAGACAAAACAAATGGATGCATGAAAAATGGAGCGGCGATGGCTAGAAAGCCGGTGACGTCGACCGCCGAATGCCGCCCAAACAAGGAGAGGAGCCGACTTCGGTGGAAGTCGTGACAGAGTGGCTATAGAGTCAGCTACCATCCTCATTAGCTTTCCATCTAAGTTGTCAATGCCAGAAGGTTTGTCATTATTGATCGATAATACATTTCCTCCACCTCTCCCACACTACCTTTACAAACCTTCTGGCATTTGTTTTGTTCAAACTTGCAATGATTTTCTTTCATTATTTGTTTTTTTTATGCAATATACAATTGCTCACTGTTCATTGTTGGCATTTCCTGCCAAAGTTTGCCCACATTTCCAATGAAATAATTATAAAAATAATTGGCAACATCAAATGGTTTATTGAGGAATAAGCCATCTGAGTCGATGAAAAATGGAGTTGAAATTGTCTTTCTGCCGATGATTTAACCTTTCACGAGCCTCTACCCCGGGTCCGGGATCACCCCCCACCCCCCCCACACACTGATTAGCATAGCTAGCATAGCTTCACAAGTAGATAGTAGCATCTAAATATCATTAAATCACAAGTCCAAGACACCAGATGAAAGATACAGATCTTGTGAATAAAGCCACCATTTCAGATTTTTAAAATGTTTTACAGGGAAGACACAATATGTAAATCTATTAGCTAAACACGTTAGCAAAATACACAATTTCTTTGTCCACCATTTTTTCTCTCCACCAGTAGCTATCACCAATTCGGCTAAACTAAGATATTGATAGCCAATAACCAATAAAAAACCTCATCAGATGACAGTCTGATAACATATTTATGGTATAGGATAGGTTTTGTTAGAAAAAAGTGCATATTTCAGGTAGAAATCACAGTTTACAATTGCACCGACCATCACAACTCGACTAGAATTACTATAGAGAGCAACGTGTATGACCAATTTAATCATCATAAAACATTTCATAAGAATAGACAAAGCATAGCAATGGAAAGACCCAGATCTTGTGATTCCAGACAATATTTCAGATTTTCTAAGCGTTTTACAGCGAAAACACAATAAATCGATAAGTTAGCATACCACATGTGCAAACGTTACCAGAGCATCGATTCAAGCCAAAGAGAGCTATAACGTAATCATCGCCAAAATATATTAATTTTTTCACTAACCTTCTCAGAATTCTTCTGATGACACTCCTGTAACATCATTTTACAACATACATATACAGTTTGTTCGAAAATGTGCATATTTAGCCATACAAAACCGTGGTTACACAATGAAAATAGTAGGAAATCAAGCCTCAAAATGTCGGACGTCATCTTTCAGAGTGATCTAGTTTAATCGAAAGCTAATCATATACTTGACTAAAAAATACAGGGTTGACAGGAATCGAAAGACAAATTAGTTCTTAATGCAATCGCTGATTTACATTTCTAAAATTATCCTTACTTTCTTATACAGCGTTCGCCAAGAGAAGCTATAACAAACAAAATGGCGTAATATGCGTTTAAAATATTTCGACAGAACAACGATTTATCATATTAAATATTTCTTACTATGAGGTGATTTTCCATCAGATTCTTGGGCAATGTATCCTTTCTTGGGTCTAATCTTCTTTTGGTCGATAGATGTCCTCTGTCCTTCGAAATGTCCACTAACGATCGAACGGGACCCCGAAACGTGCCCAAAGTTTCAGAGTGCACGACAAAGAAATTCCTCAAAATCGCACTAAACGGATATAAATTGCTATAAAACGGTTCAAATTAACTACATTATGATGTTTTTAACAACTATAACGACTAAAAACATGACCGGAGAAATATCACTGGCTAAACAACCATTTGGAAGGAGGCAGGTCTGATGTCCATCTTGCGCAAGACGCATGCAGGAAGAGAATGGTACTTCCACGTTTTCGTGTTTTATAGTGGCTCTGATTGCGCAATCGAATCCATTCAAAGCGTGATGACGTACTGACACCCAGAGGAAGACGTAGGCAGTGTCGGTTTCTCCATAGCATCTACAGGCACCTTAAAACCGACCCCAGATCAGGGGTCAAAATTTCTGAAATCTGACTCCCTGTCAGGAAAAGTGCTGTAGAAGTAGTTCTGTACCACTCAGAGACAAAATTCCAACGGCTATAGAAACTAGAAAGTGTTTTCTATCCAATAATAACAATAATATGCATATTGTACGATCAAGAATTGAGCACGAGGCAGTTTAATTTGGAGACCAAAAAATGCTAATGCGGAACAGCACCCCCTATAGTTGCAAGAAGTTAATTTAAAGAACTCAATATTTTTTCCACCATTCTTTATATCATTGATCTTGGCTTCATAATAAAGTTTATTCTTCTTTTTGTTGAGTTTAGTCACATCATTTCTCAATTTGCAGTAATTAAGCCACTCATATGTGCAGCCATACTTATTAGCCACTCTTTTTCCCCATCTCTTTCAACAATACAGTTTTTCAATTCCTCATCAATCCATGGAGCCTTACGTTCTAACAGTCAGTTTCTTAACAGGTGCATGTTTATCAATAATTAGAAGAAGCAATTTCATAAATTCATCAAGTACAGCTTCTGGATGCTCCTCATTAATCACAACATAAACAAATATTTTTAACATCATCCACAGCAAAATATTTTGTATGATCTCGTATACAGTATTTTAGGCCCAGCTGTTGGAACTTTGGATTTCCTGGATATAGCCACTATATTGTGATCACTTCATCCAATGGGTACGGATACAGCTTTAGAATAAAGTTCTACAGCATTAGTAAAAATGTGATCGATACATGTGGATGATCTTGTTCCTGTAGTGTTTGTAAACACTCTGGTAGGTTTATTAATAACCTGAACCAGATTACAAGCACTGGTTACATTAAGAAGCCTCCTCTTGAGCGGACAGCTTGATGAAAACCAGTCAATATTCAGGTCCCCAAGAAAGTAGACCTCTCTGTTTACATAACATACACTATAAAGCATTTCACACATATTATTTACATACTGATTGTTAGCACTTGGTGGCCTATAGGAACACCCCAAAATAAAAGGCTTTAGATGTGCCTATAAGGACACAAGGTGAGACCCAAATGCAGACACAGGAAGCAGATGGTTGAGCTCAGATATTTATTAATCCAAGGGGTAGGCAAAAGGTAGGTCGGGGACAGGCGAGAGTTCATAAACCGAGTCCAAAACAGGTGAGGTGAGGCCAGGCAGGGGTTCAGTAACCAGATCCAAGTCCAAACAGTACAAGGGGATATGCAGGCTTGAAAACAGAACAGGCAGAGTGGTCAAGCAGGCAGGTTCGGGGTCAAGACAGGCAAGGCTCAGAACCAGGAGGACTAGAACCAAAATATAGGAGCAAGGAAACTCGCTGGTTAACTTGGCAAAAAAGACAAACTAGCACAGAGAGACAAGGAACACAGGGATATATACACCGGGGATAATAAGTGACACCTGGAGGGGGTGGAGACAATAACAAGGACATGTGAAACTGATCAGGGTGTGACAGTGCCAAGTGAACTTGCAACCACAAAAATTCAATAACACTTGACATAAGATCTTCTCTTTAGCATTACAGGGATACGGCTCTGAATATATACAGCAACACATCCTCCATAGCATACTTCACGAGAGTGCATCTAACTGCAATCATTTCATGCATCCTTTATGTAACAAAGCATTCATGCCTTTACAAGCATAGCAAGTACAGAAGCACTGCATGTTCTTTGACATTAATATCAAATGGTAACAAACTACACTTCCTATAACCTCTAACGAGTCACAAACCCGGATCCGGGATCCCCCCCATCAAAAAAGCTGACTAGCATAGCCTAGCCTAAAGCCACAGGGATATCATATAATAAAATGTTCATGAAATCACAAGTCCAAGACACCAAATGAAAGATACACATCTTGTGAATCCAGCCATCATTTCTGATTTTTAAAATGTTTTACAGGGAAGACACAATATGTATTTCTATTAGCTAACCACCATAGCAAAATACTTTTTTTCCCACCATTTTTTTCCTGCATAGGTAGCTATCACAAATTCGACCAAATAAAGATATAAATAGTCACTAATCAAGAAACAACTTCATCAGATGACAGTCTGATAACATATGTATTGTATAGCATATGTTTTGTTCGAAAAATGTGCATATTTCAGGTATAAATCATAGTTTTACATTGCAGCCACCATCACAATTCTCACCAAAGCAACTAGAATAACTACAGAGAGCAACGTGAATTACCTAAATACTCATCATAAAACATTTATGAAAAATACACAGCGTACAGCAAATGAAAGACAAAGATCTTGTGAATCCAGCCAATATTTCAGATTCTTTAAGTGTTTTACAGCGAAAACACAATTTAGCATTATATTAGCTTACTACAATAGCCAACCACACAGCAGCATTGATTCATGCACGTTAGCGATAGCGAATAAACCAGCAAAAGATATTACATTTTTCACTAACCTTCTCAAAACATCATCAGATGACAGTCCTATAACATCATATTACACAATACATATATTGTTTGTTCGAAAATTTGCATATTTAGCGGCACAAATCGTGGTTATACAATGAGAATAGTAGCCAAGCTGCCAACAAAATGTCGGGAGAAATCTTGGGAGAGGCACCTAATCTAATCAATAACTAATCATAAACTTGACTAAAAAATACAGGTTGGACAGCAAATGAAAGATACATTAGTTCTTAATGCAACCGCTGTGTTAGATTTTTAAAATTAACGTTACTACGACATACAGCGTGCGTTAAAGCGAGACCGCACCGAAATTAATGGCGGAATAGTAGTGTAACATTTTTCAACAGAACAACGAATTAACATCATAAATAGTTCTTACTTTTTGATGAGCTTCCATCAGAATCTTGTGCAAGTTATCCTTTGTCCAGAATCATCGTTGCTCGGTTGTAGATTGTCGTCTTCAACTTAGGAATTACCAGCAAACATTAGCTATGTGGCCCAGACGTGTCCAACTCTTCATAACGCAGCACAAAGAAAATTCCGAAAATCGCAATATACTGATATAAACTGATATAACTCGGTTTAAAATAACTACATTATGATGTTTTTAACACCTATATCGAATAAAATCAGAGCCGGATATATCTAAGGCCTATAACGAGAGCTTTTCAGAATGCCATCCTGCGGTCTCTCTTGCGCCATGACGAACGTTGAAAAGAGTGCACCCCACGTTCCAAGAGCCTTTATATGGCCTCAGATCTACCTAGCAACCCCATTCCAATTCTCACTGCTTACTGACATCTAGGGGAAATCGTATACAGTGCATGTCGACTCATAGATTACATGCAATTTAATAAACTGACCCTGGAACAGAGTGCCCGATTTCAGATTTCTCACTTCCTGACAGGAAGTTAGCTGCAACTTGAGTTCTGTTTTAATCACAGATATAATTCAAACGGTTTTAGAAACTAGAGAGTGTTTTCTATCCAATAGTAATAATAATATGCATATTGTACGAGCAAGAATTGAGTACGAGGCTGTTTAATTTGGGAACGAATTTTTACAAAGTGAAAACAGTGCCCCCATATTGACAAGAAGTTCCTATAAGACCCCAGTACCCAACTGTAAATCCATCATATGTAGGTTCTCCTCTTCTGAAGTAAGGCCATACAAAGTTGATATGCTGTTTAATGGATTTCTTTTTTTGAAAAGTGAGGTGATCGAGTGCATGAAATGTAATTAAATGTGAGCCCCTTGTAAAAGTATTAAACAACCTTAGTACAACACCAACACCTTTTAGCCTTTTGGAATAATGGTTTTCCACAAGGAGTCTGGATCTGACCATACTCCATGACCCTTTACTAAATGAAAACACATTCGAGGCCGTCATAATGGGTCCCAGAAACCGATGGGTTGGGCCAGAGCCAGAACAGTCATGGGTGAAGCATCGTTTTCCAAGTATGTAATTGGCTTTGATACTGTGATTGGTTAGAGACGATCCAATTGCTGATGACTTTGTTTTCACCACAAACAGCATCACCCAAACGACTTTCAATTATGGCAGATTTAGAGTAAAGTCTGTAGCAATGACAGAGCAGCGGAAGAATTTAGTGTGAGGTGTCAGGCTATGAAAGGCTATCCTGGCTAAGTTTTAGGCGCAGGCATAGATCTGCAACTGTTTATAATTGATGTGCTAGCTGAAATATGTAACAGTAATCAGACCTATTCTTACTATAATGAATTGCTTCAGCTTCTATTCAGCTTGATTTCTACATTTGAGCGAGAGAGAGAGAGAGAGTTTGAGTTTTAAATAATCTGGGAACCCACAACACAATAAAAACTCATACAAAACCCTAGTTACACATCAATTAAAAACACAGCACCAAATCCTCCTCCACAGTAACTAAACACAACAGACTCTGAATACCCCATATACTCATAAACAGATCAATATTGTTAACCAGTTTGTAATAGGCAAACTCAAATCTCAGTCTCGCTTCCAACATTCCCTCCAGCATTCCCACCACATCCACAGACCCCTGTCCCCGAATGCTGTTCTTTCGGGTCTTCCATATTGCTAATTTAGCTGCACCTAACACAAAATTAAGCAACATAATTACACCCCTTCGACTTAACCTGTACTTTAGCCCAAATATAAACAGTTGGGAAGAGAAACCTCTCCCAAAGCTGAGAACCAAGAAGTGATCAGGTCAATCATCCCGACCAACCTGGGACACTGTAAAAACAGATGTGCCAGAGTTCCAGACTCAGCACAGAATGGACACCCCTCCCCAACTGTCGGATCCAGGTGTACCAGATGCATATTGGTGGCTATGGCTCCATGTATTATCCTCCATTGGAGGTCAGCTGTCCTCTTTTCAGTAGGCAGTTTGTCAAAAGACCGCCAACAGCCTTTTGGGGATGCACGTGGACCAAACACACCCGCCCACCTTGTCGATTTTACCCCTTCCAGGGAAGTGGGACACTTTTACACACATTTTGTACAGGGCCTTCTTTCCCACCTCCTTGAACTCCCCCAGCTCCGGGATATCGAATGAAAGCAGCATCTCCACGTCCTCCTCAAATGCCCCCGCCGCAGCACTAACAATCAGTGCAGGGAACACATAATCCAGACCCACCTTCCACCGATCTGAATTGGAAGTGTCAGTCACATACTGCAGATGAAGTACTGGCAAGGAATCACAGACCTCAGCGACAACCTTCCTCAGTAGGCGAGATGATCGGATCCCCGCTCTTTCTCCCAGCTCCTCCAACGATCTGCTCCTACTCCACATGACATGACCATCTTAGTACACCCCACACCTGAACGTAGGCTGAACGTAGGCTGGTTGAACCCAGAGTACGGGACTGGATGGCAGTGTTGTAAAAAAGAGGCTCTTCAAAAAGCCACATCCCTGGTGGCATGCCGGCCTTACGGGACTTGACAAGAACTCTCCGAGCCTGCATAACAGACTCATAAAATGGAGTCAGGCCAGACAAATCACCCCCCTCCAGCTTTAAGAGGAAAAGGTGCTTGTCTAAGCCAAAACAGCCCGCTCTCTTCATCAATGTGTAGGTTGTGTCGACCCAGCTAGAACCGTCACTGTACAACAGTCTCTGAGCTGCTTGAAGCCAGGAGCCATGATCCTGGAAGAAATGTCCACCAGGCCTTGCCCACCCTCGTGCAGTGGCAGGTACAGGGCTGCAGCTTTAATCCAGTGTTGTCCAGACCAGAAGAAATTGACAAGGGTCCTCTGAAGCTCTTGTATCAGCTGTAAAATCATTGGTCTGTGCCACAGGGTAGAGGCAGCAAGATTATTAGCTACCAGTACCCTTCCCCTATAAGACAGCTGGGGTAGCACCCATTTCCACCTTGACAGTCTGGCACAAACTTTCTCCACTACACCCTCCCAGTTATTTTTCTGAAATACATCAAAGCCTAGAAAAAAAAAAAAAGTCTTCATCCAATCTCTGCCCCACTGAAGCCCCCCTGGTAACTGTGGAGCAGACCCCGTCTGAAGCTGACCTGCCCACAGCGATTCACTCTTTTCCCAATTGACTCTAGCTAAGGAGGCCCCCTCATACACCTTTAACGTGTTTGAGAGAACCTTAACATCCTCAGCCCCTGTAATATAAACTGTCACGTCATCTGCATACGCAGACAGTGCTATCATTACTCCTGGCACAGAGAAACCAGTAAGCCTCGCTAGTTTTTTTTTTTTAAGCGCTAGGAGCATCCATATCCTTGAGGGTAGCAAAACAAGACCTAATCAAGGCACCCTTCACTCTTTCATGTAAAAATGACCTCAGTTCATGTCTCTTGTCCTGTAAGTTCATAACTAGTCCAGGGTCATTCTGAGTGAACAACTTCAATTCAATAGATTTGATGTCCTGTTCAAGGGCCCTGATAGTCTCTTTAACTTCAATACGAGACAGGGCAGTATACTGTTGACAAAACAATCGTATTTGGGCCTTCCCAACCTCCCACCATTGTCTCAAGGACTCAAAATTCCCTTTTGTAACCTTCCATTTGTCCCAAAACAACAAAAACCTTTCACAAAACATGGCATCATGTAACAACTTAACATTACAATACCAGTAAGGTGATGACCTTCGTGGACAGGTGAATATCAACACTAACAATATGGTGATCAGAGAAACCCACAGGAGTATATATCACACCTTCCAACCCTACTACAGTAATGCTCAGATACATACAACCTGTCTAACCTTGCTGCCCTGACAGGACCTTCATTAACTTTTAACCATTTGTACTGCCTAACTTTTGCATTCCTTACTCTCCACACATCAGAAAGCTACTCAGTTAATAGACCAGACAGACAAGTAGCTGACCACAGATGAGGTTCTTCAGCAGTGCAGTCAACAGTAAAATCTACTGTACAATTCCAGTCCCCCCCTAAAACCATACACCCATCTTGGTCACACTGTCTTAAGGTTTCCTTAATTTGATCAAATACAGCAATACGCTCTGTACCCTCATTAGGAGAATAAACATAAAAAAAAAAAAATAGAAACCCATAATATCCACCTTGACCAACAAAACCCATCTCTTGACAATCTCTGTTGCCGATACCACAGTCACCCCTAAGCCTGAGGAAAACTAAATTGCCACCCCAGCACTGAAATTAGTACCATGACTGAGTATATGCTGCCCCTCCCACCACATACCCCAGTCAACCTCATTAGCCTCATCACTATGTGTCTCCTGTAGAAAAACTACATTAAGCCTTTTCTGTTTTATTACTTCTAATACCGAAGCCCTCGTATTCCTGTCCCTTCCCCCATTAATATTGAGAGAACCTACCCTTAGTACCTCCATATAGAAAAGAGAAAGGAAGAGCAGAAGAAACCACAGAGAAGAAACCACAGAGACCAAAGAGGAAAAAGACACCCTATGAGGCATGATCATCATCATTGTTTTAATTTTCTCTCAACCTGACCATGTTTCCAACTACCTTTTGCTGCTGTGACAGCAGTACCAAATTTCCTCAATTGAAAACGCTTCTTCTCACTCAACTGGTCTAACCCCATCGTCTTCTGTAACATCACAGCTGACCTCACAAACTTATCAACATTAAAAAAATCGGCCAAAATTCTGATCCAGGAACCCATTTACTTCCTCTAGATTGTAAATTGAGTCATCACCAGCTGCTATCTTATCAATAGAGATATCCATATCCTTCTCCTGATCCTCCTCAACTGAGGCCACAGAGCCCTGACTCCCTTCTACCACATCCCTCTCAACACTCCCCACTTGCAGCCCATCACTCGTACCAGGCATCTCCTCCACTACCTGGGAATCTAGCCCCACCTGAACCCCCTCCTGTACCCCATTACTCATAGTGGGCAACTCCTCCACTACCTGGGAGATTAGCTCCACATGAACCCCCTCCTGTACCCCAGCACTCGTACTGGGCACCTCCTCACCAGTCTGAGGAAATGGCTCTTCAGATCCATCCTTACCTTCTACAACAATATTTTTCTTCTGCATAACATTTCCCTCTGGTACAAGTTGCAACTCCGTGCCCTCAACACGGACAACTTGTTCCTCAGCAACAGGTGCTTGTGGCTGCTCTACCATTGTCGGCTCACCTCTCCCTACATCAGTGGGCCCAGGCGTTACGAGGACCACCTGCGCCCCTCCCTCTGCCTTCTCCCTTTTCGGGCAAGCATGTCGCTTATGGCCAACATATGTATGTATGTACTGTCACTGTGGGGACGATGTCATCAATGGACTTATTGATGAAGCCAGTGACTGATGTGGTATACTCCTCAATTCCATCAGAAGAATCCCGGAACAAATTCCAGTCCTGTAGCTTAGCATCTGCTTCTTCTGACCTTTTTTTTATAGACCGAGTCACTGGTGCTTCCTGCTTTAATTTTTGCTTGTAAGCAGAAATCATGAGGATAGAATTATGGTCAGATTTGCCAAATGGAGGGCAAGGTAGAGCTTTGTACTGGTCTCTGTGTGGAGTAAAGGTGGTCTGGAGTTTTTTCTCTCTGGTTGCACATTTAACATGCTGATAGAAATTGTGTAAAACTGATTTAAGTTTCCCTGCATTAAAGTCCCCAACCATTAGGAGCGCTGCCTCTGGATGAGCATTTTTCTGTTTACTTATGGCGGTATACAGCTCATTGAGTGCAGTTTTAGTGCCAGCATCAGTCTGTGGTGGTATGTAGACAGCTACAAAAAATACAGATAAAAACTCTCTAGGTAGATAGTGTGGTCTACTGGTTATCATGAGATACTCTACCTCAGGCCAGCAAAACCTTGAGACTTCCTTAGATATCGTGCACCAGCTGTTGTTTACAAATATGCATAGTTCCCCGCCCCTTGTCTTACCAGAGGCTGCTGGTGAGATATGTTCCCAAATCAGATAATGTTTGTATTAGGGTGCACAAAACATTCCTTTGATGTTCCAAGAATGTTGAAAGAACAGCCTTATTTAAATGTTCCCAGAACATGTAATTAGGTTGTGGGAACAATGTGGGTACATTACAAGAGATAGGTTCCCAAAACACAAAATATGCTCAGTTATGATGACATTCATACAATGTTTAAGTTAGGTTGCACAGGACATTGCTATAATGTTGTAAGAATGTTGACAGAACATCTGCTCTAAGTTCTTTAAAGGTTCCCAGAACATTTAATTAAGTTATGGGAGTTATCTTGAAAGAATGTTCTTGTGATATTCACATAGGTTAAACAGAAATTTCACACTATGTTGCAAAATGTTCCACAATTTCCAAATAAGTCAATTTTTATGATGTTCATAGCATATTTGTTTTTGGTTTAACATAATATTTGATAGATGTTCACGTAACTTACATTTTACCTTGTCTTGGAGGTCCTCGGAACATTTCAAGAACATTTAGAGAATGCTATATTTAAGTTTGACCTACTATTACCACAACATTCTCCGCATGCAAATCGGTAGCTCCTTAAAGAATAAGAAAGCAGATTGGAATAAATGCCCGCTATGTTTCTCTCAAGATTTAAAGGCAATTCACATTTGAGGGTGATATATTTAATTCATAGGACATTTGAACAGGATTTCATCTTATACACACAACCGTATTTTTTAGACTGCATATGTTGACAATCTAAACATGGGATTTGAACCTGCAATGTCTGGTTCCCAAGTCAGGTCTTTTATCCTCTGCGCCACCAGTGAAAATATGGGTCCAGAAGTACACAAAATTTAAAGATGATGGGTGAAGTGATAGTGAATTACCCAGTTACCAGTATATACCTGGGTTAGTCATGTCTTAGAAGGCTAAAAAGGAAGCATTGTCACGACTTCTGCCGAAGTCGGTCCCTCTCCTTGTTCGGGCAGCGTTCGGCAGTCGACGTCACCGGTCTTCTAACCATCGCCGATCCACCTTTCATTTTCCATTTGCTTTGTCTTGTCTTCCCACACACCTGTTTTAATTCCATCATTACATGTTGTGTATTTAACCCTCTGTTCCCCCCCATGTCCTTGTCCGGTATTGTTTATTGTAGTGCTTGTGCACGTTATGCTGGTGTGTACTGGGTTTTGTTTACCCATTTGATTGTATTGTTCTGTTTACGGTGGTTTATGCTGTGTGTCTATGCAACCCTCTCACCAGGCTCGAATTTGATTCTCACAATTCAATTTGAAACAGTAAATGACTCCACCAATGCAACAAACATAAGGTTCAATATGTGTATTATTACATTTTCAAAGCACCACATCAAAATAAATAAAAATAATAAACCCCAATGAGTCGTGCACAACTCATGTCCAAATAATTTCAAGCTTGCTTAACCCCGTTGGTGTGCGTTGGAGCTATAAAAAAAATGACGACACACATAAAGTCTAGAAGCACCCCACCGTTGTGGTTACTCACTACTCGTAGATATTCCCTCAGTGAAGTATGGCAGTTCCTTGCAGATTTCCTCACAAGATCCACAGCAAGCACAGCTAATCAATGCAGACCGTACTCTAAGGGCAGTAACCAATATCCCATGGGAACATGAACTCGTTAATCTTTCCCAAGCAATTCTCTCTCGGTTTCACACGATGCTAGGCTAACCTCAAGGCTGTCCATCCAATACCTCCACGATGAGACGGTAACTTCAGTCTTTACTAAGTCTTTCTTAACAAAATTATAACAACTCTCTTATAAAATAAAATCGGTATTTCCCTTCAAAACTCGGTAGGTATGGGTTTTGTTCTATGTTTATCGTCTAATTTTATAATTCTTCTTCACCAACGGTCATAATGTAATGTCCATCCTTTTCTCAACGTCTCTCTCCCTCTCTTTTTTTCCCAGGCCTCCCGTTAACACCAGGTCCACTCTCCCATTGGCCACAGCTTAACAAGCTAGCGGAACCCCTCGACAACATTCCGCTGAAAAGGCAGCGCGGGAAATTCAAAACTATTTTTGAGAAATATGTAACTTTCACAAATTAACAAGTCCAATACAGCAAATGAAAGATAAACATCTTGTTAATCTACCCATCATGTCCGATTTCCAAAAGGCTTTACAGCAAAAGCACAACATATGATTATGTTAGTTCAGAGCCAAGTCAAAAAAACACACAGCCATTTTTCTAGCCAAAGATAGGAGTCACAAAAAGCAGAAATATAAATAAAATGAATCACTAACCTTTGATGATCTTCATCAGATGACACTCATAGGACATCATGTTACACAATACATGTATGTTTTGTTCGATAATGTGAATATTTATATCCAAAAATCTCAGTTTACATTGACGCATTACGTGCAGTAATGTTTTGATCCCAAAACTTCCGGTGTTTTTGCAGATAGCCACAGAAATCCCCAAAATACTCATAATCAACATTGATAAAAGATACAAGTGTTATTCACAGAATTAAAGAGAGACTCTCCTTAATGCAACCGCTGTGTCAGATTTCAAAAAAACTTTACGGAAAAAGCATAATCTGAGTATGGCGCTCAGAGCCCAATCCAGCCAAAGAAATATCCGTCATTTTGGAGTCAACAGAAGTTAGAAATAACATGATTAATATTCAAACCCTTTACTATGACACTCGGGGGTGGCATCATCATGTTGTGGGGGTGCTTTGCTGCAGGAGGGACTGATGCACTTCACAAAATAAAGGACATCATGAGGTAGGAAAATGTTGTGGATATATTGAAGCAACATCTCAAGCCATCAGTCAGGAAATTAAAACTTGTTCGCAAATGGGTCTTCCAAATGAACAATGACCCCAAGCATATTTCCAAAGTTGTGGCAAAATGGCTTAAGGACAACACATTCAAGGTATTGGAGTAGCCATCACAAAGCCGAACTGAAAAAGCGTGTGCGAGCAAGGAGGCCTACAAACCTGAATCAGTTACACCAGCTCTGTCAGGAGCGTCCACTTATTGTGGAAGGCTACCCAAAACGTTTGACCCAATTTAAACAATTTAATGCAATGCTACCAAATACTAATTGAGTGTATGTAAACTTCTGACCCACTGGGAATGTGATGAAATAAATAAAAGCCGAAATAAATCATTCTCTCTACTATTATTCTGACATTTCACATTCTTAAAATAAAGTGGTGACCCTAACTGACCTAAGCCAGGGAATTTTTACTGGTATTAAATGTCAGGAATTGTGAAAAACCGAGTTTAAATGTATTTAAACGTTTCACAGTAAAGTATACACCTGTTGTATTTTATTTATTTTTATAATTTAACATTTATTTAACTTGGCAAGTCAGTTAAGACCAAATTGTTATTTACCTGATGTATTCGGCGCATGTGACAAATACAGTGCAGTTTGATTTGATTCCAAGGATATTTCATTTAAAACATTTAGGCATATATTTTTTCTTTGCAAAAACATTATTTAAATGTTTTGTGGATGTTATCATCCTAATGTTAGATAGAGTTTTATCTAGAACTTAATGGGAATCTTAACAAATACTCTGGGAATGTTTCCGGTTTGCTGGGATTGCTATAAAACCCATTGAGGGTTCAACTTTATTTTATAGTCTTCTATGTACGTGCTATTAACTTTACATGATAACACGTTACATTACATGTCAGTGTCATTGGGATTCATTGAAACATGCATTTCCTACCAGTTAGTAGCAGGTACAGTAGTTACCAATTTGGTTGACTTACTTCAGTTCAGGGTAAGCACCAGAACATAATCCTTCTTACCACACATTTTCCTAGTAAATACCAATTAAAAACCAGTTGAAACATGCCTGAAATGAAGTGTCACCAACACAGAACCGGTAGTTATCAATTTGGTTGAATTACTTGTAGGAAAGTACCATTTCCTTTGCAAATACCAGCTGAAACTAGTTTGAAAAACAGCCAATCCTCTCTACCCTCTGAGCCCTTTCCAACTTCCCAGAGCGCTATATAGGTAGCATTTAGCATATGGGCCCAGATGCATGTCGCATTGCAAACCAATTACAGGTCTAATGTGATTAGCCCTGCCACTATAACGCTTCCCAGATTAGCCCCGCAGATACAAGATACAGGCGACAGAAGCACGATGACAGCCACCGCTAGCATCCTGTCAGTTCCCACTTCCTTAACATTCAGCAGCTGGCCTGGAGAGCGCCAACTCACAAGGACCCGATTTATTTATTCACTTAAGTAACCACACACACACACCACCAGCTACTGTGACTTCACCTGTCTTCTTGTGGGTGACGCACACACACCATCCACGTGGGATGACAGTTACTGTCAGTTGTGTTTTTGTCATTCATATCGTTCCCACACTTGTCTTCTTATTTAGTCCACCTTTTGATTCCTTAAACACTATTAATTTATGTCAATGTCGCTCAATTTGACCACTTAGCCTGGCATATTGACAGTCAGTGCTGTTTCTATTTTTTCCTGTGTCTTTTAGGTCTAAGATTAGGGATGGACTGTGTCTCTGTATCGGGAGGTCTAGGAAGAACTAGCTATTGACTCATTCCCTTTTCACAATAGCGTGCCGACCTGAACCATTCTGTTCTGGCTCAGATATACAGTATATATTTTTTAATACATTTTCTTGCTTCCTCTCTACACCCACCATAGTTGCTGGAACTTTGCTGGAAAGGACAATGCCTGTACAATACCTTTCTGGTGGATGTGTAACCAGGCCAGCACAATACTGCTGAATTTGACTGCTCAGTATTGTGAAAAGGGTATCATATTGAAGCCAGGTGGTTCCCTGACCATGAGATGGAACCCAAAGAGACAAAATGGCTTGGTCTTGAAAGGTTTTTGTCAATTGTGACATGGGGGTCTACTTGGAGCTCAATGGAAGTTTAGCCTCTCCTCATCTTCCTAGGGCTGTCAGAGCCTACAAATCTCTCTCCATCCTTCTCTCTGTGTCTCTTACTATCTCTCTTCATATTCCTCTCTCTCTCTCCTCGATCTTTCTCTCTTTCATTTTGAGCCAGGCTTGCTGTCTCACACGGCCTGAATCAGTTGGAGAGAGTTGAGAGAGAGGGGCATTGACTGTGTGTTCCTGCCTGTCTCAACGCTTGCTGTGCTTCTGTTGGTGTTTCTAGGGCATGTGAAATTGCCACCCCAACACAAATCCCTCGCCGACTCACTAGTAGTATGAGTCGCTCCTTTTTTCCTTCCCGGTTTGTTTGTTTGTTTCGCTTCCATTTCATCCTCTGTGAAAATTGTATACAATGAAATAGCTGAGGGTTCGCTTTGACTGTTGCTTTCTCACACTAGCTAATTTGCTTAGCATAGAAAGGCGGTACAAATCGCTTTTGTGACTCAGCTGTGAACAACTTTGCTAACGCTTAACCTTGAGTGAAGCTTCATAGTGGTCAGTAAACTATGTTATTTTCATGAATTCTGGGAAATAAAGGTCCATAGTTCAATGAGAGATGCGATTTTAGATGCTGCTCGATGTCACGACAACAACAAACAGTCAAAACAGTTGTACTCACCTTTCATCTGAATGAAACTTTGAATGGAAGATTGAGTTATTTGCAGAACTTTGAGTTGAGCATGTCAGATTTAGCATTTTCTATTGGTTTTCCTTTGACTATACAGAGCAAACCCAACCACCGCATGCCCCTCACCTTTTCTCACCCAATCGCATGCCCCGGTTGAAGGAGGGGCAGGTTCACAGCCCCCTCGACAGATAACATTCAAATGTGTCCCATATAATTTTGAGGAAGTAGCATTCACACAGTCTGGCTTGTCAAAGCGGTCGATCTTATCAACGGTTTTCTCTGCGCGCCAGGCCCCACTTGTTGTGCAGTATGCTATTGGACAGTCAAAATCAATGTGGCTTTAATAGATACCCTGATCCTGCAATTTCCAAACCACCTCCTCTACCTCCAGACCTCTTCCAGCCACCTCGATTTCAATCGATTTCATCTCAGGGATATATAAATCCAATGTGATGTTAACCATCCACAGTCCCTGCATGATCAAAGTCTGGTTGGCTGTATGTGTGTCTGAGGGAAAATTCCATTATAATATTAAGCCATGTCTCCATACTAGGCTATAAATCCTCCCCTGTTGCTATAGATACATACTGGGACTATACTGGGTAGTTAACCCCTTTGAGTTACTGGGACATGAACCTAGAATGGTTGTGCTTTAACCAATTATATTGTTGCTGTCATGGACTTTAGTGTGGATTTAGCTTGATTCTGCCAGACTATAAAGTTTGCATTATAATAATTGCTATAATGTAAACTGCTGTACAGTTTACAGTACAATTCACATTTGATTGATTGATGCAACATTCAGTGTTGCATTCAGTGCTGCCATTGGCAATACTTTATGATTACAAGTTGAAGTAGTTTGAGTTTATTGATTCTTGCTCAGATAAAACGGCAGAATATACATCATAATGAAATTGTGTAGAGAATAGCAAAAGAAAAAACAAACTTAAAATATAATAATACATTTCATAAAATAGAATACAGGACACTTAAAACATAGCAGGACATTTTTCACATTGGAAACTGAAATGTTAAATAGTGATTGTTAAACATGTTTTGGGGTGGGAAAAACATTTGAGTTATTGTACAGTCTGACAGCAGTGGGTAGTGGCGGTTCGTACGGGCAGTGATACAGGACAGTTCGTGGCTGTTTCTTTGGAGCCTAGTCGTGCAGTCGAACTAAACGACACAACTATATGATACAAGGTAACCTCAGTATCACATTGTTTTTAAAATAAACGCAGGAAAATTATAGAAGGATTACTTGAGGGAAATGTTATTTTGCCTGACACGGAAATATTTGGTTCCGATTTATTTCCCTGTCAATTTATGTTGTTTGGATTGTTGTACTAGGACTGTACATTATTTTCATAATCTACTGATAAGATGGGAATGGAGAATGATTGTTTTGCAAGTCAGAGCAGTTTGCATGTAAATCATGCTGTGACAAGGCAATCAAGTCCTGAGAAGAACAAATACATTTCACACAGGGGGAAGAGTCCATTAAACTGTGACCCTGATAGTCCTGCAGTGTTGCAAAACACACAAACACTCTCTCTCTCTCTCTTGCACTCTTTCTCTCTAGCTCTCTCTCTCTCTCTCACACACACACACACAAAAGCACACACACACAAACAGTGCAAAACAAGACTGCCTGGAGTGACAGGTCTATCATTATGTCCTGTTGACTTCATGATGGCCTCTGAATGAAACATGTCTCTTCAAGGTAGGAAAAGTCTGTGGGGACTTCACTGTGATGCCAGTGCTGCAGTGCTGTCAGCTGAGACAGCAGTGTGTGTGTGTACAGTTTCAAGACAGTGGCCAACAGCACGCCACATCTATTTAAAGCTTCCAGACATCCAAATATTTCCATATAAATGTTCAATGATGTGCTGCATTCACATTGACCTGAATATTTACCTTATCTACTATTACCTACTGTACCAGTCAAATACTATACTGTTATTACCATAGACAAAGGATGGTGGGCAAGAGTTCATCTTGCTAGCACATTACAGTCAATGACACCGTAAACTAATGTGTATGGATAAAAAGCTAATGACAAACAAACATGGCCAATCCGATTACGACCTTAACAACCCCAACCCACCAAATATACACAAACAGAGCGAGAGCGCATTATCCAAAATAAACCCCCTCTAAAAATAACAAAATTATGAATAGCATGATGAAATGTATTAGATTAATTGGAAACGGGCAGTAGTCTAGCTAACTGAGTCTTCCGTCTGTTTTTGTTTCCGTACAATGAGGGTAAATTGTGGTCTATGCATGGGCTTTGAGAAACGCAGGACTACACAGAGCCGCAAAGGTCCATTTGTTTAAAGCTCAGTGACAGGTCGTTATCATTACAGTCCCTTCTGAGACATACGTTCCAAATTGCACCCTATTCCCTATATAGTGCACTAATTTCTACCAGGGCCCATAGGGCTCTGGTAACATGAAGTGTGCTATGTAGGAATAGGGTGCCATTGGGACGCAGCCTCTGAGAGTCTAAATAAGATTTATAAAATGGGTTGTTTGGATCCTGGATGCTGATTGGACAAGCAGCCCATACAGCTGTGCTGTATTTGCCGTCACAGACACGCTTTTGCCTGGTAAAGCCTGTTGCATGCTTCCCAGTCGAAGCAGTTCACACAGAGTACCAGTAAACATTTTGGACACAGCTACTCATTCAAGGTTTTTCTTTATTTTTACTATTTTCTACATTGTAGAATAACACTATGCAATACCACACATGGAATCATGTAGTAACCAAAAAAGTGTTAAACAAATCAAAATATATTTTACATTCCAGACTCTTCAAAGTAGCCACCCTTTGCCTTGATGACAGCTTTGCACACTCTTGGCATTCTCTCAATCAGCTTCACCTGGAATGTTTTTCCAATAGTCTTAAAAGGAGCTCCCACATATGCTGAGCACTTGTTGGCTGCTTTTTCTTTACTCTGCAGTCCAACTTATCCCAATTGGGTTGCGGTCGGGTTATTGTGGAGGCCAGGTCATTGATGCAGCACTCCAAAAAAAACTAAAAAACAATTATAATCACTCTCCTTCTTGGTCAAATAGCCCTTACACAGCCTGGAGGTGTGTTGGGTAATTGTCATGTTGAAAAACAAATTATAGTCCCACTAAGCGCAAACCAGATGGGATGGCGTTTCACTGCGGAATGCTGTGGTAGCCATGCTGGTTAAGTGTGCCTTGAATTCTAAATAAATCACCAACAATGTTACCATCAAAGCACCACCACACCATCATACCTCCTCCTCCATGCTTCATGGTGGGATCCACACATGCAGAGATCATCCATTCACCTATTCTGCGTCTCACAAAGACACGGCAGTTGGAACCAAAAATGTGAAATTTGGACTCAGATCAAAGGACAAATGTCCACCTGTCTATTGTCCATTGCTCATGTTTCTTTACCCAAGCAAGTCTCTTCTTATTGGTGTACTTTAGTAGTGGTTTCTTTACAGCAATTCAAACATGAAGGCCTGATTCACACAGTCTCCTCTGAACAGTTGAGGTTGAGATGTGTCTGTTACTTTTATATGGGCTAGCAATTTCTGAGGCTGGTAACTCTAAAGAACGTATCCTCTGCAGCAGACGTAACTCATGAAGCTGGTTGAGAGAATGCCAAGAGTGTGCAAAGCTGTCATCAAGGCAAAGGGTGCCTACTTTTATGAATCTCAAATATAAAATAACACTTTTTTGGTTTCTAAATGATTCCATATGTGTTATTTCATAGTTTTGATATCTTCACTCTTATTCTACAATGTAGAAAATAGTAAAAATAAAGAAAAACCTGGAAATAATAGGTGTGTCAACCTTTGACTGGTACTGTACACAAAATTAAATTAAGAATTGACAATCATTCTGTCAAAAGACATGTAATGTTAAGACTGATTTTTTTGTTACGTTATTAAAACATTAAGATTTCAATTGATTAACTAATGATTATCCTGTATTTTAAACATTAAACAACAGTGATGTCACAAAAATGTTAAATTATGTACAATGTATGGGAAACACGAGTTAACCATATACATCAATTTAAGTACCTACAGTAAGTGTGTGTGTCTGTGTGTGTGTGTTGTGCGTGCATGTGCACGTTTGCAATTGAGTGTTTACTAAGTAGCCACATCCACAGCTACTGTACTTCCTCATGTTGATCCAATAGAGAGGGGAGAGGCCACATGTGTCATAGGTAAATATGGCAGGAAACGCACATGGTTATGGTGGATGATTGGACAGAGAGAGGGGAGGAAGGAGAGAGAGAGAGAGAAAGAGGGAGGGAGGGATGAATCATTGGTCAGTAGCCCGGAGCCAAAGTAAAATAAGCCGCAATTTGCTTAATAAAATTATAGACCACGTTGAACTACACAAAGGCAGGCGGTGACTGGCTGGGGAGAGCATTCGCTTCAGGATCTCCTTTGCCCCTAACTTGCACACAGGAGCTAGCATTGGTGTGTGAAGTGTGCACACATCCATTCTCACTCTGACACACACACACACACCTGCACACTCCATTTCAGCCACCTCTCGCACTGTGGTGCAGGGTGTCATCTAAGCACGCCACCTGTCAGCTTTAGAAAGAGTCTCCACCAAAAGCTTGTCCACCCATAACCCGGCGGAAAATACCCAGGGGTGGGAACTGAAAAGGGGCATGTACCACCAGGCTAAGGAAGAGGGGGACCCTCCAAAATTGCAAGGGGAGGAGGACGGAGACTCGAACCCCACAGGCTCTTCGGGAACCCAGTCTACCCCCTCTCCCCCCTCTCCTGAGACCACTATGGAGGGGGAAACTCAGCTGGAGGAAGAGGGGACCCCTGCTCTGACCCCCTACCCCAACAGTAGGCACGGGGGGTCCTGTCGCCCGGGGTATCTACTAGTGGCCCTGATCTTGATGCTCATCTCTCTCCTCGGCAGCTGGGCGGTGGTCCACCTCACCCTGGGATCCCGCGGAACCACGCCCTTCCGGATCCAGGCCAGTTACGACCGGCCGATCAAGCAAGACGCCACCGCCACCATCGACCCGGGCTTCACCACTACCATCGAACCGGGCTTCACCACCAACTGCACAGTGGGTAAGTGAACGTCTAAGCTAGCAATTGCTGTGTTGTTTGTCTGATTGTGTTGTTTGTCTGATTGTACTGATTGTGCTGTGGAGTGGGTAGAAGTTGAGGCTAAAGACTGATCCAAGATCAAATATTTGGGTTCTACTAATAGTTCCTTATAGAGAAGGTTAGGATTTGGAGTTGTCTAATCTGGTCCTGGATATGTGGTTATATGGGCAATGTCTACCTCAAGTGGGTGCTGTACATCCACATCTATGTAGATAACATAGCTGATTCTCTCTAAAAATTCTCATCTGCTGTTCCCCCTACTTTATTTAAATCAAACAAAATGTTATTGGTCACATGTGCTGAATACAACAGGTGCAGACTCTACAGTGAAATGTTACTTATGAGCCCATTCCCAACAGTGCAGATTTAAAAAGTTAGACACATATTTATAAACAAAAAAAATGAAACAATAACACAATCAAAACAATAAATACATGTTAATTAAAAGCTTACCAAAATGCCTGTCATTGAAGGCATGTGAAGTATACATTTAATTATTCTGTAGCCTTGAATCGAGTGTCTAAGGTTCCTTGCTCACATCTTTACGCTTCCTTTTTGTTCAATTTACTTTTTTGTTCCAAGCACGATGCTCTCAGTGATGTGTTGAACATTACTAAATAAAATAACTGAATAAATAGCTTAAATGTATTATTTACATAATATGAATGTTATATTTTATTATTTCATATTATTTGTCTTTGGAATGAAACACTTAGTTAAATTAGCTACCACTGTATTTGCTTCTGGGGAATACAGTGAACTTTGGAAACAGTTGTTGCTTTCATAGCTAAAGTTTTGATGACACAGCTATTGGTGTTTGAAAAGCCCTGCAAATGTTTTAAATTGGAGATTTTAACGGCTGCCGTTCTGGATGCTAACCCAGTTACTGTATGTTCTGGAATTAAATGCACGGATGGCGTGCTACAGGGGATAGTATCGCTCTATTTGAACCTCGAGAGGTTTTTAAATTAGGTTAATCCTGCTGATTCAATTTCCTCAAAGCTGGATGCAGAAAAGTAGGGACCCTTGCTTTGAGGTTTTGAGGAAGTGTACATTAATAAAGAAATGTAGTATAAGATGTGGATTTCAAAAGAGTAACACGTTGAGTTATAGTTTTCCACTTTGGGTTATTAGAACAGGCAAATCACTGTTACAGCAGCTATTGTGTGTCAGTAAAAGTAGAAAAACAGAATGTCGACAAATACTTGGGATGGGATGTCCGCACTAAATTGATATGCTCAGGTGACCAAGCGTCACCATGGAGCTCAACTGTTTAGGCACAGACTTTAGACAAAAGTCAATTGAGACAATGTCCCAAACTCTTAAATTAACTATGTCTTTCAGAAATCTGTTTACTGAGTTACTAGATAGAAGTTGCAAACAGAGTAGTCTGTGAGTACTAAACTTTAAGAACCATTGCACTACAAAGTGCAGACAACTTATCTTCTAACAAGCAGTGACAGAAAAGTTTAGGAGGTAGTCGCAACCTTCAGTTTGATACACAGTTTCCCCTTTAAACAGTTCTACTGCATCGCTCTGAGTCTTAACACCGACAAGAAGAGATAAAAGTTTACTGTGGAGAACTATATCTATCCAAGAAACCATGGTCCTAGAAACGTGTAAATCCAACCCCTTTCAACTCTAGGTTTTTACGAATCTTCGAACACCACAGACATTTATCTAACTGTACTTTATGTCATCTTTTTGGAAAAAGATGCATGTCTCCCTCAGTCACATCGATGCAAGCAAATGTATTGTTGTCTGTATTACTTCCTCATTTTTCAACATGCAGCGCTTTACATTCAATTCAAATATCTATTTGATGATCCCAACACACACACATACACACACACAAAAGCAGACACCCGCTCCACACATAAAACTCATCCCTACTATTTGCGTAACAGTGCCTCTCAGACCTCCAACAACAGAACAGAACAGATTGCTGTTGCTCATGCAAATCGAAGAATTAGACAAGACTCTAATTGTTCTCCTGTTGGGTAGCTCACAACGTCCCCATTCTGGGGCCAACAACACACACACACTCTGTTCTTTCTTAAAACAGCACCTGGGTACATTTCAACAGTACACCCACCCACCTCCGCATGTCTCTCCAAGCTAAACCTTAATCCGTCGCACCAGCTCTCCACAACAGCTATCAGCTGATCAACAATGGAGGAGAACGGTGCGCAGTGTACTGCTCATCCCTCGAGCACCTGCCGCTAGGCCTGGCTCGAATTACCTGCCTCTGCTGTGTGTTTGATAAGGCCCACTCTCAAACTCAAATCCCTTGTGGGGGTTTGCTTGTTTGCCTTATTTGTTCCAGTCTCTGCTTCCGTAATGAGTTAATTGGGACTATTAATGATCGCTATTGTGAAGCTTCGGGGGGGCTAAGGCTGATAGGAGCTTGTTGTTTTAGTCGTTGTTTTAATTCTGTCCCTGTGGTTTTGTCAAGTATACTCCCTCTCCGGCGCATGAGGTTGGCAGGCTGCTCATTATTACGCACACCTGTCACCATCGTTACGCGCATCAATGCCTCATCAGACTCACCTGGACTCAATCACCTGCCTGATTACCTTCCCTATATATGTCACTCCCTTTGGTTCTTTCCCGAGGCGTTATCGCCTCTGTTTGTGTTTCATGTCTGTACACTACTCGTGGTTCTTGTTTAGTCCATGTTAGTTTATTTACCAAATTATTCACACCCTGTACATGCTTCCCAAATCCCAGCGTACGCGTTTGTAGTACGTTGGGGTTAAGAGTTGCACACCAAAACTTGTATTTGTGCATCATTCTCGGTGTGTAGGCCACGATAAGTACAATATTTGATCTACAGAATTTATGTAAATTGAACATGTAGTTTACGGCAGTCTTTTGAATTTGTGACCGTGCCTCAGATCAAATATGTTACAATTTGAGAGAACCCGCTAACCCACCAAATGCTAAGATCTACAGATAGTTCTTAAATCTGACACGCTTCTTCCTTTTGTGGCGTTTTCCCTGCACAGCGATTACTGAAGCCGTGGCTTGGTGAGATATTCGTCAGCTAACAGCCAAACAGGACAAATTAATCAAGCAATGTGTCCTTAAGCTTTTTTCATCCTGCAACGCTAATTAACTCGTCTGCCAAGGGGCCAAAAAGTGATTCCCATGCATTACCCAAAAAGCAACGTGAGTGCTGGCGCATCTATCGCTTAGGCTCATTGTTCCCTTAGACAAGACGAAATGTCTCCGGCATATCACCGGTGACACGTCTGTATTTCTCACCGGCTGTTGTATTGGCATACAGATGAGCTTGTTATTCAGGAGAATCGCAGCCGTCCGCACTCTCCCAGTTTGTCTCACACAAAGCAAACGGGAGTGTTAGCGAAAGAAAGGACTGGCAGATGAGTTCATTAACAGATCGTGTCAATAATAAATGTGTTTCAGTTTGTGTCTGTCTGTGCCATAGTAAAGCACAGGGGCATATGACAATAACCCTTGCTTATGAACACTGGATCATCACTTGTCATACCATATGTTGTCTTGTTTACACTCCTGTTTTTACACTTCTAGTTTGTTTCGCTTTGCCGATATTTCTATTATTTACACATTGTCACCAGTCATTTTCACAGATGGATAAGTACACCAGATAAGGCAACAGCAAGTCCCTTCAGGGGACTTGAACCTCTAACCTCCTCTACCCTGGCCCATTTCCCTAACCATTACAACATGCTGCTGCAGGCCTCAAACGGGGTGTTACTGCAAGTATATACTCAGGGATTTGCTACACAGTGGTGGGAGGGTTTCACCTTACCCATCAATTACTTCTATTCTGGGGAGCCGGGGGAATGAAATGAGTTAGGAGACGGGTGGTGCAGTGGATAGAGTGTCGGGGATAGGGATGGATGGATGAATAGATGGAAGGGCAGGTTGTGGTAGAAGGGTAAGAGGCTGGACACATTGTTGGAGAACTGTAGACTCATACTCATTGAAGCATAGTGTAGTAACTACTTCAGAACAAAACTATTTCTCACATAAGGTATGTGCACCATGATATGTACTTTTGTACTGTTATGTGGAATTGTTATGCTGGTTGCCTGTGAGATCTACCAAGTACTAAATTGGATAGCAACAATGAGCTCCAATAGACTGTTACTGCACATACCACATATTTCTATCAGTTACATTCTCTGCATCATTTCCAATCCCCCATATATTCTTTTGAAAATATATACAGTACCAGTCAGAAGTTTGGACACACCTACTCATTCCAGGGTTTAAATTTAAATGTAGAAAATAGTAAACATATATAAAAACCATTCAATTAGTGTGTTCAAACTTTTGATTGGTACTGTATATTATTTTCAATATATATTTTTTTTAGAGATACAGTAATAAATAAAAAAATTCACATGACACCAATAAGATGACATTGGCGATTCTAGTGTTAAGCACCCTCTATCAATTATCAGTTTTTTTCACAATACTAGCATCTTGTTGAATTGATCTGGAATCAAAGTCAACGGTCTATTGTAAACAAATGTGCCATTTTACAAAAAGAATGGCACATGAATCACCTAAGAATGATGGACACAGAATAGGTATTTATCCTCTTGCTGAGATCGAGTACATACATAGAATGCGTCCCAAATGGTACACTATTCCCTACATAATACACTACTTTTGACCAGGGGACAAATCGCTCTGGTCTAATGTAGTGCACTATATAGGGAATAGGGTGCCATTTGGGAAACTAGCATAGATGAGAACGAGACAAAATAAATGAGTGGTAGGAACGCAATTTAGAGACCCAATTGTAATCTAATAAGGATTGATTGACAATGGTTGGCGTAATTGAGATTTTTTTGTCTCTCATGTCAATCAGTCTCGTAAATGTTAGGCCCAATGACCAGCTAGTGAAACACTCATGAATCAATAAATGCATTGGGTTTGTAGATATGGCCTCAGCCAAAAAATCTCAATGCATGACATGGGTATTGGTGAATGGAAGTAGTAAGAGAGGAACACAATGTAGCACACAGAAACAATTCCTGTGTGTGTGTGTGTGTGTGTGTGTGTGTGTGTGTGTGTGTGTGTGTGTGTGTGTGTGTGTGTGTGTGTGTGTGTGTGTGTGTGTGTGTGTGTGTGTGTGTGTGTGTGTGTGTGTGTGTGTGTGTGTGTGTGTGTGTGTGTGTGTGTGTGTGTGTGTGTGTGTGTGTGTGCGCGTGTGTGTGCGTGCGTACTCCTGCAAATTTAACATACATACATTTATGTATGTTAAAGCATTTTGTGCTTTTTTAGGATTAAAATATATCTTACCCCACTGAAAAATATATATTTTAAACTTACAAAACACTTTAATAGCATGAATTAGTGATGTTTTGCTTTTAATCTCACTTATCCTCAACTTGCTAAAATATCCACCCTCTGTCTATATCTCGCGGCTCTCAGCCTCATCTCCTCTTCTATCCCTCTGATCTCCACCCTTAGGCCCTTCCACAAACAACTTGTGAGAAATGTCCCTCTCTTTACCAATACAAACCATATCCGTATTACAAACCCACCCTCTCAGATGCAATCCTAGCTGCGGGTCTTATTTGATGATATTGAGGAAGTCTTCAATTGCCCTGGGCTAGTTGGGTGAAATGTTAATACAACGACGGACGCCAAATACAGCCGACGTCTGGATCAGCCTAGTCTCCTCTGGGAGTAGAAAATTGATTTTGAATGGAGAATGAAATCATTGATGTTGATTGAACGACCTCAACGTTTTGTTTTGCTGTTTTCTTTAGGTAGTAGAACTAGGCCTACACTTAAATGATCTGAACTTCTGAGGTGTTTTTGGGTGAATATCCTGTCTTCCATTGACTCTGCTTGATCGTAAGGTGGCGAAGGTGGCTTAATTCCTTCCTGCATGATTCAGTTACTGACAACCACACATTATGCATGGTGCTAGAATGCCTTCATAAATCTGTTATGAAAGTGAAAAATAACCTTTAATATTGTCATGGTCATCAGTGGTCCCACCTATATAAACCTATATAAACCTATATAATAACATGGTGATAACATACATGATGTTAATTAGTGTAATTACAGTGTCGGTACATATTGTTACATATTGTGACATTTGACCTTTGCAACAGAAAACAACTAATAATTACATGTCACATGCTCTCAAAATATGCACAATAAGTGCATGATAAGTGGCTTGTTCATAATAGTATTTCATGAGCTCATAATACAGAATTCAAGTGCGGTGTTAATTTGATAACTTTGCTTTGGTGAATGACTATAAACCCTGCAAATCAGTAGACTAGATAATAGCTCCACCCCCAAATGCCCCCATACTTTAAAATCACTCCACATGTGTGATGATTTTCATTTGAAAGGGAGCGGGGAGCATCACTAGCTCCTCTGTGACCCAACAGAGAAAAAAACTGTACATCAAGGACAGGGGACCACCAATGTATCAAAGCTGACTTCAGTGTAGCACATGGCTTTACAAAAAGACAGAGAGCCCACCCCGTCACACTCCCACCACTCTGTGGTGCTTTGATGTACCTTGCCACTCTATACACTTTGGTAGCTTCATTTTTTTTTTGCTATACCCTCACTCTCACAGAGGGCTAGGCGTGTCCACGTTAGCGGTGAGTCTCACCTCGAAGGCTTCAAAGAAGGTGAGAAAAGAATAAGACAGTAAAGATGTGTCTTTGCACTGTGTCTGCAAGACACTTAGTATGTCTCTTTCAAATGTATTTCTGGCCAATGCATGCATCTGACATGTGAAGTATGTAATGAATAGGATATATGGAGGACAAAAGTCAACAAGGTAAACCAGAAAATGGGTACAATCAAAATGTGCAGTAACATGTCAACTTAAAGATAAATATTTTATTCAGTTGATTGAAAATGCACCATTGCATATTACATAATTATTACTATTATTTTCTCTTACTTGAATGAAGTGGTTTAGTGGGCAAAATACTTCAGATACTTGACATTGCTAGCAGTTCATTATTGTACTAATTAATTCCATTGTAATCTTGTTTATTTTACATTGCCATAGAACTAGTAAACAGTCATCGTTTCAATCCATGCACATCATTTCTGAAACACACTGTACACAAAAGTTTGTCAAAATGAAACATAGATGCTTCTTTCCATTTATTTTCCATTTTGTCACATTGTTTTCCACACACTCGCAATGCATAGATCCCCCTTCTTCTCCTACTGAGTGGCTTCCTCTGACAGAGATGGATCGTGATTGGGCTGTACTCTGACCAATAGAGCGTGGCTCTGGGCAGTTAATTGAATTCTTGAGCGAATGCCTCCTGTCCTGTCCACTGTCCAGAGGGAGCGTCAGGGGCATCCATCTTAGGATTTCGCCGACTGTAAATCTCCATGAATATCTCCCCATTCTGCAACCAGAGATTTGTGTGAGTGAAGTGCTCACCCTTGTGTGACCCCTGAGAATCCCCCAGAGTCTCCTGGGTGAGAGTGGAGAACCCAGTATGAAAACAAAGCAGTCGTGTAGTTGTAGTGCTTAATTTAACTGTCCTGATTTAGTAGGTATTTGCTAGTCTTTATAGGGAAACATTGTGGTACAAATGTGTACTTTCTGGTACATTCAACACAATTGGTAACTACCGGGTATCAAATGGAGAGTCCACTATTGAAACAAGGCGTGGTGTGTGGTGTGTTGGTAATCAGAGCCATAATATAGACTACAGTATATGTGGCTCTGGTTGGAGTTTTCAGTTTTACTGTCCTGTTTCAGCAGGTGTTTGCCTACTGTTTACAGGGAAATGTTGTGGTACGAATGGGTACTTTCTGGTCGTTCTTTCAACAGAATTGGTCACTACATAGTACAAAGTGCTTGTTTCCATAAATCCCAAAGAAAACCTACTATTAAACAATTATTGGATTATTACTATGTTACCATGAAAATATTAAGTACAATACCAGATAATAGGAGACTGTAAATTAAACCGTAACCATTGTCCATATTGGCAATAAGAGTTGTGGGATAATGGGTTAAAACAGGGAAATAGATAACTTGGATGGGATCGGAAAGAATCTGAAAATAATTCAAATAGTTTAGAGATATATTAAGGCATACAATATATTGCATAGGGAAATGTATATGGAATTACAACCGCACAAGAAAATAAATGGTCCAGTTCTGTTCATAATATACAAGCAACTCTGGAGTACTTCTACTCATTGACTCACGCAAATGTTTTAAAGTCATTTTAATGACAAACACAATTAGGGAAGTCCAAAGCATTATTATTGGCGTAATGTTGTTTGTATAATCAGCAGGGATAGTAAGGAAGATAACTAAGGTACCTTATTAGAGGCTTGTTAAAGAACAAACGTCATCCCTAGAGTACAAGCTAGACTTGATGGAGTTGTGTACAGAAAACTTTTCAATAGTTTCTCCAGATGTCAGGCCAAACAATAATTGTGATTAGAGGTGACTCACCCTCTCATGCCAAATTACAAAAACAGAAATGCATCACCCCAGAAGTGAACTTTCACATCTGCTATAGTGTCACGCCCTGACCATAGTTTGCTTTGTATGTTTCTATGTTTTGTTTGGTCAGGGTGTGATGTGGGTGGGCATTCTATGTTTTATGTCTAGGTTGTCTATTTCTGTGTTTGGCCTACTATGGTTCCCAATCAGAGGCAAGCGTCAGTCGGGAGCCATATTTAGGTAGCCTGTTTTCCTTTGTGTTTTGTGGGTGGTTGTTTCCTGTGTCTGTGTTATCACCATACGGGACTGTTTAGGGTTTTTTCATTATTTTGCACTTTGTTATTTTGTATTGTTTAGTGTTCAGTTTTATAATAATTAAAATGGACACTTACATTGGTCCGACATTTCATGCTCCTCTTCAGACGAGGACGAAATCCGTTACATATAGACTTGTTGTTGTACCTTAGTTTATGACGTATGCTTCAAATCACGGTTAAATTCTTAACCCAGAGCACAGTGAAAGTTGAATTGAAATGAGGTCTTGGAACTTCTTGTTTTTACGTGATCTTGCAATCAAAATATTTCCCGCAGACGTACTTTACCGTCCTGATCTCAATCTGTCTCTTTTAATTTGTCATACTGAGCATGTCACATGTAATTCTTTTGGCAAATGTGGGTTGGTGGGCTGTTCTGTATTTTGGTGGTGCATCCATACAGACTTAGAGGCTGTCCTAATATATATACACCTTATACCTATAGTGGCATCATCAGTATTATTCCAAGTTGTTTAGAGTTGGTTCAAATGACCTTGATGTTAATAATATATTACATTTTTCTTAATAGGACACCAGTAAGGTCCAAGCCGACATGCCTGACTAACATTCTTGACACAATATGATATTAATAGAGTTTAATATTGTTGTTCATTACTTAGATTTTGGTTATTTTGGCACATTTCAAAGAGCAAAAACTGCTCCCCACGGACACTAACTTCATCAAACCTATCAAAGACAAATTCTTATCATCATTCTTCTTGACAGCTTGATGACGGCTACAGAAATCATAAGGGGCAGAAAGAAGCTCTAGGCTACTAGTATTCCATCATTTCTTGTCTCGCAGTTTATTTTCACAGTGCATCATCGCTTTAACAGAGCCAGACAATCAGCATTTCATAACAGAGCCGAGCTATCACCATTCCTTATCAGCACATATATTTTCCCCTTGTGGCTTCTGTATAATATACCAGTGAGAAATAAGAAATCAAATGGCTGGACCGAAACAGTGGCTTCCTGATTCTGGGCGGTGATACGGGAAATGTCATTATAAGGTGAAACTTGTTTGTGACCTGTGAAATTCTTCTAGACCTTGAGACGGTATGAGAAAGAGTGATTCATATCCTGTTTTCATATTGTACTGTGGCCCTAGGGGGCAAACCAGCCTTAATATTGTTAGGGTATTTATAGTAAAGTTGTATTGTCACGTGCAAAAGTACAGTGAAATTCATTTTTTTTGCAAGCTCTTTCCCAACAATGCAGTAAGCAATACCAGTAGTAAAAATATGATACTATAAAATAAAGTAGGAGTAAAACAAAAACACAGGGAATAGAAATAAGAAGAACAGAAGAAAGTAAGTTATATTAAGGTTCAGTTCCAGAGTCAGTACCATTTCCATATTTACAATGTGAAGGGATACTGAAATGGTAGGGGTAGATATGTATAGGGGTAAGGTGACTAGGCATCAGGATACACTATATATATATGTGGACACCCCTTCAAATTAGTGGATTCTGCTATTTCATCCACACACGTTGCTTACAAAATTGAACACACTGCCATCCAATCTCCATAGACAAACATTGGCAGTAGAATGGCCTCACTGAAGAACTCAGTGACATAGGATGCCACCTTTACAAGAAGTCAGTTCGTCAAATTTCTGCCGTGCTAGATCTGCCCCGATCAACGGTTAATGTGAAGTGGAAACGTCTAGGAGCAACAAAGGCTCAGCTGCAAAGTGGTAGGCCGCACAAGCTCACAGAACAGGCCCGCTGAGTGCTGAAGCACGTAGCGCATAAAAATCGTCTGTCCTCGGTTACAACACTCACTACCAAGTTCCAAACTGCTTCTGGATGCAACGTCAGCACAAGAACTGTTCAACGGAAGCTTCATGAAATGGGTTTCCATGGCTGAGTATCCGCGCACAAGCCTAAGATCACCATGTGCAATGCCTTGTGTTGGCTGGAGTGGTGTAAAGCTTGCTGACGTTGGACTCTAGAGCAGTGGAAACGCGTTCTCTGGAGTGATGCGTTACGCTTCACCATCTGACAGTCCGACAGACGAATCTTGGTTTGGCGGATACGAGGAGAACGCTACCTGCCCCAATGCATAGTGCCAACTGTAAAGTTTGGCTGAGGAGGAATAATAGTCTGTGGCAGTTTTTCATGGTTCGGGCTAGGCCCCTTAGTTCCACTGATTGGAAATCGTAACGCTACAACATACAATGACATTCTAGATGATTGTATGCTTCCAACTTTGTGGCAATTGTTTGGGAAAGAGATGATTGTATGCTTCCAACTTTGTGGCAATTGTTTGGGAAAGTCCCTTTCCTGTTTCAGCATGACAATACCCGTGTGCACAAAGCAAAGTTAGTACATGAATAGTTTGTCCAGATCAATGTGGAGGAGCTTGATTTGCCTTCACAGAGCCCTGACCTCAACCCTATCGAACACATTTGGGATGATTTAGAACGCTGACTGCGAGCCAGGCCTATTCGCCTGACCGCACTAATGCTCTTGTGGCTGAATGGAAGCAAGTCCCCTCAGCAATGTTCCAACATCTAGTGGAAAACCTTCCCAGAAGAGTGGAAGCTGATATAGCAGCAAATGGGGGACCAACTCCATATTAATGCCCATGATTTTGGAATGAGATGTTCGATGAGCAGGTGTCCACATACTTTTGATCATGAAGTGAATATTAGTATGGGCATTTTCAGCCCTTTCCTAGGTAGTTTATTAGAGATATACATAATATGGAAAAAGTATGAGAGAGCCAAGCCTATGAACCCATAGGCTTGGCTCTCTCATCCATCCCAGGCTTTTGGGAGGGAAGGTGGACAATGTCCCCAAATGCTCTGGTAGCTTTCATAGCTTGAATAAGTTCTTTCCTCTTCTGGCGCATAGCTTAAGAATAGTCCTCGTTTAATATAATGTATGTTCCTCTCAAGTTCTTGGC
The DNA here is from genome assembly GCF_045679555.1 of Salvelinus alpinus. Taxonomy (NCBI): domain Eukaryota; kingdom Metazoa; phylum Chordata; class Actinopteri; order Salmoniformes; family Salmonidae; genus Salvelinus; species Salvelinus alpinus. The sequence continues at coordinate 547,893 of NC_092118.1, read as the reverse complement.
TCTTTCCAGAACAGCTACCTTGTCCTTGAACCTCAGCAACTTGACCACCATTGGCCTGGGCCTGTCACCTGGGCCGGTGGTGGGTTTTCCAGTCCTGTGGGCGCGCTCCACCTCAATCTTCCTGTGGTCAATCTTCATTTCCTTCGAGATCATTTTCCTCACTTTGTCCTAAGACTCCGTCCAGGTCTCATGTGGAGATTCTGCAATACCATCCACATGATGGAGTGCGACAACATTCCACAGACCACAATCAACAGCCTGATCAATTCTATATGAAGGAGATGTGTGGCGCTGCAAATGGTGGTCACACCAGATACGGACTCGTTTTCTGATCTACCTTTTTTTTAAGGTATCTGTGAGCATCTGTATTTCCAGTCATGTGAAGTCATCAATTACTGCCAAATGTATGTATTTCAATTGGCTGATTTCCTTATATAAACTGTAACTTAGTAACATCGTTGAAATTGCTGCGTGTTGCTTTTGTATTTTTGTTCAGATCCCTCCCAGTTTCACAACATGGTAGCATATCACATGTATATAAAGTATATGTGTGTGTATATGTTTACAATGTATACTTTTTGTTGTAAATGGTAGGGGAGAGTGGGGTAAGTTGAGCCACCCTTATTTCTACAAAACCCAAAATCAATCATTTGAACAAATATTTAGGAACAGGTCATCATTTCATGAAGTCTGTGAAGGAAGAAACCACACAGAAAAAGTGGTAAGCAAGTTAGGTCCAAATAATGGATTTTCACCAAGTCAAATGAATTTATTGTGTTTGAGCAGGGGTGTCAAACTCATTCCATGAAGGGCCTAGTGTCTGTGGGTTTTATTTTTCCTTTAAAATAAGAACTAGACAACCAGGTGAGGGGAGTTATTTACTATTAGTGATCTTAATTTATCAATCAAGTACAAAGGAGGAGTGAAAACCTGCAGACACTCGGCCTTCCATGGAAGAGTTTGACACATGTGCGTTAGAGGTTTCATGATGCTTATATCTAAACCAAGGTAGATTTTTTAAAGATTGTTCTGTACATAAGTTGGGGTCTCAAAAAGCTTCTATATGTGGTTGTAAACCTAGCATGAAAGTGAATCCTTGTAGCTGTGTGGGCTAATATAGTCAAAATGTTTGCCTTGGGGTAAGTTGAACCAATGGCCAATGGGGAATGGGAAAGGAAAGGGGATACCTAGTCAGTTGCATAAGTGAATGCATTCAACCGAAATTTGGCTCCCGCATTCAATGGTTGAGTTAATGGCAAGATGAGCAAATTGAAATGTTCTGTCCAGGTGTAATGCAAGTTATTATCGCTGGGATATGAAGTAATAACAGGGCCTATGTTAAAAGTGTTTAAAAAAGTAGAAAGTGTATGTTTGGTGTTAAGACTCTGTTGAAGGATGCAAAATTATAATGCAAAATTGTTATTGTGTTGAATTGTGTTTGGGAAATAAAGATAGACATGGTAATATTTCATTCAGTAGAGAAATGTGTAGGTGACTTAACTTACCCTGTCCTGTCGCTCAACTTATCCTATATATTTTGAAACTGTAATGTTTACATGAAATCTGATAATTTCAAGGGATACAGTATATTTCAGGATGTTGTGTAACAGTCAAAAGTTTGGACACACCTACTCATTCAAGGGTTTTTCTTTATTTTTACTATTTTCTACATTGTAAAAAATAGTGAAGACATCAAAATGATGAAATAACATATATGGAATCATTTACAATCATATGGAATCATCACTTTAGCACACTCTGCCAACCCGGATGTTTTAGCCGTGTCTGAATCCTGGCTTAGAAAGACCACCAAAAATTCTGACATTTTCATCCCCAACTACAAGATTTTCAGACAAGATAGAACGGCCAAAGGGGGCGGTGTTGCAATCTACTGCAAAGATTGCCTGCAGAGTTCTGTTTTACTATCCAGGTCTGTTCCCAAACAATTTGAACTTCTACTTTTAAAAATCCACCTCTCTAAAAACAAGTCTCTCACCGTTGCCGCCTGCTATAGACCACCCTCTGCCCCCAGCTGTGCTCTGGACACCATATGTGAACTGATTGCCCCCCATCTATCTTCAGAGCTTGTGCTGCTAGGCGACCTAAATTTGAACATGCTTAACACCCCAGCCATCCTACAATCTAAGCTTGATGCCCTCAATCTCACACAAATTATCAATGAACCTACCAGGTACCACCCCAATTCCATAATCACGGGTAACCTCATAGATATCATCCTAACCAACTTGCCCTCCAAATACACCTCTGCTGTTTTCAACCAAGATCTCAGCGATCACTGCCTCATTGCCTGCATCCGTAATGGGTCAGCGGTCAAACGACCTCCACTCATCACTGTCAAACGCTCCCTGAAACACTTCAGCGAGCAGGCCTTTCTAATCGACCTGGCCGAGGTATCCTGGAAGGATATTGATCTCATCCCGTCAGTAGAGGATGCCTGGATATTTTTTTCAAATGCCTTCCTCACCATCTTGAATAAGCATGCCCCTTTCAAGAAATTTAGAACCAGGAACAGATATAGCCCTTGGTTCTCTCCTGACCTGACTGCCCTTAACCAACAGAAAAACATCCTATGGCGTTCTGCATTAGCATCGAACAGCCCCCGTGATATGCAACTTTTCAGGGAAGCTAGAAACCAATATACACAGGCAGTTAGAAAAGCCAAGGCTAGCTTTTTCAAGCAGAAATTTGCTTCCTGCAACACAAATTCAAAAAAGTTCTGGGACACTGTAAAGTCCATGAAGAATAAGAACACCTCCTCCCAGCTTCCAACTGCACTGAAGATAGGAAACACTGTCACCACCGACAAATCCACTATAATTGAGAATTTCAATAAGCATTTTTCTACGGCTGGCCATGCTTTCCACCTGGCTACCCCTACCCCGGTCAACAGCACTGCCCTCCCCTCTGCTACTCGCCCAAGCCTTCCCCATTTCTCTTTCTCCCAAATACAGTCAGCTGATGTTCTGAAAGAGCTGCAAAATCTGGACCCTTACAAATCAGCCGGGCTAGATAATCTGGACCCTTTCTTTCTAAAACTATCTGCTGAAATTGTTGCCACCCCTATTACTAGCCTTTTCAACCTCTCTTTCGTGTCGTCTGAGATTCCCAAAGATTGGAAAGCAGCTGCGGTTATCCCCCTCTTCAAAGGGGGGGACACTCTTGACCCTAACAGCTACAGACCTATATCTATCCTACCCTGCCTTTCTAAGGTCTTCGAAAGCCAAGTCAACAAACAGATTACCGACCATTTCGAATCCCACCATACCTTCTCCGCTATGCAATCTGGTTTCAGAGCTGGTCATGGGTGCACCTCAGCCACGCTCAAGGTCATAAACGATATCCTAACCGCAATCGATAGTAAACAATACTGTGCAGCCGTATTCATTGACCTGGCCAAGGCTTTTGACTCTGTCAATCACCACATCCTCATCGGCAGACTCGACAGCCTTGGTTTCTCTAATGATTGCCTCGCCTGGTTCACCAACTACTTCTCTGATCGAGTTCAGTGTGTCAAATCGGAGGGTCTGTTGTCCGGGCCTCTGGCAGTCTCTATGGTGGTGCCACAGGGTTCAATTCTTGGACCGAATCTCTTCTCTGTATACATCAATGATGTCGCTCTTGCTGCTGGTGATTCTCTGATCCACCTCTACGCAGACGACACTATTCTGTATACTTCTGGCCCTTCTTTTGACACTGTGTTAACAACCCTCCAGGCGAGCTTCAATGCCATACAACTCTCCTTCCGTGGCCTCCAATTGCTCTTAAATACAAGTAAAACTAAATGCATGCTCTTCAACCGATCCCTGCCTGCACCTGCCCGCCTGTCCAACATCACTACTCTGGACGGCTCTGACTTAGAATATGTGGACAACTACAAATACCTAGGTGTCTGGTTAGACTGTAAACTCTCCTTCCAGACTCACATCAAACATCTCCAATTCAAAGTTAAATCTAGAATTGGCTTCCTATTCCGCAACAAAGCATCCTTCACTCATGCTGCCAAACATACCCTTGTAAAACTGACCATCCTACCAATCCTCGACTTCGGTGATGTCATTTACAAAATAGCATCCAAAACCCTGTCAGGTTTTGGCCAGGACTGTTCTGGTTTTTTGTCACTAGATGTCCCCATTGCACCTTTTTTGTACCTTTTGTTTTTTCCCTTGCTCTAATTATTGTTTGCACCTGTATGTCGTTCCCTTGTTAGTATTTAATCCCTGTGTGTTCCTCAGTTCCTTGCTCAGTGTTTGTATGTTAGCACCCAGCCCCAGCCCAAGCCTTGTTGTGAACATATATTTTTCTCTTGTTGGATTTTCCAGAGGTTCTCTGGTTTTGTTCTTTTGTATTTTGGATTAGTCTTTTAAGGTTTGTTTTTCCCTTGCTGTTTTTACCACTTTGTGGATTTCTTTGTATTTTGGAAGATATCTATTTTTTATTAAACCACCATCTCTAGTACTGCTGTGTCTGCCTCATCTTCTGGGTTCTGCCGATTTAGTGACTGTTTCTCGCACCGGGTCCTGACAGAAACACTGAGCCATTAAAATGAACCCAGAGGCAGCCAGTACCCAGGACTTTTTTCCCATGCTGTCCCACCACGAGGGGACTGTCCAACGTCACGAAGCTGCTCTGGTTCAGCAAGAGGCCTTAATGGCTGGACATTCTCAACTTCTGTCGGAGATGATGACTTCCATAAAGCAGATTTCTGATCAACTTTCTCCTGCAACCGCTTCTGCTCCAGTTCATCAGATTCAAGTGCCCGTGGCAGTTAACCCCCTGGCTGAACCTCGTCTGCCGCCTCCCCAACGGTTCTCAGGTGATCCGAGTGGTTGTAAGGGGTTTTTCACCCAATGTTCTCTCTCCTTCGAGCTGCAACCCTCGTCATTTCCCACCGACCGGTCCAAGATAGCATATATCATCACCCTGCTGTCGGAAAAAGCCCTAGCCTGGGCTACTGCTGTGTGGGATGCCCAAAGTCCCTGCTGTGCCAGCTACTCTACCTTTGCTGAAGAATTCAAGCGAGTGTTTCAAGGTCCTACCAGCGGTCCTGACTCAGCCAAACAGCTCCTGACTCTCCGCCAAGGTCGGCGCAGCGTGACGGACTATGCCATCCAGTTCCGCACGGTGGCAGCAGCGAGTGGCTGGAATGACGAGGCGCTCACAGTGTGCTTTTTGAAGGGTCTTTCCGACACCATCCAAGATGAACTGGCCACTCGGGAACCACTGGACAACCTCGAGTCCCTGATCAAGTTGGCTTCACGCATAGACCAGCGTCTGAGAGAGAGAGAGCTCAACCGTAGATCTCTCACCCTAGCTCCTATCGGTCCCAGCTCCGAGTCTCCACCTTTATCCCCGCTGACTCCACCGGAACCCATGCAGGTTGGACGCATCTCCCAGGCTGAGAGAGACCGCCGGATGAGGGAGCGATGCTGTCTATATTGCGACAAACCGGGCCATTTCCTCTCCACGTGTCCCGGGCTCCAGGGAAAACGCACTCTCCCGTGCAGGCCTGGGAGGACGGTAACGGGAAACATAACCTCCTCTCATCCATCCAACTCCCGCCTACTCATTCCAGTTACCCTTTCCTGGGACAACCACTAGCTTCCCCTTCAAGCCTTGGTAGACTCTGGAGCCGCAGGTAACTTCATGGATGGTGTCTGGGCGAAGGAGAATGGCGTTCCCTCTGAACCTCTAAGTGACCCCATAAGGGTTACTACGTTGGATGGAAGCCCTTTGGGATCTGGACTTGTCACTCGTGTCACTACCCCCTTGCGTCTTTCAGTTTCCCAACACCAGGAAGTGATGAACTTTCATCTGACCTCGTGTTCCGAGTTCCCTCTCGTCCTTGGATACCCCTGGCTTCACAGCCATAACCCTCACATCGACTGGTCTGTGGGCACTATCAAGCAGTGGGGTCCTACGTGCCAAGCCACTTGTATCTTCCCAAGTTCCCCGAGTTCCCCTCCCGAGTCTCTAGAATCCATCGACCTGTCCCGAGTTCCCGAGTGTTACCATGACCTCAAACCGGTATTTAGCAAACAGAGGGACACCAAACTACCACCCCATAGACCTTACGATTCCCCACCGACCCTGGTCCCATATCTCGCTGGACTTTATTACTGGCCTTCCTCCGTCCCATGGTAATACTACGATCCTAGTCATCATCGACAGGTTTTCTAAGGCGGCCAGGTTTGTTCCCTTGACCAAATTACCTTCTGCCAAGGAAACAGCTGAGTTGGTGATTAACCATGTGTTCCGAGTCTTTGGCATCCCGCAAGATATGGTTTCCGACAGAGGTCCCCAGTTCGCCTCAAGGTTTTGGAAGGCCTTCTGCCAACTCATAGGGGCCACGGCCAGTTTATCTTCAGGGTACCATCCGGAGTCCAACGGCCAAACTGAGAGGATGAATCAGGAGCTGGAAACCACCCTCAGATGTATGGTTTCCAACAACCCATCCACATGGTCATCCTTCATTGTTTGGGCCGAGTACGCGCACAACACCTTGTGCTCCTCCTCCACTGGTATATCCCCGCACGAGTGTCAGTTTGGCTATGCTCCTCTATTGTTCCCGGACCAGGAGGCAGAAGTCAGAGTGCCTTCAGCCTCGAGGTTCATCAGACGCTGTCGGCTTACGTGGAAGAAGGCCCGTCTTAATCTTCTGCGTTCCTCACAGCAGTACCAACGACAAGCCAACAGACGTCGCCGTCCCGGTCCTACCCTGTACCCCGGCCAGAGAGTATGGCTCTCAACAAAAAACTTACCGCTACGGGTGGAGTCTCGCAAGCTGTCCCAGAGATTCATCGGACCCTTTAAGATTGCCAGGAGAGTCAATCCCGTTACTTTTCGCCTGCACTTACCCAGATCCCTTAAAATCAATCCCACATTTCACATTTCTTTATTAAAACCTGTTGTTTTTTCTCCCCTTATTCCGGCAGGCAGACCTCCCCCTCCACCCCGTGTCATCGGAGGCCAGTCGGCTTATACCGTCCACCGGATACTGGACTCCCGCCGGGGGCAGCGGTCCTGGCAGTATCTGGTGGACTGGGAAGGCTACGGTCCCGAGGAGCGCTCCTGGGTTCCTGCCAAGGACATACTGGACCCTGACCTCATTCGTCAGTTCAGGGCCCTCCACCCTGAGAAGGCTGGTAGGAACGTCAGGAGCCGTTCCTAGGAGGGGGATTCTGTCAGGTTTTGGCCAGGACTGTTCTGGTTTTTTGTCACTAGATGTCCCCATTGCACCTTTTTTGTACCTTTTGTTTTTTCCCTTGCTCTAATTATTGTTTGCACCTGTATGTCGTTCCCTTGTTAGTATTTAATCCCTGTGTGTTCCTCAGTTCCTTGCTCAGTGTTTGTATGTTAGCACCCAGCCCCAGCCCAAGCCTTGTTGTGAACATACAGTGGGGAGAACAAGTATTTGATACACTGCCGATTTTGCAGGTTTTCCTACTTACAAAGCATGTAGAGGTCTGTAATTTTTATCATAGGTACACTTCAACTATGAGAGACGGAATCTAAAACAAAAATCCAGAAAATCACATTGTATGATTTTTAAGTAATTAATTTGCATTTTATTGCATGACATAAGTATTTGATACATCAGAAAAGCAGAACTTAATATTTGGTACAGAAACCTTTGTTTGCAATTACAGAGATCATACGTTTCCTGTAGTTCTTGACTAGGTTTGCACACACTGCAGCAGGGATTTTGGCCCACTCCTCCCTACAGATCTTCTCCAGATCCTTCAGGTTTCGGGGCTGTCGCTGGGCAATACGGACTTTCAGCTCCCTCCAAAGATTTTCTATTGGGTTCAGGTCTGGAGACTGGCTAGGCCACTCCAGGACCTTGAGATGCTTCTTACGGAGCCACTCCTTAGTTGCCATGGCTGTGTGTTTCGTGTCGTTGTCATGCTGGAAGACCCAGCCACGACCCATCTTCAATGCTCTTACTGAGGGAAGGAGGTTGTTGGCCAAGATCTCGCGATACATGGCCCTATCCATCCTCCCCTCAATACGGTGCAGTCGTCCTGTCCCCTTTGCAGAAAAGCATCCCCAAAGAATGATGTTTCCACCTCCATGCTTCACGGTTGGGATGGTGTTCTTGGGGTTGTACTCATACTTCTTCTTCCTCCAAACACGGCGAGTGGAGTTAGACCAAAAAGCTCTATTTTTGTCTCATCAGACCACATGACCTTCTCCCATTCCTCCTCTGGATCATCCAGATGGTCATTGGCAAACTTCAGACAGGCCTGGACATGCACTGGCTTAAGCAGGGGGACCTTGCGTGCGCTGCAGGATTTTAATCCATGACTGCGTAGTCTGTTACTAATGGTTTTCTTTGAGACTGTGGTCCCAGCTCTCTTCAGGTCATTGACCAGGTCCTGCCGTGTAGTTCTGGGCTGATCCCTCACCTTCCTCATGATCATTGATGCCCCACGAGGTGAAATCTTGCATGGAGCCCCAGACCGAGGGTGATTGACCGTCATCTTGAACTTCTTCCATTTTCTAATAATTGCGCCAACAGTTGTTTCCTTCTCACCAAGCTGCTTGCCTATTGTCCTGTAGCCCATCCCAGCCTTGTGCAGGTCTACAATTTTATCCCTGATGTCCTTACACAGCTCTCTGGTCTTGGCCATTGTGGAGAGGTTGGAATCTGTTTGATTGAGTGTGTGGACAGGTGTCTTTTATACAGGTAACGAGTTCAAACAGGTGCAGTTAATACAGGTAATGAGTGGAGAACAGGAGGGCTTCTTAAAGAAAAACTAACAGGTCTGTGAGAGCCGGAATTCTTACTGGTTGGTAGGTGATCAAATACTTATGTCATGCAATAAAATGCAAATTAATTATTTAAAAATCATACAATGTGATTTTCTGGATTTTTGTTTTAGATTCCGTCTCTCACAGTTGAAGTGTACCTATGATAAAAATGACAGACCTCTACATGCTTTGTAAGTAGGAAAACCTGCAAAATCGGCAGTGTATCAAATACTTGTTCTCCCCACTGTATATTTTTCTCTTGTTGGATTTTCCAGAGGTTCTCTGGTTTTGTTCTTTTGTATTTTGGATTAGTCTTTTAAGGTTTGTTTTTCCCTTGCTGTTTTTACCACTTTGTGGATTTCTTTGTATTTTGGAAGATATCTATTTTTTATTAAACCACCATCTCTAGTACTGCTGTGTCTGCCTCATCTTCTGGGTTCTGCCGATTTAGTGACTGTTTCTCGCACCGGGTCCTGACAAACCCTACTCAATAAATTGGATGCAGTCTATCACAGTGCCATCCGTTTTGTCACCAAAGCCCCATATACTACCCACCACTGCGACCTGTACACTCTCGTTGGCTGGCCCTCGCTTCATACTCGTCGCCAAACCCACTGGCTCCAGGTCATCTACAAGACCCTGCTAGGTAAAGTCCCCCCTTATCTCAGCTCGCTGGTCACCATAGCAGCACCTACCTGTAGCACGCGCTCCAGCAGGTATATCTCTCTGGTCACCCCCAAAACCAATTCATCCTTTGGCCGCCTCTCCTTCCAGTTCTCTGCTGCCAATGACTGGAACGAACTACAAAAATCTCTGAAACTGGAAACACTTATCTCCCTCACTAGCTTTAAGCACCAGCTGTCAGAGCAGCTCATAGATTACTGCACCTGTACATAGCCCATTTATAATTTAGCCCAAACAACTACCTCTTTACCTACTGTATTTATTTATTTATTTTGCTCCTTTGCACCCCATTATTTCTATCTCTACTTTACACTTTCTTCCACTGCAAACCAACCATTCCAGTGTTTTTATTTTTTTACTTGCTATATTGTATTTACTTCGCCACCATGGCCTTTTATATTTTTATTTATTTATATATATATTTTGTTTGCCTTCACCTCCCTTATCTCACCTCACTTGCTCACATTGTATATAGACTTATTTTTCACTGTATTATTGACTGTATGTTTGTTTTACTCCATGTGTAACTATGTGTTGTTGTATGTGTCGAACTGCTTTGCTTTATCTTGGCCAGGTCGCAATTGTAAATGAGAACGTGTTCTCAATTTGCCTACCTGGTTAAATAAAGGTGAAATAAAAAATTAAATTAAATTTAGTAACCAATTTTTTTTTAAACAAATCTAAATATATTTTATATTTGAGATTCTTAAAAGTAGCCACCCTTTGCCTTGACAGCTTTGCACTGTCTTGGGATTTCTCAACCAGCTTCACCTGGAATGCTTTTCCAACAGTCTTGAAGGAGTTACCACATATTCTGAGCACTTGTTGGCTGCTTTTCCTTCCCTCTGCGGTCAAACTCATTCCAAACCATATCAACTGGGTTGAGGTCGGAGTGATTGTGGAGGCCAGGTCATCTGATGCAGCACTCCATCACTCTCCTTCTTGGTCAAATAGCCCTTAAACAGCCTGGAGGTGTGTTGGGTCAATGTCCTGTTGAAAAACAAATGATAGTCCCACTAAGTACAAACCAGGTGGGATGGTCTATCGCTGCAGAATGCTGTGGTAGCCTTGCTGGTTAAGTGTGCCTTGAATTCTAAATAAATCACCAACAGTGTCACCAGCAAAGCACCCCCACACCATCACACCTCCTCCTCCCTGGTTCACGGTGGGAAATACACATGCGGAGATCATCCGTTCACCTACTCTGCGTCTCTCAAAGAAAATGTCTTAACTTACCCCACTCTCCCCTACATAGTACCAGTTTGGCATACTGCCTCAATCATGTCATTCTGATGATGATTTATTGCCCTCTGTTGACAGATATGTTTCTATCTCTGTCTTTGCTTCTCTCCAGATCCCTACCCAATCCACAACATCACCCTCCAGGGCCAGTACCACTGTAACCAGGGCCCAGGGGTCCCTCTTGGACAGCTGTGTGACTTCAAGATGGACTGCCCGCTCGGCGACGACGAAGGGAACATGTGCCGTGAGTACAGCCTATCTACTTGTATCCTATGCCTCTGCCATGCTTCGCTAGCACTTCTCACCCTTGACATTTTCTGTGGTAGTAATTTTTGATTCTAGAACACATTCGTTATCTCAAGGCCCAGGAATAGTTGATCTGCCAACGTTGGGTTAGAAAGTCCCCTAGCCCTGGATATTTTTGTATGTGTGTGTGTGGCTGGATATGTTTGTGTGCAGGGTCGTCATGCCCATTGAAATGCACAGTCCTCAGTCCTTTTCATTTGTACATTGAAAATATAGAAGATAGTGTTTCTTTAAGGCATGATTATTTCAAAGCAATTGAATTTGGCCATCAATGCTCCCTCAAAATAATTAGGTAAATGACGTGTGTGTGTGTGTGTGTGTGTGTGTGTGTGTGTGTGTGTGTGTGTGTGTGTGTGTGTGTGTGTGTGTGTGTAGTTTATCATTTATACGTATATAATTGCATGTGTGTCGATACACATATCTCTGGAAATACATTTGAAGTGAATTCCGGAAAAGAATACAGAATGTTAATTTATAATAAATGACGATGACCAGAATTAATATCATGCCCCCACAGTGCACGATTAGCCTCCTGTGTGCCACTTATTAGCATGATGGCTGCTCCCCTGTGCTTATAGGTTGACAAACTGGGGGGGCTAGTGAGATGAGTCATTTTCCCTGCTAATGACACTACCCACTGGGCACAGACGTCAGTTCAATGTTTAGTTTTGATTTACATTTGGTTGGATTGTCAACTAACATGAATTCAACGTGAAACAAAAATAAAATAATCACCACTTCCTTGAATTTAGGAAAAAAATATGAATTTGCCTTAAGTTGATTACTTTTTTCAAATTCAACCATCATCACATTGAATTTTCTGGTGGAAACTAAGCTGATTTTACCAGTTTTTGCCCAGTGGAGAATAGCTGTCAAGCTATCAATGCTAATTAGCCTAGCTTGCTAATCCAGGAGGTAGTGTACATTTGAATGTGCTGTGTGTTGGAGATGCCCCAGAGAGACAAACTATTCCATGAAAGGGATTCTGAGTAGAATTTGTTGAATTAAGCACCACTTAAAACATGAAATGCATGGAAATCAGTATGTGTAACAGCCAGAGGTTGCACAGCCTCATATTCACTGGAATTGATGATGCCATGGTCTTTCTACAGTGAGTGACTTGAGAGGTGTGCATAACATGATTAGGATGCTCGTTACCCATCCAACACACATCCAATATCAAATGTTCGCTCATGCTTTGTGGCAAATGCTCTGCTGTATCTTACCTGCGAATATTGCCAGTCAACCTTGTCAAATGTGGAGTAGTTATTTGTCCATGGCTACGATACCACTAGTTACATCATTGATCTCATTTATTGGATTGACTGTATTTGACATGAGAAGTGGGTAAAACCAAAACATGAGAAAGTACCAAATTATATTACTCTACTTTAGTCAAATCAATGGATCACCAGCCCATTTCCTGATGATTGCAACATGATAGTAAGGACATAAAGGCTGGTTGAACTGTGTTGGGAACCTAGAGCTCTCCCCTCTGTCTTTCTCTCTCTCGCTCTCTCTCTCTCTCTCTCTCTCGCTCTCAATCTGTTACATCTGAGAGGGAATTACTTAACTTTTTTATTTTCCATTAAGCACTATTACCAGTGATTCATGTGTTTTTTGTATTTCTCTCCATTTACTCTCCTCACCCTGCCCATGATCTTTTGTCTCACTCTTTCTCTTCTTCAATCCTCTCTCTTTCTCTGTCACTCACTCCCTCTCTCTTTCCCATTTCTCCCTCCCTTTCTATCTTTCTCTCTCCTTCCCACCACCCTCTCTCTCCCATGTCTCTCTATCCACTCTCTTTCATCTCTCTTTTCTCCCTCCCTCCCTCTTCTTCAGTCACTTACAGCTGTGCTCTGCACTTGCGTCATTCTACCAGCCATGGGACTTTCGCGACTCTGAGTACCAAAGCACACTGTCTTACCCTTCGGCATAACCTATTCAATATGATCCAGCCATGATTTATCTTTTCCTTTAATCTAATTAAGTACGACAACGCATCTTGCCAAAACTCATTCACTGGAAAAGGGAGAAGAGGAAAAGTAGAATCTAGCTCAGCTCAAGTCAATCAAGACGAATATCAGACATTGACATTGAGGATTGAAGAAGGTGGCGTAGGGTGGGGGTGGATGTCCCCCCCCGGATTTGCTTTTACACATCCGCCCCGGTTAGAGGATCAAAGTCTATGCTGGTCAAATTCAATGAATCCAATTTATTTATAAAGCCCTTTTTACATCAGCAGATGTCACAAAGTGCTACACAGAAACCCAGCCTAAAACCCACACATCAAGCAATGCAGATGTAGAAGCACAGTCGCTAGGAAAAACTCCCTAGAAAGGTAGGAACCTAGGAAGAAACCTAGAGAGGAACCAGGCTCTGGGGGGTGGCCAGTCCTCTACTGGCCATGCTGGGTGGAGATTATAAGAGTACATGGCCATATAAGGCCAGATTGTTCTTAAAGATGTTCATAGAGGACCAGCAGGGTCAATACTTGTCATACAAAGAGAAATAATTAAGAAAAACTATTGATGAAATATATCGGTGCTCATCAGCCATTGGACATAAACATTACACAACAAGTTGGAAATCGCAAATTCAACAATGTGGTTTGAGTGGTTTGGATGGAATAAGTGGCTAACAGCAAGCATTATAAAATCACTGGCCTGATAATTTGGTCAATTTTCTCCTCTTAATTTTGCCTACTGTTCTGACATGGTGGTGCACATGTAGCCTATGACCTGTTTTAGAGAAGTGTAATCATGAAATATTATAAGAGCTCTCATTGTCTGTTTATATGCCCCCTTTATTTATCCTACAGTTCTGACTTGGTGTACAGGGAGAACACTGTAAGAATGGCCCATGTTCGCTGTACATTTCAAAAGTGCTGAACAAATAGTTATATTGACTACGTCCGTCCTAGCTCAATCATTCATGTCTTAATCGAAATTATGGATTGCCTCTTATCCGCTTGTCGTCCCCTTATGCCATAGTTTGTACATCTCAATTGTCATTTGTTTAAGCAAGTCAGCCATATCAGCTATATATTTTTTTAAAGGCAGTAAATTAGCCTGAATTAACTGTTTCGCTGCCAGATAAGGCTCTGCTGATAGCCAGGTGTACCAGTGGTAAGGTGTTGGGACTGCTGTTGGGTCTTTGCTGTTAGGACAGCTTTATGTTGGCCCTAACAGTTTGTGGGCACCATTTGTCACCGTTATAGTGCAATTCATGTATTGTTTAGTGTTGTGTTGTGGTTTTGCTGGCATGCATCCCAATTAATTTTTTATTGTTTTTGCCCCACCAAGATTTACATGCTAAAATCGCCACTGGTTAGCAGCATGCATCCTTGCTGAGATAGCTTGGCAAATTCTATGTGAAACATGTCTAATGGTCTACTGGAAGCCTTGGACAACTACCTGCCCCCTATGAAGTGGCTTTTAGGCAGTTATATACTGTATACAGTACAGATTTCTCCGATTTTCTTTCTCCTCCCTCTCTCCGACACCCCAGCCCTGAGGTCTAACTCAGAGTTCTAGCTATCTTCATGTCTTTCAGACTTGTAAAAGCTAGTTGCTTGGATGGCTCCCCACTCTATCTTGCTCTGTCGCTCTCTCTCTCCTAGGTCAATTTATCTGCAGCTACAGCTCAGTTGAGGCTACTCACTCTCTTCTCGTCTCTCTACCGCTATCTCTCAATTTCAGATCAGTTTCTCAATGGCAGCTATTGCTCCTTCGAGGACGGTGAGTGCGGATGGCAGCCAATTGCAGCCAAGGGATCCTCCTGGAGGCGTGTTCGCACCCTTCCAAAGAAGGTGCGGCCTAGCTGTCCATCATCCTCAGGTGAATCATCAGTGCTTTTTAAAGACATGTTGTCACTTAAATCTATATATATATATATATATATATACATATATACAGTTTAAGTCGGAAGATTACATACACCTTAGCCAAATACATTTAAACTCAGTTTTTCACAATTCCTGACATTTAATCCTAGTAAAAATTCCATGTCTTAGGTCAGTTAGGATCACCACTTTATTTTAAGAATGTGAAATGTCAGAATAATAGTAGAGAGAATGATTTATTTCAGCTTTTATTTCTTTCATCACATTCCCAGTGGGTCAGAAGTTTACATAGACTCAATTAGTATTTGGTAGCATTGCCTTTAAATTGTTTAACTTGGGTCAAACGTTTTGGGTAGCCTTCCACAAGCTTCCCACAATTAATTGGCTGAATTTTGGCAATTTCCTCCTGACAGAGCTGGTGTAACTAAGGCAGGTTTGTAGGCCTCCTTGCTCGCACAAGCTTTTTCAGTTCTGCTCACAAAATGTCTATAGGATTGAGGTCAGGGCTTTGTGATGGCCACTCCAATACCTTGAATGTGTTGTCCTTAAGCCATTTTGCCACAACTTTGGAAGTATGCTTGGGGTCTTCATCCATTTGGAAGACCCATTTGCGACCAAGCATTAACTTCCTGAGTGATGTCTTGAGATGTTGCTTCAATATATCCACATAATTTTCCTGCCTCATGATGCTATCTATTTTGTGAAGTGCACGGGTCCGTCCTGCAGCTAAGCACCCCCAAAACATGATGCTGCCACCCCCGTGCTTCACGGTTGGGATGGTGTTCTTCGGCTTGCAAGCCTCCCCCTTTTTCTTCCAAACATAACGATTGTCATTATGGCCTAATAGTTATTTTTTTGTTTCATCAGACCAGAGGACATTTCTCCAAAAAGTACGATCTTTGTCCCCATGTGCAGTTGCAAAACGTAGTCTGGCTTTTTTATGGCGGTTTGGAAGCAATGGCTTCTTCCTTGCTGAGCGGCCTTTCAGGTTATGTCGATATAGGACTTTTTTTACTGTCTATAAAGATTATTTTGTACCTGTGTCCTCCACATCTTCACAGGGTCCTTTGCTGTTATTCTGGGATTGATTTGAACTTTGCGCCCCAAAGTGCATTCATCTCTAGGAGATAGAACGCGTCTCCTTCCTGAGCGTTATGACAGCTGCGTGGTCCCATGGTGTTTATACTTGCGTACTATTGTTTGTACAGATGAACGTGGTACCTTCAGGCGTTTGGAAATTGCTCCCAAGGATGAACCAGAATTGTGGAGATCTACAATTTTTTTTCTGAGGTCTTGACTGATTTCTTTTGATTTTCCCATGATGTCAAGCAAAGAGGCACTGAGTTTGGAGGTAGACCTTTAAATACATCCACAGGTACAACTCCAATTGACTCAAATGATGTAAATTAGCATATCAGAAGCTTCTAAATCCATGACATCATTTTATGGAATTTTCTAAGCTGTTTAAAGGCATAGTCAACTTAGTGTATGTACATTTCTGACCAACTGGAATTGTAATAAGTGAAATAATCTGTCTGTAAACAATTGTTGGAAATATTACTTGTGTCATGCACAAAGTAGATGTCCTTACCGACTTGCCAAAACTATAGTTTGTTAACTTCTCTGCGCTACGGATCCCTTTAGCGGGATCATTTTCCTAAACAACCGCTGAATTGCAGGTCGCAAAATATTACAAAAAATATTTTTAATCATGCAATCACAAGTAAAATATATCAAAACACAGTTTAGCTTGTTGTTAATCCACCTATCGTGTCAGATTTTGAAAATATGCTTTGCAGCGAAAGCAATCCAAGCTTTTGTGAGTGTATCAATCAATGCTACAACAGCTAGCCCCAAATTAGCATGGTCACGAAAGTCAGAAAAGCAATGAAATTAATCGCTTACCTTTGATAATCTTCAGATGTTTGCACTCACGAGACTCCCAGTTACACAACAAATGTTCTTTTTGTTCGATAAATATTACTTTTACAACAAAAAAACGCCATTGGGGTTGCGCTTTATGTTCAGAAAACCAAAGCCTCGTTCCGTTCGACGAAAATTCCAAAAAGTATCCGTAATGTTCGTAGAAACATGTCAAATGTTTTTTATAATTAATCCTCAGGTAATAATATTTCACCGGACCGTAACCTATTCAATAAAAGAGAAAAAGAAAATGGAGCGCTACCTTCTCGCGAGCAGGAACTAATCTGAGGACACCTGACTGCTTTTGAAATATCTTGCTTATTTTTCAAAATAAAAGCCTGAAACTATGTCTAAAGCTTGGTCACAGCCTGAGGAAGCCATTGGAAAAGGAATCTGGTTGATACCGCTTTAAATGGAAGAAAGACGGGCCAGGAAACACAGATTAAAAAAAATCACTTCCGGGTTAGATTTCCTCATGTTTTCGCCTGCAGAATCAGTTTTGTAATACTCACAGACAATATTTTGACAGTTTTGGAAACTTTGGAGTGTTTTCTATCCTAATCTGTAAATTATATGCATATTCTACGATCTGGATCTGAGAAATAGTCCGTTTACCTTGGGAAAGGTATTTACATTTTTTTTTTAAAAGCGTCAAGAGGTTGCAAGCAGTGTGTCAAGAAGCAGTGTGGCTTGGCAGGGTCGAGTTTCGGAAGATGCGTGGCTCTCGATGTTCACCTCTCCCAAGTCCTTAGGGGAGTTGCAGCAATGGGACAAGACTGTAACTACCAATTGGGGAGAAACAGGGGTTAAAGTAAAAAATGAAAAAATATGCCCAACATATTTCATAGAAGCTTGTCAAATCTTCTGTCGTGCAAATTACTTTTTTTTGCAAAACACAGATATTTAACAGATTTATGTGTGATTGTTTATTTATTTGTGTGATGTGTGTCTTCCAGGTGCCATGTTCAGTGTGGATGGAGGACAGTCCAAGGGTCAGCACGGGTCCGCGTTGCTCAGGAGCCCTCTCTTCCCTCCTCCCCTACGGAACTCTCCATGTGAGGTGAGAGCAAAGGAGTGTTCTTTCTTCTTCACACACACACACACACACACACACACACACACACACACACACACACACACACACAGAGATAGATAGATAGATAGATAGATAGATAGATAGATAGATAGATAGATAGATAGATAGATAGATAGATAGATAGATAGATAGATAGATAGATAGATAGATAGATAGATAGATAGATACACAGCAGACACTCACAGACAGTCAGACAGAAAGAAAGAAAGAAAGACACACACACACACACACAACACCTTTCTGTTGTGTGAAGAAGTGTCTTTTAAGTCTAAGCAAACAGACCTACACACCGACTGTGTCCCAAATGGCCCCTTATTTGGGACAGAGACAAAGTGTGTATTAGCACATAGAGAACAAACAAAAACATGACTGAATGGACAGACAAATTATGTAAGAGAGGAGTGTCTGGAAGCAAACAGGCACACTGTGAAGAAAAATACAGTAGTGTTTCTATTGAAACTGGTTTGAAAAACTAAGTTATTGATAATGGCAGTATTGCTGAATTACTGAACATTCATTTTTAGATATAATAAGAAGAGTTCTCCTTACTTAAGGATATGAATGCATCTAATGGATTGAAAAGTCCTAGTTGAATATCTTGGAGCACTTTGTCTTCATATAACTCTTAGTTTTCTTAAGTTGCCTAAAAACACAGACAGACCGACGCACACACACACACACACACATTTACACCTACCTGGTAAGAGCTGCAGTGGACAGGTGAGGGGGAGCGAAAGTGGATGCTGGGGACAATGACATTTATTAATTTATTAATTTAAAATGTATTTCTTGAATTGACAGAAGTTTGATCCCATCCCTGATAGTGGTGGTTTAGCAAGATATCATCATTTAAGTCAGTGATATTTCCCAGGGATAGGATTTCCAGACACGAGGTCAACCCAGTCAATAAACATAAGAGACCGCACCTGTCAATCTGATGACATAAAAATATCATGGAGAATTTCAAATGCATTATTCAAGCGTTATTGGTCAGCGGGGTTGTCAGTCAGGTCGAGACAGGGTGAGTCCATGGCTATGGTTTTAAAAGTCTGCCTCTTGATAGGTGTCTGTCTGGCAAGTGGGCTAATATTGTATTTAGAGGTTAGTAAGGTGTCTTTGTTAGGACAGCATCAATGTTTTTACTTCACTTAGCACTTTCACTATGTGTAACTTTACCACAGGTCATAAATACCTGGTAGAAACTGCCATGCAGTATTGAGAGAGTCTAAGACATACAGTGGGGAGAACAAGTATTTGATACACTGCCGATTTTGCAGGTTTTCCTACTTACAAAGCATGTAGAGGTCTGTCATTTTTATCATAGGTACACTTCAACTATGAGAGACGGAATCTAAAACAAAAATCCAGAAAATCACATTGTATGATTTTTAAGTAATTAATTTGCATTTTATTGCATGACATAAGTATTTGATACATCAGAAAAGCAGAACTTAATATTTGGTACAGAAACCTTTGTTTGCAATTACAGAGATCATACGTTTCCTGTAGTTCTTGACTAGGTTTGCACACACTGCAGCAGGGATTTTGGCCCACTCCTCCCTACAGATCTTCTCCAGATCCTTCAGGTTTCGGGGCTGTCGCTGGGCAATACGGACTTTCAGCTCCCTCCAAAGATTTTCTATTGGGTTCAGGTCTGGAGACTGGCTAGGCCACTCCAGGACCTTGAGATGCTTCTTACGGAGCCACTCCTTAGTTGCCATGGCTGTGTGCTTCGTGTCGTTGTCATGCTGGAAGACCCAGCCACGACCCATCTTCAATGCTCTTACTGAGGGAAGGAGGTTGTTGGCCAAGATCTCGCGATACATGGCCCCATCCATCCTCCCCTCAATACGGTGCAGTCGTCCTGTCCCCTTTGCAGAAAAGCATCCCCAAAGAATGATGTTTCCACCTCCATGCTTCACGGTTGGGATGGTGTTCTTGGGGTTGTACTCATACTTCTTCTTCCTCCAAACACGGCGAGTGGAGTTAGACCAAAAAGCTCTATTTTTGTCTCATCAGACCACATGACCTTCTCCCATTCCTCCTCTGGATCATCCAGATGGTCATTGGCAAACTTCAGACGGGCCTGGACATGCACTGGCTTAAGCAGGGGGACCTTGCGTGCGCTGCAGGATTTTAATCCATGACGGCGTAGTGTGTTACTAATGGTTTTCTTTGAGACTGTGGTCCCAGCTCTCTTCAGGTCATTGACCAGGTCCTGCCGTGTAGTTCTGGGCTGATCCCTCACCTTCCTCATGATCATTGATGCCCCACGAGGTGAAATCTTGCATGGAGCCCCAGACCGAGGGTGATTGACCGTCATCTTGAACTTCTTCCATTTTCTAATAATTGCGCCAACAGTTGTTTCCTTCTCACCAAGCTGCTTGCCTATTGTCCTGTAGCCCATCCCAGCCTTGTGCAGGTCTACAATTTTATCCCTGATGTCCTTACACAGCTCTCTGGTCTTGGCTATTGTGGAGAGGTTGGAATCTGTTTGATTGAGTGTGTGGACAGGTGTCTTTTATACAGGTAACGAGTTCAAACAGGTGCAGTTAATACAGGTAATGAGTGGAGAACAGGAGGGCTTCTTAAAGAAAAACTAACAGGTCTGTGAGAGCCGGAATTCTTACTGGTTGGTAGGTGATCAAATACTTATGTCATGCAATAAAATACAAATTAATTATTTAAAAATCATACAATGTGATTTTCTGGATTTTTGTTTTAGATTCCGTCTCTCACAGTTGAAGTGTACCTATGATAAAAATGACAGACCTCTACATGCTTTGTAAGTAGGAAAACCTGCAAAATCGGCAGTGTATCAAATACTTGTTCTCCCCACTGTATATGTCAGAGTCAAGGCCCGCGGGCCACATCCGGCCCGCGAGAAGGTTTTTTACGGCCCCTGGGATGATCTTGATTTATTATTAGAACCGGCCCGCAGACCGCAGCAAGCCGGCAGCCCGCAGATCTTTTACACGCACCAATACTACATTTCCCACAATGCAACGGTGACGCACCGAGCAGTAGGCTGCTGTGTAAATGAGATGGAGCTGCCTTGGGAAAAACTCGTGGGTTTGACAACCGACGGAGCACCTGCGATGTGTGGACACAGGAGCGGACTGGTGGCGAAGATACGGGAAAAGATGCAAGAGGAAAACGCGACAGGTGAGCTGACAGCTTATCATTGTATCATACACCAGGAAGCGTTGTGCGGTAAAGCCTTGAAAATGGAGCATGTAATGAGCATCATCACGCGCACAGTTAACTTTATCAGAGCCAAAGGTTTGAATCACCGCCAGTTCAAGGCATTTCTGACGGAGTTAGAAACGGAGCATGGTGATTTGCCTTATCACACAGAGGTGCGATGGCTAAGCCAGGGAAAGGTGCTTCAAAGATGTTTCGAGCTTCGTGAGGAGATTTGTCTGTTCTTGGACAGCAAAGGGAAAGACACAACACAACTCCGAGACGAAATGTTTCTGTGTGAAATGGCTTTTCTGTGTGACATTACGAGTCATCTGAATGCAATGAACTTGCAGCTGCAGGGTCGGGATCATGTCATCTCTGATATGTACAGTACAGTGAAGGCATTTAAAACCAAACTGACTCTGTGGGAGACGCAGATGCGGAAAGAAAATTTGAGCCACTTTCCCAGCTGCCAGACCATGAAAGAGAAGCTCTCTACCAGTGCGTTCCCGAGCGCACAGTTGGCTGATAAAATAGGTATGCTTGCCGCTGACTTTCGACGCCGATTTGCTGACTTTGAAGCACAAAAAAGCAGGTTGGAACTGCTCGGTAACCCATTTGCTGTTGACGTGGAAAGCTCACCACCAAACCTCCAAATGGAGTTGATTGACCTCCAATGCAATGATGCACTGAGGGCAAAATATGCGGCAGTGGGTGCTGCGGAGTTCGCCCGTTTCCTCCCCGACACAATGCCCCAGCTGCGCATCCAGGCTGCTCAAACGTTGTCTATGTTTGGCAGCACATACCTGTGTGAACAACTGTTTTCTTTGATGAACCTGAACAAAACATCACACAGAAGTCGACTTACTGCTGAACACCTCCACTCAATTCTGAGGATTTCCTCAGCTCAGAGCCTTACCCCGAACATTGATGAACTTGTGGAAAAGATGGGACACCACCAAGTATCACCCTCAACCTCAAACAAGTGAACATTACTGTGCAATCACATATTTAGAGTTTTTACTCAGTTCAAGTTTAAAAGTTAAAGTTTAATATTTGTTTTCACTTCTTCTCCTTAAACAAAGTGTTGTTTTTGATTAATAGATTTTTGCACTTTATTTTATTGTATTTCAATCCAATTATATTTTAAAAATATTTCAGTTGAGTGGATGATAGAAAATTGCTATTATAGTTTTTTTCTTTGAAGTAAATTTAGCCCACTTTTGCTAAAATAGAAAATATAGGCTACTGATGGTACCTTGAATACCGGTTTCTTTCATTTAATGTTCATGTTATGGGGATTTTTATATAAAGGAAATTTGTCTTTTGTGTCTGTTGAAAATTAAAGATTACTGACAGAGCCATAAGAAAATATTGCTTTATTTATCTGATCATATTGGAATATATTTGTTAGGTTTTCAGTAGGTTCAATTAGGTTCACTAGACTATATGCGTCATTTAAAAATTTTTCAATGAACATTCGAACAGTCCGGCCCTCGGCTTGTAGCTAAATTTTTTATTTGGCCCTCCGTCCATTTGACTTTGACACCCCTGGTCTAAGAGAACAAAGCGCCTCTTTTGGCCAAACTCCTAATCCTCAAAATGGGAGAATTAAATAATATTTCTACTTTTGAGAAGGTGGGAATGGTCCGGGGACAGTTATGACAAGTGTGTTTTATTTGGTGATCTCATGAAGGACAGGAAACACACATAACTGTATCTCTTAAAGTGTACATTTCCCAGCTGTCAGGTTTAAATATAAATACTCTGAAACGTATGTGATTAAACATGAAACTATTTGTGAAAAGTTGTAATGTGATGTTAACCTTCTAAATGAGAGTATGGATTTTCATATAAAGATTAACTAGACATTATGTCGGCGTCATGGAACTGCCCTTTTCTCTGAAGTGTATAAAACCCATTCGTGACGCAATTCACACCAGACCACGCAAACCCCGGTGTACACTAAGTTTGCAAATGGTTGAATTTCTAAGACTAGAAAACATGCAGCTGACGCGACATGTTGAAATATTTGGCACTACAACTCTACTAAATGACAAGACCAAACCACGTGGCGCATTGGCTACACGGCTGGAAATGATGGTACTCTGAAGTATCCATTGTAACTACCTGCAACCACGAAAGACATTGTGACTTCTGGGAAAATGAACCAGAGACTCTGATGAACCCTACAGGATGATCGAGGATTCCAACAGAGAAGACAACAATGACATACGGGCGTAAATATATAATTTGCAACTATTCTCAAATGAGTGGCCATTCATGTGCAAAGAATTAGCATTACAATGAATATAATTATAGACTGTGTGTAATGAATCCATTTTGTCTTTCCTGCTCTCTGTCCCCACCCCTCTCCTTTTGTGTCACGTCTGCCCTGCCTCACGTACTCACTCATCACCTGTTATTACCTCCCCTATATTTTTCAGTTCCCCAGCTCTGTTCCCTGGCTTCTGCAATGATTGTTTTTGTCTGTTACTCATTTGCTGACGCTGTTCCTGTCTCGTTCCATGTCCGTTATTTAATGTTAATGTTAATGTTTTACTCGCCGTACCTACTTCGTCATGCCATGTGACAGAATGCAGTAGCCATCACACGAAGCATCGGGGAGTACTGGCGTTCCGGTTGGTATGGTGGCATCGGCTCTGGGTCGCCACCGATGGAACCGGGGGTGCCTAGCCAGCTCGTCGGGCTTCCACGTCCTAGCTGGCTCGAGAGGTTTCCTTGCCCCGGTTGGCTCGGATGGTGCCCATCCCACGTCGGGCCTCAGCCGGATCGTCAGTTCTTGTTCGCCCAGCCGGACCTGGAGTTTTTTTTGGTTTATATTTTGTTTTGTTGGTGACGTGGGGGTGGATTCCGCTGCCGATGTAACCGGGAGTGCCTAAGCCAGCCGGTCGGGCTTTCACGCCCTGTCTGGCTCGAGAGGTTTCCTTGGCTCGGTTGGCTCGGCGGCTTCCCATCCCACGTCACACTCCACCGGATCTTCGGGCTCCCTCTCTGCAGCGGGATCAACAGGTGTCTTGCCTCAGCCGGATCATCGGGCTTCCATGCCTCAGACAGGCTCGCCAGGCTCTCAAACTCCTGCCGGCTTGCCCAGCGCCCATGTCTCGGCCGGTTCGCCCAGGTGGGATGCCGGCTAGCGTCCCTAGAGGGGTGGAGTACTGTCACGTCTGCTCCCACTCTTCCCCGCCCCCTGGCGCTTGAGGGCGCCTGGCTGCCCTGCATCACGCACTCCTATCATCCATTACGCACACCTGCCTTCCCTCGTCATGCGGATCAGCAACATTGGACTCACCTGGACTCACTCATCACCTGTTATTACCTCCCCTATAATTGTCAGTTCCCCAGCTCTGTTCCCCGGCTTCTGCATTGATTGTTTTTGTCTGCGTTACTCGTTTTCTGACGCTGTTCCTGTCTCGTTCCATGTCAGTTATTTACAGAAACCTGTCGTACCTGCTTCGTCTCTCCAGCGTCATGCCATGTGACATTTTGTCTACCAAGCTTTCATATCGGCATAGCCCACTAGGAACTTTTATATCATTGTTAGTAACCAATATCTACTGTTTGTTTTGTATTTCTGTGATTATTTAGTTTGTTAGTAAATAAATAATTAAGGCAATTTGTATATTGCTGATTCATTTAAAAAAGATCCAAAACTTTGAACATCCTACGGAGCACCATTGAATCCATTATAAAAAAATGTAAAGAATATGGCACCACAACAAACCTGCCAACAGAGGGCCGCCCACCAAAACTCACAGACCAGGCAAGGAGGGCATTAATCAGTGATGCAACAAAGAGAACAAAGATAATCCTAAAGGAGCTGCAAAGCTCCACAGCGGAAATTGGAATATCTGTCCATAAGACCTCTTTAAGCCATACACTCCATAGAGCTGGGCTTTACGGAAGAGTGGCCAGAAAAAATCCATTGCTGAAATAAATAATAAGCTCACACGTTTGGTGTTCGCCAAAAGGCATATGGGAGACTCCTCAAACATATGGAAGAAGCTTTTTGGCCATCAAGGAAAACGCTATGTCTGGCGCGAACCCAACACCTCTCATCTCCCCAAGAACAACATCCCCACAGTGAAGCATGGTGGTGACAGCATCATGCTGTGGGGATATTTTCATCGGCAAGGACTGGAAAACTGGTCAGAATTGAAGGATTGATGGATGCCGCTAAATACAGGGAAATTCTTGAGGGAAACCTGTTTCAGCCTTACAGAGATTTGAGATTGGCACGGAGGTTCACCTTCCAGCAGGACAATGACCCTAATCATACTGCTAAAGCAACACTCAATTGGTTTAAGGGGAAGCATTCAAATGTCTTGGAATGGCCTAGCCAAAGCCCAGACTTCAATCCAATTGAGAATCTGTTGTATGACTTAAAGATTACTGTACACCAGCAGAACCTATCCAAATTTGCTGGAGCTGGAGCAGTTTTGCCTCGAAGAATGGGCAAAATCCCAGTGGCTAGATGTGCCAAGCTTATAGAGACATACCCCAAGAGACTTGCAGCTGTAATTGCTGCAAAAGGTGGCTCTACAAAGTATTGCCTTTGGGGGGGGTGAATAGTTATGCACACTCAAGTTTTCAGTTTTTTTGTCGTATTTCTTGTTTGTTTCATAATAAAAAATATTTAGCATCTTCAATGTGGTAAGCATGTTGTGTAAATCAAATGATACAAACGCCTCCAAAAGACATTTTAATTCCAGGTTGTAAGGAAAGATAATAGGAAAAATGCCAAGGGGGTGAATACTTTCGCAAACATCAGTATCTTACATACAACAGGTTTTTAAAGGACCAAAGAGTTTTGCCCACACCATGTTTTCATTTTTGCCATGGAAAATATTTGCCGATACTGGTATCGTCACAGACATAGGATGCACAAGGAGAGATTCTATGGGAAACAGAAAATGGAAGAAGGGAAAAAAGAAAGTGAAAGAGGGGGACATAAAGTGGGCCTCTGAGCGACAGCTACTGAGATATGTCTGAAGTAAAGTTCAGTCCTATAACAGTGCCTAAAGCTACATTCTAGCTAGCCGAAGTCAGCAGTTCCTTGGCACGGGACTAAAGATTAGTCATGATAGCAGATTAGCACCTCGATATCTCTTTACACGACCCTGAGCTGTCCAATGTATCCTACCTGCCTGCCTGTCTGCTTTGTCTGCCGCAGCACCCAATCTCAAGAGTAGATTCGCTTGGGCATTAGTAGCAGAGTAATGCCTGGCAAACACGATTTGACTTCTATAATCTTGATGTCAGGGAAATTCTCACAGTTTGGCAAAGGTGAAATCTAGATCAATGACAATTAGGTGAGGGAGTACACTGTGATAGAAGACCTTGTAGAAATTATAGTTTACTTTTTGATTAGCGGGAAACCATAGTCAGCTCTGCATATTGGAGAGACAGAAATGTAGCATTTAGACAGGAGTATTGTTGTTCCATTAGATTGAGAAAAATACGAGCAATATAAATAAGGAAATTTGTACGGCCTGGTGTACAGCTGAGACAATTTATGAATCTGTATTTGTAACTATAATTTCCATTTAAAGAAAGATACCCTCAGACTGCCTCTACAGTTTTATCAAGTGCAATGTTTAAACCCAAATGTCTTCCATGAAGGTCTGGCTGGAGTAAAACGGTCAAAATATTGCACTTAATAACACTATGGGAACAAGTAACTGGATGTGCGTACACTACTTCTAAACTAGTAATTATGACAGTATAACATCACAATCTGATGATTTGAGATGTCAATGTGTCTCTCATTCAAGTCCTATTCAATTCCTATTCTGACTCATAATATAACGTGATTTCCCCAACAGGTACGGTTCTGGATGTGTTCCGGAGGTGGCCAGAGGTGGGCGCTATCTTTGTGGCTGGTGGAGAACAGCACAGGACCAGAGGAGCAGCGCAGACTGTGGCACTCTGCCAGTGAGCTCAAGACCGAGAGAGGCTGGAGACTCATTATGCTTCCTCTCTACGGACTTGTTGACTGGTACGGCAAATTCATTTGCTCCAATGACAGACTGACAAGTGATTTGGCCAATCACGACCCTTGGAAAAACAGAGTGCAGTGTATGAATATGTAACACGGTCAAAATGGGGCACTGCTTCATTAGATTGTGAGATCATACTACATTTGAAACATGCATCACGTCAAAGCATAAAAGAACCAGCAAACCACAACGATGCATTGTGTGTTCTTTTAGGATGAAAGAAAATACATATCGCTTTTCAGGTCCAAAGACACAGTAATGCATAGCTTTTTTCCTCAGTTCTTCCTTCCGAATGCACCTTTTCAGTATTTACATTACATTTTAAGATAAGCCTCCCTTTCATCATAGGTCCCAATGGGTTGACTTGCCTTATACCGTGGGCCTGCGGTAAGTTCCCTATTAACAAGTCCAATACAGCAAATGAAAGATAAACATCTTGTGAATCCAGCCAACATGTCCGATTTTTTTAATGTTTTACAGCGAAAACACCACGTATATTTATGTTAGCTCACCACCAAATACAAAAAAGCACAGACATTTTTCACAGCACAGGTAGCATGCACAAAACCAACCAAACTAACCAAGAACCAACCAAACTAACCAAGAAACAACTTCATCAGATGACAGTCTTATAACATGTTATACAATAAATCTATGTTTTGTTCGAAAAATTTGCATATTTGAGGTATAAATCATAGTTTTACATTGCAGCTACAATCGGAAATAGCACCGAAGCAGCTAGAACAATTACAGAAACCAAATTGAAATACCTAAATACTCATCATAAAACATTTATGAATAATACATGGTGTACAGCAAATGAAAGACAAACATCTTGTGAATCCAGCCAATATTTCCGATTCTTTAAGTGTTTTACAGCGAAAACACAATATAGCATTATATTAGCTTACTACAATAGCCTACCACACAACCCCATTCATTCAATTCAACGTTAGCGATGGTGAATAAACCAGCAAAAGATATTAATTTTTTCACTAACCTTCATAAACTTCATCAGATGACAGTCCTATAACATCATATTACACAATACATATGTGGTTTGTTCGAAAATGTGCATATTTAGAGCTGAAATCCGTGGTTATACAATGTGACCATGTAGCAATTATTTTCCAGAATCTCCGTATATGTTTCTGACACTCACCTATTCTGACCAAATAACTATTCATAAACTTTACTAAAAAATACATGTTGTATAGGAAATGATAGATACACTAGTTCTTAATGCAATCGCCGTGTTAGAATTCTAAAAATAACTTCATTACGACATGCAGCTTACGTTATAGCGAGAGCGCGCCCAAAATCTGGGCGCAAACTAAAAGTAAACATGTTCGACAGATATATGAAATAACATCATAAATGGGTCCTACTTTTGATGATCTTCCATCAGAATGTTGTACAAGGGGTCCTTTATCCAGAACAATCGTTGTTTGGTTTTAGAATGGCATTTTTCCCTCTCGAATGAGCAAGCAAAACTAGCCAAGTGGCACTAAACTCTCCTTCGTCACCAAACGCAAAGAACGCAACACGCCTAAACTCCCGAAAAAATTTCAATAATCTAATAAAACTATATTGAAAAAACATACTTTACGATGATAGAATCACATTTATCAAATAAATTCAAAGCCGGAGATATAACACGTCTATAGCGAATGCTTTTCAGAAGCCAATACTGGTGACCTTTATGCGCTCCCTGAACAAAGGAATTCTGGGGTCATGTCATTCCAAGCTCTATCTTTTGACCATAGAAATACCTAGAAACCCCATTTCACCTCTCACAGCCTATTGACATCTAGTGGAAGGCGTATGAAGTGCATGTATACTAATAGATATCAAGCACATTTATAGGCAGGCCCTGGAACAGAGCCTCGATTTAAGATTTTTCACTTTCTGACATGAAGTTTGCTGCAAAATGAGTTCTGTTTTACTCACAGATATAATTCAAACGGTTTTAGAAACTTGAGAGTGTTTTCTATCCAATAGTAATAATAATATGCATATTGTACGAGCAAGAATTGAGTACGAGGCCGTTTGAAATGGGCACCTTTTATCCAAGCTACTCAATACTGCTCTGCAGCCCAAAGAAGTTAAACGTAATTTCCATTTGAACCAGCATATGCAGCTATTACCGCGGAACAACTGCCGTTAAATGTCAGTCGTGCTACAACGCTGAACTTCAGCGTTATGGATTGAATCTAGCCTTTTTTCTTATCCTAGACTTGAATGATACACTTAAATTAAGCACGTTTTTTCACCACCGGAAGCAGATATACTTCATCCCCTCATCTCAAGGACTTGAGTGATGCAGCTTGTGGTCATCGATGTTGTGTTCTAAATCCAGATTGTATCTACTGTTCAAAGATCAGATTTTGTTTCTCCTCAGGTTCTGGCTCCAGTT
This sequence comes from Salvelinus alpinus, assembly GCF_045679555.1. Classification (NCBI taxonomy): domain Eukaryota; kingdom Metazoa; phylum Chordata; class Actinopteri; order Salmoniformes; family Salmonidae; genus Salvelinus; species Salvelinus alpinus. Next base: position 518,407 of record NC_092118.1, on the reverse strand, counting down.
CAGCGTTGACAATGGACCTGGTCCAGGATCAGCCATTTGTCTGGATAACATCTCCTTCAGTATGGACTGCTTCCTGGCCTGTGAGTATTTCATTGATGTTCTACAGCACACAGAATTTGTTATTTGACTTAAGCCTTTATTTTTTGATGACAGACAAAACAAGGGCTTTAGACCCAATCCACATATCTCCTCAACTTACCAACAATACCCGCTTACAGATGCCGTATTCTGCACAGCAGTAAAAGCACGCTTCTAGTGTATTCAAGGTTTAGAAAGGCTTCTAGAGTTTAGAATTTCCACTATAAAATGTCAAACTTGATTTGCCCTAACAAGACATGTATCAACCCCTACAAAAAAATGCCATTAATTATAATCCACATTATAAAGCACATGTCCTATTTCTGTAGGGTTATTTTACTGCTGTGAGAAAAATATAAATGCAACATGCAATAATTTCAACAATTTTACTGAGTTACAATTCATATAAGGAAATCAGTCAATTTAAATAAATTAGGCCCTAATCTATGGATGTCACATGACTAGGTAGGGGTGCAGCCCTGGGTGGGCATTGGAGGGCATAGGCCCACCCACTTGGCAGCCAGGCCCAGCCAATAACATTTGTTTTTCCCCATTAACGGGCTTTATTAGACAGAAATACTCCTGTCCGGGTGACTGATTTCAGACAATCCCACAGGTGAAGAAGCCGAATGTGGAGGTCCTGGGCTTGCATGGTTACATGTGGTCGGCGGGTTGTGAGGCCGGTTGGACGTACTGCCAAATTCTCTAAAACAACACTGGAGGTGGCTTATGGTAGAGAAATGAACATTAAAATCTCTGGCAACAGCTCTGGGGGAAATTCTTGCAGTCAGCATGCCAATTGCACGCTCACTTAAAACTTGAGACATCTGTGGCATTGTGTTCTGTGACAAAACTGCACAATATAGAGTGTCCTTTTATTGTCCCCAGCACAAGATTAACCATTTTTTTACTAGGCAAGTCAGTTAACCTCTCTTGGGTATGTGGGACGGTAGCGTCCCACCTCGTCAACAGCCAGTGAAACTGCAGGGCGCCAAATTCAAAACAACAGAAATCCCATCATTTAAATTACAAGTATTTTACACCATTTTAAAGCTACACTTGTTGTAAATCCAGCCAAAGTGTCCGATTTCAAAAAGGTTTTACGACGAGAGCACACCAAACGATTATGTTAGGTATGAGCCAAGTCACAGAAAAATACAGCCATTTATCCAGCTAAAGAGAGCAGTAACTAAACGCAGAAATAGAGATAAAATTAATCACTAACCTTTGATAATCTTCATCAGATGACACTCATAGGACTTCATGTTACACAATACATGTATTTTTTGTTCGGGAAAGTTCATATTTATATCCAAAAATCTGAGTTTAGGCAAGACGCTACTGTATCACTTGGCAAAAAGCCTGAGAAAATGCAGAGCGCCAAATTAAAATTAATTCCTATGAAAATTACTATAAAATCAAACTTTCATTAAATCACACATGAAAGATACCAAATGAAAGCTACACTTGTTGTGAATCCAGCCAACATGTCAGAATTCAAATAGGCTTTTCATTGAAAGCATACGATGCTATTATCTGAGCATAGCACCATAGTAAACAAAAGAGAGAACATTTCAACCCTGAAGGTGCGACACAAAACGCAGAAATAAAAATATAATTCATGCCTTACCTTTGACGAGCTTCTGTTGTTGGCACTCCAATATGTCCCATAAACATCACAAATGGTCCGTTTGTTCGATTAATATCCAAAATGTCAATTTATTTGGCGCGTTTGATCCAGAAAAACACTGGTTCCAACTTGCTCAAACGTGACAACAAAATATTTCAAAGGTTACCTGTAAACTTTGCCAAAAAATGTCAAACTACTTATGTAATACAACTTTAGTTATTTTTTAAAGTTAATAATCGATAAAATTGAAGACGGGATGACATGTGTTCAATACAGGATTAAAACGATATGTAGCATGCCTTCTGTTTGATTGAAGTGCATGTCCAGGACACCTGGAGTGCCTCGACTTCAAGATGGCCGTATTTCTTCATTACACAAAGGAATAACCTCAACCTATTTCTCTAGACTGTTGACATCTAGTGGAAACCGTAGGAACTGCAAGCAATTCGCTTAGAAATCTGGTTTCCCAATGAAACCTCATTGAAAAGACAGTGACCTCAAAAAAAAAGAAATCTGAATTGTCCTCTGGGTTTCGCCTGCTAAATAAGTTCTGTTATACTCACAGACATGATTCAAACAGTTTTAGAAACTTCAGAGTGTTTTCTATCCAAATATACTAATAATATGCATATCTTATCTCCTGGAGATGAGTAACTGGCAGTTGAATTTGGTTGTGCTTTTCATCCAAACGTGAAAATGCTGCCCCCTACCCTAGAGAAGTTAACTTCTAGTTGCACACAATCCCGGATCCGGGAGCACCCCCATCAGTAAAAAAGCTGACTAGCATAGCCTAGCATAGCGTCACAAGTAAATACTAGCATCTAAATATCATGAAATCACAAGTCCAAGACACCAGATGAAAGATACACATCTTGTGAATCCAGCCATCATTTCTGATTTTTAAAATGTTTTACAGGGAAGACACAATATGTAAATCTATTAGCTAACCACGATAGCAAAAGACACAACTTTTTTTTTTCACCATTTTTTTCCTGCATAGGTAGCTATCACAATGTCGACCAAATAAAGATATAAATAGCCACTAACCAAGAAACAACTTCATCAGATGACAGTCTGATAACATATTTATTGTATAGCATATGTTTTGTTCGAAAAATGTGCATATTTCAGGTATAAATCATAGTTTACCATTGCAGCCACCATCACAACTCTCACCAAAGCAACTAGAATAACTACAGAGACCAACGTGAATTACCCAAATACTCATCATAAAACATTTATGAAAAATACACAGCGTACAGCAAATGAAAGACAAAGATCTTGTGAATCCAGCCAATATTTCAGATTTTTTAAGTGTTTTACAGCGAAAACACAATATAGCATTATATTAGCTTACTACAATAGCGAACCACACAACAGCATTGATTCAATCCAACAATAGCGATAACGAATAAACCAGCAAAAGATATTAATTTTTTCACTAACCTTCTCAAACTTCTTCAGATGACAGTCCTATAACATCATATTACACAATACATATAGAGTTTGTTCGAAAATGTGCATATTTAGCGGCACAAATCGTGGTTATACAATGAGAAAAGTAGCCAAGCTGCCAACAATATGTCAGAAGAAATCTTGGGAGAGGCACCTAATCTAATCAGTAACTAATCATAAACTTGACTAAAAAATACAGGTTGGACAGCAAATGAAAGATACATTAGTTCTTAATGCAACTGCTGTGTTAGATTTTTAAAATTAACGTTACTACGACATACAGCGTGCGTTAAAGCCAGACCGCATCGAAATCAATGGCGGAATAGGAGTTTTACATTTTTCAACAGAACAACGAATTAACATCATAAATAGTTCTTACTTGTTGATGAGCTTCCATCAGAATCTTGGGCAAGTTGTCCTTTGTCCAAAAGAATCGTTGCTCGGTTGTAGATTGTCGCCTTCAACTTTGGAATTAGCTGTAAACATTAGCCATGTGGCGAAGACGTGCCCAACTCACTATTGCGCAGCACAAAGAAAATTTCGAAAATCGCAATATACTCACATAAACTGAAATAACTCGGTTTAAAATAACTACGTTATGATGTTTCTAACACCTATATCGAATAAAATCAGAGCCGGATATATCTAAGGGCTATAACGGGAGCTTTCTAGAACGCCATCCTGAGGTCTGCCTTGCGTCATGGCGAATGAAGGAAAGAGAGGACATCACGTTCCGAGCCTATTTATAAGGCCTCAGGTCTGCCTAGCAACTCCATTCCAATTCTCACTATTTGCTGACATCCAGGGGAAGGCGTATGCAGTGCATCTCAACCAATAGAAGACAGGCAAATTAATAAACCGACCTCAGAACAGCCTGCATGATTTCAGACTTCTCACTTCCTCACAGGAAAATTGCTCCAACTCGAGTTCTGTTTAACTCACAGATATAATTCAAACGGTTTTAGAAACTAGAGAGTGGTTTCTATCCAATAGTAATAATAATATGCATATTGTACGAGCAAGAATTGAGTACGAGGCAGTTTAATTTGGGAACGAATTTTTTACAAAGTGCAAATAGCACCCCCTATTGACAAAATTAAGAACAAATTCTTATTTTCAATGACAGCCTAGGAGCAGTGGGTTAACTGCCTTGTTCAGGGGCAGAACAACAGATTTTTACTTTAATAGCTCGGGGATTTGATCTTGCAACCTTTCGGTTACAAGTCCAACGCTCTAACCACCTTTCGGTTTCAAGTCCAAAGTTCTAACCACTAGGCTACCTGCCACCCCAAGTAATGACAATAATGTTTAATCAGCTTCTTGACATCCCACACCTGTCAGGTGGATGGATTATCTTGGCAAAGGAGACATGCTCACTAACAGGCATGTAAACAAATTTGTGCACAACATTTGAGAGAAATAAGCTTTTTGTGCGTCTAACATTTCTGGGATCTTTTATTTCAGTTCATGAAACCTGGGAATAACACTTTACATGTTGCGTTTATATTTTGTTCAGTATAAATGTGTCATCTGTAAACAGAGTTTACTTGTTTAAAACAACAATTTCAGACATTCAATAGCAGAAGACAATTTAACAATTTATTTAAGGCAATTAAGAACAGATTATTATTTACATTGACAATCTGTCACAATTATAGTGAGAAATTAGAAATCATGGCTGTATGCTTCAACTATATGTTAAAATATCGAAATTTTTTGCCCGTAATTTTTTTTGTTGCCGCAGTGTATAAATTATTCATGATGTTTACCAAAAATACAATCAATCATGCACAAATAATTTGTCTGTATATGCCTTGATATCGGAGAAGGATTTTCTCCTACTATGTTCATACTTTAACGATTTTTATGTTCTGGTTAAGTATTTGAACAAAATACATAATAAGCACATCATTTTAAATATCTTACCTACTAGCCCAGCTCTAGACAAAATACATATCTTGAATTATGACTAAAGTCAAACATTGACATTATTTACTTATTTCTTCACCTCCGTGGTATCCGTGGTGAGATATACACTTATCTCTCCTACAGTATATCAGTATAGACAATCTCTCACTGTCCACGATATGGGTGAATTCCGGGAGCTTAAGTGTCCACATATTCTCATACATATTAAAGGTCAAAACTTGTCTTGCCTTTCCCGCTTTATCCATAATGATAATTGGGATGTTATATCAGTGGAGAAACAACAGTGTCATGACACTTGCATCTCACATTTGGAGAAAAGAGAGAAAGACATGCTCTATACCCCTCTGTCTTTCCCTAACTCTCTAAAGTAACCGCTCTAACTGTGCCCAGAATAGCAAGCTGGGGAGCTCTGCCACTGATGGAGCTTCGAAGACGGACAGTGAGTCAGTCATTAAGGAAAAACGGGTGTGATTTAAATGACTAAACCCATCTGCTTTGCTTTATCTTGGCCAGGTCGCAGTTGTAAATGAGAACTTGTTCTCAACTGGCCTACCTGGTTAAATAAACAGGAAATAAAAAAATAAAATTTACTGAAGGAGCTAAATGAGGTTCTGCGGGGACCCCGGAAATCTGAAATCTTCTCCTAAAGTACAGTTGATTTCACTGCTTCACCTGCCTGCTCAGTCAGGTAGGCAGGAAGTAAATTATGAATCGTGCTCTGGCTCTGATGAGGATATGAATTCAAATTGAAACAGGAATGGGGTGATTGTTTAGTTCACTGTTATTACTATGTTATACCATTGCAATCACCCTATATCAACACTACCTCATATGTCCCACTTTATATCTATATACTTTATTCTAGTCATGGCTCATCCTTTATAACTACTGCTGTACACACCTTTTCTGATCACATGCTGTCCATACTGTCTATACACCATTCACATACATATACAGTATATTTATATTCCGGACTCTGGTCCGGAAGCTACTTTTCTGCACTTCTATCCATTTTGCGATGGGGTTTTCTACCATGTATTTACATACTGTAGTTGTTATACTGTTTATACACACTGCATATTTATATTCTGTGTTCTTGACATAGCTGGCTCCCTCTAATATATATACTGCTCTACATATCATTCTTAGTATATCTTGTATAAATGAATCCTGTATATATACACATATAGACCGCATTTGGATTACTGTTGGATAATGCTATTTGGGTTGTTAATTGGATTCGTTCCGACATTTCTTGTTCTTGTTTTAAAATGTGTTTTATTATTTGTGCACTTGTTTGACATTTTACTGCATTGTTAGGAGCTACTGTAGTAACACAAGCATTTTGCTGCACCCACTATAACATCTGCTAAAATGTGTACATGACCAAAATAAACTTTGATTATATTTGATTTTAGGATCAGGGCATCTACAGTGCCTTCAGAAAGTATTCATACCCCTTGACTTTTCCACGTTTTGTTGCGTTGCAGCGCGAATTCAAAACTGATGAAATTATTGTTTCATACAATACCAGGTAATGACAAAGTGAAGACATGTTTTTAGAAATGTATTCACACCCCTTTGCTATGACTCTCCAAATTGAGCATAGGTAAATCCAATTCCTTTGATTAACCTTGAGATGTCGCTACAACTTGATTGGAGTCCACCTGTGGCCAATTCAATTGTTTGGACATGATTTAGAAAGAAACCCACCTGTCTATATAAGGTATCACATTTGACAGTGCATGTCAGAGCAGAAACTATACAATGAAGTCCAATGAACTGTCCGTAGATCCCCAAGAATTGTGATGAGGCATATATCTGGGGAAAGGTATAAAACAATTTCTACAGTGTTGAAAGTTTCCAAGAGCACAGGGGTCTCCATCATTGGGAAAAGGAAAACATATGACACTACCCAGACTCTGCCTAGAGCTGGCTCTGAACAAACTGAGCAACCGGGCAAGAAGGACCTTGGTCAGGGATGTGACTAAGAACCACTGACAGAACTAAAGAGTTCCTTGATTGAGATGGGAGAACAACAGTCTCTACAGCACTTCACCAATATGGGCGTTTATCTTGTTTGGGATAGGGGGCAGCATTTTCACATTTGGATGAAAAGCGTGCCCAGAGTAAACTGCCTGCTACTCAGTCCCAGTTGCTAATATATGTATATTATTAGTAGATTTGGATAGAAAACACTCTGACGTTTCTAAAACTGTTTGAATGAAGTCTGTGAGTATAACAGAACTCATACGGCAGGCAAAAACCTGCACTTCCTAAGGCTTCCACTAGATGTCAACAGTCTTTAGAACCTTGTTTGATGCTTCTACTGGGAAGTGGGGGCGAATGAGAGGGGATTGAGTAAGGTCTCTCCCAGAGTAACATGAGCTGACCATGCGCGTTCACATGAGAGTTAGCTTGAGTTTTATTGCATTTCTGAAGACAAAGGAATTCTCCGGTTGGAAAATTATTGAAGATTTATGATAAAAACATCCTAAAGATTGATTCTATACATCGTTTGACATGTTTCTACGAACTGTAATATGACTTTTTTGACTTTTCGTCTGAACTAAGCGATCGCGCATTGAGCAATTGGACTACTGGGCTAAACGCACGGACAAAAAGGAGGTATTGGGACATAAATTATGAACGTTATCGAACAAATCAAACATTTATTGTGGAACTGGGATTCCTGGGAGTGCATTCTGATGAAGATCATCAAAGGTAAGTGAATATATATAATGCTATTTCTGACTTCTGTTGACTCTGCAACATGGCGGGTATATGTTTGGCTTGTTTTGGTCTCTGACCGCCGTACTCAGATTATTGCATGGTTTGCTTTTTCCGTAAGGCTTTTTTAAAATCTGACAAAGCGGTTGCATTAAGGAGAAGTATATCTATAATTATGTACATAACACTTGTATCTTTTATCAAAGTTTATTATGAGTATTTCTGTAAATTGATGTGGCTCTGTGCAAATTCACGGGATGTTTTGGAGGCAAAGCCAAATGTAAACTGAGGTTTTTGGATATAAATATGAACTTGATCGAACAAAACATACATGTATTGTTTAACATGTTATCCCGGGAGTGTCATCTGATGAAGAATATCAAAGGTTAGTGATTCATTTTATCTCTATTTCTGCTTTTTTTGACTCCTCTCTTTGGTTGGAAAATGGCTCTATGCTTTCTGTGACTAGTTGCTGACCTAACATAATGATATGTTCTGCTTTCGCCGAAAAGCCTTTTTGAAATCGGACACTGTGGTTGGATTAACGAGAAGTTTATCTTTAAAATGGTGTCTAATACTTGAGTTTTTGAGAAATTTGAATTATGAGATTTCTGTTGATTGAATTTGGCGCCCTGCAATTTCATTGGCTGTTGGCGAGGTTCCCAGACAGGTTAAGGGAGAGTGGCCAGACGGAAGGTACTCCTGAGAAAAAGGCACGTGACAGCACGCCTGTACTTTGCAAAAAGTCACATGAAAGACTGAGATCATAATGCAAAAGATTATATGGTCTGATGAGACAAAAATGTTACTATTTGGTCTGAATGCAAAGCGCTATGTCTGGAGAAAACCAGGCACAGCTCATCACCTGTCTAACACCATCTCTACCAAGAAGAATAGTGTTGGCAGCATCATGGTGTGGGGATGCTTTTTCGTGGCAGGGACTGGGAGATTGGTAATGATAGAGGGAACAATGAATGGGGCCAAATACAGGCAAGAAAATTCTTGATGAGAATCTGCTTCAGAGTGCAAACAACCTTAGACTGGGGTATATTGTGTAGATTGTAGATAAGTCAAGGGGTATGAACACTTTCTGAAGTAAATGGGTTGACATTTTCCAGAAAATATTTGTGCACCAGTTTTGTTTTTGGAGTCATTTGCACATTAACCTTTCATTGCTACCCATCCCGGATCCGGGAGCATCCTCATCAAAAAAGCTGACTAGCATAGTCTAGCCTAACGCGACAGGGATATCAGATAATATAATTTTCATGAAATCACAAGTCCAATACAGCAAATGAAAGATAAACATCTTGTGAATCCAGCCATCATTTCCGATTTTTTAAATGTTTTACAGCGAAAACACAATATGTATTTCTATTAGCTAACCACAATAGCAAAAGACTCAACCGCATATTTTCACAATTTTTCTACCGCATAGGTAGCTATCACAAAACCGACCAAATAGAGATATAATTAGTCACTAACCAAGTGAAAATGTGCATATTTGAGGTATAAATCATAGTTTTAAATTGCAGCTACCATCAAAAATATCACCAAAGCAGCCAGAATAATTTCAGAGAGCAACGTGAAATAACTAAATACTCATCATAAAACATTTATGAAAAATACATGGTGTACAGCAAATGAAAGATAAACATCTTGTGAATCCAGCCAATATTTCCGATTTTTTAAGTGTTTTACAGCGAAAACACAATATAGCATTATATTAGCTTACCACAATAGCCAAACACACAAATGCATTTATTAGCAGCAAAAGGTAGCGATCGCAAAAACCAGCAAAAGATATAAAATTAATCACTAACCTTGACCAACTTCATCAGATGACAGTCTTATAACATCAGGTTATACAATACACTTATGTTTTGTTCGAAAATGTGCATATTTAGAGCTGCAAACCGTGGTTATACATTGTGAATATGTAGCATCGATTCACCAAATTGTTCGGAGCTATTTTGGACACTCACCTAATCTGACCAAAGAACTCATCATAAACTTTACTAAAAAATACATGTTGGACAGCAAATGAAAGATACACTAGTTCTTAATGCAACCGCCGTGTTAGATTTAAAAAAATAACTTTACCATAACAAACAGCTTACAGCGCCCGCCAAAACGCGAATAATAGGACTCAACATTTTCCACAGAAATACGAAATAACATCATAAATTGTTCTTACTTTTGCTGAGCTTCCATCAGAATCTTGTACAAGGAGACCTTTGTCCAGAATAAATTGTTGTTTGGTTTTAGAATGTCCTTCTCTCCTGTCGAATTTGCTCCACAAGGCTAGCCAATGTTGATGACGTTCCCAATTTCTCTCGACGCAGAGAACGGAAAACTCCAAAAGTCCCATTAAACGTTGAATAAAAACAAAGCCGGAGATATTAGCCGTGTATACCGAACGCTTATCATAAGACAATAGGGAGGTGCTTCCTGCGCCTAGGTAGAGAAAGGAAATTCTGGACACGTCATTCCAAGAGCTCTTGTTCGACCTCAGATCAAGCTAGACACCCCATTCCACCTTCCACTGCCTGTTGACATCAAGTGGAAGGCGTATGCAGTGCATGCATATCCATAAATATAAGGCAATTCAATAGGCAGGCCCTGGAACAGAGCATCGTTTTCAGATTTTTCACTTCCTGTCTGGAAGTTTGCTGCAAAATGAGTTCTGTTTTACTCACAGATATAATTCAAACAGTTTTAGAAACTTGAGAGTGTTTTCTATCCAATAGTAATAATAATATGCATATTGTACGATCTAGAATAGAGTACGAGGCAGTTTAATTTGGGCACAATTTTTTCCAAAGTGGAAACAGCGCCCCCATATTGACAAGAAGTTTTAACACAGCACTGCAGCATCATCTATCCCAAGGCAGATCCTCCTCCAGATGGCATCTAATCTGGCCTGGGTAAAGCCTGGGTAAAAACCCACACTTGTTGTTGTCAAATTTATATAATCTATCGATCAACTGGGAACGATATTGGGATAAAGTGACGCTAGGCTAGTCGCAAACATTGTTTTTAAGAGTGTCAATACAGGTCTAAGATCGCATCGTACTACACCGGCTCTGGCGCTCGTTGGATGTGGCAGGGCTTTTAAATCATTACAGACTACAAAGGGAAGAACAAAGGGATTCACAGCTGAGAGCTGCCCAGTGTCACGAGCCAGCCAGATGAGCTAAACTACTTCTATGGTCGCTTTGAGGAAATTAACACTAAAACATGCATGAGAGCACCAGCTGTTCCGGGAAGACTGTGTGATCACGCTCTCCGCAACCGTTGTGGGTAAGACCTTTTGAACAGGTCAACATTCACAAGGCTGCAGGGCTAGACTGATTACTAGAATGTGTACAGCGAGCATGCGCTGACCAACTGGCAAGTGTCTTCTGGCAAGTGTCTTAAATTTAATCCACCTGAAAAGACAGAACAAAATAATACAACAAATATTGTGGTTAAACTCAAATATACTAATTGATTAAAAAAACACATTTTTCGATTAAATGTTTAAAAAAGGTATACTTTTAGGGAATGATATCATAAATCGAACTGGTGGAGTTATGTCACACATGCAGTTAACACAGACATATGGAAATGTCTGCTCTACCCAAAATTACAACCAACTAATTGCAGCATTACCACAAAAATGGAGGAGGCAAGTTGAAGGGTAAAAAAGTAAGAAACTTGTCTGTCGGCCCTGCATTACAGAACATAAATGGTAAAGAAAAGTGTGATAAATAAAAACATATACCAATTTCATTTAAGGACCAAAGTATTGACAGATGTGCCATATAAATTGCAAAATAAATTTCCTAGAACTAACGCTGCAGATAGCAATACTGGGTGTTTTGAAAAGCCATAGTCAATCAATCAATAATATAATAATTATTTTAACTAAAATGTTTATCTTTAATTTACAATCTGTCGAAGCTATGAGAATAGAAAATAAAATGCAAATTAATTACTTAAAAATCATACGATGTGATTTTCTGGATTTCTGGATTACAGACCTCTACATGCTTTGTAAGTAGGAAAACCTGCAAAATCGGCAGTGTATCAAATACTTGTTCTCCCCACTGTATATTAAGTCTTCAGCGACATTTTCAAACTCTCTCTGTCCGAGTCTGTAATACCAACATGTTTTAAGCAGACCACCATAGTCCCTATGCCCAAGAGCCAGTAACCTGCCTAAATGACTACCAACCTGTAGTACTCACGTCTGTAGCCATAAAGTGCTTTGAAAGGCTGGTCATGGCTCACATCAACACCATTATCCCAGAAACCCTAGACGCACTCCAATTTGCATACCCGCGCAGTGTGGAGTGCAATAGAGATGGCATCATCTTTGGATCTGTTGCATACCACCACAAAAGGAACACCTATGTGAGAATGCTATTCAATGACTACAGCTCAGAGTTCAACACCATAGTGCCCTCAAAGCTCATCAATAAGCTAAGGACCCTGGGACTAAACATCTCCCTCTGCAACTGGATCCTGGACTTTCTGACAGACAGCCCCCAGGTGGTAAGGGTAGGTAACAACACATCTGCCACGCTGATCCTAAACACAAGGGCCCCTCAGGGGTGCGTGCTCAGTCCCTTCCTGTACTCCCTGTTCACTCATGACTGCACGGCCAGGCACGACTCCAACACCATCAACAAGTTTGTTGATGACACAACAGTGGTAGGCCTGATCACCGACAACGATGAGACAGCCTATAGGGAGGAGGTCAGAGTCCTGGCCATGTGGTGCCAGGATAACAACCTCTCCCTCAACGTGACCAAGACAAAGGAGATGATTGTGAACTACAGGAAAAAGAGCATTCCCCCATTCTCATCGACGGTGCTGTAGTGAGCAGGTTGAGAGCCTCAAGTTCCTTGGTGTTCATATCACCAAGAAACTACCATGGACCAAGCACACCAAGACAGTCGTGAAGAGGGCACAACTAAACCTATTCCCCCCCAGGAGACTGAAAAGTTGTGGCATGGGTCCTCACATCCTCAAAAGGTTCTACAGCTACACCATCGAGAGCATCCTGACTGGTTGCATCACTGCCTAGTATGGCAACTGCTCTGCCTCCGACAGCAAGGCACTACATACAGAGGGTAGTGCGAATGGCCCAGTACATCACTGGGGCCAAGCTTCCTGCCATCCAGGACCTCTATACCAGGCGGTGTCAGAGGAAGGCCCTAAAAATTGCCAGACTCCAGCCACCCTAGTCATAGACTGTTCTCTCTGCTACCACCCGGCAAGTGATACCGGAGCACCAAGTCTTGGTTCAAGAGGCTTCTAAACAGCTTCTACCCCCAAGCCATAAGACTCCTGAACATCTAATCAAATGGCTACCCAGACTATTTGCATTCCCCCCTTTTACACCGCTGCTACTCTGTTGTTATCATCTATGCATAGTCACTTTAATAACTCTACCTACATGTACATATTACCTCAACTAACCGGTGCCTTAGCACATTGACTCTGCACCGGTACATTGACTCTGTATCGGACTCTGTAGCCCTCTGTATATAGTCTCACTATTGTTATTTTACTGCTGTTCTTTAACTAGTTACTTTTATTTCTTATTCTTATCCGTATTTTTTTAACTGCATTGTTGGTTAGGTGCTCGTACGTAATTATTTCACTGTATTCTGCGCATGAGACTAATAAAATTTGACTTGATCTGATCAAATTCAATCAGTCTGCACGATCAGTATTAGATTAGCATTAGCTTGATGGACCTATCTCACATTGTGATGCAACCCATAATATGTTGGAGTAGGAAAACATAGGCTACCGCATGCACATTATGCAGAGTATCCACTGTAGGTCACTGTAGCGACTCCCAAACTAGTATCACTGGGAATGTGGCTTCCACTATTTTTCTAGGGCTGGCACACATGACTGGATCATCAGCGCAATGTCCCTCCCTAGGATTGGAAAGTGCCAAGGACTGCATTTGGTTGGGAACAATTGTCTGCTCCTGGCCAAAGGCAATAGAAAAAAAGCAGATTTCTGCAAATGGCCAATCTGTCATTTAAAGAGGTACATTAGTCATGGTGCAAACCATCCACTTGAGACAATCCCACATAAATGGAGATATAATCATTGTATACTTAAAACATTACTCAACACAGACGGGTATAATGCTTTATCAAGGGTGTGCAAGGAATTCTAAGGAAATATAATTTGACATCCCCTACCCGTGTTGCATTCCCTTACACACACTCTATCCATAGGCGTTGCTGTGATTTATAATGCATTTATTTAACCCATGTATGATCAGCCATTTTGATTCAATTGAAAACTTTATACATAGACTTATAAGCTTTAAAATAGTGCATTATAAAGGCATGCTTATAAAATTGGTAAAGCTGAATGGCTCTTGGCATTGAGGAAAGCATTAAGAACAGATTCTTATTTACAATGAAGGCTTAGGAACACTGCCTTGTTCAGGGGCAGAACAACAGATTTTTACCTTGTCAGCTTAGGGATTCAATCTAGTAACCTTTCGATTACTGGCCCAATGTTCTAACCACTAGGCTACCTGCCGCCCCAAATATTAACATAGCATAAATCATGGCACATAGTGTATATTTTCAGGAAATCTGCTGTAAAACTGCACACAAAAATAGTTATCTAAAGCAAACGTATTTCTTTACCTTTTGTTAATAAAATACTTTTTCTGCTCAAGACCCCACTGTGCATATTAAATTATAGTTTTTAACCCCGGTGCTGTTAGTTAATGTGTAGCAGCGAATTGTATAGCTAATAGGCTATGTGTTTGTAGATCGACTGAGGTGAATGAAGCTACAGCAACCAATGAGATAATGGCTGGGGTACTTTTTTCTTGTTTCTGCTTTTCTCCAAATAGCATTTTAGAGTTTTTAAATTGTATAGAAATGCAGTAGCTTTAACTTGAACATTTCCTGGATGGAACCCCCCCATTTGATCTAGATAGTTTGTGTGTATGTATTGATATGTAGAGTGTATGTGCCTTTGTTATGTATGTAGTGAGCTGTTCTTGTCTAATGATGTTCTTTATTATGTTATTCCATATTATATTTCATGTTTTGTGTGGACCCCAGGAAGAGTAGCTGCTGCTTTTGCAACAGCTAATGGGGATCCAAATAAAATACCAAATATCAATACCAAATACCCCCGCCCTCCAAAAACTGTTAAACAAATCAAAATATATTTTATATTTGAGATTCTTAAAAGTAGCAACAGCTTTGTACACTCTTGGCATTCTCTCAACTAGCTTCACCTGGAATTATTTTCCAATAGTCTTGAAGGAGTTTACATTTACATTTACATTTAAGTCATTTAGCAGACGCTCTTATCCAGAGCGACTTACAAGTTGGTGCATTCACCTTATGATGTCCAGTGGAACAACCACTTTACAATAGTGCATCTAACTCTAAGGGGGGGGGGGGTTAGAAGGATTACTTTATCCTATCCTAGGTATTCCTTAAAGAGGTGGGGTTTCAGGTGTCTCCGGAAGGTGGTGATTGATTCCGCTGACCTGGCGTCGTGGGGGAGTTTGTTCCACCATTGGGGTGCCAGAGCAGCGAACAGTTTTGACTGGGCTGAGCGGGAGCTGTACTTCCTCAGAGGTAGGGAGGCGAGCAGGCCAGAGGTGGATGAACGCAGTGCCCTTGTTTGGGTGTAGGGCCTGATCAGAGCCTGAAGGTACGGAGGTGCCGTTCCCCTCACAGCTCCGTAGGCAAGCACCATGGTCTTGTAGCGGATGCGAGCTTCAACTGGAAGCCAGTGGAGAGAGCGGAGGAGCGGGGTGACGGTAGAGAACTTGGGAAGGTTGAACACCAGACGGGCTGCGGCGTTCTGGATGAGTTGTAGGGGTTTAATCGCACAGGCAGGGAGCCCAGCCAACAGCGAGTTGCAGTAATCCAGACGGGAGATGACAAGTGCCTGGATTAGGACCTGCGCCGCTTCCTGTGTGAGGCAGGGTCGTACTCTGCGAATGTTGTAGAGCATGAACCTACAGGAACGGGTCACCGCCTTGATGTTGGTTGAGAACGACAGGGTGTTGTCCAGGATCACGCCAAGGTTCTTAGCGCTCTGGGAGGAGGACACAATGGAGTTGTCAAGCGTGATGGCAAGATCATGGAACGGGCAGTCCTTCCCCGGGAGGAAGAGCAGCTCCGTCTTGCCGAGGTTCAGCTTGAGGTGGTGATCCGTCATCCACACTGATATGTCTGCCAGACATGCAGAGATGCGATTCGCCACCTGGTTATCAGAAGGGGGAAAGGAGAAGATTAATTGTGTGTCGTCTGCATAGCAATGATAGGAGAGACCATGTGAGGATATGACAGAGCCAAGTGACTTGGTGTATAGCGAGAATAGGAGAGGGCCTAGAACAGAGCCCTGGGGGACACCAGTGGTGAGAGCACGTGGTGCGGAGACAGATTCTCGCCACGCCACCTGGTAGGAGCGACCTGTCAGGTAGGACGCAATCCAAGCGTGGGCCGCGCCGGAGATGCCCAACTCGGAGAGGGTGGAGAGGAGGATCTGATGGTTCACAGTATCAAAGGCAGCCGATAGGTCTAGAAGGATGAGAGCAGAGGAGAGAGAGTTAGCTTTAGCAGTGCGGAGCGCCTCCGTGACACAGAGAAGAGCAGTCTCAGTTGAATGACTAGTCTTGAAACCTGACTGATTTGGATCAAGAAGGTCATTCTGAGAGAGATAGCAGGAGAGCTGGCCAAGGACGGCACGTTCAAGAGTTTTGGAGAGAAAAGAAAGAAGGGATACTGGTCTGTAGTTGTTGACATCAGAGGGATCGAGTGTAGGTTTTTTCAGAAGGGGTGCAACTCTCGCTCTCTTGAAGGCGGAAGGGACGTAGCCAGCGGTCAAGGATGAGTTGATGAGCGAGGTGAGGTAGGGGAGAAGGTCTCTGGAAATGGTCTGAGTTACCACATATGCTGAGCACTTGTTGGCTGCTTTTCCTTCCCTCTGCGGTCAAACTCATCCCAAACCATTTGGGTTGAGGTCGGGTGATTGTGGAGGCCAGGTCATCTGAAGCAGCACTCCATCACTCTCCTTCTTGGTCAAATAACCCTTACACAGCCTGGAGGTGTGTTGGGTCATTGTCCTGTTGAAAAACAAATGATAGTCCCACTAAGCCCAAACCAGGTGGGATGGCGTATCGCTTCAAACTGCTTTGGTCGCCAGAGATGCCCAACTCGGAGAGGGTGGAGAGGAGGATCTGATGGTTCACAGTATCAAAGGCAGCCGATAGGTCTAGAAGGATGAGAGCAGAGGAGAGAGAGTTAGCTTTAGCAGTGCGGAGCGCCTCCGTGACACAGAGAAGAGCAGTCTCAGTTGAATGACTAGTCTTGAAACCTGACTGATTTGGATCAAGAAGGTCATTCTGAGAGAGATAGCAGGAGAGCTGGCCAAGGACGGCACGTTCAAGAGTTTTGGAGAGAAAAGAAAGAAGGGATACTGGTCTGTAGTTGTTGACATCAGAGGGATCGAGTGTAGGTTTTTTCAGAAGGGGTGCAACTCTCGCTCTCTTGAAGGCGGAAGGGACGTAGCCAGCGGTCAAGGATGAGTTGATGAGCGAGGTGAGGTAGGGGAGAAGGTCTCTGGAAATGGTCTGAGTTACCACATATGCTGAGCACTTGTTGGCTGCTTTTCCTTCCCTCTGCGGTCAAACTCATCCCAAACCATTTGGGTTGAGGTCGGGTGATTGTGGAGGCCAGGTCATCTGAAGCAGCACTCCATCACTCTCCTTCTTGGTCAAATAACCCTTACACAGCCTGGAGGTGTGTTGGGTCATTGTCCTGTTGAAAAACAAATGATAGTCCCACTAAGACTAAACCAGGTGGGATGGCGTATCGCTTCAAACTGCTTTGGTAGCCATGCTGTTTAAGTGTGCCTTGAATACTAACTAAATCACAGACAGTGTCACTGCAAAGCACTCCCACACCATCACGCCGCCTCCTCCCTTCTTCACGGTTGGAACCAACCATCTGACCAAAGGACAGATTTCCACTGGTCTAATATCCATTGCTCGTGTTTCTCGGCTCAAGTCTCTTCTTATTATTGTTGTCCCTTAGTAGTGGTTTCTTTGCAGCAATTCGCCCATGAAGGCCTGATTCACGCAGTCTCCTCTGAACAGTTGATGTTGAGATGTGTCTGTTAATTGAACTCTGTAAAGCATTTATTTGGGCTGCAATTTCTGAGGCTGGTACCTCTAATTAACTTATCCTCTGCAGCAGAGGTAACTCTGGGTCTTCCTTTCCTGTAGCCGTCCTCATGAGAGCCAATTTCATCATACCGCTTGATGGTTTTTGCAACTGCACTTGAAGAAACTTTCAAATTTCTTGGGATTTTCCAGATTGACTGATCTTCATGTCTTAAAGTAATGATGGACTGCCGTGTCTCTTTGCTTATTTGAGCTGTTCTTGCCATAAAATGGACTTGGCCTTTTACCAAATAGGGCTATCTTCTGTTACAACCCCTACCTTGTAAAAACACAACTATTGACTCAAATGCATTAAGAAGGAAAGAAATTCCACAAGATAACTTTTAACAAGGCACACCTGTTAATTGAAATGCATTCCAAGTGACTACCTCATTAAGCTGGTTGAGAGAATGCCAAGAGTGTGCAAAGCTGTCATCAAGGCAAAGGGTTTGCTACTTTGAAGAATCTAAAATCTAAAATATATACTTTTTTATTTACTACATGATTCCATAGGTGTTATTTCATAGTTTTGATGTCTTCACTATTATTTGACAATGTAGTAAATATTTAAGAAAAGCCCTTGAATGAGTAGGACTTTTGTCTGGTACTGAAGGTTAAAAGTTTGGTGATAAAAGGGACGAAGTGCCCTTACTTTGACTTTTTCCAAATCCAATCAGTTTTCCACATTAATTCAATATCATCACATACATTTTTTGGGTTGAAAGGGCGTGGAAACAACGGTGATTCAGTTTTTGCCCAGTGGGTGGCTACCGCCCTGCCTCCCATGTATACTGTATAAGACCCCTTGGCCTTTTCCACATTTTGTTAGTTTATAGCCTTATTCTAAAATGTATAAATCACGTTTTTTCTCATCAATCTACACACAATACAACCACAATGAAAAGAGAAAACAGGCTTTTAGAAATGTTTGCACATGTAATAACTTATTTACAAAAGTATTCAGACCCTTTGCTATGAGACTTGAAATTGAGCTCAGGTGCATCCTGTTTTCATTGATCATCCCTGAGATGGTTCTACAACTTGATTGGAGTCCACCTGTGGTACATTCAATTGATTGGATATTATTTGGAAAGGCACACACCTGTCTATATAAAGGTCTCCAAGCCATAAGGTCAAAGGAATTGTCCATGGAGCTCCCAGAAAAGGTTTTGTGTCTAGGCACAGATCTGAGAAAGGGTACCCAAACAATTTCTGCATCATTGAAGATCCCCAAGAATACAGTGGACTCCATCGGTCTTAAATTGGAAGAAGTTTGGAATCACCAAGACTGTCCCTAGAACTGGCCGCCAGGCCAAACTAAGCAATTGGTGGAGAGGGCCTTGGTCAGGGAGCTGACCAAGAACCCGATGGTCACTCTGAAAGAGCTCCAGAGTTTCTCTGTGGAGATGGGAAAACCTTCCAGAAGGACTACCATCTCTGCAGCACTCCAACAATCAGGCCTCCTCCTAACCCCCCCCCCTCCCCCTTAAAAGAGTTAGATGCACTATTGTAAAGTGGTTGTTCCACTGGATATCATAAGGTGAATGCACCAATTTGTAAGTCGCTCTGGATAAGAGCGTCTGCTAAATGACTTAAATGTAAATGTAAATGTAGTGGCCAGACGCTTAATGGACTCACAGACCAAGATTGAACTCTTTGGCCTGAATGCCAAGCTTCACGTCTGGAGGAAACCTGGCACCATTTTTATGGTGAAGCATGGTGGTGACAGAGAGAGATCCTTGATGAAAACCTGCTCCAGAACGCTCAGGACCTCAGACTGGAGCAAAGGTTCCAACAGGACAATGACTCTAAGCACACAGCGAAGAGAATGCAGGAGTTGCCTCGGGATAAGTCTTTAATTGTCCTTGAGTGGCCCGGCCAGGGCCGGGACTTGAGCCTGATCGAACATCTCTGGAGAGACCTGTAAAATAGCTGTGCAGCGACGCTCCCCATCCAACCTGACAGAGCTTGAGAGGAGAAACTCCCCAAATACAGGTGTACCAAGCTTGTAGCGTCATACCCAAGAAGACTTGAGGTTGTAATTGCTGCTAAAGGTGCTTCAACAAAGTAATGCGTAAAGGGTCTGAATATGGTAACAAGATTTGCCCCAGCAATCTCTGGTGGGTTTAGGCCAGGTTGACAGGCCTGCTAACTAACTCTAAAAGCCTGACTGGCCATGGTCTTGACCTGCAAAACTGCAGTGCTCCAGAGTAAGAACACTGAGTCCCGGCCAGGCTGCAGTGGAATACCAATGTCCCAAACCTCTATTGTCTACAACACCACATCTCTACATCATGCTTCACATGCTAAGAGTTTTGATTCTGCGGGTCTTGTTAGTGAGTTTCTTAGACTTGATGAAAAATAGATTTATCTAATCTCTATGATATTGTAGTTGTTTGGGTGTTGTGAAGTACTACTATGCCGTCCGTATGGACCGTCAATGCCTATGTTTGTTAGAATTAAGAGTTATAGTTGGAGCATCTTGGTTTGCATTCCCAGCAAACATAATACACAGCCCATTATGTACTAACTATTTACAAATAAACACTTCATATTTATTTGCATTTCGGCTCCGAAGTAGTCAAATGTTTGGAGATCATATTTATTTGAGGATTACTGGGTCAGGGGAATGAGCTATTAGTGAGATTTCTCCACCCTGGAGCTGGGATTGCATAGTTCTGCCTCATTCAAATTTGCAGTGGGTTTTGAATATGCAGACCACCACCAGCTAGAGCGATATTCATATTGGCCCATGACAAAGCATCAGGATATTACATTTACAGAAACCTAATCTGTCAAATGATGTAATAACAAATGGACTTTTTAAGATAATCATGCTAGTAATATCAGCAACACATTACATTTACATGTACTTATCCAGAGTGACCACAAGCACATATCACATTGCATGTAAAACTTTCCTTCAAGCGACGTTAGCTGTTGAAACAATTAAGGTTTCCTCCCCAGGACTGTTTTGGTAAAAAGCGGGGGGATGTGGCTGGAGAAATGTAACTTACAAATTCAAAGACAGAGCTTTGGAGACAAGGAGTGACTATCCATGATATCAAAATGATAGTTTTAACCTTGTTTTAAGACTATACCGTGTTTACCTTTACTGTTAACACTTTATTTTAAGTGGCATTCCAGTCTCCTTTTTACCTCATTTAACACCTGAATTACTTAACAAAAGACACATCTCAATAGGTGGTCAAGGGAAGTCATGACATAGCACAAGTGGAGGGTGGTTCTTTCCTCTTTTGTTCTCAATTGCTCCTCTATTGTTCCTCAAGCAAGAGGGGAGGACCAATGAGTTAAAAACGTCCCATCAAACCAACTCCTTGAATGCCCTAATTCCTGTCTAAAAAATACTATTTTGCTCAAAACATATCGTTTTTACTTTTTAGCACTTGGGATAACTTGGGAGGTAATCAAGCACTTGGGATTACTTGGGATAACAGGCAAAGTTAAAACATCAATGGAGTATATCCCATTTATAAGGCATTTAAAAACCATTTGTAAGGCATTTACAAACAGTTTGCTCACAATTTATGAATTATTACTCACACATTTGTAAATGTTAGCAAGTTAGTTATTCACAAATGTATACATATTTCCTTAAATATCCTGTGTTGTGTGATTATTATTTTACCAGGTACTGCTGGAATGTCTACCAATGAATGGCATGTCCATCTTTTTTTGAGAAATGACACCTGTCATTCAAAACATTTAAAGTATTTATAAAGCATAAATAGCACTTACTAGATTAGGGGCTGCAAAAACATTTGACTAATGACTAGTAAAGGGTTTATAAATGTGGGAGTAATGATAATAACTGCAGCGACATGTAGCATTTGCACTTTTCTAACAGACACACCTCAATGTACTTGGATATACTGCATACCAGTTGATAAATGAGTGCCTGTAGTAGCCATTTATTAACTCAGCCAATGCGAAGAAGGTAACAACACTTTTTTGACTGGATAATTTCAACGAATCATCATATCACATTGGCTTCTAAATAACAACAGGGGTTGGCTTTCATTGGAATAATAGCTCAACCCTCAAATCCACTAATTAATGTGATGCCAGAGACATTAATAGGAGGAGCGCCCACATTTTTTCTTGCCACTGTTGTCTGAAAATCACAGCTATTCACTATGGACAGGCGCATATGACAAAATCACTGGTACTAAACCAAAGATATTGACCTTTTCTACTAACACCACCAATCTGATGTAAAAATGTATATTTCCTGTAATTCTTGTGTGGTGAAAATGTTGGTTTGTTTAATGTACTAAGACGTTCAGTCTACCATAAGATTTTTTTTTACATATATATATATTTTTTTATTCAATAACAAAGTACACATTTATTTATCGCCCTAAAGTTTTGTAAATGTATTTTATTAACCGATCCACCACCCCCAAAGTGTTTTTTTTCGTTTTTTTTTTACAGCTTTTCTACTACATTTACATACATTTTAAATATACATTTTATATATACATTTTACACATACATTTCACATACACATTTTGCATACATGGCACTTTTATATAAAGCAGTAACATAACAATAATGCAGTACCAAACATAAGCTCTTTAATTCCAACCCTCAGCCACTCTCAGCCCATCCCACTGATCAGCAGAGACCACTCTCATTTGGTTTCCATGTGCCATATATTCTTCAATTGTGCTGTGATGTTTTACATCATTTTTTAACCTTTCTAATCGTATAGTATACACAGATTGCGAGGTAAAGATGAAAACCTTTCTTACGAGTATTATTATATTATTTATTGACTGACTATGGCTTTCCAAATCGCCCAACACTGCTATTTTTAAGGTTAATTTTAAGTGCATGTTGTGATTTTTTAACCATTTCTGAACCTGTGCCCAGAAACAAGCTACATAGGGGCAAAACCAGAATAAATTATCTATTGATTCTGTCTCTTTGCAGCAAAATCTAAAGAGCTGAGATTGTTGTATGCCCCATATATATAGAATTCTGTTCGTGGCAGGAATATTAAATACACATTTTTATTTAAAAATTCTAAGTGTTGAATCAAGTGTCATTTTTTGTACCAGTTCATGTGTCATGGTATCGGTACATTTAAAATCTCTTCCCATTTATTTTGCAACCTGTGTGGCGCAGCTGTCAACATTTTTGTCCTCAAATGAAACTAGTATATGTTACTATTTATGCCAATTCCTTTCAGCCAATTTGTATGTTTAATATATGGCAGGCAAACAAGTTCCCTTCCTTCTCCCTTTTCCACTTGCCTCCACCATTTTTGTGGTAATACTGCAATCAGTTGGTTGTAAATGTGTATTGAGCAGATATTCCCATATATTTTCGATAGCTGCATAAGTGACATAACTCCTCCTTTTCTATTCATAATATTATTAATAAATATAAATATGTTATTTATTAATCACTATATTTGAGTTTAACCATAACATTTGTTAGATCTTTTCTGGGGGATAAAACTTAAATTGTAACCATCTTTGTATGGCTTGTTTAACTTCTTAGCGTTAGGGAAAGGGCGATACTTTAAACAAAATTCTATTCATTTTTCATTTTCAATTAGTCGAAATGACAAGTTGTAATCTGTATACAGTGGCTTGCGAAAGTTTTCACCCCCTTAGCATTTTTCCTATTTTGTTGCCATACAACCTGGAAACAAAATAGATTTTGGGGGGGGTTGTATCATTTGATTTACACAACATGCCTACCACTTTGAAGATGCAAAACATTTTTATTGTGAAACAAGCAAGAAATAAGACAAAAAAACTGAAAACTTTAGCGTGCATAACTATTCACCCCCCCAAAAGGCAATACTTTGTAGAGCCATATTTTGCAGCAATTACAGCTGAAAGTCTCTTGGGGTATGCCTCTATAAGCTTGGCACATCTAGCCCCTGAGATTTTTGCCCATTCTTCAAGGCAAAACTGCTCCAGCTCCTTCAAGTTGGATGGGTTCCATAGGGGTACAGATATCTTCAAGTCATATCACAAATTCTGAATTGCATTGAGGTCTGGGATTTTACTAGGCCTTTCCAAGACATTTAACTTCTCTGCACTACGGATCCCTTTAGCGGGATCATTTTCCTAAACAACCAATGAATTGCAGGGCGCAAAATATTACAAAAAATATTTATAATCATGCAATCACAAGTGAAATATACCAAAACACAGCTTAGCTTGTTGTTAATCCACCTATCGTGTCAGATTTTGAAAATATGCTTTGCAGCGAAAGCAATCCAAGCTTTTGTGAGTGTATCAATCAATGCTACAACAGCTAGCCCCAAATTAGCATGGTCACGAAATTCAGAAAAGCAATAAAATTAATCGCTTACCTTTGATAATCTTCGGATGTTTGCACTCACGAGAATCCCAGTTACACAGTAAATGTTATTTTTGTTTAAATGTTTCCCCTTAAACCACTCAAATGCTGCTTTAGCAGTATGCTTAGGGTCATAGTCCTGCTGGAAGGTGAACCTCTGTCCTAGCCTCAAATCTCTGGACGACTGAAACAGGTTTCCCTCAAGAATTTCCGTGTATTTAGCGCCATCCAGCAATTCTTCAATTCTGACCAGTTTCCCTGTCCCTGCCGATGAAAAACATCCACACAGCATGATGCTGCCACCACCATGCTTCACTGTGGGATGGTGTTCTCGGGTGATGAGAGGTGTTGGGTTTGCGCCAGACACAGCGTTTTCCTTGATGGCCAAAAAGCTTCATTTTAGTCTCATCTGACCAGAGTAGCTTCTTCCATATGTTTGGGGAGTTTCCCACATGTCTTTTGGTGAACACCAATCACTTTTTGCTAGCCACTCTTCCGTAAAGCCCAGCTCTATGGAGTGTATGGCTTAAAGCGGTCCGATGGACAAATCATGTAATCTCCGCTGTGGAGCTTTGCAGCTCCTTCAGGGTTATCTTTGGTCACTTTGTTGCCTCTCTGATTAATGAC
The DNA here is from genome assembly GCF_045679555.1 of Salvelinus alpinus. Taxonomy (NCBI): domain Eukaryota; kingdom Metazoa; phylum Chordata; class Actinopteri; order Salmoniformes; family Salmonidae; genus Salvelinus; species Salvelinus alpinus. The sequence continues at coordinate 493,397 of NC_092118.1, read as the reverse complement.
CTCCTTGCCTGGTCTGTGAGTTTTGGTGAACAGCCCTCTCTTGGCAGGTTTGTTGTGGTGCCATATTCTTTCCATTTTTAATAATGGATTCAATGGTGCTCTGTGGGATGTTCAAAGTGTCGAATATTTTTATAACCCAACCCTGATCTGTACTTCTCCACAACATTGTCCCTGACCTGTTTGGAGAGCTCCTTGGTCTTCATGGTGCCGCTTGCTTGGTGGTGCCCCTTGTTTAGTGGTGTTGCAGACTCTGGGGCCTTTCAGAACAGGTGTATATCTACTGAGATCATGTGACAGATCATGTGACACTTAGATTGCACACATGTGGACTTTATTTATCTAATTGTGTGACTTCTGAAGGCTTCATAGCAAAGAGGGTGAATACATATGCACGCAACACTTTTCCATATATTTTTTTTAAACAAGTCATTTCCATAAGACAGTTATTGTGTTAGTTCTACCATTAACTTTAATCAGACACTCACTAATAGAGACAACAACCCTGTTGACAACACCTAATCCATTTGCCGGTGTGTATCAGAACAATAATAATCCTTTCCATTTTGAGATTTGAGATTTGAGACATTGAGATTTATTTTTTAAATGTAAAAGTGTAATGACACCGATTCTTTTAGGATCGTGTAGGCCTACTCCAGTTGAGAACCTAGGCAGATTTTTCATTCTATATGTCACGTTCCTGACCTTATTTTCCCTTATTTTGTATGTATTTAGTATGGTCAGGGCGTGAGTTGGGGTGGGTTATCTATGTGTGTTTTCTATGTTGGGATTTTGGGTTCGGCCTGGTATGATTCTCAATCAGAGGCAGCTGTCAATCGTTGTCCCTGATTGAGAATCATACTTAGGCAGCTGGGGTTTCACGTTTGGTTTGTGGGTGTTTGTTGCCGTGTTAGTGTTTTTTCACCACACGGTACTGTTTCGGTTTTCTGCACATCTTTTATTGTTTTTTGTAGTTCAGTGTTCAGTTCGGTTTTAATAAATCATCATGAGCACTTACCACTCTGCATATTGGTCTGATCCTTCTCGCCTCTCCTCGTCCGATGAGGAGGACGACTTAGACTATCGTTACACTATAATCCTTTATCCTAGCTCTACATTAGATTTTGTCACATTTACTTCCGCTCCCCCTCTCTGGCGCTCATTGTCACCAGTTTACTTATTATTATTACGCACACCTGCCACCATCGTTATGCGCATCTGCGCCTCATGAGACTCACCTGGACTCCAGCACTTCTATGTTTATCTGTATTATATCTGTCACTCCCATTGGTTCTTTCCCCAAGCAGTAATAGTTATATTTCTCATGTCCAGACGCTACTCTTGTTTTGTATTGTTCCGTGTTTTTTGAATTATTAAATTCACCCCCTGTACTTGCTTCCAGACTCCCAGCGTCTGCGTTACAGATGTATTCATATTTATTACGTTTTTATCTTAGGGCGCACTATATAACAGCTTTTAAGTCATAATATTCCCTTCCTCTATCATATAACAACAACAAAAAATACCTTGTTATTTCTAATGTACAATCTTCAAATTAAATAAATTAACAATCAAAATAAAAAAGGTCAGCCTTCCCCATCTTCTCCTTCCCCTAAATTAAAACCTGATTTTACGCCCATATAGTCCAAGTCCATCACGCAAAATAAATGTTTTGTAAAAACGAATGAATCCATAATTGTACTGTGTAATGCGGTGCAAATGTGTATCGGGGACTACTTCAACAGGAGGTAGCTATCACTCACAGCCACGTTGTAATCTCAGAGTCCTTGAAAATGTGGTTGTTTACATATAATTATCGACCACTAGACGAATATTCTGCTTCTCTGCTCGGAGCCTTTTGAAAGTGGGGTACAGGGCATGTCGTCTCTCCACTATTTCATGGGGAAATTGTTACTTAATAGAGAATGGTGTGTTCTTCATTTCCCTACGCTGTTGTAACAAGGCAATTTTCATTTTGTATGTGATAGCATAGCTACGATCGGACGGGGCCTTCCCTCTGCTCTGCCACCTGTTCGTCCATCATTTTGAACACCTTGACCTTCTCATTGTTTTAATATCATACCGTGCCCTCTCTGTAGTGTCTTTCAGGGAGTCCATGGTAGTTTTCAATATCTTATTTTCCGCTCGTATTACTTCCATCATTTTTGGAGACATAGTTATAAAAATGTCCCACTCCAATGTTAAATTTTGAATTTTAGACGGCGGCTTCCCTTCAGTTTCACTCGTAGAGCTCGAGGAAAGGTCTTCTTGTTCGCTTCGATGTATCGTATTCTTTTTCGAGCACATCAAAATGCTGATCAATAAATAATTCAAGGTTCTCTATATATTCCAGAATGTTTGTTTCGGAGTTATCAGCTCATCCTCAGTTTTTATGATTAATTCATGGGACAAGCTGTGCCTACAACGCTGACATCAACCAGTCTGAAACCAGCGTGATATTAAATAATTCCCAATGTCAAAATAATGATGTAACCATATTTTGATTTAAGATGATAGCAAATGATTCACACAGTTTTTTACAACAATAACATATTTCTTACTACTGTAAGCATGGAGAGAGTTAAAACATGCTCCTAACCACAATTTAACCAGACGCTCTAGACTAGAACTTCCATAGTGACTGTGCAGCAGGCTGAACGTTGGATGCCTCTAATACTACTGAGAAGCATTGCTTCAGAGATGGCAAAGGCCAGAATGAACAGCTCTGGACCAGTCTGAAACACCCTGGAGGTGTCCCCCCTCTGTTTCATCTCTGAACTGCCTCAACTTTATCTATCTTCCCTGTGCTGACTGCTCAAGCAATGAAGGAACCAGTGGGGAACCGTCAGGGCCCTCTACGCCATATAATGTGTAATTTTGTTTTCATAGGTTTAATCTTTTTTTGTCTTAATTGTAATGATCCTCCTATTGAATTTCTTCAGTTTGTGTTGGAAAAAGAAGGGTTAAGGCCCCCTAGAGGCCCCCTAGAGTGCCTAAGTATACGTCACTAATTCAGAGGCGATGGCAAATGCAGAGAGAGTAATCGAGGATGATGTGGTGGCTAAATTGTTAGCATTGCCCTTTTCAAGACTAACTTTTTATGAAAAGTTCAATCTTGTACAGACCAGGAGACCAACTCCTGCACTGCCTGATTTGGTGAAATGTGGTGCAATGAAAGAGTTTTGAAATGCATTTTCAAGTTAATAATTATGAGCGCTATCCGTGGATAACAGGCTGAGAGCTGACAAAAAAGCTACTCTTCAGCAGCGATAATAGCTCAAATTGGACAACTGGTTTCAAAGATTTAGCCTGTTTGACAAAGTCAGCACTTCGACACCAAAACTCAACTTCACACCTGCGAGCTACAGTGAGTTTAAAAACAATTGGGGAAACAAGAGTAGACCTTCTTCTTAACGAGCAGTGAGCCACTTGCTCACAATGATAAAGTCAGGCACAATGGAGATTCTAATGCGCCTTATTCATACGGTTGTGTTTTTAGGCAAGCAAGAATTAGCATTCAGAGGACATGATGAGGGTAAAGATTCAGCTAATCAGGGAAACTACTTGGAAATAGTGGATTTCTTGGCTGAGCATGACAGCACTTTAGACTGCCATTTGGTTACAGCTACCGTGTTCACAGGCACTTCCAGCAAAATCCAAAATGACCTGTTACACGCGATCGTGAATGTAATGACAGATGTCATGAAGGAAGAATTGAAGAAATCCCCCTTTGTAACAATCATGGTTGACGAGACGATAGACATCAGCAATGTAACCCAAATGTCTTATGTGTTGCGTTACACTACCGATGGTGGTGTGAAAGAAAGGTTTTTCAAATTTGAGGATATAACTGAGGATAAACTGGCAGAAGCGGTTGCTGCCTGAATTATCAGCTTTTTAGAGATGTGTGAATGCAAGGCCAAAGTTGTGGTATAACGGGGACCCAGTTATGGCCTCTGGTATAAACGGAGTACAAGCCAAGGTGAAAGAAACTATCCCGCAAGCTCTGTTCATTCATTGATATGCGCACACTCTTAATCTGGTGATGTCACAAGGTGCTGGTAAACTAAAAGAATGCAATATTTTTTTTCTCATATTAGTGTCGTAGCAGCATTTTTTCTGAAGATCTGTCAAACAAACAAAACTACTGGATGAAATATGCCAGCTAAGACTACCCAGAGTAGCGCCAATACGATGGAACTTCTCCTCACACTTAGTTTGCACTGTGTATGAAAAAAAGGCTCAACTGATTGAACTCTTTGAATACATAGTGGACCATCACGATGACTTTGATGAAGACACCGTTCACAGCGCAGATGGATACATGATGCACCTGACAAGCTTTGAGTTCTGCTTCCTGCTATCCGCGTTCTACTCCATATTTGCATACTCCGACGTGCTGTTTGGGATATTGCAGAACAGGGAGTTTGACATACAGTTCTGCTTGTCCAGGGTGGACGACTTCTGCAACACCACAGAGAGGGAAAAGGAAAATTCGATTCCATGTACGAGGACACTGTGAGTGAGACCGTAGTTCCAAGGGGGCGCACAACACATATGCAAGGAGACATTCGCAGGCAGTACCAACAGCAAGACGTTGTCGGTGATCACACCATTGTCACTCAGCTAAGGAACAGGTTCAATGACCATGAAAGGCTTATGTTCCTTGCCCTCCTTGACCCACAAAAGTTCCCAATATATAGAGAAAAAACTAACTTTTCAAACTCTGCGTTCTCAAGTCTCAAAAAAAGCTATGGCCCTAATTTTGATTTGCCGCGGCTTAAAACAGAACTCACCATTATGTACTCAAGTTCTGACTTCAAGGGTAAGAGCCTGTCTGATCTGCCCCACTTTCTCCAGCAGAAGAGACTAATTGATAGAATGCACCAATTGTATCAAATCAAGTTTATTTTATATAGCCCTTCGTACATCAGCTAATATCTCGAAGTGCTGTACAGAAACGCAGCCTAAAATCCCAAACAGCAAGCAATGCAGGTGTAGAAGCACGGCGGCTAGGAAAAACTCCCTAGAAAGGCCAAAACCTAGGAAGAAACCTAGAGAGGAACCAGGCTATGAGGGGTGGCCAGTCCTCTTCTGGCTGTGCCGGGTGGAGATTATAACAGAACATGGCCAAGATGTTCAAAATGTTCATAAATGACCAGCATGGTCAAATAATAATCAGGAATAAATGTCAGTTGGCTTTTCATAGCCGATCATAAGAGTTGAAAACAGCAGGTCTGGGACAGGTAGCACGTCCGGTGGACAGCTGGACAGCATAACAGCTGTATCTGCTTACCTGTCTAGTTTTGACCATTCCAGTGTCCACTGTATCAGTAGAAAGAACATTTTCTGCACTAAAAAGAATCAAATCATATTCCAGGAACACCACTGGACAGGCCCGACAGTCAGCCCTGGCTTTGATCTCAATAGAAAAATAACTTATTTTGGTTTTAAAATCAAAAGACAAGCTATATGAACCTGTCATTGCCCGTTTCATAAAGAAGGACAGGAGAATGGACTTTGTTTTAAAATGATAATCATAATGATGAGTGGACCTTTTGTTTTCATCTACAGCCTGCTTTTTGTTACTATCTCATTCATGTTGAATACAATGTGTAAACTATTATTTCAACTTTAGATCACTGGTTGTGTGGTTAAAAACAAGGTAATTGTCAAGGCTGTCGTTTAGGTGGAAATGGCCAGACTAAGGTGCAGCGTGGTGAGCGTATATTTTATTTTTATTTAAGATGTCACCAACAAAACAAGAAAAAAAGAAACGACCGTGAAGCTTACTAGGGCTATAGTGCCACAAACAAAGTCTACTACCCACAAACACCAAAGGAAAAAGGCTGCCTAAATATGAATCCCAATCAGAGACAACGATTGACAGCTGTCTCTGATTGAGAACCATACCCGGCCAAAACATAGAAATACAAAAACATAGAAATAAAGAAACTAGAATGCCCACCCTAGTCACACCCTGGCATAACCAAAATAGAGAATAAAAGCCTCTCTATGGCCAGGGCATGACAGTACCCCCCAACCCCAAAGGTGCGGACTCCGCCCGCAAAACCTGACACTATAGGGGAGGGTACGGGTGGGCATCTATTCATGGCGGCGGCTCCGGTGCGGGACGTAGACCCCGCTCCACCTCTGGCTCCCCCCAATTTGGTGGCGCCTCTGATGCGGGGACCCTCGTCGCCGACCACGGACTGGGGACCCTCGTTGCAGGCCCCGGACTGGGGACCCTCGCCGCAGGCCCCGGACTGGGACCCTCGCCGCAGGCCCCAGACTGGGGACCATCGCCGGAAGCTCCGGACTGGAGACCGTCGCCGGAAGCTCCGGACTGGAGACGTCCCTGGAGGCTCCGGACTGGTGATCGTCGCTGGAGGATTCATGCCCTGGATCATCACTGGAGACTTCGTGCCATGGATAATCACTGGAGACTTCGTGCCATGGATCATCACTGGAGGCTTCGGGCCATGGATCATCACTGTAAGCTTCGTGCCATGGATAATCACTGGAGGCTTCGTGCCATGGATCATCACTGGAGGCTTCGTGCCATGGATCATCACTGGAGACTTCGTGCCATGGATCATCGCTGGAGGCTTCGTGCCATGGATTATCACTGGAGGCTTCGTGCCATGGATCATCACTGGAGGCTTCGTGCCATGGATCACCATTGGAGGCTTCCTTCGTGCAGCAGGCACAGGACTCACCAGGCTGGGGAGACACACAGGAGGCCTGGTCCGTGGAGCTGGCACAGGACTCAGCAGGCTGGAGAGACACACTGGAGGCCTGGTGCGTGGAGCAGGCACAGGACTCACCGGGCTGGAGAGACACACTGGAGGCCTGGTGTGTGGGGCAGGCACTGGATACACTGGGCCGTGGAGGCGCACTGGAGGTCTCAAGCGTAGAGCTGGCACAACCCGTCCTGGCTGGATGGTTACTTTCGCCCGGCAAATGCGGGGCGCTAGCACAGGCGCATCGGAGACACAGTGCGCAGAGCCGGCGCAGGATATCCTGGGCCGTAGAGACACACTGGCGCCCAGATGCGCTGAGCCGGCACCATCCATCCTGGCTGGATGCCCACTCTAGCCCGGCCGATGCGGGGAGCTGGAATGTAGCGCACCGGGCTGTGAACGCGCACACCATGCGCTCCACCGCATAATACAGTGCCTGACCAGAACCACGCTCCCTACGGTAAGCACGAGGAGTTGGCTCAGGTCTCCAACCTGACTCAGCCAATCTCCTCGTGTGCCTGCTTCGTTGCCGTGACTCCTGGTATCGTTGTCTTTCCTCCCTCGCTACTTCCGCCTGTGTCCATGGCAGGGTCTTGTCCCCTGCCATAACCTGCTCCCATGTCCAAGATGTCCTCCACTCTCTCTTCTCCCGGGCCCAGGATCCCTGCTCCTCCTGGCCACGCTGCTTGGGCCTTAGGTGGTGGGTAGTTCTGTCACGGCCGTCATCTAGGTGGAAATGACCGGACCAAGGTGCAGCGTGGTGATCGTACATTTCTTTTTATTTAAGATGTCGCCAACAAAACAAGAAAAAAAGAAACGACCGTGAAGCTTACTAGGGCTATAGTGCCACTAACAAAGTCAACTACCCACAAACACCAAAGGAAAAAAGGTTGCCTAAGTATGATTCCCAATCAGAGACAACGATAGACAGCTGTCCCTGACTGAGAACCATACCCGGCCAAAACATAGAAATACAAAAACATAGAAATAAAGAAACTAGAATGCCCACCCTAGTCACACCCTGGCCTAACCAAAATAGAGAATAAAAGCTTCTCAATGGCCAGGGCGTGACAGTAATGACATTGCAATTGATAGTACTGGGTACATGACATTTCGTGTTGTGGTGCATTTTTTTATTGTTGCATGCTGGAGATAGAACATCAAATACAGCACAACTTTTTTCTCTCTGACACCATGTACTGTCCGTGGTCTTGAAACAATGTGAGTAGTTGTGTGGTTGAATTTATTCCGCCGATATTTGAGGGACTGTTTGTTTTGGCAAATGTTTCTTTGAAACGACGCAACCGCATTTTCTTCTAACGTGGTTCCTGCTATTGATAATTGCAACCATTGTGTACGTGTGCTGCTTCTGTGAGCCACAGCCTAGGCATGGCTTAGGACCGTTTGACTCTGTCATCAAAGAATTGCTTCTCCTACATAGGTCTGCAAAATAAAGGTCTCAAGTCATGCTCTGTATACACAGGCATCCAAGGTCTCTATGTATATGTATGACGTCAGATATTTTTCCGCAACTGAGGGCCTAGCTCCAATAGTCACGGTTCGCCACTGGAAGGAACTATCCTGCCTTCCATGATCGTCCATCTATTGAACTTTTAGTTTTTTTCAAAATGTAGTTAAAAAATTGCCTATAAGCTTATATTTTGGGTTCTGATGAGCTACGACAGTTGAACTAAAACCATGAAACATTTGTAAGTTATATTCTTCAAGAATCAATGGGTACATATCATTATTTTATCAGTCCAAAAATGGATATAGCAAATTTTGATTGCCCCTTTAACAAAGCAGCTGTCAGAAAAATCTGTGATAGTAAGAAGAGACAAGTGCAAGTGTTCATGCAAGAAATACAAGATGGACTCTATTTTAACAAACCTAACGCAATGGGAAATCTTTAAAGCATTATAGGTTCGGGGGTGTGTCAGAAATATTGTTTATATTTTCACAACTTGATTTATGGGCGCAGTAGCTCGTGGTGGAGGGAAAGGCTGGGTTTTGATGAATAAACAAGTTGTGAGTGTGTCGAGGCTTGGCCCCTCACTGGACAATCAGAATGTGCTCCATGGCTAAATATGTGGTTGATTCAAGTTGTGTATTTATGGTCTTTTATGTATTGTGTTGTCATCAATTCCAATTCGAATGTTAGTCCATTACAGCCTAGTTCGTTAAATAGTCTGCCCCGAATTTGCGAGATATGTTGAACATGTTGGCAGTCCACATTGTTCTAATTGCATTGCTTTAATATGGAAATACATTGTTAAAATGTAGGCTACAGCATTCACACTGATATATTATTATTCATTTAACCTTTATTTAACTAGGCAAGTCGGTTAAGAACATATTCTGATTTACAATGCCGGCCTACCAGGGAACAGTGTGTTAACTGCTTTGTTCAGGGGCAGAATGACAGATGTTTACCTTGTCAGCTCGGGGATTCGATCCAGCAACCTTTCGGATACTGGTCCAACACTCTAACCACTAGGCTACCTGCCACCCCAAATATACAGACTAGGCCTAATGTAAATTGCAGTCTGGACATAGAGATGCGAAACAGTCAATAAGAAAGATTACATTCACTCGGCTCTTGATAAGGCCTAAAAAGACAGTGTATAATTCTAATCATGTTGTACTAAAAACAAACCCACATTCTCAAAGAAATCTTCTGTTGATATGGCATTATAGGAGGACTGAATAGTGAGGAGCATGTCTTTGGTAATCGGAAAAGGGGCGCTCTTTAAAAATGGGTATGGATAGCCTACTTGAACAAGCAAAATGCAGGTATGTAAATTGTGAATAATGAAAAAGCATGACGGAAAAAAACTCCAAAATACTCCAAAGCACTCTTAGTAGACCATTTAAACCCTTTTTTCAAAGGCTAAAGGCCAGGATAAAAAGATGCACCTATGCAACCAGCCTTGATTAAGGGGAAGGTAGGCTATGCTTGTTTTTTTTGTCAAATTAAACTAAATGGGGGGAAACCAATAGTTAAAAAAATATATATTTAGAAGTATGAGATTTACCACCACAAAAGGCACATCTGTCCTTCCATGGACACTGTGCATCATGGCTGGATAGGCTGCGCCTCCACTCTCAAAATCCATGCATTTATCAACTGTTTTACTGTTAAGACCTGCTTCTTGTTGGTCTTAAAACTGCAATGTGTAACTTTTTGGGCTACCCGACCAACTTCACATAGAAATCAGAGTTATACTGTAGATCTGTCATTCTCATTGAACGCAAGTCTATGAAGTAGTAGGTATGTTCAATGTGTGCTATTTCTATACTTCCTGTTCATACGTTTCATTTCGGCTTCTTTTACTTTCACTTTTGTATACCAGCTTCAAACAACTGTACATTTTGTCACATAAAAACAAGCTTAAAAGTGACAATTTCATGCAGCACTAATGGGAAGGTATAAAAGGTGCAATGTGCACTACATCATTTCCTGGTTGCTAAAACACCTCAAATATTGCCACCCTCCCTCTCAGAGCAAACAAACTGATCTTAGACAGGTAAATTGTCAAACCTGGAGTTAAGGCTGGAAAATGCCTGTGCACCAGTTTTTACATGGCAAAATTACAAATTAATGTGCGTTTGACACTTGTGCCTCCTTAGCGCTGGCTGAAAATAAAGCCCAATAACTTTTTGTCCTAACCTGACAAAGAACTTCTGTCAAATGAAGTATGAAATCAATGTTTAAGAAAATCTTGTGAGTAATATAGGCAACATAGTGTAGCAACTGTTTGTGTTGACCTGGCAAAGAAAATGGACGTCTGTCCCCTTTTTTCCACAACAAGCTCTCAGTCTCACTGCAGAACTACGCATTCTTCCACATTCTCCATAAATCAAATTTCGAAGTTGCTCCAAATGTCAAATTTCGAAGTGTTTTTGTTGCTCCTGCTGCTTTGTAGCATTCCATTTCTCTAAAGGTCAAATTTCTAAATTAAGGGTTAAGTTTAGGCACTCAACCCGACATCCTCAGGACATGGATAGTTCTCCAATTTCGACCTCAATCTTGAACAACCTGGCTGGTTGGCATGCTCTAGAGTCGGTACGTACAGTGCACAGCTGTGGTGGGAGCCCCCTGCCATATTGTGATGAACGAGAGCAGTTCAGCCCAAGGAGGTAGTGGTGGTGGAGGAGCTGGGTGGAGGGAACTGAAAGGGATGTGTTTTTAGGAGATGATTAAAGAGACAAAGATGAAAGGTAGACATTTTTCACAATGTCCCATAATGCTTGTGGAACGATTTGTGGGGGAAAAGGGATGATATGTCTTTTCAGCAAGATAGTAAGAGCTGGCAAGCCAACACGACGCAGGAAACTCATGTGACCTTTCAGCATAATTAAGAAACATGCAGTCGGCTCTCGACTTGATATTCAGACAAGCTAGTCGCAAAGAGAGTCCTCTGTGCTCTTCCCAGAGATGGATAGATTATGTATCTGGAGCTAAATGCTGCGGTCCTTTAGCTCTGTGTTAAGTAAGTAATATTAAAGGACCAAGTTTGTTTTGTCTAAATTAGTGGCATTATGTTGGAGGAAAGGGAAGAGGTTTGTTTGTGCGACCACACCGTTCCCGAGTCGCTACTTCCATCTGGGCTAGCCTTACTTCCTTCTTCATTCTCAATGAAAACTGATTGACGACCTGGTGCCAAAACAGAAAATGCTTTGTTTTGGTGATTTATTTTTGTCATATCATAAATTTGTTTCAGTTGTTCACTCTGCAAAACATTTAATATAGAACAAAATGCCCGCTGTGCAGTGCCTCCACTGCTACAAGAAAAGGAGCTATATAGAACCAAAAAGGATTGAAAAGCACCTTTTAGCAATATACTGTAACCCACTGGTTAATTGATGACTGTGGAGGCTGGTCTCTTGAAGGACAGGGGCCTGGTGACCACACATAGAGTGGTTACAGAGGTTTGTGATTGCAGCAGAAGATCAATAAGATATCATAGACTCTCTACTCTCCAGTGGTGTGGTGACCACAGCGTTGACCTCTGAGTCCTGCCACCTGGTTGAACACCATTGGTAGGACTTTGTTTCTTTTTTTTTTTACAGTACTGTTACATATTTATAGGGTACCTATCTGTACCTATTCGACAGAATTCAAAAAAACTATTGGTAACCAATTGGTGCCTAATGCTGCTTGATTTAATGAAGTAATTTGTGTGCTGCCATTTTACTATGCAATTTCTTAGTAAATTGCCAGTTATTTCTGTTCTGCAGATATATGCATCAGTAGTATTTTACAATTTACAATGGTCTTCTAACTTAAAGAGTTTCTGACCAGGGTCAAAACAAAGTTTTTTATAAAAAATGTGTCTTCAGTGGAAATTAAAGGTGGAGAAAGATATTTGAAATTCGAATACAGACATCCAACAGACAGATCACAGTCCCTTTCATAGACAAAATGTCACAGTTGCTCAAAGAGTATGTTTACAAGTGAGTGACAGAGCCAGGTATGATATAACCTGGCTATTAACAATTGAATGGATCTCACATGGATATGACAAGGACTCTGGTGTGATGCTGCTTTTTGCACACCGACATTGATAATGGATAGTTAATCATAACTACTCTTCCACCTTTTAAATGGAACATTTCGACTTTAGAAGGTTTTTAGAGAACTATTAACTTCTTAGTGATGCCTTCGCGCGCCAATCCCGTTAACGGGATTGATTTGACAACACCCAGTGAAATAGCAGCGCGCCAAATTCAAAAACAGAAATACTCATAATAATAATTCATAAATCATAAAACATGCAAGTGTTATACATCGGTTTAAAGGTGAACTTGTTGTTAATCCAGCCACAGTGTCAGATTTCAAAAAGGCTTTACGGCAAAAGCAAACCGTGCTATTATCTGAGGACAGCACCCCATCAAACAAACACATGAAAATCATGATTCAACCCGCCAGGCACAACACAAAAGTCAGAAATAACGATATAATTCATGCCTTACCTTTGAAGATCTTCTTCTGTTGGCACTCCAATATGTTCATCAAACATCACAAATGGTCCTTTGTTCGATAGATTCTGTCGTTATATCCCCAAAATGTCATTTTGGCGCATTTGATTCTGAAAATACACCGGTTCCAACTCACGCAACATGACTACAAAGTATCTAATGTTACCTGTAATCTTGATCCAAACATTTCAAAGAACTTTCCTAATCCAACTTTAGGTATTTTTAAACGTAAATAATCAATCAAATTTAAGACAGAATAAACTGTGTTCAATACCGGACGAAAACAATGTGGAGCGAGCTTTCAGGTCGTGCGCCTCAACCACAAAAGTCCACTTGGCTATCCACCCAGATAGGAAATGGCCACTTCTTCATTTCTCAAAGGAAAAACATCAACCAATTTCTAAAGACTGTTGACATCTAGTGGAAGCGATAGGAACTGCAAGCAAGTGCCTTAGAAATCTAGATCCACATAGAAACCCATTGAAAAGAGTGACCTCAACAAAATATTTTCCTGGATGGTTTGTCCTCGTGGTTTCGCCTGCAAAATAAGTTCTGTTATATTCACAGACATCATTTTAACCGTTTTAGAAACTTTAGAGTGTTTTCTATCCAAATATACCAATTACATACATGGGCCTGAGTAGCAGGCAGTTTACTTTGGGCACATTTTTCATCCGGACGTGAAAATAGTGCCCCTAGCCTTAAGAAGTTTTTAACCACATTGCTTTCCATTGCTAATAACCATACCATGAAATTGTAAATGACTATTTCAGCAGTTTAATTCAACAATCATGCCTTTTTTGTTACCTTTTTATGAACGGTTGGTTTGTTGTATAATTTCTTGAGGAACGTTAAATTCCTTACAATCAGAGGTGGTGATTGGCTATTTCTTCTGCTCAGACCAATCAGAAACTGTGATTTACCCCAGGTCCTGGCAGCTGATTAATGGAAAGAGCATTATCCTCTTCCCCACTGCACCATAGTAGTTGTGTCCAGTATGCAGTCCAGTATGCAGTCCCATATTGTCATAGCCCTCCTGACAGGCCCAATTTACAGCCTCTGAAAAGTCTAGTACCTAATATCCAAAGGAGAAATACCTAATCAACTCTCCTTTTAACTGGGAAATGTATTTCTGAAGTTGATGGGGAAAAGGGGTAGGTTGAGGTGGTTGGTCTGTCCAGAGGCTTGATTGGGTTGAGCTAGTGGAAATGAAAGCCCCAGATCCAATTAGCTTAGTAACCTAGGGATGGAGGAAGATGGGGCGGATTTGGATTTAAGCACCCCCTACCCACCACCACTATATCAATCTCTATTGGTCTTGAGGAAAGAGTGCCCCCTACTGGACAAAACGACAGCATATAACTTCAGATATCCCAGGGGAGAACAACTGCCCTGTGTCATTGAAGCCACGGAAGTTCACGGCTGACCGCGATACTGCAGGCATGTTTGCAGAAAACAGTACCACCATTATAGTGAATGGAAAAATGACAATCTTCGTGGTCAATCTTTGTATAAAAACATTTTACGAGGACAATCATGGTACCAATAATTGCATCTAATATACCAGATGTATGTCTCCAACCGATTATTTTAAAATCGTACACAGAAGGATACCAGAAGGATACCAGGATACAAGATACCAGATGTATGTCTCCAACCAATTATTTTAAAATCGTACACATAAGGATAATTTAGTTGCTAATGGCAGTCTGCAGTACCCAGGTCGGCCTTCAACTTGAGTTGCTCAACGAGAGCACTGAGCTAGCCTGCGAAGTCACTTCCTGGAGTAGCTCAAACTGCGCATGTTATGTCTCCATGAGACACCGTCTTAACCGACTTAATTTGGCTTCAATGCACTATTGAGTCTTCACATAGGAATGAATGCTGTCACATGACCGATGCCTTTGTCCATTCATATATACAGTCATTGGGTTATGCAGCCAAATATTCACCAAGCTTAACTCTGGGCCATGTTCATTAGGGCAAAAACTTAAAGTGTTTAAAATGTTTTGCAACGGAAAATGAGGTAGTGTAGGTAGTCCCCATCTGTCTCAGTTTGTTTTATTTTGTTTGGTCCCTAAAGAGCACAACCCTGCTTATCTTCAACTGTTTAGCATTTAGGGAGCTGTGGAAAGATATGGCTTGCAAAGAATGTCACTAAACTGCTATTTGTCTGTTTCTCTCCTCAGCCAATGGTGAATTTCCTCCAACAGTAACTGGTAACACTAAACTGCCAATGAAACCAACCAATCAGAACATCAAAACAACCACCCCGTCCAATGGAAACTCAAGAACCTTGTCAGAACATCCAACTCTGACTCCCTGTAAGTGTCCACCTGTTGTCGTATAGCTGTGAGTATCTCAGGCATAGGCGCTGTATTTGTAATATACAGAAAAGGCAGTCTGAGAGGGAAGAAGATGATACATTTTTGTCTCTGATCTCAAGCTAGAACAATGGTCTCTGATCCCACACACAGACACTCTCTCCTACCCTCTTCCTGCTTGCTCACTGACACACACACACACACACACACACACACACACACACACACACACACACACACACACACACACACACACACACACACACACACACACACACACACACACACACACACACTTACCCAGGATGACTTCTACTCACACTCACTCCACACGTGCTGTGAAAAGGCACAGTGCTTTTTCCTCAAACAAAGTAAGTGTGCCACCTACTGGATTCATCCCCACGTCTGTAACTGTACATCTCACTTTGGATTAAATGGAGCAGGACGGACAGTTTTTATCTGCAAAACGTTCCAATTTGCTTCCATAGAATGTAAATGTAGCTCCTTTCACCGAGTTGACATTTTCCACCTTAGATTCTTCCAAGCACCGAGCTACTGCATAAATTAACACTGTGGATAGTGCAGAGCTGGATTTGGCTCCTTTTAGACACATTTTACATGGCACGCAACACTGACTTTCCAGAAGTATAATCATTGAAGTAATCATGTATTTTGTCTTGTCGCTTTGTCTTCGAGCCAATAGCGCCACCGCAGACAAAATAAATACCTATCTGTCTGCTGATGCCAGTGCCCTTATACTCTGGAAATCTCAGAGTAATTGCATTTATCAACATCTTGTTTACTCCTCCAAGCAACAGATGATGTTCATGACATTCCCTTCAGTATCATTGCAAAGAGTGAAATTCACAGTTCAGTCAAGACTTGTTAGCCACAGCCTCATGCTAACAAACTCCCTTGCAGTCATTTTCCTTCATTATACAACGGGTGGGTCTAATCCTGAATGCTGATTGGTTAAAACCGCATTCTAGTCGGTGTCTATTCTACAAGTTACCACCGGCTAAATCTATGACGCTTAAATGCCTATTTACTCTGTTCCATCAGACTGCGCAATTCACGGTCTCATAAGCCCAGGCAATTTATAAACTTGATCTCCACTATTAAAAGCATCTAGACATTATCTCACATTTCTTTTACACTAATGTTTAGGTTTCAACAGCAGAGATTTGTATAAACCTTGATGTCTGTCTCTCCGACATTTGCAACATTGTTTCACTATTCATATTCAATCTTCAGCTGTCCCATAGTAATGAATGTGTTGGGAGTCGAGATGAGATAGACAGGTAGACAGTTTTTTCAGCCAGTCAAAATCATGAATCGGCATAATTTTTATGGATATATACAAAGAACTCAAATCAAATCAAATTGCATTTTTCACCCGCGCCGAATACAACATAAAATGCTTATCTATAAGCCTTTAACATGCAATGTAGTTTTAGAAACAAAGAGTTAAGGAAATATTTACTAAATAAACTAAAGTAAAAGAAGTGACACAATAAAATAACAGTAAGGAGGCTATATACAGGGGGTACCGGTACCGAGTCAGTGTGCGGGGGGAGGGGGGGGGTTAATGCCAATAGTCCGGGTGGCCATTTGATTAATTGTTCAGCAGTTTCATGGGTTGAGGATAGAACTGTTAAGGAGCCTTTTGGACCTAGACTTGGCGCTCCGGTACCGCTTGCTGTGCGGCAGCAGAGAGAACAGCCTATGATTTGGGTGACTGGTGTCTTTGACTATTTTTAGGGCCTTCCTCTGACACCGCCTAGTATAGAGGTCCTGGATGGCAGGAAGCTTGGCCCCAGTGATGTACTGGGCGATACGCACTACCCTCTGTAGCACCTTACAGTCAGATGCCAAGCGGTTGCCATACCAGGCGGTGATGCAACAGGTCAGGATGCTCTCAATGGTGCAGCAGTATAACTTTTTGAGGATCTTGGAACCCATGCCAAATCTTTTCAGTCTCCTGAGGGGCAATAGGCATTGTCATGCCCTCCTCATGATAATCTTGGTGTGTTTGGACCATGATAGTTTGTTGGTGATATGGACGCCAAGGAACTTGAAGCTCTCAACCTGCTCCACTTCAGGTCCATCAGGTCCAGTAATCGTTAATAATTGTTAATAGGGGCTTGTTCGGCCCTCCTTTTCCTGTAGTCCATGATCAGCTCCTTTGTCTTGATCACATTGAGGGAGAGGTTGTTGTCCTGGCATCACACATGGCCAGGTCTCTGTCCTCCTCCCTATAGACTGTCTCATCATTGTTGGTGATGAGGCCTACCACCGTTGTGTCATCAGCAAACTTAAGGATGGTGTGGGAATCGTGCTTTGCCACTCAGTCGTGGGTGAAAAGGGACTACAGGAGTGGACTAAGCACACACCCCTGAGGGGCCCCCATGTTGAGGTTCAGCGTGGCAGATGTGTTGTTGCCTACACTTACCACCTGGGGGTGGCCAGTCAGGATGTCCAGGATCCAGTTGCAGAGGGAGGTGTTTAGTCCGATGGGTCCTTAGCTTAGTGATGAGCTTTGTGGGCGCTATGCTGTTGAACACTGAGCTGTAGTCAATAAACATAATTCTCACATAGGTTTTCCTTTTGTCCAGGTGGGGAGTGCAATTGACATTGCGTCATCTGTGGATCTATATTTGCGAAATGCAAGTTTTTGTTGTTCTAGGGTTTCCGGCATGATGGTGTTGATATGAGCCATGACCAGCCTTTCAAAGCACTTCATGGCTACCAACATGAGTGCTATGGGGCAGTAGTCATGTCCTGATGAGAGAGCGCATTTTCTATGCCAGGTGAAATTGTGCATCATTAGCTCATTGTTATGGATGCATCCCAACCAATTTTACTCAAACTGCTTAAACAAATGTGAATGCAGCTACTTCGTTGTTATTCTGGCTATTTGACATGACAGTAAATTAGCAGTAGTTGGCTAGCTAGCAAGCAAGGGATAAGAACGTTTCCAGCCAGTATGGCAATGGAACATTTAGACTGAACGACTGGTCGGCTTGGGTAGCAACCCTAGATTTGTGTCTGGACTATATCTTGTGGAAGGATGAAATAGTATAAATAAATTCATCAAAATCAAGTTTTTATTCAAAATGTGTCAATCTTTATTTGAATATGTTGGTAACCTGTTGTATAAAAGTGATAATGCCCTCGAAGCCGGTGTTTGGAGGATATATTGGCACGGTTTGCCAATATATCCTCCAAACACAGGCTACTCAGGCATTATCACTTAATTGACATGCCTGATCCGAAATGCATCAACCTGGTAACAGACCTTTTGTAACCAACTGTGAGGTGTTTTTTATTGGTGGTTAAGATACGAGGAACCAGAATGTGTCTATAAGAGCTGTGTCCGTTAAATAATGCAACATCGAGTGACTTCAAACACAGGTCGCCTAGCCATAGCATCACACAATCATTGAATCTCAAATCTCATTTGTGTTTTTGACGATGTGTTATTCAATGATGAGTGTTGATCATTTGTTGATAATGGTGATTTTTATTGGTCTCTTGGGAATATTGGTATAGGTTTCCAAAACTGACTGGATCTTAGCCAAGACCGTAAACTAGTCCTCCACATATGGTGTTTAAATTACAATGGTTATCTAATATCTTGGGTGTTCAAAAAAGCAGGACTCTCTCTGATTTCAGTGTCAGCCTTATTTTCATCCCTTGGCCTTGGATTATCATAGGTATTCTCCCACGAGAATAATAATTGGACTTGCATTTATGGCTTGGCCTTCTGATAGGCAACGTTGAGGGGGGCTTTAATATTCGCTCTGCATCTCCCTTTGGCCGGAACCCTCCAGTGCTGATGGGCTTGATGAATTTTGAGGGAAACGATTGAAAACCTGATGAGTGTGTGAGTGCCTGATGAGGGTTTTAGTTCAGCGGGCCTGTCACTCTGAAGCAGCGCTCCTTCTTCCTCAACGTGCTCAATGATTAACCCTGGGAAACATCAATGTCATTTCTATCTCTCCTCATTGCTCTCTGCTCTTCTTTGCACCTCTCTCTCTGCTCTTCTTCGCACCTCTCTCTCTGTTCTTCTTCTTACCTCTCTCTGCCCTTCTTCGCACCTCTCTGCTCTTCTCCGCACCTCTCTCGGCCCTTCTTCGCACCTCTCTCTGCTCTTCTTCGCACCTCTCTCTTCTCATCTCTCGCTCTCTCTCACCATTTTTTACTGTCCCATCTTGTTCTCTCTCCTTTTCAGACTTACTCTTTCTAACCTTTCTTGCTTTCGGCCCCTTCTTACTCATTTCCATTGTTTTGTCTCTCACTCTGCTTTCTTTCGATTCTTTCCTTTTCCCACTCTTTCTCTCGTTTCCCCTGCTCCTTCCCTCTTTCTCCCCTGCTTTTTCTCACCTCTCTCTTTCTCTTTCTCCCCTTCTTTTTCTCTCCTCATTGTTTCTCTCGCCCATCTATATGTATTGATATGTTGCCTGTAGTCTCTCTGCACCTTTATTTCTCTGAAACTTGACCCTACAATGAGGTGTGTACTCAGACAGTGTCTGTGTCTGAAATGGCACCCTTTTCACTCTATAATGTACATATGGCTCTGGTCAAAAGCTGTGCACTATATAGGGAATAGGTTGCCATTTTGGACGCAACCACTCTCTCACTGCTGACTCATCGGTTCTATGGGGGAAACAACAGAGTTCTCTCACAGACTCTCAGTTGTTGAGCTCACTTCACTTTCTCACCGTGATTACTTCGCCGCCCGATGGGAAAGGGACGCGTCACTAACTTCAAAATGAGTGTGTATGTGAGTGGGTGCAGTAGTTGTGTATGTGGTCGTGTTTGAGAGAAAGTGTGTATGCCTATTATATTACAACACCAAGGACAGAGGAAGAGGAGACCGACTGAAGCGATCTGATTGGCTCCTGTCAGCAGAACAGCAAGTGATTGACAGCTGCACTAAACAAAATAGGTCCATAATGACTATGCAAATCCTCGGGAGGAAGATTTTTTCTTTTTTGTCTCTTACTGTTGTTATTAGTCGCTAATTAGCCACATTCCGCACGCAGAATACATACTTGTTTACTAGTCGTTAAATCAAATGGTGGTGTTGAGTCGTTTGTTTGTGAGCTGTTGTTATTCCATGGCTGTGGCCCAAATGGAACTCTATTCCATACAGTGCACTACTTAAAGACCAGGACCCATAGGGCTCCATATAGGGAATACTCTGCCATTTGGGACACAACCCGTGTGTTTGGAAGAGGTATTAATCAACTGGACAGACATGTGACTGATAATGAGCACCACAATACAAGATACTGTGTGTGTGTGTGCGTTTGTTGAAATACAATATTGTAATTAAATAGACTGGGGACTTCTTAGAGACTCCATTTCAACTCATACTCATCTTCCTTCATGCATCAATATGGGCCAATCAAAGTGGAACAACCTTTTAGGGTTATATTCAAATGCAATGACCATACTAGCAGTGTGCATATTGAGTCAGAGGCATTAAATGGCCATCTGTCTCTAGTGAAAGACAGATCAAACTATTTCATGCTCATTAAAGTTAATAACAGTCACCTGTCCTTTCCTGAATATACGTGCTGTATAAAACAAGGATTGGGAAACGTGTACCATAAAGTTTGACCCCTTCACCTTTCTGTAGTATAGAAACAGTATGAATATGCACAAACACAACTAAAAGCAAAACACCATTAAAACATCAGATTAAAGCTTTGATTAGTCATGAAATGGCAGCAATAGAGCAGCAGCATAAATCATAAACCAACTCAAAATTGTATGCAGTAAGGCTTTCTGTATTGGTTATACCCAGCAATCAAAGCAAATCAATAGTCAACAGTCAATTCAATGAATATTCCAGAGATCAAAGGTCACAAAATAAAAAATGTATTCAGTTGTTAAGTTAGTTCAATTCAGTTAAATGCAGATCATTTAGTTCTTTCCAAAAAAAAGTAAATCCACAAAAAATAAATTATAATCCAATAGGAATTGTTGGAGAGACAATCAGCAATGCATAACTTAATCTGATATGCTAACTACTCATTGGTGTCAAAAGAAAATCCTTATGTTAGAGATCCTTTTAATTCTCTATTTGGTAGTTCAGGGTGTGACTAGGGTGGGAAATATATGTTTATATTTCTTTGTTGGCCGAGTATGGTTCCCAATCAGAGGCAGCTGTCTATCGTTGTCTCTGATTGGTGATCATACTTAGGCAGCCCTTTTTCCCACCTTCAGTTGTGGGATCTTGTCCTTTTGTGTTGCAGGTGTTGCACTCCTAGCTTTAAGTTCGTTGAGCTGTTTATTGTTTTTTGGTGGAACATTTATATTAAAGAAAATGTACGCCTACCACGCTGCACCTTGGTCTTCATTTAACGACGGACGTAACAAAAGGGGATTTTCAGGTGAATAAAAGAGAAGAGCAGTCGCAGATAAAGTCAATCAAAATTAATCTGGTTTAATACAATTTGCAACACGGGGACACCTCCCACACAGAAGCAGAGAAAATGTCTAACAGGCACTTATATATTAATCAGACAGTACCATATGTTCTGTTAACACCAGCCCAAGAGGCTGGGAGGAAGTCACAACATCATTGGCTACAGAATCACAGATACATTATCAGTGTACCTCCAGTCTGATGTTAATCACTATCAACGGATACGAGATTAATACATAACAAACAGCATTGAGTCTAGTGACCATCAACCCGTGACACAAATTATCCAAAGGAACAGGTTTATACAGCACATTTACTGAGCAATTTTACTTTCAAAGTTTTCAAACAAACATTTCCCCATTGTTACTCACACCATGGCCTTTTGCGCTCCCATTCCTGTGTGTGACCCTGTGGGAGCACATCTTGAGAGAGAGAGAGAGAGAGAGAGAGAGAGAGGGGGGGTCTGTTCACCAACCAAGAATACACAAAACACCATATTGATCTGCAAAAATATCCTCAGTGTACAACGTAAAACACCAGATAATGCATGCAGAGCAGAAATAGGCCGATACCCTCTAATTAATTATCAAAATCAAAAAAAGATCTGTTAAATTCTACAACCACCTAAATGGAAGCGATTCCCAAACCTTCCATAACAAAGCCATCACCTACAAGCTGGTCTGCAAGCTGGTCGTGGGGCTCTGTTCACAAACACAAACAGACCCCACAGAGCACCAGGACAGCAACCCAATTAGACCCAACCAAATCATGTGAAAACAAAAAAATAATTATTTCCAATGTGACAAGTAATTAACAAAAAAACGGAGCAAATTAGAATGCTATTTGGCCCTAAACAGAGAGTACACAGTGGCAGTATACCTGACCACTGTGACTGACTCAAACTTAAGGAAAGCTTTGACTATGTACAGACTCAGTGAGCATAGCCTTGCTATTGAGAAAGGCCGCCGTAGGCAGACCTGGCTCTCAAGAGAAGACAGACTATGTGCACACTGCCCACAAAATGAGGTGGAAACTGAGCTGCACTTCCTAACCCCCTGTCAAATTTATGACCGTATTAGAGACACATATTTCCCTCAGATTACACAGATCCACAAAGGATTTGAAAACAAACCCAATTTTGATCAACTCCCATATCTACTGGGTGAAATACCACAGAGTGCCATCACAGCAGCAAGATTTGTGAGCTGTTGCCACAAGAAAATGGCAACCAGTGAAGAACAAACACCATTGTAAATACAACCCGAAATGTATTTGTATTTATTTTCCATTTTGTACTTTAACTATTTGCACATAATATGACATTGGAAATGTCTTTATTCTTTTGGAACTTTTGTGAGAGTTGTTAGGTTCTTACTCTAAAGAGTAAAAACTCACAGACGATTAGTACAGCTCAAACCAAGTTTATTCACCCAAAGGGTCTGATAGCTGAACAGACAAAGACATGTTCCCACCAACACAAGTATATATACCCCAATTTGGGTGAAATCTATTCATTCCCTCTAAACATTACATCTTTATTGCAAGGAAGAAAGTTAAGCGATGTGGATAATAAACTGTTCCTTCTCCTTAACGTGACCTGACCTGACCTCGGCCCCAATTCCTCACTAATCCCCAGCTCACCCTTATCAGTGAACTCAAACATATGATTGCCTTTCCTTTACTTAGTACATTCCAAGCCCCTGGCTCATATCCAACCTTAATTGACCCCAACATATACATTCCTCCTACAGATAACCATTATTTTCTGGTCCATAGGATGCCTGATGATTAACAATATTTCAAGTTTAGAAGTCAGAACCCATCAGTGTAATGTTTAATGTACATTTTTATTGTTTATTTCACTTTTGTTTATTATCTACTTCACTTGCATTTTCGAAGTTAACATATGTTTCCCATGCCAATACAACCCTTGAATTGAATTGAATTGAATTTAAATTGAATTGAGAGAGAGAGAGAGAGAGAGAGAACCTTGTAGTCTTCAACCATAGACGTTGACCATGAACACAACCAGAATTTAGTGGTCATGGACAGTGGTGTAAAGTACTTAAGTAGAAATACTCGAAAGTACTACTTAAGTAGTTTTTGGGGGTTTCTGTACTTTACTTTACTATTTATATTTTTGACAACTTTTACCTCATTACATTCCTAAAGAAAATGATGTACTTTTTACTCTATACATTTTCCCTGACACCCAAAATAACTAGTTACATTTAGAATGCTTAGCAGGACAGGAAATTGTCTAATTCACACACTTATCAAGAGAACATTCCTGGTTATCCCTACTTCCTCTGATCTGGCAAACTCACTAATCACAAATGCTTAGTTTGTAAATTATGTCTGAGTGTTGGAGCATGCCCATGGCTATCCTTAACTTAAATAAATTGGTGCCTTCTGGTTTGCTTAATATAAAGATTTTGAAATTATTTATACTTTTGATACTAAAGAGTATTTTAGCAATTACATTTACTTTTGATATATTTCAAACCAAATACTTTTAGACTTTCACTCAAGTAGTATTTTACTGGGTGAATTTCACTTAACTTGAGTCATCTTCTACTAAGGTATCTTTACTTTTACTCAAGTATGACAATTGGGTACTTTTTCCACCACTGGTCATGGTCAATGATTTGCGCCAATTACATAATAAGAGGTCATATCTAGCATTGAGCACACACCCTGTTAATTTCCTTTCTCATTGTTCAAACATGTATGTTGACCATGAACACAACCACAAGGTGGCGGTCGTGGTCAACGATTTACTACTGTATCTGATCATACCCCAGTTACATAATCAGAAACCACTTCTAACATTGACCACACACCTTGTTCCTCTCCTTCCCTTTCTTCTTGTTCAGCAGAGCGAGACCTGTGTGTGTGTTTGTGTGTACCTGTGTGTGCATGCACGTCTGTGTGTGTATGAGCAAGATCTCCATAGGTTATCAATCGGCCCCAGCCCTGGAATAATAGAATAAGTAGGGCTGGATTTACGTTGGGCAACGACCAACATGTCTGTTGGCGGTTGCGGTTTCTGTTCCTGGGTTGAAAATGACAGATTCGGCCTGGGGGCTTCAGCTTCTTTATAAGTATTTGGCGGAGAGAAGACTGGCTTAACAATCAATTTACTTCTACTGTATATTTTTAAGCCTTTGCACCTATAGCCTTAGAACTGGTCAGAATTGATGGAATGATGGATGGCGCTACATTTAGGGAAATTCTTGAGGGAAACCTATTTCAGTCTTCCAGAGATTTGAGACTAGGACAGAGGTTCACCCTCCAGCAGGACAATGACCCTAAGCATACTGCTAAAGCAACACTCAAGTGGTTTAAGGGGAAACATTGAAATGTCTTGGAATGGCCTAGTCAAAGCCCAGACATCAATCCAATTGAGAATCTGTGGTATGACTGTCACGAGAATTTCTATCCCAATGTTCTAACTGAACTATTTTATATCTCTGTCTAATTCCTGAAGGTTGTATATCTCCAGTTCAAAGAAATAGACAGTCTCAACATGCAATAGATAAATTCTCTATTCAGAGAGCGCTCTGCCCTTTGTCATAGAAATTGCAAGATTATGTTATAATGCTTGTATTGCATTATAATGGTTGTTTTATTTGACAGAATAGAGTATTCTGTTAACTATTTTGTGTGTGTTCTACTGAGGATGGGCCTCTATGAGATAACACTGACAGAGGAGATTTACGATATCTTTGGGTGATAAAACCTAAAGAGCATTCCAGAGAACATGAGGTAATGTTTTTGTGCTATACCGTACCAGGGTGAGATGGTTCCAGTTTGGAGTAGGAGGACCAGACACTGGTCTATACAATGAAAACTGTTGACACAGCAGTTGCTGTGTGCTTTGTATTATAGATGTCTTTCATACAAATCTTAACCTTGTAACCATTCTATGTATCTTTTGTTTGTCATGTAGGTTGAGAGTGGTGTATGTTGTCTATAAAAGATCTCTGTACTTTTGTTTTAACACTCTCAACGGTTCATTAGAAATGGTGAATCGTTGAAAGTCATTGCTATTGCAAAGCTATAATTAT
Source organism: Salvelinus alpinus (assembly GCF_045679555.1). Classification (NCBI taxonomy): domain Eukaryota; kingdom Metazoa; phylum Chordata; class Actinopteri; order Salmoniformes; family Salmonidae; genus Salvelinus; species Salvelinus alpinus. The sequence continues at coordinate 467,842 of NC_092118.1, read as the reverse complement.
TAAAGATGTAGTTTAAGTATAACTCTGACTCGTGTGTTAAGTTTGTCTTTCCTCATTTGATAATACAGAAATTAACCACCACACCTTCAAGTGCAGAGTGAATCTTTTTATACACACACACAAACAAGTTCAAATCTTAAGTTACGCCTTGCTCAGACAGTTACTTTTCCACAACACACATATATTGTTTATCATATTCTGCAATATGTTTCATAATTTTCTGCAAGCCTAACAATTTCTCCCCTCCACGGGTGGGGACAGAATGTCCTGTTATTGGTTTCACAGTAGCACAACTTGTCTGTCGATAGCTCCTCTTATCCTTTGTTTCACACTTGCACCCTGCTTACATAGCTAAACAGGAACAAAATGTCCTGGTTCTAATTCTGACTAAAACTACATACATCATCAGATTATAGTTTTATGATTCTAATACATTTCACACAATTATATGGTTTCAGGGTGGAATAAATTAGTTATTATCTTAACTTCTCTAGGGTAGGGGGCAGCATTTGGAATTTTGGATGAAATGCATGCCCAGATTAAACTGCCTGCTTCTCGGGTCCAGAAGATATGATATGCATATAACCAGTAGATTTGGATAGAAAACACTCTACAGTTTCTGAAACTGTTAAAATAGTGTCTGTGAGTATAACAGAACTGATTTGGCAGGTGAAAACCTGAGAAAAATCCATTCAGGAAGTAGTTTTTTTTGTTGTTGTAGTTTTCTATTCAATGCCATTACAGTATCCATTGACTTAGGACTCAAATTGCAGTGTCTATGCCTTCCACTAGATGTCAACAGTCTTTAGAAAGTGTTTCAGTCTTGTATTCTGAAAAATTAGGAAGTAAGAGCAGTCTGAATGAGTGGACCCTAAAGTTTCACAGAGCTTTTTCTTGCGCACAACCGAGAGAGTGCGTTTTGTTTACATTTTATATTGACGACGTTATTGTCCGGTTGAAATATTATCGATTATTTAGGCTAAAAACAACCTGAGGTTTGAATATAAACATCGTTTGACATGTTTCTATGAACTTTACGGATGCAATTTGGATTTTTTTGTCTTCCTGTTTTGACTGCGTTTGAGCCTGTGGATTACTGAAGAAAACGCGCGATAAACGCGCGAAAAAGAGACTTTATCGAACAAAAGGAACATTTATTGAGTAAATGAATGTCTGCTGAGTGCAACCATATGAAGATCATCAAAGGTAAGGGATTAATTTTATCTCTATTTCTAAAATATGTAACTGTTCTATCTGGCTGGCTACTGTTTGTAATGATTTGTCTAGTGGGCTATCTTCTCATAATCGTAAGGTATGCTTTCGCCGTAAAGCATTTTAAAAATCTGACACCATGGTTGGATTCACAAGAAGTTAATCTTTAAACCTATGTAAAATATGTTTTGTTTTCTGAGTTTTTACAATGAGTATTTCTGTATTTGAATTTGGCGCCCAGCAGTTTCACTGGCTGTTGAAGAGGTGGGACACTACTGTCTCACGTGCCCAAGAGAGGTTAAACATACAAATTCTTCTATCAATGACTTAAAGATTGCTGTACACCAGCGGAACCTATCCAAGTTGAAGGAGCTGGAGCAGTTTTGCCTTAACTTCTCTGGGATATGTGCCAAATATATGTTCTCTGGGATATGCGCCAAATTCAAAAAATTACTATAAAAATCAAACTTTCATGAAATCACACATGAAAGACACCAAATTAAAGCTACACTTGTTGTGAATCCAGCCAACATGTCTGATTCCAAAAAGGATTTACGGCGAAAGCGCACCAAACGATTATGTTAAGTCAGTACATAGCCACAGAAAAACACAGCCATTTTTCCAGCCAGAGAGAGGAGTAACAAAAAGCAGAAATAGAGATAAAATTAATCACTAACCTTTGATGATCTTCATCAGATGACACTCATAGGACTTCATGTTACACAATACATGTATGTTTTGTTCGGTAAAGTTCATATTTATATCCAAAAATCTGAGTTTAGGCGGGACGCTACTGTCTGACTTGGAAAAAGCCTGAGAAAATGCAGAGCGCCATATTCAAATAAATTACTATAAAAATCAAACTTTCATTCAATCACACATGAAAGATATCAAATTAAAGCTACACTGGTTGTGAATCCAGCCAACATGTAAGAATTCAAATAGGCTTTTCAGCGAAAGCAAACGATGCTATTATCTGAGTTAGCACCATAGTAAACAAAGAGAGAGAGAAGCGTATTTCAACCCTGCAGGCGCGACACAAAACGCAGAAATAAAAATATAATTCATGCCTTACCTTTGAGGAGCTTCTGTTGTTGGCACTCCAATATGTCCCATAAACATCACAAATGGTCCTTTTGTTCGATTAATTCCGTCAATATACAGTGGGGAGAACAAGTATTTGATACACTGCCGATTTTGCAGGTTTTCCTACTTACAAAGCATGTAGAGGTCTGTAATTTTTATCATAGGTACACTTAAACTGTGAGAGACGGAATGTAAAACAAAAATCCAGAAAATCACATTGTATGATTTTTAAGTAATTAATTTGCATTTTATTGCATGACATAAGTATTTGATCACCTACCAACCAGTAAGAATTCCGGCTCTCACAGACCTGTTAGTTTTTCTTTAAGAAGCCCTCCTGTTCTCCACTCATTACCTGTATTAACTGCACCAGTTTGAACTCGTTACCTGTATAAAAGACACCTGTCCACACACTCAATCCAACAGACTCCAACCTCTCCACAATGGCCAAGACCAGAGAGCTGTGTAAGGACATCAGGGATACAATTGTAGACCTGCACAAGGCTGGGATGTGCTACAGGACAATAGGCAAGCAGCTTGGTGAGAAGGCAACAACTGTTGGCGCAATTATTAGAAAATGGAAGAAGTTCAAGATGACGGTCAATCACCCTCGGTCTGGGGCTCCATGCAAGATCTCACCTCGTGGGGCATCAATGATCATGAGGAAGGTGAGGGATGAGCCCAGAACTACACGGCAGGACCTGGTCAATGACCTGAAGAGAGCTGGGACCACAGTCTCAAAGAAATTCATTAGTAACACACTACGCCGTCATGGATTAAAATCCTGCAGCGCACGCAAGGTCCCCCTGCTCAAGCCAGCGCATGTCCAGGCCCGTCTGAAGTTTGCCAATGACTATCTGGATGATCCAGAGGAGGAATGGGAGAAGGTCATGTGGTCTGATGAGACAAAAATAGAGCTTTTTGGTCTAAACTCCACTCGCCGTGTTTGGAGGAAGAAGAAGGATGAGTACAACCCCAAGAACACCATCCCAACCGTGAAGCATGGAGGTGGAAACATCATTCTTTGGGGATGCTTTTCTGCAAAGGGGACAGGACGACTGCACCGTATTGAGGGGAGGATGGATGGGGCCATGTATCGCGAGATCTTGGCCAACAACCTCCTTCCCTCAGTAAGAGCATTGAAGATGGGTCGTGGCTGGGTCTTCCAGCATGACAACGACCCGAAACACACAGCCAGGGCAACTAAGGAGTGGCTCCGTAAGAAGCATCTCAAGGTCCTGGAGTGGCCTAGCCAGTCTCCAGACCTGAACCCAATAGAAAATCTTTGGAGGGAGCTGAAAGTCCGTATTGCCCAGCGACAGCCCCAAAACCTGAAGGATCTGGAGAAGGTCTGTATAGAGGAGTGGGCCAAAATCCCTGCTGCAGTGTGTGCAAACCTGGTCAAGAACTACAGGAAACGTATGATCTCTGTAATTGCAAACAAAGGTTTCTGTACCAAATATTAAGTTCTGCTTTTCTGATGTATCAAATACTTATGTCATGCAATAAAATGCAAATTCATTACTTAAAAATCATACAATGTGATTTTCTGGATTTTTGTTTTAGATTCCGTCTCTCACAGTTGAAGTGTACCTATGATAAAAATTACAGACCTCTATATGCTTTGTAAGTAGGAAAACCTGCAAAATCGGCAGTGTATCAAATACTTGTTCTCCCCACTGTATATCCAAATTGTCAATTTATTTGGTGCGTTTGATCCAGAAAAACACCGGTTCCAACTTGTGAAACTTGACTACAAAATTTCTCAAAAGTTACCTGTAAACTTTGCCAAAACATTTCAAACTACTTTTGTAATACAACTTTAGGTATTTTTTTAACGTAAATAATCAATAAAATTGAAGATGGGATGATCTGTGTTCAATACAGGATTAAAACAAACTATAGCCAGCCTTCTGGTCATGCGCCTCTAACAAACAGGACACAACAAGTGACCCTGATTCAAAGTGGCCGTACTTCTTCATTACACAAAGGAAAAACCTTCAACCAATTTCTAAAGACTGTTGACATCCAGTGGAAGCGGTAGGAACTGCAAGAAGGTCAATTAGAAGTCTGTATTCCCAATGAAAATCCATTGAAAAGAGAGTGACATCAACAACAACAAAAAAGTCTGAATGGTTTGTCCTCGGGGTTTCGCCTGCTAAATAAGTTCTGTTATACACACAGACATGATTCAAACAGTTTTAGAAACTTTAGAGTGTTTTCTATCCAAATCTACTAACAATATGTATATCTTATCTTCTGGGGATGAGTAGCTGGCAGTTGAATTTGGGTATTCTTTTCATCCAAATGTGAAAATTCTGCCCCCTATCCTAGAGAAGTTAAAGTTTGGGCAAAAATCCTAGTGGCTAGATGTGCCAAGCTTATAGAGACATACCCCAAGAGACACGCAGCTGTAATTTCTGCAAAAGGTGGCTCTACAAAGTATTGACTTTGGGAGGGTGAATAGTTACGCACGCTCAAGTTTTCAGTTTTTTTGTCTTATTTCCCTGTTTGTTTCACAATAAAAAAAAATTGCATCTTCAAAGTGGTAGGCATGTTGTGTCAATCAAATGATACAAACCCCCCAAAAATCCATTTTAATTCCAGGTTGTAAGGCAACAAAATAGGATAAATGCCAAGGGGGTGAATTATTTCGCAAGCCACTGTATCAATATTTACTGCCTAGTCATTTCTAAACGGGTTAAACCATACTGACCACTGCACTTACCATTGTTTCAATTCACTACAGTGAAACATGGCAAAATCAGTTTGAATGCCCAGCTAACTCAAACTTTTCTCCTCATTTGCAGTGTATTCCTAGGCTGTAGCGAATGGGGAGTTATTGTTTTTCTAGATTTGCTTGAGATTAGTCTTGATAGATAAACGTGGCTGGACCACAACACTGATCGAGTCACTAAATCCTGATTTGTGGGAACGATGGAAATGGTGCCGTTCCCATGGTCCAGCGTGGCTGTCAGAAGAAAAACTTAACCCCCAAAAATTCTTGAACTGAACATTTTCAGGAACTGCAAAAGAAATGCCATATTTTACCATTCATGAACATACTAATCTCGGTTAACCCAGAACTAAAGTATTCGGTAATAGGTCAGACGCTCAATTAAGTTCTGGGTCCATACGTGATCGGAGAAGAGATAGAATGAGGATCAGAACCAAGATGAAGAGCTCCACCCTCTCTCTTTGTAAGTTACCGGAAAGTCTGTGGGCCAAATGTCCCCTTCCCTGGGATATCGTGTTTTGTCCAAAGCACTAAATAATGCTGCTCCTAATTCTGCTCTTTATCTGACTCATCCCATTGTATCATGAGAGATCTACAGATACCATTTATGTTTACGTAGTCTATCCATGAACGATTACAAACATACAAACACGCAACTTCAGAAACTATTTGGAATACATGTTCTTGATCCTAGAGTCGTGAAATGTTCAGAGTACATACAGTGGGGAGAACAAGTATTTGATACACTGCCGATTTTGCAGGTTTTCCTACTTACAAAGCATGTAGAGGTCTGTAATTATTATCATAGGTACACTTCAACTATGAGAGACGGAATCTAAAACAAAAATCCAGAAAATCACATTGTATGATTTTTAAGTAATTAATTTGCATTTTATTGCATGACATAAGTATTTGATACATCAGAAAAGCAGAACTTAATATTTGGTACAGAAACCTTTGTTTGCAATTACAGAGATCATACGTTTCCTGTAGTTCTTGACTAGGTTTGCACACACTGCAGCAGGGATTTTGGCCCACTCCTCCCTACAGATCTTCTCCAGATCCTTCAGGTTTCGGGGCTGTCGCTGGGCAATACGGACTTTCAGCTCCCTCCAAAGATTTTCTATTGGGTTCAGGTCTGGAGACTGGCTAGGCCACTCCAGGACCTTGAGATGCTTCTTACGGAGCCACTCCTTAGTTGCCATGGCTGTGTGCTTCGTGTCGTTGTCATGCTGGAAGACCCAGCCACGACCCATCTTCAATGCTCTTACTGAGGGAAGGAGGTTGTTGGCCAAGATCTCGCGATACATGGCCCCATCCATCCTCCCCTCAATACGGTGCAGTCGTCCTGTCCCCTTTGCAGAAAAGCATCCCCAAAGAATGATGTTTCCACCTCCATGCTTCACGGTTGGGATGGTGTTCTTGGGGTTGTACTCATACTTCTTCTTCCTCCAAACACGGCGAGTGGAGTTAGACCAAAAAGCTCTATTTTTGTCTCATCAGACCACATGACCTTCTCCCATTCCTCCTCTGGATCATCCAGATGGTCATTGGCAAACTTCAGACAGGCCTGGACATGCACTGGCTTAAGCAGGGGGACCTTGCGTGCGCTGCAGGATTTTAATCCATGACGGCGTAGTGTGTTACTAATGGTTTTCTTTGAGACTGTGGTCCCAGCTCTCTTCAGGTCATTGACCAGGTCCTGCCGTGTAGTTCTGGGCTGATCCCTCACCTTCCTCATGATCATTGATGCCCCACGAGGTGAAATCTTGCATGGAGCCCCAGACCGAGGGTGATTGACCGTCATCTTGAACTTCTTCCATTTTCTAATAATTGCGCCAACAGTTGTTTCCTTCTCACCAAGCTGCTTGCCTATTGTCCTGTAGCCCATCCCAGCCTTGTGCAGGTCTACAATTTTATCCCTGATGTCCTTACACAGCTCTCTGGTCTTGGCCATTGTGGAGAGGTTGGAATCTGTTTGATTGTGTGTGGACAGGTGTCTTTTATACAGGTAACGAGTTCAAACAGGTGCAGTTAATACAGGTAATGAGTGGAGAACAGGAGGGCTTCTTAAAGAAAAACTAACAGGTCTGTGAGAGCCGGAATTCTTACTGGTTGGTAGGTGATCAAATACTTATGTCATGCAATAAAATGCAAATTAATTATTTAAAAATCATACAATGTGATTTTCTGGATTTTTGTTTTAGATTCCGTCTCTCACAGTTGAAGTGTACCTATGATAAAAATTACAGACCTCTACATGCTTTGTAAGTAGGAAAACCTGCAAAATCGGCAGTGTATCAAATACTTGTTCTCCCCACTGTATAGGGGATTCATTGCCTTCAAATCATTTGAAAAATGTAAATGGACAAAATGGAGTTTGGAGATTTTCTTCAGTCAATGATGATAGACATTTTTTACTACAGTGAAACATGATGAAGATGCTTATTTTATTTATTCCGTTATATCTCGCTTGCAATCAGGAGTTAGACGAGTAGGATGGAAAAAATGTTTCTGCCATTTCACTATGTTGGGGTTTATTTTTGTGAGACTATAGAGTGTTGTGGGGTTTGTTGAAGTGAAATGAAAGATGAGGCACAATTTGTGTGATGGGAAATGTGATGAGTTTGAACAGTGTTCTGAATGATGAGTGTCTTCATTTGCCTGTGTGTGTGCGTGCATGTGTGTGTGTGTTTGTGCGTGTGCGTGCATGTGCAAATGTGTGTGTACGTGTGTGTGCAAATGTTCATGTATGTGTAATTAATGTTTTTTACAGACACCAAATGGGCCTTTCACACTTGTGGGGCAGTGGGTTCAGAGGGGCCCACCCCAACCCAGTGTAGCAGCTCATATCGGAACAGCAACATCAACGTTACCGTGGCAACCAGAAGCCCATTCAAAGGCATCCAAATCTGGAGGGTGCCGGAGACTGGCAGTTACAGGTAAATCAAAACACCGGCTGCATCTCAATAGTCTTAAGTGGCTTCCTTTCATGGTAGGTGTAACATATAGCCTGAATCGCAAATAGTCTGAATTGGCATGGTAAATGTAGCACATATGCTGAATCTTAATAGTCTAACTTGGCTTTAACGGTAGGTGTAGCACACCGTCTCAATCTCAATAATCTAAATTGGCCTCCTTTCATGGTAGGCATAACAAAGGGGCTGCGTCTCAATAGTCTAATTTGACATACTTAGGAGAATGTCCAATACAGATTTGCTTTAGACACTCATGCACAGACACACTATCTATCAATTCAATTCAATTTTCAATTCAATTGACTTTATTGACATGGCAAGTTCATTATTACTTACATTGTCAAAGTATACATATCGAAAAATAAAAATCAAATATATATGTATATATATACAAAATATATATATATATTTATATATAAATAAATGTTGGGACCAACAGCAATAATAATAGTAGTAGTGGACATGGCATTACCATTAACAACAACTACAACAACAATATTAATCAGAACAACAATACATTAAATCAATGGTAGTAGACCAGTGTCAATATGACTTGAGAAGACATATGACCTGGTATGAAAGACAAAACAAAACTAAGCTAAATGAGAAATATTATCAACAATACTTTGCATTTTTCACTGGCTGTCCCTCAGGTTGTGGCAGGAGGACACATATTTGGCTGCCAAAACTGCACATTTTGGCTTTTCACCCAATAAATATGAGATTTTTTCTTCATCTTTTATAGTTTCAAATTCTTTGTATTGAGTTATAATTTTGGGAAAGAAATATGCTCTTAGTTCTGAGTATTTGTCACAGTGTAGTAGGAAATGCACCTCTGTCTCTACCTCTCCCCTGGAGCAGAGTGAGCACAGCCTGTCCTCTCTGGGCAGCCAGGTTTGTCTGTGACGACCGGTCTCTATAGCCAGACTGTGCTCCTGAGTCTGTACCTAGTCAATGTTTTCCTCAGTTTTCTATCAGTCACAGTGGTCAGATAGTCTGCCACCATGTACTGTCTGTTTAGAGCCAAATAGCATTGAAGTTTACTTTGATTTTTTGTGGTGTCTTTCCAATAGGTTATATATTTTTCTTTTTGTTTTGTGATGATTTGGTTGGGCCAGATTTTCTGAGGGCTGTCCTGAGGCACTATGGGGTTGGTTTGGGTTGGTGAACTGAGCCTCAGAACCAGCTGGCTGAGTCTCTCTCTCTCTCTCTCTCTCTCTCTCTCTCTCTCTCTCTCTCTCTCTCTCTCTCTCCCTCCCAACCCTCAAGCGGCCTTCAAAAAATCCATAGCCTAGCTCTCTTGTCCACGGACAGCAATCGTCTATCCTTTCCACTTCCTTAAACGAGCGGGGCATTACTGGCTAACCAGAGTCTTTGGTTTAGAGAGTATGGCTCTAATGGTTAAATAGCATGACTCACACTTATTACACCCGGCTCCAGTAACCCACAATCACAAGGTGATTAAGAGGCTGCTTCTTATGCCTCTCTTTCTCTCTCACTTTTTCTCTCTCTCTCACCTGGACTCCATTACTTTGTTGATTACCCCTCTATATTTGTCTGCACCTCAGGTTGTTCCCTGTGTCAGTATTGATGTCTTTATTTTTCCCCCTGTCTAGGCGCTGTTCCTGTTCTATTTCATTTTCATGGCCATTGTTTATGAAATGTTCTCCCTGTACCTGCTTCTCGTCTCCAGCGTCGATCCTCACAGAATGCACGACAACACTAAAGGAAGCATCTGGGAGTTTTTGTTTTAGTTGGTGATGTTGGGTCCGGGTGCCATCACTGAAGGAACCGGGGGTGCCTCAGCTAGGTCATCGGGATTCCACACCTTAGATACTAACATCAAGGCGGTGACCCGTTCCTGTAGGTTCATGCTCTACAACATTCGCAGAGTACGACCCTGCCTCACGCAGGAAGCGGCGCAGGTCCTAATCCAGGCACTTGTCATCTCCCGTCTGGATTACTGCAACTCGCTGTTGGCTGGGCTCCCTGCCTGTGCCATTAAACCCCTACAACTCATCCAGAACGCCGCAGCCCGTCTGGTGTTCAACTTTCCCAAGTTCTCTCACGTCACCCCGCTCCTCCGCTCTCTCCACTGGCTTCCAGTTGAAGCTCGCATCCGCTACAAGACCATGGTGCTTGCCTACGGAGCTGTGAGGGGAACGGCACCCCCGTACCTTCAGGCTCTGATCAGGCCCTACACCCAAACAAGGGCACTGCGTTCATCCACCTCTGGCCTGCTCGCCTCCCTACCTCTGAGGAAGTACAGTTCCCGCTCAGCCCAGTCAAAACTGTTCGCTGCTCTGGCACCCCAATGGTGGAACAAACTCCCTCACGACGCCAGGGCAGCGGAGTCAATCACCACCTTCCGGAGACACCTGAAACCCCACCTCTTTAAGGAATACCTAGGATAGGATAAAGTAATCCTTCTAACCCCCCCCCCCCCCCCCTTAAAAGAGTTAGATGCACTATTGTAAAGTGGTTGTTCCACTGGATATCATAAGGTGAATGCAATAATTTGTAAGTCGCTCTGGATAAGAGCGTCTGCTAAATGACTTAAATGTAAATGTAAATGTAATGGCTCGAGAGGTCTTCTTGCCTCGGTTGGCGCGGCAGGCACCCACCCCACATCATGCTTCAGCCGGCCCATCAGACTCCCATGCCTCGGCCGCCCCGTCAGGCTTGCCCAGGTGGGACACCGGGTGGCGTCCCTCGAGGTGGAGGGTACTGTCACGCCTGTTCCCACTCTCCCCTCCGGCGCTCAATATTGGACTCACCTGGACTCCATTATTTTGAAGATTACCCCCTCTATATCTGTCTGCTCTTCAAGCTGTTCCCTGTGTCAACATTGATGTTGTTATTTCTTCCCCTGTCCAGACGCTGTTCCTGTTCTGTTTCATGTCTATTGTTTATTAAATGTTCTCCCCGTACCTGCTTCTCGTCTCCAGCGTGGATCCTCACACATGCTCTGTTTACAGAAGCTTTATAATGCACTATACCACCTGTGTGTAACGCATTATTGGAATGCTCTTAATAATAACAGCATTAAAGATCAGCGCCACTGTTCGCTCACAGCACCTTTGTTATTGATTTTGATTTGTTCATGAAACAGAGAGAAGTATCCAGCAGTGCGTATTCTGCTGTGCAATGATGTCAGAAGAAAAAAACATTATTCATTGCTTGCAGTAACTTATTTGTTGTTGATATATTCTAAACGGCCTTGGCAGTTTAACCAATTAAGTACTTTAGCTTTAAAGGTGCAGTATGTAGAAATCGATCTGCCATTACCTGGTTGCAAAAATGTTGTTTATGTGACAAAACAAGTAGAGAGAATCACTGTGAAATATATATACAGTACCAGTCAAAAGTTTGGACACGTCTACTCATTGAAGGGTTTTTCTTTTAATTTACAATTTTCTACATTGTAGAATAATAGTGAAGACATCAAAACTATGAAATAACACAAAATGGAATCAAAATCTGTTAAACAATTCAAAATATATTTTATATTTGAGATTCTTCAAAGTAGCCACCCTTTGCCTTGATGACAGCTTCCAAACTCTTGGCATTCTCTCAACCAGCTTCATGAGGTAGTCACCTGGAATGCATTTCAATTAACAGGCGTGCCTTGTTAATTTGTGGAACTTCTTTCGTTCTTAAAACTTCTTTGGGATCGGCGCCCCTTCCTCGGGATGTTGAGCTAACGTAGGCTAATGTGATTAGCATGAGGTTGTAAGTAACAAGAACATTTCCCAGGACATAGACATATCTGATTTTGGCAGAAAGCTTATAATATTGTTTATTTAATTGCACTGTCCAATTTACAGTAGCCATTACAATGAAAGAATACCATGCTATTGTTTGAGGAGAGTGCACAAATTTGAACATGACACGTTATTAATAAACAAATTAGGCACATTTGGGCAGTCTGATAGAACATTTTGAACAGAAATGTAATGGTTCATTGGATCAGTCTAAAACATTGCACATACATTGATGCCATCTAGTGGCCAAAATCTAAATTGGACCTGGGCTGGAATAATACATTATGGCCTTTCTCTTCTCAGTTAGATTTGGGTATGTCATTTTTGGCGAAAATATGGTTTCCGGATACTCCCGTAAAGCCCAGCTCATTGGCTATCTAGCTAGCTTTGTTTAACCGCGATTGGGGCTTAATTGACAAAGATAGTTTTTCAAGTGATGGCCGCCCACGTCATCGGCGTGCCAGGAAGGCCTATAGGACACCAAATATGGTATCCTATAGGATATACTACACCCCCAATGAAATAGTGAAGTCTTGTTAGCTTCTAGGATCTCCGAGGAATAGATTCGAACATGATTTGACTCATTCAAACAACGTTTAGGGTGAGATTTTTGCAAATTGAATGAGTGGAAATACAAAATCCATCGTGCGTGCTATATAGACCTTTTTAGGATATGAAAAAGTATTTTATCTAACAAAACGACACTTCATGTTATCTCTGGGTCCGTTTGGATGATAAGTCAGAGCAAGATTTCAGAATGTAAGTACACATTTCACCTTCAGAGGTGAATTTATCAAACCTATCCCGTTGAAAAAAGTGTTTTGTTGTCAGGAGCTCTCCTCAAACAATACCATGGCATTTTTTCTTTGTAATAGCTACTGTAAATTGGACAGTGCAGCTATATTAACAAGAATTTAAGCTTTCAGCTGAAATAAGACACTTGTTTTTACTCTAAAATCTGCGATCTTGATATAACGCGCTGAATCATTTACAACTGTCCCGTTCACGGAACGCCGATCCTTAGGACAACAATAAGAAGAAGAGACTTGCTTGGGCCAAGAAACACTAGCAATGGACATTAAACCAGTGGAAATCTGTCCTTTTGGTCTGATGAGTCCAAATGTTACATTTTTGGTTCCAGCCACCGTGTCTTTGTGAGATGCAGAGTAAGTGAATGGATGTGTGGTTCCCACCATGAAGCACGGAGGAGGAGGTGTGATGGTGTGGGGGTGCTTTGCTGGTGACACTGTCTGTGATTTATTTAGAATGTAAGACACATTTAACCAGCATGGCTACCACAGCATTCTGCAGTAATATCAATCCCATCTGGTTTGCTCTAGTGGGGCTATCATTCAGGCTGTGTAAAGGCTATTTGACAAAGAATTAGCGGGATGGAGTGCTGCATCAGATGACCTGGCCTCCATAATAACCCAACCTCAACCCAATTGAGATGGTTTGGGATTAGTTGGACTACAGAGTGAAGGAAAAGCAGCCAATAAGTGCTCAGCATATGTGGCAACTCCTTCAAGACTGTTGGAAAAGCATTCCAGGTGAAGCTGGTTGAGAGAATGCCAAGACTGTGCAAAGATGTCATCAAGGCAAAGGGTGGCTACTTTGAAGAATCTAAAATCTAAACTGTATTTTGATTTGTTTAACACTTTGGATACTACATGATTCCATATTTGTTATTTCATAGTTTTGATGTCCTCACTTGTATTTTACAATGTAGAAAATAGTACAAATAAAGAAAAACCCTTGAATGAATAGGTGTGTCCAAACTTTTGATTGGTACTGTATATATAAAGATCGTATTTTCAGTTGTTTGAAGCTGGAGTACATAACCAAAATTAAAAAGACTAAAAAGCTAACCTTATGGACGGGAAGCATAGAAATAGTGCACATAGAACGGATCTACAGCTTATCAGACTTGGTTTCTATGGGGATGACAGATCTATAACTCACATTTCTATGTGAATTTGGTGGGGTAGCACACAGCGCTACATGATAGACCTTTAAGTTAAATTATTTATAACGCCTTATGCACTGGCGGTTCATGCCTTTCCGTTTGTGTGTATGTCCAAAACAGGATCACAGCTTGTGGGGCGGCTGGAGGTCGCAGTGTATTGACCATGGCCAAGTCACATGGTGTCCAACTCACAGCAGACTTCCTGCTTCAGGAGAGCGAGGTGCTTCACATCCTGGTGGGCCAAAAAGGAGAGGACGCCTGCCCCAATGTGAGTACCATCTTCCCCAAAACTATTCTGAATAAATGTCAAGGCTCAACACTTTCACACTTATGCCCCATCCCAAATCAGCCACTATCTCCGACCTCCTAGGAAGGCACTTAGATATAAAAAGACTGAGTAGATCCCAAAAACATTTCTCACCCCAGGACACTTCAACTGTTGACTGTCCAGGAAAATTAAGAAGGGGGGGCACTCTGTTTCTGCATCGATCAGAAATATTTATTGACAGTACAAACCATCACCAGTTAAATAGTTCTTGGTTAATTCATATTTTTGGTGGGGATGAAGTGCGTTTGGGTATACCTTTTTCCAGGACTGTGTAGACCTAAGAGGACTATATCTATAAGAAGGGCCTGATAACTTGGGGGGAAAAAACAAATACAATGAAGACAGACCAAGGTAAAACCAGGGTTCTTATTCCGGTGTATTTGCCTTCTTATAAGCCAGGTGGAATCGTTGCTTTATCACTTATACACCTATACACAATTCTGTCAGATCTTCAGAAGTCCATAAGTAGCCTATTATAGACTACAGCATGGCCTAACTTGATCCCAACTGGAATGTTGAAGTCTCAGGGATACGGAAAAAGAAGAACATCCTCAAAACTCCTCTCACACCATAAGGGAGCACGTTTGAATTGATATCCCATGGATTGCATTGCCATTTCACCTATAAACGTTGTTGGAATGAATTTCCTTTCAATCCATCATGTTGTTTTTGGCCTCATCCCAGACTTGTCTTATACTTTGGAGTTCTCAGTCAGGAATCATTTGGAAAATGGATAAAATATATTGGAGAAAAATGTCAGACAAGGAAATGCAGAGAGGTGGCCCAGACACCCAGACAATGGGGAACTGGAGTCATTTGAGGTCTCAGACTCTCAGTTCACTTCTATCAGGTCTATAGTCCCGAAGGGAGAAGATACTCCCAAAGGTTGTTGGTGCTTTTAAAAATGATTTGTTCAGGGGGTTGGTGTGTTCAGTGTTTCTCAAACAGCCTCCCCTCTGTAGGAGTATTAATATCCTTTTAGGCTTTTACACACCACGCACACATGCACACACACACACACAAACACACACGGGGCTGCAGGTTGCCTATGGTTAAGAGCATTGGGCCAGTATCCAAATGTTTGCTGGTTCGAATCCCAGAGTCAGCAAGGTGGCAAAATCTGCCGTTCTGCCCTTGAGCAAGGCAGTTAACCCCCAACAACTACTCCCCGGGCGCCGATGATGTGGATGTCATTTAATGCAGCCCCCTGCCTTAAGGTGTTGGGTTAAATGTGGAAGACACATTTCAGTTGTGTCCCCTTACACACACACATACAAACTATGTGCCTCAACCCTAGCAGGATGGCAAGAGCAACAGGTGGGGGTTAGGGGTAATTCTGTGTGAAATTGAGCTCTCGCTGCTCCCGTACTGGCTGACTTGGCTGTTTGGTTATTATTATCTGTCCTCAACACCGCTAGTCGTTTGGCTCTTGATACGTCTCTCATTTGTTACAATAGCCCAAGTTGCCGATGGGCAGAATGGGAAGAATAACACACTAGATGCAGTAAAAAGCCTGGTCCCAGATCACTTTGTGCTGTCTTGCCAACTCATATGGTCTTGGTCACATCTGGTTTGGCTGGACAATGACTGTTGAAGTTGGCAAGACACCACAAACCGACCTGGGACAAGGCTACTAGGCTAGTAAAGGCCCAAGTCTAACTAAAGATCTGAGCATGGAACTTGACTTCAGCGCATATCTTGCATTGACATCAAACCATGATTTATGAGGAAGTCTGAATTGCACAGACATACAGTGTCTCAAATGTGTTATTTTGCCCTGATTAAAGAAAGTGAGGGATTCACACTTTTTCTATTCTCATTGGTAGACCAACGAGATCCTAAACAAGATCTGTGTGGAGCAGATGCCATTGGAAAACAAGACGCAGGTCAAAGGGGGCGGGGGCGGAGGTGGCGGAGGCGGAGGCGGAGGCGGAGCCACCTATGTGTTCAAGGTAAGGAGAGAAGGCCGCGTACCGATAACTGAGAAAGCTTTATTAGACTTTCTTGCCCTCCTTGATCACTGATATGTATTAGTGAAGATGTATTTCATATTGCTTTCAACTGTCAGATATGGGAAGGAAGGAAGGAAGGAAGGAAGGAAGGAAGGAAGGAAGGAAGGAAGGAAGGAAGGAAGGAAGGAAGGAAGGAAGGAAGGAAGGAAGGAAGGAAGGAAGGAAGGAAGGAAGGAAGGAAGGAAGGAAGGAAGGAAGGAAGGAAGGAAGGAGAAGGAATCTGATGAGGAACAGAAGCTGTAAAATAAATTAAAGGAAAGGGGACATATTAGATGATTTAGATTTATGAATATGTTTTTTTATTTGTCCCTCAGCTGTTCCTTTTTAATTGAAGCTGGGCTGAAGCGGGTCTAAACACACATACATTAAATGTATAATATATATAATACGGTCACACAAATTTCCTGGTTGGCAAAGTTCCAGATGAATATTGTCATTTATCGGCGTAGTAACAAACCCCCACCTCGCAACCCAAGCGAATCAAAACTGTTCACACCCAGGGCCTCCCGAGGGGCGTAGCGGTCTAAGGCACTGCATCACAGTGCTGAGGCATCGCTACAACCTCGGTTCGATCCTAGGCTGTGTCCCATAGGGTGGCGCACAACTGGCCCAGCGTCGTCCGGGTTAGGGGACGGTTTGGCTGGGGGGATTTCCTTATCTCATGCTCTAGCGACTCCTTGTGGCAGGCCAAAGCCTGCAAGTTGACTTTGGATGGTGTTTCGTCCAACACATTGGTTCGGCTTGCTTCCTAGTTAAGAGAGTAGTGTGCCTTGGCAGTTCGTGTTTCGGAGGATGCATAAGTCTCGACCTTCATCTCTCCCGAGTCTGTTGGGGAGTTGCAGCGATCAGACAATATTGTAACTGCCAATTGGGGGGAATATATAGAGTAAGCAAAATATATACAGAAACAGTCGAAAGTTTGGACACACCAAACAATGATTCAAGGTTTTTTCTTAATTTTTACTATTTTCTACAGAGGGGAGGCTGTCATAGTGAAGACATCAAAACTATGAAATGACATATATGGAATCATGTAGTAACCAAAAAGGTGTTAAATATATACAAATATATTTTATATTTCAGATTATTCAAAGTAACCACCCTTTGCCTTGATGACAGCTTTGCTCACTCTTGGCATTCTCTCAACCAGCTCCATCTGGAATTATTTTCCAACAGTCTTGATATGCTGAGCACTTGTTGGCTGCTTTTCCTTCACTCTGCGGTCCAACTCATCCCAAACATTCTCAATAGGGTTGAGGTTGTGTGATCGTGGAGGCCAGGTCATCTGATGCAGCACTCCATCACTATCCTTCTTGTTCAAATAGCCCTTACACAGCCTGGAGGTGTGTTGGGTCATTTTCCTGTTGAAAAACAAATGATAGTCCCACCAAGTGCAAACCAGATGGGATGGCGTAACGCTGCAGAATGCTGTGGTAGCCATGCTGGTTAAGTGTGCCTTGAATTCTAAATAAATCACTGATAGTGTCACCAGCAAATCACTCCCACACATCACACCTCCTCCTCCAAGCTTCACTTTCAAAGTTAATCCATTCACCTACTCTGCGTCTCACAAAGACACGGCGGTTGGAACCAAAAATCTCAAATTATGACTCATCAGACCAAAGGACAGATTTCCGGCGGTCAAATATCCTTTACTCGTGTTTCTTGGCCCAAGCAAATCTCTTCTTATTATTGGTGTCCTTTAGTAGTGGTTTCTTTGCAGCAATTCGACCATGAAGGCCTGATTCACGCAGTCTCCTCTGAACAGTTGATGTTGAGATGTGTCTGTTAATTGAACTCTGTAAAGCATTTATTTGCGCTGCAATTTCTGAGACTGGTAACTCTAATGAACTTATCCTCTGCAGCAGAGGTAACTCTGGATCTTACTTTCCTGTGACGGTCCTCATGAGAGACAGTTTCATCATAGCGCTTGATGGTTTTTGCGACTGCACTTGAAGAAACGTTCAAAGTTCTTGAAATTTTCCCAATTGACTGACCTTTATGTCTTAAAGTAATGACGGACTGTCGCTTCTCTTTGCTTATTTGAGCTGTTCTTGTCATAATATGGGCTTGGTCTTCTGTAAATCACCCCTATCTTGTCACAACACAACTGATTGGCTCAACTGTATTAAGTAGGAAAGAAATTCCAGAAATTAACTTTTAACAAGGAACACCTGTTAATTGAAATGCATTCCCGGTGAATAACTCATGAAGCTGGCTTAGTGAATGCCAAGAGTGTGCAAAGCTCTCATCAAGGTAAAGGGTGGCTACTTTGAAAAATCTCAAATCTCAAATATATTTGTTTAACACTTTTTTGGTTACTACATGATTCCAATATTTCATAGTTTTGATGTCTTCACTATTATTCAACAATGTAAAATAGTAAAAATAAAGAAAAACCCTTGAATGAATAGGTGTGTAACGGCAGTCCTCCTCCTCTTCATCTGAAGAGGAGGAGTAGTGATCGAACCAAGGCGCAGCGGGTTGTGAATACATGATGAATTTTATTTTAAATAAACAAAACGAACAAACACGAAAACGAACTATACTTGAAAATGATACAAAATAACAAAACGAAAGTAGACAGACCTGAACAACGAACTTACATACAACGTGAAGAACGAAATGAACAGGAACAGACTACATGAAATGAACAAACCGTAAACAGTCCCGTATGGTGCAAACATCGACACAGACACAGGAGACAACCACCCACAAACAAACACTGTGAACAGCCTACCTAAATATGACTCTCAATTAGAGGAACGCCAAACACCTGCCTCCAATTGAGAGCCATACCAGGCAACCCTAAACCAACATAGAAACAGATAACATAGAATGCCCACCCAAACTCACGTCCTGACCAACTAACACACAAAACTAAACAGAAAACAGGTCAGGAACGTGACATAACCCCCCCCTCAAGATGCGTACTCCGAACGCATCACCAAAAAGTCCAGGGGAGGGTCTGGGTGGGCATCTGACCACGGTGGTGGCTTAGGCTCCGGGCGTGGTTCCCACCCCACCATAATCAATCCCCGCTTCCTTAGCCTCCCCACAATGACCACCCTCCAAATAACCCCACCTAAATTTAGGGGCAACACCAGAATCAAGGACAGCTCTGGGACAAGGTAGCTCAGGACATAGGGATAGCTCAGGACAGAGGGAGAGCTTAGGAGAGAGAGGTAGCTCAGGAGAGAGAGGTAGCTCAGGATAGAGGGGCAACTCCGGACTGAAGGGCAGCTCCGGACAGAGAGACAGCTCTGGACTGAGGGGCAGTTCAGGATTACTAGCCGCTTCTGGCTGAGGGACAGCTCATGGCTGACTGACGGCTCTGGACGCTCATGGCAGGCTGACGGCTCTGGACGCTCATGGCAGGCTGACGGCTCTGGACGCTCATGGCAGGCTGACGGCTCTGGACGCTCATGGCATGCTGACGGCTCTGGACGCTCATGGCAGGCTGACGGCTCTGGACGCTCATGGCAGGCTGACGGCTCTGGACGCTCATGGCAGGCTGACGGCTCTGGACGCTCATGGCAGGCTGACGGCTCTGGCTGCTCATGGCTCTCTAACGGCTCTGGCTGCTCATGGCTCTCTGACGGCTCTGGCTGCTCATGGCTCTCTGAAGGCTCTGGCTGCTCATGGCTCTCTGACGGCTCTGGCTGCTCATGGCTCACTGACGGCTCTGGCTGCTCATGGCTCGCTGGCGGCTCTGGCAGATCCTGTCTGGCTGGCGGCTCTGGCAGATCCTGTCTGGCTGGCGGCTCTGGCAGATCCTGTCTGATTGGCGGCTCTGGCAGATCCTGTCTGATTGGCGGCTCTGGCAGATCCTGTCTGGTTGGCGGCTCTGGCAGATCCTGTCTGACGGGCGGCTCTAGCGGCTCCTGTCTGGCGGACGGCTCTAGCGGCTCCTGTCTGGCGGACGGCTCTGTAGGCTCATGGCAGACGGGCGGCTTTGCAGGCTCATGGCAGACGGGCGGCTTTGCAGGCTCATTGCAGACGGATGGCTCAGACGGCGCTGGGGAGACGGATGGCTCAGATGGCGCTGGGGAGACGGATGGCTCAGATGGCGCTGGGGAGACGGATGGCTCAGATGGCGCTGGGTAGACGGATGGCTCAGACGGCGCTGGGGAGACGGATGGCTCAGATGGCGCTCGGGAGACGGATGGCTCAGATGGCGCTGGGGAGACGGATGGCTCTGGCCGGATAAGGCGCACTGTAGACCTGGTGCGTGGTGCCGGAACTGGAGGCACCGGGCTAAGGACACGCACCTTCATACTAGTGCGGGGAGCAGGGACAGGGCACACTGAACTCTCAAAGCGTACTCTATACCTGGTGCGTGGTACCGGCACTGGTGGCACCTCAGGACTAGTACGGGGAGAAGTGACAGTGTGTACAGGACTTAGGAGACGCACAGGTGGCTTAGTGCGTGGGGCCGGAACTGGAGGCACCGAACTGGATACACGCACTATAGGGAGAGTGCGTGGAGGAGGAACAGGGCTCTGGAAATGCCCTGGTAGCCCAGTGCGTAGTGTAGGCACTGTAGGTACTAGGCTGGGGCGGGGAGGTGGCACCGGAAATACCGGACCGTGCAGGCGTACTGGCTCTCTTGAGCATTGAGCCTGCCCAACCTTACCTGGTTGAATGCTCCCGGTCGCCCGCCCAGTGCGGGGAGGTGGAATAACCCGCACCGGGCTGTGTAGGCGAACCGGGGAAACCATGCGTAAGGCAGGTGCCATGTATGCCGGCCCGAGGAGACGCACTGGAGACCAGACGCGTTGAGCCGGCCTCATGACACCTGGCTCAATGCCCAATCTAGCCCTACCAGTGCGGGGAGGTGGAATAACCCGCACCGGGCTATGCACACGTACAGGAGACACCGTGCGCTCTACTGCGTAACACGGTGTCTGCCCGTACTCCCGCTCTCCACGGTTAGCCTGGGAAGTGGGCGCAGGTCTCCTACCTGCCCTAGGCCCACTACCCCTTAGCCCCCCCCCAAGAAATTTTTGGGAGTTACTCACGGGCTTTTCGGGCTTCCGTGCAAGACGCGTCCCCTCATAACGCCGGTTCCTCTCTCTATTTTCCTCCGCTCTCCGAGCTGCCTCCAGCCGTTCCCATGGACGGTGATTTACTTTAGCCCATGGTCCTTCTCCGTTAAATATTTGCTCCCAACTCCACAAGTCCTGTATACTTGCCCGTTGCTCCAAATTACGCTGCTTGGCTCTGGATTGGTGGGTGGTTCTGTAACGGCAGTCCTCCTCCTCTTCATCTGAAGAGGAGGAGTAGTGATCGAACCAAGGCGCAGCGGGTTGTGAATACATGATGAATTTTATTTTAAATAAACAAAACGAACAAACACGAAAACGAACTATACTTGAAAATGATACAAAATAACAAAACGAAAGTAGACAGACCTGAACAACGAACTTACATACAACGTGAAGAACGAAATGAACAGGAACAGACTACATGAAATGAACAAACCGTAAACAGTCCCGTATGGTGCAAACATCGACACAGACACAGGAGACAACCACCCACAAACAAACACTGTGAACAGCCTACCTAAATATGACTCTCAATTAGAGGAACGCCAAACACCTGCCTCCAATTGAGAGCCATACCAGGCAACCCTAAACCAACATAGAAACAGATAACATAGAATGCCCACCCAAACTCACGTCCTGACCAACTAACACACAAAACTAAACAGAAAACAGGTCAGGAACGTGACAAGGTGTGTCCAAACTTTTGACTGGTACTATATATAAATATTTGAATATATATGTATGTGTGTATGTATAAAGATTAAGTAGAATAACAGACTAGATGCAGTAAAATGCCTAACCTGGTACCAGATCTCCTGTTCACACCCCTCTTATTGGCAGATGAAACCTGGAAATTGTTCTAAGCTAATTTCCTGCAATTCTACACGTTTTGCCAGTTTCAAAGCTAATTTTCTGCAATTCTACACATTTTGCCATACCTTATGTGTGATCTTATGGTACCAGGGATCAAATGGGTTCCAATTATTTAATTATTTTTGTCGGTCGTCTGTTGAGTTTGGCTCTGCTAGAGGTTGATAACATCACACTGACTAATTTGCCATGGCAACAGGTGCAGAGGGGTGTCCACATCCCCCTGATCATCGCAGGTGGGGGTGGGGGACGTGGGTACAGCAGCCAATCGGACAGCCAGGATGAGCTGATGGACAACCCCAAGGTACCAGGGCGCAACGGGAAGTCTGGAGCGGCAGGTAAATCACTGTGTGTATTGTGTAGAACTGCTTGACTATATGTGTGCTTCCGTGTGCATGCGCCAGACCTGGGATGTCTACAGTTGTAACTATGGTTTGTGGAAAGTAACAACATTTCTGGGGGATCGAAGTTACTTTGGAGATGACAACAACAAAAAATTACAACTTAAAACTATTTGAATACAGATCTGAGAAAGCAACTATTTTTTCAAACTATTTAAATACAGATCTCAAGAAGTGACAACTTTTCTGAAAGTATTGGATTGGCTGCCATCTACTAATGCAGGGCTGTATCTGGAACTGCTTGTTGAAGATATAAATATTATGAGTAGAGCTCACAATGACCTATACTATTCCAATCTATCTGACAGTCAAACAGTATTTGATCTACACAATACATTTGTATCTGAACATTCTGTAAATGTCCATCCTCCTGAATGTCCATTGCCCCAGGTGTACATAATCAAGTCAAACCAACTAACCAATGATATGTTGTACAGATAAATACGTTTTGTCACTCAACTACTGTATGATTCAACATGCCACTGAAAAGGTAAAAAGCTGCAATTTATTTTATGATACCTGAAAATACTCCTGTTTAATTCAAAGCCCATTGCAAACAGCAAGTTGGATGATTACATAGCAACTTGTCCAGTGTTAAAACAAATAATAACACAGTGTGTTAATAAATCAACACTGAAAGTGTGGATGCTGTGGACTCATATAGACACCGAAACAGTGTTAACTTAATACACTGCTTACTTTGAAGCCTCATCACGTACAGTGTTTCCCAGAGTGCCTTGCCATTCAAGTAAATTGTAGAGTTACCACCCATGACTGTATTTGTTAGTGACAAATACAAATGGTTGTTGCATTCATCCATTTTAAGTCCTATGGACTTCACCAAGTGAGATCATAAGTGATTATGTTATCGTACAAAAATATATAATTTAACACAATACCATACGTATTTCTTAAGGCCTTATTTTGAGGGCCTGTTTTTAGCCTAATACAGGGGCCTGAAACTCATACACATCACTTTGAAACAAAGCCACGCCCATCATTATCATATTTACGAAGTATGCTCTATTCCAAGTCAATTTTTTAAATGTATTATTTTTTGTTTCAAGATCTATGTTTGATTGATTACTCTTATGCTACACAAAGATAAATAACATACATTTTTCTAAACTAATCCAATCAGTTAGTTTTTTTGCACTCGTTACTGAAATGTATGCAACAGTTTAAAAGTCTTATAATCCAAACAATTTATGTAATAGATTATGCTATCAGAAAGCAACTTCCAGAGTTCTATGTAACAACAATGTTGTTATTGTAATAATCAAGTTATTATTATTAAGTGTTACTGTATTATGTCTCACTTATGAAAATACACTGAGTATACCAAACATTAGGAACATCTTCCTAATATTGATTTGCACCCACTTTTTGCTCTCAGAACAGCCTCAATTTGTCAAGGTGTCGATAGCGTTCCACAGGCATGCTGGCCCATATTGACTCCAATGCTTCCCGCAGTTGTGTAAAGTTGCCGGATGTCCTTTGGGTGGTGGACCATTCTTGATACACACAGTAAACTGTTGATCGTGAAAACCCCAGCAGTGTTGCAGTTCTTGACACAAACCGGTACGCCTGGCACCTACTACCATACCCTGTTCAAAGGAACTTACATCTTGTGTCTTGCCCATTCACCCTCGGAATAGCACAAATACACAATCCATGTCTCAACTGTCTCAAGTCTTAAAAATAATTATTTAATCTGTCTCCTCCCCTTCACCATATTGCCACTCCTATTTGCCATATCTTCAATTCAAGCCTACTAGAAAGTGTGTGCCCTCAGGCCTGGAGGAAAGCAAAATAATAGTAAAGCCCCCTTTACTGGCTCAAATATCTGACCAATTTGCCTATTACCAACTCTTGGTAAACGTTTGACCAGATATAATGCTATTTTACAGTAAACAGTAAACAAATTGACAACAGACTTTCAGCACGCTTATAGGGAAGAACATCAAATTGTATTTGTCACATGCGCCGAATACAACAGGTGTAGTAGACCTTACAGTGAAATGCTTCCTTACAAGCCCTTAAAAATACCTAAAATACCTTACAAGCCCTTAACCAAAAAATACCTAAAAAAATAAGAAATAAAAGTAACAAATAATTAAAGAGCAGCAGTAAAATATCAATGGCGAGGCTATATACAGGGGGTACCAGTACAGAGTCAATGTGCGGGGGCACCGGTTAGGCAAGGTTATTGAGGTAATTTATACATGTGGGTAGAGTTATTAAAGTGACTTATGCATAGATAATAACAGAGAGTAGCAGCAGTGTAAAAGGGGGGGGGGGGTTATGCAAATAGTCTGGGTAGCCATTTGATTAGATGTTCATTAGTCTTATGGCTTGGGGGACGAAGCTGTTTAGAAGCCTCTTGGACCCTAGACTTGGTGCTCCGGTACCGCTTCCCGCGCGGTAGCAGAGATGTGGCTAGAGTCTTTGACAATTTTTAGGGCCTTCCTCTGACGCCACCTGGTATAGAGGTCCTGGATGGCAGAAAGCGTGTCCCCAGTGATGTACTGGGCCGTACGCACTACCCTCTGTAGTATCTTGCGGTCGGAGGTTGACCAGTTGCCATACCAGGTAGTGATGCAACCAGTCAGGATGCTCTTGATGGTGCAGCTGTAGAACCTTTGAGGATCTGAGGACCCATGCCAAATCGTTTCAGTCTCCTGAGGGGGAATAGGTTTTGTCGTGCCCTCTTCACAACTGTCTTGGTGTGCTTGGACCAAGTTAGTTTGTTAGTGATGTGGACATCAAGGAACTTGAAGCTCTCAACCTGCTCCACTACAGCACCGTAGATGAGAATGGGGGCGTGCTCTGTCCTCCTTTTCCTGTAGTCCACAATCATCTCCTTAGTCTTGATCACGTTGAGGGAGAGGTTGTTGTCCTGGCACCACACGGCCAGGTCTCTGACCTCCTGGGTATAGGCTGTCTCGTCTTTGTCTGTGATCAGGCCTACAGCTTTTGTGTCATCGGCAAACCTAATGATGCTGTTGGAATCGTGCCTGGCCGTGCAGTCATGAGTGAACAGGGAGTACAGGATCGGACTGAGCATGCACCCCTGAGGGGCCCCCATGTTGAGGATCAGTGTGGCGAATGTGTCGTTACCTACCCTTACCACCTGGGGGCGGCCCGTCAGGAAGTCCAGGATCCAGTTGCAGAGGGAGGTGTTTAGTCCCAGGGTCCTTAGCTTAGTGATGAGCTTTGAGGGCAGTGTGGTATTGAATGCTGAGCTGTAGTCAATGAATAGCATTCTCACATAGGTGTTCCTTTTGTCCAGGTGTGAATGGGCAGTGTGGAGTGCAATAGAGATTTAATCTTTTGTGGATCTGTTGGGGCAGTATGCAAATTGGAGTGGGTCTAATGTTTCTGGGATAATGGTGTTGATGACCACCCTTTCAAAGCACTTCATGGCTACAGATGTGAGTGCTACGGTCCGGTAGTCATTTAGGCAGGATAGCTTAGTGTTCTTGTGCACAGGGACTATGGTGGTCTGCTTGAAACATGTTGGTATTACAGACTCAGACAGGGAGAGGTTGAAAATGTCAGTGAAGACACTTGCCAGTTGGTCAGCGCATGCTCGGAGTACACTTCCTGGTAATCCGTCTGGCCCTGCAGGGTTGTGAAAGTTGACCTGTTTAAAGGTCTTACTCATATCGGCTGCGGATGGTGTGATCACACAGTCGTTCGGAACAGCTGATTCTCTCATGCAGTTTTCAGTGTTACTTGCCTCAAAGTGGGCATAGAAGTAATTTAGTTTGTCTGGTAGACTCGTGTCACTGGGCAGCTCTCGGCTGTGCTTCCCTTTGTTGGGGAGGGCGAGGGAGAGCTTTGTGCGCATTTCTGTGTGTGGAGTAAAGATGGTCTAGAGTTTTTTTTACCTCTGTTTGTACATTTAACATGCTGGTAGAAATGAGATAAAACAGATTTAAGTTTCCCTGCATTAAAGTCCTAGGCCACTAGGAGCGTCGCTACTGGATGAGCATTTTCCTGTTTACTTATGGCGGTATACAGCTCATTGAGGGCGGTCTTAGTGCAGCATCGGTCTGTGGTGGTATGCAGACAGCTACGAAAAATACAGATGAAAACTCTCTCGGTAGATAGTGTTGTCTACAGCTTATCATGAGATACTCTACCTCAGGCGATCAAAACTTTCAGACTTCCTTAGTTATCATACACCAGCTGTTGTTTACAAATATACATAGACAGCCACCCCTTATCTTACCAGAGGCTGCTGTTCTATCCTGTCGTTATAGTGTATAATTCGCCAGCTGTATGTTATTCATGTCGTTGTTTAGCCACGACTCGGTGAAACATAAGATGTTATAGTTTTTAATGTCCTGTTAGTAGGATATACGTGCTTTTAGTTTGTCTAATTTATTATCCAGCGATTAGTACGGATGGCAAAGGCAGGTTATCCACTTGTCGGCGGATCCTCACAATGTTCCCCGATCTCTTTCCTCGATACCTCTTCCATCTTTTTCTCCTGCAAATGATGGGGATGAAGGCCTGTTCGGGTGTCTGGAGTAAATCCCTCTCGTCTGACTCATTATAGAGAAATTATTTGTCCAGCTCAAGGTGTGTAATCACTGTTCTGACTCCCAGAAGCTATTTTCAGTCATAAGAGACGTTAGCAGCAACATTATGTACAAAATGAGTTACAAAAAATGTAAAAAAAAATGACAAAATAGCACAGTTGGTTAAGCGTCCATAAAAAAGCAGCCATCCCCTCCAGGAGCCATCCCCTTCGGCGCCATCTTCGACATTCAACAAGCACAGCACTTACACAAATGACTGATGATTGGCTGAGAGAAATTGATGATCAAAATATTGTGGGGGCTTGTTTGTTAGACTTCAGTGCGGCTTTTGACATTATTGATCATAGTCTGCTGCTGGAAAAATGTATGTGTTATGGCTTTACACCCCCTGCTATATTGTGGATAAAAAGTTACCTGTCTAACATAACACAGATAGTGTTCTTTAATGGATGCCTCTACAACATAATCCAGGTAGAATCAGGAATTCCCCAGGGCAGCTTTCTAGGCCCCTTTCTTTTTTATATCTTTACTAACGACATGCCACTGGCTTTGCGATGACTCGACACTATACATGTCAGCTACTACAGCAACTGAAATGACTGAAACACTTAACAAAGAGCTGCAGGTAGTTTCAGAATGGGTGGAAAGGAATAAGTTAGTCCTATATATTTCAAAAACTAAAAGCATTGTATTTGGGACAAATCATTCACTAAACCCTAAACCTCAACTAAATATTGTAATAAATAATGTGGAAATTGAGCAAGTTGAGATGACTAAACTGCTTTGAGTAACCCTGGATTTTAAACTGTCATGGTCAAAACATTTTGATACATCAGTAGCTAAGATGGGGAGAAGTCTGTCCATAATAAAGAGCTGCTCTACCTTCCTAACAGCACTATCAACAAGGCAGGTCCTACTTTTTAAAATCTTGTTTTGATATACTCAAAGGACCATTATTAGCTTGTTTTAACCACTCCTATATAAATGGTAGATTATCAGACATGCAACAAGAAGGTCTGATATCATTATTACTGAAACAGGACCCAAGTGGTATATATAAAGATCCAGTCCATTTACAAAATTGGAGACCTCTTACACTTCAGTGTTGTGATGGAAAAATCCTAGCAAAATGCTTGGCGCATAGAATTAAAAAAGTATTGTCAGATATTTTTAATCGTAATCAGACAGGTTTTTTACATGGACGATACATTGGAGATAATATAAGACAAGTACTGGAAACAATAGAACACTATGAAATATCGGGGACACCAGGCCTGGTTTTCATAGCTGAGTTTGAAAAGGCTTTTGATAAAGTACAACTGGAGTTTATATATAAATGCCTAGAATATTTCAATTTTGGGGAATCTCTTATAAAATGGGTTAAAGTTATATATAGTAACCCTAGGTGTAAAATAGTAAATAATGGCTACATCTCATAAAGTTTTAAACTATCTAGAGGAGTAAAACTAGGTTGTCCACTATCGGCATATCTATTTATCATTGCCATCGAAATGTTAGCTGTTAAGATTAGATCAAACAATAATATTTAAGGGATTAGAAATCCGTGGCTTAAAAACGAAGGTGTCATTGTACGCTGATGATTCATGTTTTCTTTTAAAACCACAATTAGAGTCTCTCCATGGCCTCTTAAAGGATCTAGATACTTTTGCTATCCTCTCTGGATTAAAACCAAATTATGATAAATGTACCAAATTAGGTATTGGATCACAAAAAAATTCACATTTTACATTACCATGTAGTTTACCAATTAAATGGTCTGACGGAGATGTGGACATACTCGGTATACAAATCCAAAAAGAAAGAAATGATCTCACTCCCCAAAGAATTTATAGAAAGTTTGTAAAAATAGATAAGATCTTGCTACCATGGAAAGGAAAATACCTGTCTATTTGTGGAAAAATCACCCTGATTAACTCTTTAGTCATATCACAGTTTACCTATTTGCTTATGGTTTTGTCTACACTAGGTGACCTGCTTTTTAAATTATATGAACAAAAAATATTCAATTTTATTTGGAATGGCAAGCCAGATAAAATTAAAAGGGCCTATTTATATAATGAATATGAATTCGGAGGGCAGATATTATTAAATATTAAAGCATTAGACCTCTCACTAAAGACATCAGTCATACAAAAGGTATACTTAAATCCAAACTGGTTCTCTAGTAAATTGGTAAGAATGTCTCATCCTATGTTCAAGAAGGGCCTTTTTCCCTTTATTCAGATTACACCTGCTCACTTTCGGTTGTTTGAAAAGGAATTAATCTCCAAAATATCTTTATGTTTTAAACAAGCCTTAGAAAGTTGGTTGCAATTTCAGTTTAATCCACCTGAAAGGACAGAACAAATAGTACAACAAATATTATGGTTAAATTCAAATATACTAATTGATTAAAAAAACTGTGTTTATCAAGGAAATGTTTAAAAAATGTATAATTTTAGTGAATGATATCATAAATAAGACTGGTGGAGTTATGTCACACATGCAGCTAACACAGACATATGTAAATGTCTGCTCTAACCAAAATTACAACCAATTAATTGCAGCATTACCACAAATATGGAAGAGACAAGTAGAAGGGGAAAAAAGTAAGGAACTTGTATGTCGGCCCTGTATTAAAGAACATAAATGGTTAAAGAAAAGTGTGATAAATAAAAACATATACAATTTTCATTTAAGGACCAAAAAACTAACAGCTGTGCCATATAAATTGCAAAATAGTTGGGAAGAGATTTTCGATGTACCCATTCCATGGCACATGGTTTATGAATTGATACGCAAAACAACGCCGGATTCAAAACTTCAAATTTTTCAATTTAAATTACTATACAAAATTCTTGCAACTAATAGAATGTTATATATATGGGGGATACAATCTTCCCAGCTCTGCAGATTCTGCTGTGAGGGGGCAGAGTCATTAGATCATTTATTTTGGTATTGTCCATATGTAGCTCGTTTTTGGTCACAGGTCCAGGAATGGCTGAAGAATTGCAACATTTGCCTAGAACTAACGCTACAGATACCAATACTGGGTGATTTGAAAAGCCATAGTCAATCAATCAATAATATAATAATTATTTTAGCAAAAATGTTTATTTTTAATTTACAACCTGTAGAAGCTATGAGAATAGGAAGGTTCAATTATTTTGCATCACAGCACAGTTGAAAAATATATGGCAAAGAGAAATCTGAAATGGATGATGTTGAGAGATAGATGGGAGGGGTTGAATGGAGCTGAAGGGTGGGACTAATAACAAAATAATCAATGTAAAGCATACGGGAGCTGTAAAATGTATATAGGTTCGGAACTTTTGTGAAATAGCACAGTTACAAATAGAAATCAAACTGGATGGACATCAGAAATAGAGGAAGGACTAAGAACAAACAAGAGAGAACTATTGTAAAGTAGACTGTGTCTGTAAAATGTGTATAAGATGTAAAAATTGAAGGTAAAAGCAGAAGTGTTTATTAGTTTACTCCAATTGGGGGATCGGTGGTAGGGTTTGCGGGGAATAATAATAAAGGTATATTCTTTTAAAAAGTATGTATGTCTACATAGGTATGTATATATGTGTATATGTATACATACGTGTATGGATATACAGCGGGGAGAACAAGTATTTGATACACTGCCGATTTTGCAGGTTTTCCTACTTACAAAGCATGTAGAGGTCTGTAATTTTTATCATAGGTACACTTCAACTGTGAGAGACGGAATCTAAAACAAAAATCCAGAAAATCACATTGTATGATTTTTAAGTAATTAATTTGCATTTTATTGCATGACATAAGTAATTGATCACCTACCAACCTACCAACCAGTAAGAATTCCGGCTCTCACAGACCTGTTAGTTTTTCTTTAAGAAGCCCTCCTGTTCTCCACTCATTACCTGTATTAACTTCTTAGCGCTAGGGGTCAGATTTTTTCTTTTTTTAATAACGTGGGATTTTGGCCCACTCCTCCATACAGACCTTCTCCAGATCCTCCAGGTTTCGGGGCTGTCGCTGGGCAATACGGACTTTCAGCTCCCTCCAAAGATTTTCTATTGGGTTCAGGTCTGGAGACTGGCTAGGCCAATCCAGGACCTTGAGATGCTTCTTACGGAGCCACTCCTTAGTTGCCCTGGCTGTGTGTTTCGGGTCGTTGTCATGTCCGAAGACCCAGCCACGACCCATCTTCAATGCTCTTACTGAGGGAAGGAGGTTGTTGGCCAAGATCTCGCGATACATGGCCCCATCCATCCTCCCCTCAATACGGTGCAGTCGTCCTGTCCCCTTTGCAGAAAAGCATCCCCAAAGAATGATGTTTCCACCTCCATGCTTCACGGTTGGGATGGTGTTCTTGGGGTTGCACTAATCCTTCTTCTTCCTCCAAACACGGCGAGTGGCGTTTAGACCAAAAAGCTCTATTTTTGTCTCATCAGACCACATGACCTTCCCCCATTCCTCCTCTGGATCATCCAAATGGTCATTGGCAAACTTCAGACGGGCCTGTACATGCTCTGGCTTGAGCAGGGGGACCTTGCATGCTCTGCAGGATTTTAATCCGTGATGGCGTAGTGTGTTACTAATGGTTTTCTTTGAGACTGTGGTCCCAGCGTTCTTCAGGTCATTGACCAGATCCTGCCGTGTAGTTCTATCCATCCCGGATCCGGGATCCTCCTCATCAAAAAAGCTGACTAGCATAGCCTAGCCTAACGGAACAGGGATATCATATAATATAATTTTCATGAAATCACAAGTCCAATACAGCAAATGAAAGATAAACATCTTGTGAATCCAGCCATCATTTCCGATTTTTAAAATGTTTTACAGCGAAAACACAATATGTATTTCTATTAGCTAACCACAATAGCCAAACACACAACCCCATATTTTCACCATGTTTCCACCGCATAGGTAGCTTTCACAAAACCAACAAAATAGAGATATAATTAGTCACTAACCAAGAAACAACTTCATCAGATGAGGTAATTAAGGTCAACAAGGCACACCTGACAATTGAGGAGTGACCCCAATTGGCTTGCTGCAAATGTAAAAGTGGTGACTAAACTCAACAAAAAGAAGAATAAATTGTATTATGAAGCCAAGATCAATGATGTAAAGAATGATGGGAAAAAACTTTGGAGTACTGTAAATTAAATCGCTTTTTCATCACAAAACCATTTGATGTTGCCAATTATTTTTATGATTACTTCATTGGAAAAGTGGGCAAATACTAACAATGAACAGTGAGCCATTGTACACATGTATAAAACACTAATAATGAAAGAAAAGCATTGCAAGTTTGAATTTTGTAAAGTTACTCTGGGTGAGGTGGGAAAACGATTATTGTTGATCAGCAATGACAAACATGGCATTGTCAACTTAGATGAAAAGCTACTGAGGATGGTAGCTGACTCTATAGCCACTCCTATCTGTCATATCTACAATCTGAGCCTACTGGATAGTCTTTAACCCCAGGCCTGGAGGGAAGCAACATTCATTCCGATTCCCAAGAGTGGTAAAGCAGCCTTCACTGGTTCTAACAGCAGACCTATCAGCTTGCTGCCAGCTCTTAGCAAACTGTTGTAAAAAATATTGTTTGACCAAATACAATGCCACTTTTCTGTAAATACATTAACCACAGTCTTTCAGCATGCTTATAGAGAAGGGCACTCAACATGTACTGCACTGACACAAATTACTGATGATAGATTGAAACAAATTGATAATCAGAACATTGTGGGAACTGTATTGTTAGATTTCAGTGCAGATTCAGAGCTTTCTATCTAACAGAACTCAAAGGGTTGTCTTTAATATACGCATCTCTAATGTCAAACGTAAACTGTGGTGTACGGCAGGGCAACTCTCTAGGCCCTCCACTCTGTTCTATGTTTACCAAAGAACTGCCACTGACATTAAACAAAGCATGTGTGTCCATGTATGCTGATGACTCAACCATATACGCATCAGCAACCACAGCTAATGAAGTCACAACTCTTAACAAAGAGTTGCAGTCTGTTTTGGAATGTGTGGCCAGTAATAGTCCCTAAGTTCTAGACCTGGTAATGAATGGTGTGGCTGTTGAACAAGTTGAGAAGACAAAATTACTTGGTGTTACCTTAGATTGTAAACTGATGGGGAGAGGTCTGTCCGTAATAAAGAGATGCTCTGCTTTTTTGACACCACATTCCACAAAGCAAGTCCTGTAGGCTCTAGTTTTATCTTACCTTAATTATTGTCCAGTCATATGGTCATATGTATTGTGCTGCAAAGAAATACCTAGTTAAGTGATAATATGAATACTATGCATGCCAGTCTCCCTTGGCTAAGAGCTGAGAAAAGACTGACTGCGTCACCTCTTGTTTTTATAAAACACATTAATGTGTTAGAAATTCCACATTGTTTGCAAAGTCAACTTACACACAGCACTGACACACACACTTACCCCACCAGACATGCCACCAGGGGTCTTTTCACAGTCACCAGGTCCAGAACAAATTCAAGGCAGTATAATACAGAGCCATGAGTGCATGGAACTCCCTTTCATCTTATGTAGCGCAAGTGAAGAGCAAACCTGGTTTAAAAAAACATATAAAGCAAAACCTCACGACACAACGTCTCTCCACCATGTGACCTACTTGTTGTGTATGTACTGACATGTTTGTGTAATTGATAGATGCACACACACTACATGCTAATGTTTTTAAATTGATTTAAATTGTGAAGTATTTTGTCTGTAATATCTTTTTTGTTATATGACGGACCCCAGTAAGACTAGCTGTCATTTTTGTCGCCAGGTAATGGGGATCCTAATAAATAAAATAATAGCATGTTTTCAGTGGCTTGTGCTCTGGAGTATCCTTTGGAGTGGATAGACAATGTTAGTTTACAGTATTGCCAAATCGGCTTGTATACAGTTATTATTTGTTTCCTGATTTTGGTCGCAGCAAGGACAGTTGGAAGTTTGATGTTTAGGGTTGAAGTTTGAGTTGCAAAATGCAAGGGATTTACTGTAGAATGTCGCATTGGATAAGATACACCAATTTTGGGTGTATTCCAGTTTTGCTTGTGTAGTTCTGTTTATGGCAATAGAAAATATTATTGAGTGAATTGTCCAACAGTAACAGTTTGAGTTTGTACTCAATTCATTAATTTAATTGGATTGGTAGTTATGTTTTAGTGTCTATATGAGGGTATGTCTGCCTGGGTGTACTCCAGGTAGACATCTGTTAAGTAAATAGTTTGACAGTCCTAAGAAAATGTGTTTGCTCCCAGATAGAAACATACATTAACATGGACACATCTATTTAAAAAAACATGTATTCTCAGTGCACTTCTTGTACTTCTATTCCATCCCTTATGCATGGGTTTCATAGCCCTGCTACCTCTGTGCATAGTCATATTTATCTTTCTTACTAGTAAAACAAGACAGGACAAGATGACAACCTTGCATGTCTATTCCTTCACATTTTTTCTCTTTCCTGTTCTACCCTGGGTGCAAACACAACGCCTCTCCATTACCGTTATTTTTTACACATCTCGGTATCCATTATTCACTTGTTTTGAGTCGACTGTACCTCGCAGAACATAATATATTGATTCGAGTGTTCAGTAGGCCTTAGGCTTACTGCGAGTGGAGCATGGTGAGCGCGGAAAGAAATATTCACTCTGCCTGTGCTGTTTGTTGCTGTCATTCATAGGGTGTTCTTTTTTACATGTTTTGGATTTACTTTTGTTTGTTTCATTCTCTCTGTAACCAAGAGGAGAAAGAGGAGGAGAAATTAGGGCAAGACGCAAGCCGGGAGAGTGTCTGTAGGTTTGAGGGTTTTTAGTGCTGACTACAGCGCGAGCCTGCTTGTGACAGGAGAGGGTGAGGCCCCAACTACAAATTACTGCCAAGTCTCTATCAGATACAGGGGTATTTACTGTCTTTTTGGCTCGGTGCCAGAGGCATTCCTTGTGATGTTATTTCAGACAATCGACCTGACTGAGTGTGAATGGGTGGATGTTAAGGGGTTTGAATCAAATAATCATAATATTATCATCGCCCATCCCATGAAAACATCATACATCTACATTATATGGTGCCCCGTGTAAATATTTACTTGCAACTTTCAAATACTTTGACTATCCAGGAATCAATCAATCAATCAACCACTCAATCAATGATAAATTGATTGATTGGATATCCAATAAGTGTTTGTAAATGTGTGTACATTATTTATTTCTTGGGGTTTTTCCTTTGTGTCTTTGTGTATGTCAGGTGGAGGCGGAGGTTGGAATGACAGTAACCCTGGGTCTCAGGGCGGGAGACCCCTCATACTCGGAGGCCAGGGGGGGCAGCCCTGCATTAAGTTCAGCTGGGAGACCCGAGGAGGTTTCGGGGGAGGGGGAGGTGCCTGTACAACCGGTGGTGGAGGAGGGGGCTATAGAGGTAGGTGAAAACTAATTTACAGTAAATATACAGTATATAGCATTGTAACATGAATATATAACAAAATCAATATGACATTACATCTCCAGTCTTGTCTTAACATGTTAAGGTAGGTTGTCCCTTTGCCATTTGTTGGTCCAACAAATTATCATTATCTGTCATTACATATTTCATCAGGTAGCACTTTAGATTACCATTAAGGTACTCTGTAATAAGTTTACTGACTAATTGTGTAATTTTATTACCACCACCATCCCCCTCCCTTTCTCTAGGTGGCAGCACATCTGAAGCTAATGACCCAAAGCAGGATGGAGATGACGGCTCCTCTTTCATCAGCCCAGAGGGAGAGACCTTCCTGGACCCTCTGAAAGGTAACAGATTAAATGAGAGACAATCACACGAACACTTTCTATGAACTATAAGGCGGCAACCGGCAAGGTAAAGGGTAGTGAGGTGGACCAGTAGCCGGAAGTTGCTGGTTCAAGCCCCGGGCAGGGCGATAAAAGTGGGAACTGAACCATGACGGAGCATGTATCCTGTTGACCATGTCCGGTGTCTGTGCCTGTAGGTATGGAAAGTGATGGAGAGGTGATCATCGGCCCCGTGCTAAACTGTAGCCACTGTGAGACGGGTGACTGTCACAAGAACGAGGAGGGGACCATGTGTTACTGTGACGTGGACTTTGTACTGGCCCGCGACGGAGTGTCTTGTATCAACTCATCAACAGGTCAGAGACACACACACTCTCTCTCACTCTCATACACACACACACACACACACACACACACACACACACACACACACACACACACACACACACACACACACACACACACACACACACACACACACACACACACACACACACACACACACACACACACACAAACTGCAATTGAACACATTGTTTGGATCCAGTTGGACAGTAAGTACAAATGAAACAGATATTTGAAAAGTCATACAATGAATTAGTTGACACACACACAAATGAGCACTGTCATGTCTTGACTATCATTACTAGTGTTTGACTGTTATTTTATAAAATTATTACATACCACGTTCAATTATTACACCATTAAATGAATCATACAACAGTTAATTAAGTAGTAATCTGGGGCACCATGGTAAAAGTTATTTAACGAGTTACTATCTCCCGACTAAACTCTAAAGATATACATATCTGTTACATCAGTCACAGTCAATTCATTCATTCTTATTTACCTTCAGTCTCATTCTGAATGTGGCAAAACTCTTGGATATCTACAAGAACCCTAACATAAATGATGAATCAGCAATTTACAAATTGGCTTAATTATTTATTTACTAACTAACTGAATAATCACACAGAATTACATAAACATACAAACAGGAGAGCTTACACATTGATTACTACACAATGCAATGAAAAAGCCCTAGTGGACTAAACTGATATGACAGCTTGTTTCACAAAATGACGGATTCAAAAAAGAAGGAAAGGGAGAGACAAAGGAATTCCACTAACATACATACAGCAATAACTATGCTCAAGGAAATGCAAATACTTTGCACATGAACGGCCGCTCATTTGAAAGAATTGCAATGTACATATTTACGTGTGTATGTCTTTGCATTCTGTCTTTTGAAAACACTCGATCCATCTACAGGGAGTAAATTGACAGGAAGTCTCAAGTTGTAACTCTCTGGTTGTCCACCAGAGATCACCATGTCTTTTGTAGGACTAGCTTCTTGGTTTCAGGTGTCTATGAGAAAGGATGTTGCCGAGGAAGTGTTTGTTAGAATGGATCTTTCAGAGTACCACCTGGTGGTTCTCGGTCGAGGTTACTAGACTAAAGTAGTTAAACAGCTGCAGACTGAATGTTCCTGTGTAGTCTTCATCTTCTTCACTCAAGAAAGTTTCAGTGTCTAGCCATTCCGTACCTTTCAGCTCATGGTCACGCTGGTCTAATGTAGAGCTAGAAACATTTTACACGCCCGTAGCAACCCGACAATGTACTGGTCTCTAGAGATTTACATTTCTTACCCATTTCTGCGTGTGGACTGCATCCTCACGTTCTCTATTCTAATGTACATTTCGTTAGCGGTCGTTTATGAGCACTCACCTTTGGAGGGCGGTTCCATCATGTTGCCACAATGTCTGTGCTCACTTGGCCGGGGTTACTGACTTGGTAAAACTTTTATATGATAAACAATTCTCATTTAAAAGGCTAACATAACATTTCATCTTCTCACAAATAGTTTCATACTTAATTATATACAGTTGAAGTCGGAAGTTTACATACACCTTAGCCAAACACATTTAAACTCAGTTTTTCACAATTCCTGTCATTTAATCCTAGTAAAAATTCCCTGTCTTAGGTCAGTTAGGATCACCACTTTATTTTAAGAATGTGAAATGTCAGAATAATAGTAGAGAGAATTATTTCTTTCAACTTTTATTTCTTTCATCACATTCCCAGTGGGTCAGAAGTTGACATAACTCAATTAGTATTTGGTAGCATTGCCTTTAAATTGTTTAACTTTGGTCAAACGTTTCGGGTAGCCTTCCACAAGCTTCCCACAATAAGTTGGGTGAATTTTGGCCCATTCCTTTTGACAGAGCTGGTGTAACTGAATCAGGTTTCTAGGTCTCCTTGCTCGCACACGCTTTTTCAGTTCTGCCCACAAATGTTCTATAGGATTGAGGTCAGGGCTTTATGATGGCCACTCCAATACCTTGACTTTGTTGTCCTTTAGCCATTTTTCCACAACTTTGGAAGTATGCTTGGGGTCAATGTCCATTTGGAAGACCCATTTGCGACCAAGCTTTAACTTCCCGACTGAATTGTTGAGATGTTGCTTCAATATATCCACATAATTTTCCTACCTCATGATGCCATCTATTTTGTGAAGTGCACCAGTTCCTACTGCAGAAAAGCACCCCCACAATATGATGCTGCCACCCCCGTGCTTCACGTTTGGGATGGTGTTCTTCGGCTGCAAGCCTCCCCCTTTTTCCTCCAAACATAGCAATGGTCATTATGGCCAAACAGTTCTATTTTTCTTTCATCAGACCAGTAGACATTTCTCCAAAAAGTACGATCTTTGTCCCCATGTGCAGTTGCAAACCGTATTCTGGCTTTTTTATGGCGGTTTTGGAGCAGTGGCTTCTTCCTTGCTGAGCGGCCTTTCAGGTTATGTTGATTTAGGACTCATTTTACTGTGGATATAGATATTTTGTACCTGTTTCCTCCAGCATCTTCACAAGGTCCTTTGCTGTTGTTCTGGGATTGATTTGCACTTTTCGCAGCAAAGTACATTCATCTCTAGGAGACAGAACGGGTCTCTTTCCTGAGCGGTATGATGGCTGCGTGGTCCCATGGTGTTTATACTCGCGTACTATTGTTTGTACAGATGAACGTGGTACCTTCAGGCTTTTGGAAATTGCTCCCAAGGATGAACCAGAATTGTGGAGGTCTACAATTTTTTTTCTGAGGTCTTGGCAGCTTTCTTTTGATTTTCCCATGATGTCAAGCAAAGAGGCACTGAGTTTGAAGGTAGGCCTTGAAATACATCCACAGGTACACCTCCAATTGACTCAAATTATGTCAATTTGCCTATCAGAAGCTTCTAAAACCACAACATAATTTTCTGGAATTTCCCAAGCTGTTTAAAGGCACAGTCAACTTAGTGTATGTAACTTCTGACCCTCTAGAATTTTGATACAGTGAATTATAAGTGAAATAATCTGTCTGTAAAACAATTGTTGGCAAAATTTATTTTGTCATGCGCAAAGTAGATGTCCTAACCGACTTGCCAAAACTATAGTTTGTTAACAAGACATTTGTGGAGTGGTTGAATAACGAGTTTAAATTACTCCAACCTAAGTGTATGTAAACTTCTGACTTCAACTGTAAGTTCCACAACATTTAGATATTTTTTTATTTGTATTTTCTATTTCACCTTTATTTAACCAGGTAAGCTAGTTGAGAACAAGTTCTCATTTACAACTGCGACCTGGCCAAGATAAAGCAAAGCAGTGTGACACAGACAACAACAGAGTTACACATGGAGTAAACAATAAACAAGCCAATAACACAGTAGAAAAAAATAAAGTCTATATACAGTGTGTGCAAAAGGCATGAGGAGGTATGCAATAAATAGGCCATAGGAGCGAATAATTACAATTTAGCAGATTAACACTGGAGTGATAAAGGAGCATATGATGATGTGCAAGTAGAGATACTGGTGTGCAAAAGAGCAGAAAAGTAAATCAAATAAAAACAGTATGGGGATGAGATAGGTAGATTGGGTGGGCAATTTACAGATGGACTATGTGATAACTGGGAAATATACACATTCAGAGATACAGTTGTTATACCGTCCTTAATGAGATCCCAAAACAACTGCTCTGACATAATTGTTCTTTAAGTACCCACGGACCTTTCAAACTGTTTGCATTACAGAAATATTGTTTTATTATTCAACCTTTTGATGTTACCGTACTGCAACGTCTCTCTCTGTGGTAACAATGGAATTTTACTTCCATTTCTGAAAATCGAATCAAATCAAATCAAATTTTATTTGTCACATACACATGGTTAGCAGATGTTAATGCGAGCGTAGCGAAATGCTTGTGCTTCTAGTTCCGACAATGCAGTAATAACCAACGAGTAATCTAACCTAACAATTCCACAACTACTACCTTATACACACAAGTGTAAAGGGATAAAGAATATGTACAGTGGGGCAAAAAAGTATTTAGTCAGCCACCAATTGTGCAAGTTCTCCCACTTAAAAAGATGAGAGAGGCCTGTAATTTTCATCATAGGTACACTTCAACTATGACAGAGAAAATTAGACAAAAAAATCCAGAAAATCACATTGTAGGATTTTTAATGAATTTATTTGCAAATTATGGTGGAAAATAAGTATTTGGTCAATAACAAAAGTTTATCTCAATACTTTGTTATATACCCTTTGTTGGCAATGACAGAGGTCAAACGTTTTCTGTAAGTCTTCACAAGGTTTTCACACACTGTAGCTGGTATTTTGGCCCATTCCTCCATGCAGATCTCCTCTAGCAGTGATGTTTTGGGGCTGCTGCTGGGATGCTCTCGATTGTGCATCTGTAAATAACACGTAAAAAAAATTAAAATACTGCATAGTTTCCTAGGAACGCGAAGCGAGGCGGCCATCTCTGTCGGCGCCGGAAGTAATAAAAAAGAGTGGGAGAGAGCGTTTTCCTGCAGGTATTTTCGACCGTCATAAAACTGTGGTGGGAGAGGGGGGGGGGATCTGGCGCATATGATCCTCACCCAAAAGGTCAAGGCCTGACAGCACGCACACACACATAGTGTTTGATATGGGTAAGTTTAGGCTCTCCGAACATTCACACCTGGCTCGATGGGCAACCAGCAAGCAATTGTCTTGACTTGAACAGAAAAGTGAACATTCACACATTTGCAATGTTTTTTATTAAACCGATATATAGCAATATAGTATTGATAAAAAGCAACAGCATTTAGTGCCCATCACTCATATTCAGTTAATGTCGTGGTGCT
This sequence comes from Salvelinus alpinus, assembly GCF_045679555.1. NCBI lineage: Eukaryota > Metazoa > Chordata > Actinopteri > Salmoniformes > Salmonidae > Salvelinus > Salvelinus alpinus. Next base: position 426,910 of record NC_092118.1, on the reverse strand, counting down.
CTTCAAATAAGATGTATTTGACCCATATCTGATCTCTTCTCTCCCCTGACAGAGGTGTCTCCCCTGCCTCCCCAGCCCTCCCTGTCCCAGTTGGCCCTGGTTCTGTCTGTGGGGACTTCAGCCCTCATTGCTGCCCTGCTGTTGGCTGTGTCTGGAGTCATGATCAGTAAGCGGTGAAATGCATAGGATACAAACGCAGACTTATGCGGGGACACAAATGCACGCACACTTTTAGCATGAGGAATATTGCAAACGTAGGTATTTGAGGTTATCCATACATACATACTGTACTGTGCGCACACAACACACACCATTGCATCTGAACACATGTTATGTGCACACAAGTACATGTACAGTTCAAGTCAAAAGTTTCGACACACCTACTCATTCCAGGGTTTTTCTTTATTTGTACTATTTTCTACATTGTAGAAAATTAGTGCAGACATCACAAATATGAAATAACACATATGGAATGATGTAGTAACCAAAAAAACTTTGCACACTCTTGGCATTCTCTAAACCAGTTACACCTGGAATAAGTTTCCAACAGTCTTGAAGTAGTTCCCACATATGCTGAGCACTTGTTGACTGCTTTTCCTTCACTCTGCGGTCCAACTCATCCCAAACCATCTCAATTGGGTTGTGATTGTGGAGGCAAGGTCCTCTGATGCAGAACTCCATCACTCTCCTTCTTTGTCAAATAGCCCTTACACAGCCTGGAGGTGTGTTGTCATTGTCCTCTTGAAAAACAAATGATAGTCCTACCAGTGCAAAGAAAATGGGATGGCGTATCACTTCAGAATGCTGTGGTAGTCATGCTAGTTAAGTGTGCCTTGAAGTCTAAATAAATCACTGACAGTGTCACCAGCAAAGCACCCCCACACCATCACACCTCCTCCTCCGTGCTTCCGGTGGGAACCACACATGCGGAGATCATCCGTTCACCTACTCTGCATCTCACAAAGACACAGACTCGTCATACCGAAGGACAGATTTCCACCAGTCTAAATGAATTCAAATCAAATGTTATTTGTCACATGCGTTGAATACAACAGGTGTAGACCTGTAGACACCTTAGACCTTAAATGCTTACTTACAAGCCCTAACCAACAATGCAGATTTAAAAAAATACCTAAAAAATAAGAATAAGACATAAAAGTAACAAATATTTAAAGAACAGCAGTAAAATAACAATAGCAAGGCTATATACAGGGGGTACCGGTACAGCGTTAATGTGAGGGAGCACTGGTTAGTTGAGGTATTTGAAGTAATATGTAGGTACAGTTATTAAAGTGACTATGCATAGATAACAGAGACTAGCAGCAGCGTAAAAGAGGGGGGGGGGGTGGTGGAGGTAGTCTGGGTAGCCATTCGATTAGATGTTCAGGAGTCTTATGGCTTGGGGGTAGAAGCTGTTTAGAAGCCTCTTGGACCTAGACTTGGCACTCTGGTACCGCTTGCCATGCAGTTGCAGAGAGAACAATTTTTGACTCGTGTGGCTGGAGTCTTTGAACATTTTTAGGGCCATCCTCTGACACTGCCTGTTATAGAGGTCCTGGATGGCAGGAAGATTGGCCCCAGTGTTGTACTGGGCCATACACACTAGCCTCTGTAGTGCCTTGCGGTCGGAGGCCGAGCAGTTGCCATACCAGGTGGTGATGCAACCAGTTAGGATGATCTCGATGGTGCAGCTGTAGAGGATCTGAGGACCCATGCCAAATCTTTTCAGTCTCCTGAGGGCGAATAGGTTTGTCATGCCCTCTTCACGACTGTGTTGGTGTGCTTGGACCAAATTAGTTTGTTGGTGATGTCTAATGTCCATTGCTCGTGTTTCTTGGCCCAAGCAAGTCTCTTCTTATTATTGGTGTCCTTTACTAGTGGTTTCTTTTCAGCAAATCATCAATAAAGGTCTGATTCACGCAATCTCCTCTGAACAGTTGATGTTGAGATGTGTCTGTTATTTGAGCTCTGTGAAGCATTTATTTGGGCTGCTCGGAGGCTGGTAACTGTAATGAACTCATCCTCTGCAGCAGAGGTAACTCTGGGTCTTTCTTTCCTGTAGAGGAACCTCTTGAGAGCCAGTTTCATCATAGCGCGTAATGTTTTTTGCGACAACACTTGAAGAAACTTTCAAAGTTCTTTAAATGTTCCGTATTGACTGACATTCATGTTTTAAAGTAACGATGTACTGTCGTTTCTCTTTGCTTTTTTGAGCTGTTCTTGCAATAATACGGGACTTGGTCTTTTACCAAATAGGGCTATCTTCTGTATTCCACCCCTACCTTATCGCAATACAACTGATTGGCTCAAATGCATTTTAACCCTTTCATGCGTGAGTTCCAAATATCTCTAACGGTCGCCCCAGCGTGAGTTTTTTTATGCACGTGATATTAGAACGTTCTCTCCATTCCAGAATGTGTTTGTTATGTAACAGTACATTTCATCCGCGCTGCCCTCAAACAAAAGCACGCAGCCTGTTTTTATTTGTCAATTTTAAATTATTTCTAACAAGTTTTTTATTTTCTAATAACAGTTTGAAATGAGGTGTGTTCCGCCTCATTCATTCACATAAAAGTAGTCATTTTTACTTTTGCGGACCAATTAATTTTTTTGACATTTCTGACCCGGACAAAATTCCCCAAACACTTCTCAATTGTTTGTGCAGGACATTTACTCATCTGCCGTCCTGCATACACGTGTTCATATTATTCCACCTGTCGCCTGCATCGAAATCAAAGTTGTTTTCGTTACCAATAATACCTTTGGAAATGTGTGCGTTTCTATCAAAGTGCCTTATTACGTTATAATAGTTTCTGCATGTCGTGTTATGTCGTTTCTACTGTAGCATCATGTTTTTGTGTATATTCCTTATAACCGCGGACACGCGATGTAACGTTACTCATTTCATAACATTTATGGTGTTATACTCAATGCTTAGGTAGCTAGCTACATTCTCCTATTAGCTCTGGAAAACAATGCTAATTGCGTCAGGGAAGTATTAGCATGTGTTGTATTTTGAAGCTACCCTGGCCTTATGACTCCCAAGTGGCACAGCGTCTCAGTGCTAGAGGCGTCACTCCAGACACCCATCTTCAAATCAAGACTGCGTTTCTATCAAAGTAAGTGCCTAATTACGTTATTGTGTCGTGTTATACCGTTTCTACTATAGGTCACTGTGTGAATGGAGCATAATATATTTGTATATATTCCTTATAACCGCGGACACGCGAGGTAACGTTACTCACCTTTTATGGTGTTATATTCAATCGTGCTTATGTAGCTAGTTACATTATTCTATTAGTTCTGTAAAACAATGCTAAATGCGTCAGAAGTATTGGCATGTTGTATTTTGACGCTACCCTGGAAAAATTGAAAAATATCTTATACCACTTGGTCGTTTTCTGAGTGCATTCCACAAAGCTGTTTATCATCCACTGCCCCCATTTTGAGGTAATAGTCAAGCACGCAGTCTGGTTTCATGTTTCTCTGTCTGGTTTGTTTCTCTCTCCCGTCAGGTGGTCCACCTTCCCTGTGGCCGACATGGTTGCTGTATGGACAGTGGAGAGGACATGGACGTCTCGTTTGTCATGCCACTTTACTGCCAGCTGTTAACATTTCTTATTTTGTATAACGGGTCATTTAGGATGGTAGTATCGTTGATGAAATGCAGTCATAGCAGCAGAACTAGAAAGCAGTCTTTACTGTCACCAGGAATGTATACATTTCACTAATTGTGGTTGTCCCCCACTCCTGGCTCTCTCTTATCCTGTAGCTCCAAGGCATAGCGATTGGTCTCTACTATGTCTCCCACCAGCTCCTCTGTCAGAAACAACTTGAAGCACTCTGCCTCAGTTGGAAATGGCAAGGGGCGTTGCACTCCAGACTGGGACTCATCAAAGCAAACACCAGGGCCAGGAGGGGTGAAACAGCAGGGCCAGGAGGGGTGAAACAGCAGGGCCAGGAGGGGTGAAATGACTGGTGGCCTTCCAGCTACCACAGAACTCCTGTACTTCATCCACTGTTGGTATGCCTCCATCACCACCAGCATCTTCAAAGGGAACTGGGACTTTGTCAGTGGACAAGGGAAATTCAGATTCAGGGTTCTCAATGGCTACAAGGTTGGGGGGCAGCTCCTCACTGTCACTGTCAGAATCTGATTCCTGACTTTCATACTCAGACTCATTGTCAGAATTTTAAAAAATCTCCAGAATTTCCACATTTGTTTGTTGTCTCCTTTTGAAAGACATTGCTAATGCTTCAGCTCATCTCACTAGCTACATACATAAACAACAACACTGAATGGTTTAGAGTGAGAGGGTACGTGGTTGACTGCCGGCACGCGCCACTTGTATCAATAAATCACTATCAGAAAATGTTTTGTGTGGCAATTATTTGTGTATTTACGGTTTTATTCACATGTTTTCAAATCTAGGTGACAAATCATGCATTCCGATTCTTGCACAGATTGTAATGGGCACATATTATGTGTGTAAAATACTTTTTTGAAGGTTGTACTGATTATATGATGAGCTACGCTAATTCCAGCTGTGTAGTCATGTTTGTTGACGTTCAATGCATTCTGGGTTCACGTAATCGTCTGTTTGACCAAAGATGTTATAACAAAATGAGGTGAGTAAGAGTTCACTCGTTTTTTGAGGACTTCCGGAAATGAATGGTGGGATGTGAACGACGGTAGACGACACACCCCTTCAACATGCATACTATAAACAGACCAAACTCATCTCGTCTTCTCTTATTATCTTCGGTTTCTGTGAGGAAAAAAAAATGCATGGCTGCGCGCTGAAACTAATCGTCGGATTACTTTCGATTTCTAAAAAGTGCTTTACCTAATTATTTCGATCAATGGTGTGCTCACCCGTGATGTGATTAATTATAATAATAATTGCTATTAGCTAATTCATATTGTAGTTTATGTCAGCCGAGAGTTAGAAAATATGACTGCTTGTGTTGGGTCAATCTTTCCTCAGCGCTAGGACAAATGTAGCCTACATTTTTCCGGTTAGGATGATTGTGTTATGCTATATATTCTTCTGTGAATATCTGAACATTGAATCCAAAAATAAACTGCTCACATTCTGGACATAACTTTGTAAGGACTGTGTTTGTGTAAATAGTTTCTGAAAAAAGTGTGGCCAGCTCAAACGCTGATTGTTGCGTCATTCGAAACTGGCCGTTCTAAACGAGCGTTCTAAATGAGTGTTCTAATCACACGGGTGTGATCGTACGCTTCAGGGACCACTGTAGAACGATCACACCCGTGTGATGGTACGTGTGAAAGGGTTAAGAAGGAAAGAAATTCCACTAATTAACTTTTAACAAGGCACACCCGTTAATAGAAAGGCAATCCAGGTGACTACCTCGTGAAGCTGAAAGAATGCCAAGAGTGTGCAAAGCTGTCATCAAGGCAAAGGGTGGCTACTTTTTTGAAGAATCTCAAAAATAAAATCTATTTTGATTTGTTTAAATCTTTTTTGGTTACTACATGATTCCATATCTGTTATTTCATTGTTGATGTCTTCCCTATTATCCTACACCCTTGAATGAGTAAATGTGTCCTATATTTTGACTGGTACTGTATGTGCATACACACACACAGGAATATTAATGCACACACACAAACATATCATTGCATTTACATTCTTTACAAACACCCACTCGTCCACACTGTCACTTACAAAGGCTGTAGATTCCCTGGAGACTTCTACACAGAATCCGAAAGCACTTACTTACTGGAATAAATACCCTTGGAGGGGGGGCATCATTGTGCTGTCAAGCCCCACATCACATCAGCTGCAACATGATGTACAGGTGGGGGAAGTAGACGTGTGGCGGCATTGCAACGATGAATGACACACACACATGCGAGCGCGCGCACACACCCACCCACCCACCCACACACAGTGATGAATGAAAGACACTAATGATGGACAACCAGTTAACTGGCAGTTGACAGAGCTCGTGCATTACCACTTTATAAATAAATAAGTTCACGTACTGTAAATTCAGCGACCTATGTGTTTGCAGCCCTGGTCGGAGCCGTTTGTCTGTCTGCTGCAGCGCTCTAGGGTGTTAATGTGTGTATGTGTACATGTGTATAAGAGGGGGAGGGGAGTGTGTGTCACATACTGTATGTGGCTGTCCTACTGGTTGACTTTTGTATATGTCATGTGGTGTATTTGTTTTCATGTGTACATATTACATAGTTTATTTGTATTCTGCAAATACATATGTTCTTGACATACTATGATAATATTTGGTCACACTTTAAACAGAGTATGCCTTCTAAAGGTGTAGTGAACCCTTTATAAGGCCTACGCAGATACTTCAGTATTATTTCATAAGCACATTTCATACTATATACATTAAAGGGTGGCATAAGGGTCATGACACATTTGGCAAAGCACCAGAAGAAAGCACCTGTTATTATCACCCGTCATATGTTTTACGTTTGCATATGAAGCGTCTGTTGACGATGTACCGACATGGGTCCTTTTTACATCCCTTCACATATCTGTCCATATTTCCTCATAGTATATGAGTTAGGTAGATTGTGTTCCAAGATGGCTTAGCAGTTCAGACGTCATTTTTGTCCTCGTACTGTCTTGTCCTGTATATATATATATTTACACCTTCTACGCATATCTTTTATATATTTTATTATCCAAGAACTCAACTACAAAAGCTTTCCTGCAAAAGCTTTCCTGCAACCCGCCTCACCAATTACAACAAAAAAAAGTATTATTTACCTCAAATCTGAAAATCCACAGTGGAAGCTAGCCAGGGGCTAATCAGAAGTTAGCCAGAAAGCTAACCAGAAGCTAGCCGAAAGCTAATCTGAAGCTGCCCAGAAGTTAGCCGGTTTGCTGGCTAGCGTTGGTGATTCAGCTGCCCACGTTTTGTGGTCATCAGCTATTCCTTTAGCTCGATAATCTACCGGCACTTTTGTGCAACGCGACTCGGACCGGAGCATACCGGGTCTTTTTTTTCTCTCAGTTTCCCCGGATTTCAGCCGCAGGCTCTGGACATTTGCACCTTGATTTCGCAGCTAGCTAGCTGCAAACCGTGTGACTATTGGCTTACGTCGATCCCGGAGCAAACTTAAATTATTCCGGAGCTAGCCAGCTGAGGAGTTCCATCAGCCATTCCTGGGCTACAGTCACCTATCCGGACCCGTTTTTTTTGTTGCTGCAGATACGGAGCCCCACCGGGCCTTCACGACTGACTGCCGACGTTATCTGCCCGAGGGAGTTATCCAACTGGCACCTCCGTCGCGACGTTACCTGAACGCTCATCTGGGGCCCGCTAATCGTTAGCTGTCTTATCGGCTGCTATCTGAATAAGTATATCGGACAATTTTTTTTTTTCTTGGGTCACTATATCTATTTTGCCAATTGGATTGATCCCCTCTACCACACGGAACCCCACTAATCTACCGACGGAAACGCACGAGGTGTCTAAAAATAGACCTCCATCCTATGCTATCTTGCTACCGATAGCCATCTACCCGGCCAGCTGTCTGGATCGCCGTGACCCCAACCAACCTCTACTCACTGGACCCTTATTGATCACTCGATTAAGCATGCCTCTCCTTAATGTAAATATGCCTTGTCCATTGCTGTTCTGGTTAGTGTTTATTGGCTTATTTCACTGTAGGGCCTCTAGCCCTGCTCACTATACCATATCCAACCTTTCAGTTCCACCACCCACATATGCGATGACATCACCTGGTTTCAATGATGTTTTTAGAGACAATATCTCTCTCATCATCACTCAATACCTAGGTTTACCTCCATTGTATTCACATCCTACCATACCTTTGTCTGTACATTATTCCTTGAAGCTATTTTATCGCCCCCAGAAACGTCCTTTTACTCTCTGTTCTAGACGTTCTAGACGACCAATTCTCATAGCTTTTAGCCGTACCCTTATCCTACTCCTCCTCTGTTCCTCTGGTGATGTAGAGGTGAATCCAGGCCCTGCAGTACCTAGCTCCACTCCTATTCCCCAGGCGCTCTCTTTTGATGACTTCTGTAACCGTAATAGCCTTGGTTTCATGCATGTTAACATTAGAAGCCTCCTCCCTAAGTTTGTTTTGTTCACTGCTTTAGCACACTCTGCCAACCCGGATGTTTTAGCCGTGTCTGAATCCTGGCTTAGAAAGACCACCAAAAATTCTGACATTTTCATCCCCAACTACAAGATTTTCAGACAAGATAGAACGGCCAAAGGGGGCGGTGTTGCAATCTACTGCAAAGATTGCCTGCAGAGTTCTGTTTTACTATCCAGGTCTGTTCCCAAACAATTTTAACTTCTACTTTTAAAAATCCACCTCTCTAAAAACAAGTCTCTCACCGTTGCCGCCTGCTATAGACCACCCTCTGCCCCCAGCTGTGCTCTGGACACCATATGTGAACTGATTGCCCCCCATCTATCTTCAGAGCTCGTGCTGCTAGGCGACCTAAATTGGAACATGCTTAACACCCCAGCCATCCTACAATCTAAGCTTGATGCCCTCAATCTCACACAAATTATCAATGAACCTACCAGGTACCACCCCAATTCCGTAAACACGGGTACCCTCATAGATATCATCCTAACCAACTTGCCCTCCAAATACACCTCTGCTGTTTTCAACCAAGATCTCAGCGATCACTGCCTCATTGCCTGCATCCGTAATGGGTCAGCGGTCAAACGACCTCCACTCATCACTGTCAAACGCTCCCTGAAAAACTTCAGCGAGCAGGCCTTTCTAATCGACCTGGCCGAGGTATCCTGGAAGGATATTGATCTCATCCCATCAGTAGAGGATGCCTGGATATTTTTTTTAAATGCCTTCCTCACATATGGAGAATAAGAACACCTCCTCCCAGCTTCCAACTGCACTGAAGATAGGAAACACTGTCACCACCGACAAATCCACTATAATTGAGAATTTCAATAAGCATTTTTCTACGGCTGGCCATGCTTTCCACCTGGCTACCCCTACCCCGGTCAACAGCACTGCCCTCCCCTCTGCTACTCGCCCAAGCCTTCCCCATTTCTCTTTCTCCCAAATACAGTCAGCTGATGTTCTGAAAGAGCTGCAAAATCTGGACCCTTACAAATCAGCCGGGCTAGATAATCTGGACCCTTTCTTTCTAAAACTATCTGCTGAAATTGTTGCCACCCCTATTACTAGCCTTTTCAACCTCTCTTTCGTGTCGTCTGAGATTCCCAAAGATTGGAAAGCAGCTGCGGTTATCCCCCTCTTCAAAGGGGGGGACACTCTTGACCCTAACAGCTACAGACCTATATCTATCCTATCCTGCCTTTCTGAGGTCTTCGAAAGCCAAGTCAACAAACAGATTACCGACCATTTCGAATCCCACCATACCTTCTCCGCTATGCAATCTGGTTTCAGAGCTGGTCATAGGTGCACCTCAGCCACGTTCAAGGTCATAAACGATATCTTAACCGCCATCGATAGGAAACAATACTGTGCAGCCGTATTCATTGACCTGGCCAAGGCTTTTGACTCTGTCAATCACCACATCCTCATCGGCAGACTCGACAGCCTTGGTTTCTCTAATGATTGCCTCGCCTGGTTCACCAACTACTTCTCTGATCGACTTCAGTGTGTCAAATCGGAGGGTCTGTTCAACAGGGTTCAATTATTGGACCGACTCTCTTCTCTGTATACATCAATGATGTCGCTCTTGCTGCTGGTGATTCTCTGATCCATCTCTACGCAGACGACACTATTCTGTATACTTCTGGCCCTTCTTTTGACACTGTGTTAACAACCCTCCAGGCGAGCTTCAATGCCATACAACTCTCCTTCCGTGGCCTCCATTTGCTCTTAAATACAAGTAAAACTAAATGCATGCTCTTCAACCGATCGCTGCCTGCACCTGCCCGCCTGTCCAACATCACTACTCTGGACGGCTCTGACTTAGAATATGTGGACAACTACAAATACCTAGGTGTCTGGTTAGACTGTAAACTCTCCTTCCAGACTCACATCAAACATCTCCAATCCAAAGTTAAATCTAGAATTGGCTTCCTATTCCGCAACAAAGCATCCTTCACTCATGCTGCCAAACATACCCTTGTAAAACTGACCATCCTACCAATCCTCGACTTCGGTGATGTCATTTACAAAATAGCCTCCAAAACCCTACTCAATAAATTGGATGCAGTCTATCACAGTGCCATCCGTTTTGTCACCAAAGCCCCATATACTACCCACCACTGCGACCTGTACACTCTCGTTGGCTGGCCCTCGCTTCATACTCGTCGCCAAACCCACTGGTTTCAGGTCATCTACAAGACCCTGCTAGGTAAAGTCCCCCCTTATCTCAGCTCGCTGGTCACCATAGCAGCACCTACCTGTAGCACGCGCTCCAGCAGGTATATCTCTCTGGTCACCCCCAAAACCAATTCTTCCTTTGGCCGCCTCTCCTTCCAGTTCTCTGCTGCCAATGACTGGAACGAACTACAAAAATCTCTGAAACTGGAAACACTTATCTCCCTCACTAACTTTAAGCACCAGCTGTCAGAGCAGCTCATAGATTACTGCACCTGTACATAGCCCATCTATAATTTAGCCCAAACAACTACCTCTTTACCTGCTGTATTTATTTATTTATTTTGCTCCTTTGCACCCCATTATTTCTATCTCTACTTTTTCTATCTCTACTATCTCTACTCTACTTTTTTTTAAATTGCTATATTGTATTTACTTCGCCACCATGGCCTTTTTATATTTTTATTTATTTATACACTGCTCAAAAAAATAAAGGGAACACTTAAACAACACAATGTAACTCCAAGTCAATCACACTTCTATGAAATCAAACTGTCCACTTAGGAAGCAACACTGATTGACAATACATTTCACATGCTGTTGTGCAAATGGATTAGACAAAAGGTGGAAATTATAGGCAATTAGCAAGACACCCCCAAAAAAGGAGTGATTCTGCAGGTGGTGACCACAGACCACTTCTCAGTTCCTATGCTTCCTGGCTGATGTTTTGGACACTTTTGAATGCTGGCAGTGCTCTCACTCTAGTGGTAGCATGAGACGGAGTCTACAACCCACACAAGTGGCTCAGGTAGTGCAGTTCATCCAGGATGGCACATCAATGCGAGCTGTGGCAAAAAGGTTTGCTGTGTCTGTCAGCGTAGTGTCCAGAGCATGGAGGCGCTACCAGGAGACAGGCCAGTACATCAGGAGACGTGGAGGAGGCCGTAGGAGGGCAACAACCCAGCAGCAGGACCGCTACCTCCGCCTTTGTGCCAGGAGGTGCACTGCCAGAGCCCTGCAAAATGACCTCCAGCAGGCCACAAATGTGCATGTGTCAGCACATGGTCTCACAAGGGGTCTGAGGATCTCATCTCGGTACCTAATGGCAGTCAGGCTACCTCTGGCGAGCACATGGAGGGCTGTGCGGCCCCACAAAGAAATGCCACCCCACACCATGACTGACCCACCGCCAAACTGGTCATGCTGGAGGATGTTGCAGGCAGCAGAACGTTCTCCACGGCGTCTCCAGACTCTGTCACGTCTGTCACATGTGCTCATGTGCTCAGTGTGAACCTGCTTTCACCTGTGAAGAGCACAGGGCGCCAGTGGCGAATTTGCCAATCTTGGTGTTCTCTGGCAAATGCCAAACGTCCTGCACGGTGCTGGGCTGTAAGCACAACCCCCACCTGTGGACGTCGGGCCCTCATACCACCCTCATGGAGTCTGTTTCTGACCGTTTGAGCAGACACATGCACATTTGTGGCCTGCTGGAGGTCATTTTGCAGGGCTCTGGCAGTGCACCTCCTGGCAGAAAGGCGGAGGTAGCGGTCCTGCTGCTGGGTTGTTGCCCTCCTACGGCCTCCTCCACGTCTCCTGATGTACTGGCCTGTCTCCTGGTAGCACCTCCATGCTCTGGACACTACGCTGACAGACACAGCAAACCTTTTTGCCACAGCTCGCATTGATGTGCCATCCTGGATGAACTGCACTACCTGAGCCACTTGTGTGGGTTGTAGACTCCGTCTCATGCTACCACTAGAGTGAGAGCACCGCCAGCATTCAAAAGTGTCCAAAACATCAGCCAGGAAGCATAGGAACTGAGAAGTGGTCTGTGGTCACCACCTGCAGAATCACTCCTTTTTTGGGGGTGTCTTGCTAATTGCCTATAATTTCCACCTTTTGTCAATTCCATTTGCACAACAGCATGTGAAATTTATTGTCAATCAGTGTTGCTTCCTAATTGGACAGTTTGATTTCACAGAAGTGTGATTGACTTGGAGTTACATTGTGTTGTTTAAGTGTTCCCTTTATTTTTTTGAGCAGTGTATATATATTTTGTTTGCCTTCACCTCCCTTATCTCACCTCACTTGCTCATATTGTATATAGACTTATTTTTCACTGTATTATTGACTGTATGTTTGTTTTACTCCATGTGTAACTATGTGTTGTTGTATGTGTCGAACTGCTTTGCTTTATCTTGGCCAGGTCGCAATTGTAAATGAGAACGTGTTCTCAATTTGCCTACCTGGTTAAATAAAGGTGAAATTTAAAAAAATAAATAAATAATAATATGTACACTGCTCAAAAAAATAAAGGGAACACTTAAACAACACATGCACATTTGTGGCCTGCTGGAGGTCATTTTGCAGGGCTCTGGCAGTGCTCCTCCTTGCACAAAGGCGGAGGTAGCGGTCCTGCTGCTGGGTTGTTGCCCTCCTACGGCCTCCTCCATGTCTCCTGATGTACTGGCCTGTCTCCTGGTAGTGCCTCCATGCTCTGGACACTACGCTGACAGACAGGGTCGTAGACTCCGTCTCATGCTACCACTAGAGTGAAAGCACCGCCAGCATTCAAAAGTGACCAAAACATCAGCCAGGAAGCATAGGAACTGAGAAGTGTTCTGTGGTCACCACCTGCAGAATCACTCCTTTATTGGGGGTGTCTTGCTAATTGCCTATAATTTCCACCTTTTGTCTATTCCATTTGCACAACAGCATGTGAAATTTATTGTCAATCAGTGTTGCTTCCTAAGTGGACAGTTTGATTTCACAGAAGTGTGATTGACTTGGAGTTACATTGTGTTGTTTAAGTGTTCCCTTTATTTTATTTATTTTATTTTTTTGAGCAGTGTATATTCTTGTCTATGCAGTGTACAGGCGTAAGCATACAGAGCTACAGTCCATTCAGCTGGAGCTCCAGAGCCCGGACTGTAAACTGAGCAAGCTGAGGGCTTCAACCATCATGACCGACTACAACCCCAACTACTGCTTCGCTGGGAAGTCCGCCTCTGTCAACGACCTGAAGGAGGTGCCCCGACGCAACATCTCCCTCACCAGGTACACTAGCCTTCAAAAAGTCATAAACAACAACAACAATTAGAATAAGTTTACTTCATCTTAAAACTTGCCTCACCCACTACCACCTGGGTGATTCCACAGCAGTCATTTTGTGTAAGAAATCTCACCACACATCGGGGTGGTGTTCATTAGCGGGCCGATTCAGACTTTGGAAATGTACACATTTCTTACACACACCTTTCCTACGCATTTCTCAGTAGTTGATATTCAGACTTACCTATGCAGGTGCGTAATGCGCTCTACAGGTGTGGCTACCTTGCAGGCACTGAAAAAATGTAATCCAACCACTGAAAATCCTCCCACTTGCTGGTCAACACATTTTCTCGTGGCGTTTTCATTCAATAGGGTTTTCAGAGCATTTATCTTAAGCCATCCCGTTAAATACGGTGTAACTTTAATTACAATTTTGTCGTCAGACTCACTAGAATACATCAAGAGAACAGGTTCAGAATATAGAGATCAATGAAAGAAATCCCTTTAGATATATGCCTATTTTGTTTCCATTTCAGCTTCAACTGGTCCACTTGAAAATACACTGATCTTGTTGATTATTTAGACAAATTCTTGGGTTAGGAAAGTATGTATCAATAAAAACATTTTAAAAAGCATGTTTGGAGATCCTTTACGCAGTAAATATATTGATGAATCCAAAATACAGTGGTTTGATTCATCCTGAAAGTTTCCATATTTCAAGTTCAATCCATGAAATATTGGAAGTGTACAATAGGGGTTGAACAATAGTCCTATAAACCTACCCTATTCCTCACTAATCATGGAACTCTATGACAACAGTCCAGTCATTGTGAACCGTGCACCAGGCTCCATGTTTAAACTGCTACATGTGGTCTGAATTCCATAATGATTCAAATGGGCTACATGTCCCAAATTCTCATGGCTCTGGAACTTTCATTGTGCATACCTGGCCCCTCTTCCTACTGATTGTATTTGTATATATGTTCCCTTTGTTCACCACGGTGCTGTCGATTAATGTTACAATGTCCGTTGGTACGTGTGAGTACCTGTCCTGTGTGTTTTGGCTTTTGAGCCTTTGTGGATTGCGCAGATGATTACGGGTCTCGTCCCGTGTGTTAATCATTGTGCACATGTGCTATTTATTCAAGGTACTCCTCGGTCTTTTGTTTTGGGTTTCTAACCTTTGTTTTTTTTACGTGTTTGTTTGGTCTTCGTCCCAGTGCCTTTACACAGTAATTTAGGGTATAATAATAAAAAAATATTATGCATTCCTGCGCCTGTCTCCCGAATCATTGTTACCAACGTGACACAAATTAGTACACAATGTGAGCCTTATATGATCCACTATTGCTAGCGACTTTCAGGAACAACTACACGGGACAGAGAAAAGAAAGATTACAAATTTAGACTAGTTTCCTACGAAGGAAACGAACACTAAGGTGTCAATTATAAATGTATGTGGGTATTACTGACGGTGGCTGCCGATAGTGGCTAAGATTTAACATGATACAAATTGTAAAATAGCCTAAAACTGAGAAAAGCCCTTGCATATAATTAAAACATTCTAAAGCGCATTCAAACAACTATGCAGGTTTGGTGCTGCATAGACCTATAGCTTGGGTCTCCAAATTTCATCCCCGCAAGTTATGAGGGCATACAATAAAAACTCTGAATAACGACACAGCTATTTTTAGTCTAGTTCACTGTTGAAAAGGGGCCGCAATACATGTCATGTTGATATGATTTTCAGTTTGTTTCTATATGGTTTCTCATTCGTGTCTAGGGATCATAAGGAAAAATCATCTAAAACAATTTCTTTGTGTATTTACAATCCCCTTCTCCAAATGGATTACTTTAAACATTTTAAATTACAGTGCATGGAGAATGTTTTTATTTCCATCAGAAAAAATACATTAGTGTCACGCCCTGACCTTAGAGAGCCGTTTTCTTTCTCTATTTGGTTAGGTCAGGGTGTGATTTGGGGTGGGCAATCTATGTTCTCTATTTCTTTGTGTTTGGCCGAGTGTGGTTCCCAATCAGAGGCTGCTGTCTTTCATTGTCTCTGATTGGGGATCATACTTAGGCAGCCATTTTTCCCTCCTCCAGTGTGGGATCTTGTCGTTGTTTGAGTGCATGTAGTTTGCACGACGAAGCTTTTCGTTCGTTGTATTGTTTATTGTTTTTTACTTGGTGGAACATTTAAATGAAATAATGTACACCTGGACTGGACCTGGGAGGAAATCCTGGATGGAGCAGGACCCTGGACAAGGGCTGGGGAGTATCGCCGTCCGAAGGAGGAGATAGAGGCAGCGAAAGCGGAACGGCGACATTACGAGGAGTTAGCTCAACGTAGCAAGCAAAAAACATTTTTGGGGGGGGTACACGGGTGGATTGGTGGAGTCAGGGTTCAGACCTGAGCCAACTCCCCGTGCTTACCGTGGGGAGCGTGTGACTGGTCAGGCACCGTGTTATGCGGTGATGCGCCCGTGTCCCCAGTTCGCCAGCACAGCCCAGTGCGGCCTGTTCCAGATCCCCGCACTTGCCGTGCAACAGGGGGGATTCAGCCAGGACGCGTTGTGCCAGCTCTGCGCTCCAGACCTCCAGTGCGCCTCCACGGCCAAGCATATCCTGCACCGTCATAGCCTAGTGCATCCCGTGCCAGCTCTCCACACTCACCGAGCTAAAGTGAGTATAAAGCCAGGATGTGTTGTGGCAGCTCCACTCACTAGGCTGCCAGTACGTCTCCTCAGTCCGGTGAGACCTGTTCTGGCTCCACGTACGGAGCCTCCAGCGACGGTCCCCGGTCCGGAGCCTCCAGCGACGGTCCCCGGTCCGGAGCCTCCAGCGACGGTCCCCGGTCCGGAGCCTCCAGCGACGGTCCGGAGCCTCCAGCGACGGTCCGCTGTCAAGGGAGTCTTCAGCGACGGTCCGCAGCCTGGAGCCTCCAGCGACGATCTGCAGTCCGGAGTCTTCAGTGATGAGCTGCAGTCCAGAGCCTCCAGCGGGGGTTCCCAGTCCAGAGCCTCCAGCGGGGGTTCCCAGTCCAGAGTCTACAGCGACGATCTGCAGTCCGGAGCCTCCTGCGGTGGTTCCCAGTTCAGAGCCTCCGGCGATGATCAACGGTCCGATTCCTCCGGCAACGATTCAAGGTCCGGAGTCTACGGCGACGATCCACGGTCCGGTTCCACAGAAGCGGAGGAATCAGCGTAGGGAGCCGCCACCGAGATTAGATGCCCACCCGGACCCTCCCCTATAGGTTCAGGATTGCGGCCGGGAGTCCGCACCTTTGTGGAGGGGTACTGTCACGCCATGAGAGCCGTTTTAGAGAGCCGTTTTATTTAGGGAGCCGTTTTAGAGAGCCGTTTTATTTATTGTTACAATTAGCTGCTTTTTCCACTTGGAACCGGTAGGTTCGCTCAACCTTATTCATGGTTTTCTCATGCTTAACTTCTTTGGGACAGGGGGGCAGTATTGAGTAGCTTGGATAAAAAGCTGCCCAGAGTAAACTGCCTGCTACTCTGTCCTAAAAGCTACTCTGAAGTTTCTAAAACTGTTTAAATGATGTCTGTGAGTATAACATAACTCATAAGGCAGGCAAAATCCTGAGAAGAAATCCAACCAGGAAGTTGGAAATCTGAGGTTTGTAGTGTTTCAACTCTTTGCCTATCCAAGATACAGTGGAAATGGGGTCATTTTGCACTTCCTAAGGCTTCCACTAGATGTCAACAGTCTATAAAACCTTGTTTGATGCTTCTACTATAAAGGAGGGGGGAATGAGAGGGGATTAAGTCAGAGGTCTGGCAGAGTGCCACGAGCTGGTCATGTGCATTCACATGAGAGGTAGCTTGCGTTCCATTGCATTTCTGAAGACAAAGGAATTCTCCGGTTGGAACATCATTGAAGATGTATGATAAAAACATCCTAAAGATTGATTCTATACTTAGTTTGACATGTTTCTACGAACTGTAATATGACTTTTCGTCTGAACTTTCGCCTGGACCTGCCAGCGCATCGTCAGTTTGGATTGTGTACTAAACGCGCAAACAAAAGGAGGTGTTTGGACATAAATGATGGACTTGATTGAACAAATCAAACATTTATTGTGGAACTGGGATTCCTGGGAGTGCATTCTGATGAAGATCATCAAAGGTAAGTGAATATTTCTAATGCTATTTCTGACTTTGTTGACTCCACAACATGGCGGATATCTCTTTGGCTTGTTTGGGCTCTGAGCGCTGTACTCAGATTATTGCATGGTGTGCTTTTTCGGTAAAGCTTTTTTTTAAATCTGACACAGCGGTTGCATTAACTTCTTGACGCACGGATCCCTTTAGCGGAATCATTTTCGTAAACAACCGCTGAATTGCAGAGCGCCAAATAAAAAGAAAATACTAAAAATATTTATAATCATGAAATCACAAGCGAAATATACCAAAACACAGTTTAGCTTGTTGTTAATCCACCTATCGTGTCAGATTTTGAAAATATGCTTTACAGCGAAAGCAATCCAAGCGTTTGTGAGTTTATCAATCACTAGACAGTAAGAACAGCTAGCCGCAAATTAGCTTGGTCACGAAAGTCAGAAAAGCAATAAAATGAATCGCTTACCTTTGATGATCTTCGGATGTTACACAATAAATGTTATTTTTGTTCGATAAAGATTAGTTTTATAACCAAAAACCGCCATTTGGTTTGCGCGTTATGTTCAGAAAACCACAGGCTCGTTCCGGTCCTGAAGGGCAGACGAAAATTCCAAAAAGTATCCGTAGTGTTCGTAGAAACATGTCAAATGTTTTTTATAATCAATCCTCAGGTTGTTTTTAACATATACATAATCGATAATATTTCAACCGGACGGTAAACTATTCAATACTACAGAGAAAGAAAATGTCGAGCTACAACTCTCGGGCGCATAAACTAATCAAAGGACACCTGGCGCGTTTTGATAAATCTCGCTCATTTTTCAAAATAAAAGCTTGAAACTATGTCTAAAGCCTGGTCACAGCCTAAGGAAGCTATTTGAAAATGAATCTGGTTGATACCCCTTTGGGCAGGCAATGGAACAGAGCTTTTTCCAAATAAAATGCACTTCCGGGTTGGAGTTCCTCAGGTTTTTAGCCTGCAAAATCAGTTCTGTTATACTCACAAACAATATTTTGACAGTTCTGGAAACTTTCGAGTGTTTTCTATCAGAATCTGTCAATTATATGCATATTCTAGCATCTGGGCCTGAGAAATAGTCCGTTTACCTTCGGGAACGTTATTTTTCCAAACATAAAAATAGTGCCCCCTAGCTGAAAGAGGTTAAGGAGAAGTTTCTCTAAAGTTCCATGCATAACACATGTATTTTCATCAACATTTATAATGAATATTTCTGTAAATTGATGTGGCTCTCTGCAAAATCACTAGATGTTTTGGAGGTAAAACATTGCTGAACATAACGCGCCAATGTAAACTGTTAACTGAGATTATATTATATATATGAACTTTATCGAACAAAACATACATGTATTGTGTAACATGAAGTCCTATGAGTGTCATCTGATGAAGATCATCAAAGGTTAGTGATTCATTTTATCTCTATTTATGCTTTTTGGGACTCCTCTCTTTGGCTGGAAAAATGGCTGTGTTTTTTTGGGCTATGTACTGACCTAACATAATCGTTTGGTGTGCTTTCGTCGTAAAGCCTTTTTGAAATCTGATATGTTGGCTGTATTCACAACAAGTGTAGCTTTAATTAATTAGGTGTAATGCATGAAAGTAAAATTGTTATACAAATTTATTTGAATTTGGCGCTCTGCCTTTTCACTGGATGTTGGCCATGCGAGAGAGGTACATAAAGGTAAAATAAAACTTAAATTGTCCTGCTGGAATGTGAACCTCTGTCACAGTCTCAAATCTCTGGAAGACTGAAACAGGTTTCCCTCAAGAATTGCCCTGCATCCACCTCGTCAACAGCCAGTGAATCTGCAGGGCGCCAAATTCAAAACAACAGAAATCCCCAAATTTAAATTCCTCAAACATACAAGTATTTTACACCATTTTAAAGATACAGTTGTTGTAAATCCAGCCAAAGTGTCCGATTTCAAAAAGGTTTTACGACAAAAACACACCAAACAATTATGTTAGGTATGAGCCAGGAAAAGACAGGAAAAGACAGCCATTTTCCCGCCAAAGAGAGGAGTAACAAAAAGCAGAAATAGAGATAAAATTAATCACTAACCTTTGATGATCTTCATCAGATGACACTCATAGGACTTCATGTTACACAATACATGTATGTTTTGTTTGGTAAAGTTCGTATTTATATCCAAAAATCTGAGTTTAGGCGGGACGCTACTGTCTCACCTGGCAAAAAGCCAGAGAAAATGCAGAGCGCCAAATTCAAATTAATTACTATAAAAATCTAACTTTCATTAAATCACTCATGAAAGATACCAAATTAAAGCTACACTGGTTGTGAATCCAGCCAACATGTCAGAATTCAAATAGGCTTTTCTGTGAAAGCAAAGGATGCTATTATCTGAGGATAGCACAATAGTAAACAAAGACAGAGAGAAGCATATTTCAACCCTGCAGGCGCGACACAAAACGCAGAAATAAAAATATAATTCA
Source organism: Salvelinus alpinus (assembly GCF_045679555.1). Taxonomy (NCBI): domain Eukaryota; kingdom Metazoa; phylum Chordata; class Actinopteri; order Salmoniformes; family Salmonidae; genus Salvelinus; species Salvelinus alpinus. Next base: position 406,938 of record NC_092118.1, on the reverse strand, counting down.
TGCCTTACCTTTGACGAGCTTCTGTTGTTGGCACTCCAATAGGTCCCATAAACATCACAAATGGTCCTTTTGTTCGATTAATTCCGTCGATATATATCCAAAATGTCCATTTATTTGGCACGTTTGATCCAGAAAAACACCGGTTCCAACTTGCTCAAACGTGACTACAAAATATTTCAATGGTTACCTGTAAACTTTGCCAAAACATTTCAAACTACTTTTGTAATACAACTTTAGGTATTTTTTTAACGTTAATAATCGATTCAATTGAAGACGGGATGATCTGTGTTCAATACAGGAATTAAAACCGACTACAGCTAACTTTCTGGTCTCGCGCCTCTTGCAAACAGGACACCTAGAGTGACTCTCCTTCAAGACACTTCTTCATTACACAAAGGAATAACCTCAACCAATTTCTAAAGACTGTTAACATCCAGTGGAAGCGGTAGGAACTGCAAGCAGGTCCCTTAGAAATCTGGTTTCCCAATGAAACTTCATTGAAAAGAGAGTGACCTCAAAAAAAGAAATCTGAATGGTTGTCCTCGGGGTTTCGCCTGCTAAATAAGTTCTGTTTCAGTCACAGACATGATTCAAACAGTTTTAGAAACGTAAGAGTGTTTTCTATCTAAATCTACTAATAATATGCATATCTTATCTTCTGGGGATGAGTAGTTGGCAGATTAATTTGGGCATGCTTTTCATCCAAAATTCCAAATGCTGCCCCCTACCCTAGAGAAGTTAAGAAATTGCTTTTTTCTGGCCACTCTTCCATAAAGCACAGCTCTGTGGAGTGTACGGCTTAAAGTGGTCCTATGGACAGATACTCCAATCTCCGCTGTGGAGCTTTGCAGCTCCTTCGGGGTTATCTTTGGTTTCTTTGTTGCCTCTCTCATTAATGCCCTCCTTGCCTGGTCCGTGCATTTTGGTGGGCAGCCCTCTCTTGATAGGTTTGTTGTGGTGCCATATATTCTTTCCATCTTTTAATAATGATCTGTACTTCTCCACTACTGTCTCCACTACTTTGTCCCTGACCTGTTTGGAGAGTTCCTTGGTCTTCATAGTGCCGCGTGCTTGGTTGTGCCCCTTGCTTCGTGGTGTTGCAGACTCTGTGGCCATTCAGAGCAGGCGTATATATACGTAGATCATGTGACAGAACATGTGACACTTTGCACACAGGCAGACTTTATTTAACTAACTATGTGACTTCTGAAGGTAATTGGCTGCACCAGATCTTATTTAGGGGATTCATAGCAAAGGGGGTGAATACATATGCATGGACTGCTTTTCAGTTTTTTATTTTCTAGAATTTTTTTAAACAAGTCATTTTTTTAATTTTACTTCACCAATTCAGACTATTTTGTGTATGTCCATTACATGAAATCCAAATAAAAATCCATTTAAATTACAGGTTGTTATGCAACAAAATAGGAAAAATGCCAAGGGGGTGAATACTTTTGCAAGGCACTGTACTACAGCAGTAAGCATTCACAGTTGATGTCATTGAGTATTGGGTGGAAGGAAAGTGGGCCTATGGACAGTATGTGTTCCAAAAAGCTTAGCCTTTCACAGTGATCTAACCTTCTTTGACATCTTAAGTACTGACTCCCCGACCAATAAATGCCATGGCTTTCAGGGGTCACTGGGTCAGCTGAAATGCTGGTGCTTTGTGAGGACATCGCAGCATGTTAGTACAGGAAACGTTACCGTATAAAACTACAGTATGTATCATATAATAATAAGGTTGAAACAAAGACATTTATAACTAACCCAAGATAGACCACAGCCTGTTGTTTCCAATGGAAGCAAATTAATCATAGTGGGAAGAACAAGCAAGGAGGTGGGCAGAGCCAAGCAAGAGCTAGCGAGATCCTATTGGTTTGTTCTAGCATGTATTTGCATATTTCCGTTCGGGAACGCCTACTCTGTGAAGTGCGCGTGTGCAATAACTCAATTAGTCCTTACACTCCTTCTGAACAACGCAATTTAAAAAAAACTTTGGCAAAGGGTAAACTCTACAAAACGTAACCCACTCTGATCATAACATATCCTACTTTTAGGATCAGAAAACTGTTTCATTGATGAGAAAATTAGCACAATGTCAGACAAAGTCCATCTCGCTCGATCTTCTCCCATTTCCAGCCACTGGGCTTCCTCTCTGAGCGGAAATGCGAACCGGATGCTTCTGATTCATACATTAGTGATGTAACCTTCATCAGTGATTTAACATCTGTCTCATCTATGGTTGAACCGTTTTTAAACCGTTTTCAAATGTGAGGAAGGCACTTTAGATTTTAGAATGGAAGTCCATTTAACTGAATTGCTCTACTTTGCAAAGCAGGAGGAACAATTAACATTCCACTTAAAGATGACTGAAAATAGGATTTCTGGTCCTGTGTGACTCAGTCAGTAAAAGTATGGCGTTAGAAATGCAAGGTTGTCGGTTCAATTCCTGCAGTTTCAAGACGTGAAACTCTCTGTATTTTCAAGTATTGTGATGGCAGCATTATGTTGTGGGTATGCAAGTCACAGGTAGGGACTGGGAGTTTATCAGGATCAAAATATATACGAAAGGATCAAAGCCCAGGTAAAAAGTTAGAGGCAATCCTGTCTCTTTATTTTTCAGAGGGACAATTATACAAATTGAATGCCAAAGACATACCAGAATGTCTTTCCAAGAGGTGTTGACTGTTCCCCAGCGATCCAGTCTCAGTCCTAACTTTAAATCTGCTTAAAATTCAAAGACTGCTGTCCATCAATCATTCCCAACCAAAATTACTGAACTTTTTACAATTTTTACAAAACAATGAACGCATTGAGAAAATATTCAGACCACTTCAAATTTTCCACAATTTGTTACGTTGCAGCTTTATTCTAAAATGGATTAAATAGTTGTTTCCCTTCATCAATCTACACACAACACCCCATAATGAAAAAGAAAAAACTGGTTTAAAAAAATTAAATGAAAAATAAACTGAAATATCACATTTACATACACTACCGTTCAAAAGTTTTAGAACACCTACTCATTCAAGGGTTTTTCTTTATTTGTACTATTTTCTACATTGTATAATAATAGTGAAGACATCAAAACTATGAAATAACACATATGTAATCATGTAGTAACCAAAAAAGTGTTAATCAAATCAAAATATATTTTATATTTGAGATTCTTCAAATAGCCACCCTTTGCCTTGACAGCTTTGCATACTCTTGGCATTCTCTCAACCAGCTTCACGAGGAAGTCACCTGGAATGCATTTCAATTCATTAACAGGTGTGCCTTGTTAAAAGTTAATATGTGGAATTTCTTTCCTTCTTAATGCGTTTGAGCCAATCAGTTGTGTTGTGACAAGGTAGTGGTGGTATACAGAAGATAGCCTTATGTGGTAAACGACCAAGTACATATTATGGCAAGAACAGCTCAAATAAGCAAAGATAAACGACAGTCCGTCATTACTTTAAGACATGAAGGTCAGTTAATACGGAACATTTCAAGAACTTTGATAGTTTCTTCAAGTGCAGTTGCAAATACCATCAAGCACAATGGTGAAACAGGCTCTCATGAGGTCCGCCACAGAAATGGAAGACCCAGAATTACCTCTTTGCAGAGGATAAGTTCAGAAATTGCAGGCCAAATAAATGCTTCACAGAGTTCAAGTAACAGGCAAATCTCAATATCAACTGTTCAGAGGAGACTGTGAATCAGGCCTTCTTGGTTTAATTGCTGCAAAGAAACCACTACTAAATGACACCAATAATAAGAAGAGACTTGCTTGGGCCAAGAAACACGAGCAAAGGACATTAGACATCACCAACAAAAAATCTTTGGAACCCTTCCTCAGATCTGTGTCTCAACACAATCCTGTCTTGGAGCTCTATGGACAATTCCTTCGAACTCATGGCTTGGTTTTTACTCTGACGTGCACTGTCAACTGTGGGACCTTATATAGACAGGTGTGTACTTTTCCAAATCATGTCCAATCAATTGAATTTAACACAGGTGGACTCCAATCAAGTTGGGGAAACATCTCAAGGACGATCAATGGAAACAAGATGCACCTGAGCTCAATTTTGAGTCTCATAGCAAAGGGTCTGAATACTTATGTAAATAAGGTATTTCTGTTTTAGTTTTTTTATTAAATGTGCAAACATTTCTAAAAACCTGTTTTCACTTAGTCATTATGGGGTATTGTGTGTAGGTTTGATGAGGATAAACATGTATTTAATCCATTTAAGATTAAGGCTGTATTTAAACATTTGGGGTGAAAACGTCAAGGGGTCTGAATACTTGTCGAATGCACTGTATGTTGCCCTAAGAGTTGTGTAGAGTTGGTAGAATCTTATTCAAAATGATTTACAGCTGAAATTGCTGCCTAAGGGGCTTCCACCAAGTATCAATTCTGGGTTGTGAAGACATTCGCAATCAAGACATCTTCGTTTTAAGTTTGTTATTAAGTTATTCATTTTAAAAAACCTTCTATACTTTGTCTTTCACTTTGAAAATGCAGTAGATTGTGTAGATCTGTAGGAAAGACATCTAGTTTAATCATTTTTTAGATAGAAGTTTCAGGCAGCAAACTGTGACAAAACTGCGAGGGGTGTGTACACTTTCAATAGGCACTATGTGCCTAGGGGGGAATTCCGTCGAGTTATTGTGCGCGTAAATGGAACAATTCAATTTTTATGCAAAATTCTCTCTACCCGTATCCGGACGTTGAACTTAAGCATGCGAATATTATGCTATTCACCAACTATTCGTTTGGGGTGGATATCAAAAACATGAAGGTGTGGCAGAGGTGTGTCTACAGATATGCCGTATTTTGACAGTAACTCAATTCCCTCATAATTGTACCACCTTTAACTAGGCAAGTCAGTTAAGAACCAATTCTTATTTTCAATGACGGCCTAGGAACAGTGGGTTAATTGCCTTGTTCAGAGGCAGAACGACAGATTTTCACCTTGTCAGCTCAGGGATTTGATCTTGCAACCTTTCGGTTACTAGTTCAACGCTCTGACCACCATGCTACCTGCCATCCCAATGACCCTAAGCATACTGCTAAAGCAACATTCGAGTGATTTAAGTGGAAACATTTAAATGTCTTGGAATGGCCTAGTCAAAGCCCAGGCCTCAATCCAATTGAGAATCTGTGGTATAACTTAAAGATTGCTGTACACCAGTGGAACCCATCCAACTTGAAGGAGCTGAAGCAGTTTTGCCTTGAAGAATGGGCAAAAATCCCAGTGGCTAGATATGCCAAGCTTATAGAGACATACCCCAAGAGACTTGCAGCTGTAATTGTTGCAATTGGTGGCTCTACAAAGTATTGACTTTGGGGGGGTGAATAGTTGTGCACGCTCAAGTTTTCAGTTTTTTGGTTTTATTTCTTTTTTGTTTCACTTCAACGTGGTTGGCATGTTGTGTAAATCAAATGATACAAACCCCCCAAAAATCTATTTTAATTCCAGGTTGTAAGGCAACAAAATAGGAAAAATGCCAAGGGGAGTGAATACTTTCGCAAGCCACCGTATGTTGTAGTGTGTACTGTGGGTGCATTATGAAGGCATTATGGAGGGATGCTTTCGCTTTACTTTTGGTCTATAAGACATGATCTTACAAATATGCATCTCAAAGTTTTTGAGCCCTTTTGTTTGTCTGTGTGTGTGCGTTCTTGCATGTGTGCGTGTTCTTCCTTGTATGTGTATAGGGGTCTGGGACATGGTGCCTTCGGTGAGGTGTATGAAGGGATGGCAGCGGGGATACCTGGAGAGCCAAGTCCCATGCAAGTAGCAGTCAAGGTGAGCCCTGACACAAACAAAAAACAAGAAATAAACAAACAAACTTACACACAGAATATAAAGGGCCTCATTCATCTGTAATATCAGCAAGAATGTGTGTGTATTGGGTACGTATTTTATTCACAAACAGTTCAGTGTTTGAGCTTATGTTGATTTTTTATTGAACCTTTATTTAGGCAGGGGAGTCCTATTTGAGATTCAGGTCACTTTTTCGATGGAGCTCTGCAATGAGCCCCACTGTGCAGATTTATCCTTAGTTCTGCACATCTGTCTACACAGCATTGTCTATGTTCTCTCTGAATGTCCTCATTGTGTGTTCTGTGTGCGTCCCCTATAGACACTCCCTGAGGTGTGCTCTGAGCAGGATGAGCTTGACTTTGTCATGGAGGCTCTCATTATCAGGTAACACAAACCACGTTTCATGCAAGCAAAGTCATACCGTATGCAAATAAATCACAACAGGTGTGATGGAAACATAAAGTGTTGGTACAATTTCACAAATGTTGACAGACAATTTGTTCGTTCGACATGGTGGGATCTTTTTGTGTCGGTAAAATTAATTATGGGACAATTGCGGTGGAAACTATTTTATGCGTAGTTATTTATATAATAAACCATCGTATCGAAGTAAACTTAAAGCCACCCAATGATATGCTCCATTGTGGTACCACTACAACGTGGAAAAGCATTAGAGTTTATAGGAAGATGAAATAGTTTTGATTAACTTTCCTGGTGGTTAAGTGATGGACGGTGATGAGCTTCATCCACATGTCCAATAAATATCTAGGGTTTTATTTGAATGCTCGTGACACGATGATAAACACTTGACTGCCAATTATCAAATAAAAATGACGTTGGTCTCATTCCATTTCATTATATAACCTACCCCCATTTTGTCAGCTAACTGTTGTCTAGAGAGCATGCTCCAAAACCAGATATGCTATAAAACGCAACAGTTTTAGTGACAAACTGTCAGTGGAGTTGAAAATGTGATGGAAACCCATCTAACTTATGTTTTTTTATTTGGTACATGGGACTTTAACCACAAAAGTTATTTTTATGTGAACTACCTCATCACGCACAGCCTTTTATCCAACAAATCAATTTGATGGAAACACATCACTGATGGAAAAATTTTCATATTGTTTTAATGCAGATTTTTGAATATTAACATGAAAATCTGTTGGCAATTGGATGGAAACCTAGTTACAGTCACAAACCTAAGCACACGCACGCACTCAAACACTCTCTCTCACACACACACACACACCTACACACAGCTTTTGGTTGAAGACATATTGCAAACATGCTCCATGGCAGACTATTCTTCAGCAACCATGTACTGTAATCTCGCTTCCTTTCCCCTCATCCCCCACTCTCTCCCTTCTTTCCTTCTTCCCCCTCTCTCTCTTTCCCTCTCCTCCCTCCATTCCTTCCCCTCTCTTTTCTCCCTCTCCTCCTGCAGTAAATTCAGCCACCTGAACATAGTGCGGTGTATAGGGGTGAGTCTACAGGACCTACCACGCTTCATCCTATTGGAATTGATGGCTGGAGGAGACCTCAAGAGTTTCCTGAGAGAGATGCGGCCCAGACTGGTCAGTTCAGTTGCCAGTTTGTCCCCGTATTTTCAAAATGTACAGTGCGTTAGTTCAGAGCGGTAGTGCTTTAGTGCACAGCGCAAGTGTTTTTGTTATAGGAATATGTTGTCTTGCTCTAAGTCACAACAGCCAGAGATGGTACCTTGGAGCAGAGATTTCTGAAACCTTGAAAAGTAAGTTGGACTAAATTTCCAAATTGTTAAAAGGTTTGAAAAACAATTGTAAGAAATGCAACAGTTGGACAGTGGATAACTTTTTTTTTTTTTTTTTCAATCACATATTGACTGGATAATAGCACTTAAAATATTTTACTGGCAACGGACAGATAAAGAATGAAGTTCAGGGATTTTGGTGGAATTCAGGTATTCAATTTATTGTAAAACAAAAAATGTTGTTTCTTAGAATGCATTCATATATACAGTATATTCTCTAATGGTATCAGGTATTCTTTTAATATTTTGTTTGAATAAAATTGTATGTGCCTAATTTGCATAAATACACTAGGTATATTAGCATAAACACTACATGCCAAAGTATGTGGACACCTGCTCTTCTGGGAAGGCTTTCTAAAGTGGCTTGCGAAAGTATTCACCCCTTTGGCATTTTTACTATTTTGTTCTTACAACCTGGAATTCAAATGTATTTCTGGTGGGTTTGTATCATTTCATTTACACAACATGCCTACCACGTTGAAGATGCAAATTTCTATTGTGAAACAAACAAGAAATAAGACCCCCCCAAAAAAAGAACTTGAGCATTCATCATTATTCACCCCCCCAAGTCAATACTTTGTAGAGCCACCTTTTGCAGCAATTACAGCTGCAATTCTCTTGGGGTATGTCTCTATAACCTTGGCACATCTAGCCACTGGGACTTTTGCCCATTCTTCAAGGCAAAACTGCTCCAGCTCCTTCAAGTTGGATGGGTGCCGCTGGTGTACAGCAATCTTTAAGTCATACCACAGATTCTCAGTTGTTTCCCCTTAAACCACTCGAGTGTTGCTTTAGCAGTATGCTTAGGGTCATTGTCCTGCTGGAAGGTGAACCTCCGTCACAGTCTCAAATCTCTGGAAGACTGAAACAGGTTTCCCTAATTAATTTCCCTGTATTTAGCGCCATCCATCATTCCTTCAATTCTGACCAGTTTCCCAGTCCTTGCCAATGAAAAACATCCCCACAGCATGATGCTGCCACCACCATGCTTCACTGTGGGGATGGTGTTCTCGGGGTGATGAGAGTTGTTGGGTTTGCCCCAGACATAGAATTTTCCTTTCCTTGGAGTTTTGGTGGGCAGAACTCTCTAGGTAGGTTAGTTGTGGTGCCAAATTCTTTCCATTTTTTAAATAATGGATTTAATGGTGCTCCGTGGGATTATCAAAGTATCTAATCTGTACTTTTCCACAACTTTGTCCCTGACCTGTTTGGAGAGCTCCTTTTTCTTCATGGTGCCACTTGCTTAGTGGTGTTGCAGACTCTGAGGCCTTTCAGAACAGGTGTATATATACACTGAGATCATGTGACAGATCATGTGACACAGGTTGCACTTATTTAACTAATTATGTGACTTCGGAAGGTAATTGGTTGCACCAGATCTTATTTAGGGGCTTCATAGCAAAGGTGGTGAATACATATGCATGGACCACTTTTCAGTTTTTTATATTTTTGAATTTTTTTAAACAATTTTTTTTTTTCATTTTACTTCACCAATTCAGACTATTTTGTGTATGTCCATTACATGAAATCCAAATAAATATCAATTTTAAATTACAGGATTTAATGCAACAAAATAGGAAAAACGCCAAGGAGGATGAATACTTTTGCAAGGCCCACTGTACTAGATGTTGGAACATTGTTGTGGGGACCATTTCTGTATGGACCTGCCAAGCTGAAACAGGAAAGGGCCTTCCCCAAACTGTTATCATAAAGTTGGAAGCACAGAATTGTCTCGAATTTCATAGTATGCTGTAGCGTTAAGATTTCCCTTCACTGGAACTAAGAGGCCTAGGCCGAACCATGAAAAATAGCCCCAGACCATTATGCCTCCTCCACCAAACGTTACAGTTGGCACAATGCATTGGGGCAGGTAATGATCACCTGGCATCCGCCAAACTCAGGTTCGTACTGCCAGATTGTGAAGCGTAATTCATCACTCCAGAGAACACGTTTCCACTGCTCCAGAGTCCAATTGCGGCGAGTTTTACACCTCTCCAGCTCACGCTTGGCATTGCGTATGGGGATCTTAGGCTTGTGTGCGGCTGCTCGGCCATGGAAACCCATTTCATGAAGCTCCCGACTAACAGTTCTTGTGCTGACGTTGCTTCTAGAGGCAGTTTGGAACTCGGTAGTGAGTGTCGCTACACGCTTCAGCACTCGGTGTCCCCGTTCTGTGGTTTACCACTTCGCGGCTGAGCAGTGGTTGCGCCTAGACGTCTCCACTTACAGTTGACCACGGCAGCTCTAGCAGAGCAGAGATTTGATGAACTGACTTGTTGGAATTGTGGCATCCTATGACGGTGCTACATTGAAAGTAACTGAGCTCTTCAGTAAGACTATTCTACTGCTAATGTTTGTCTATGGAGATTGCATGACTGTGTGCTTGATTTTATGCACCTGTCAGCAACAGCTGGGGCTGAAATAGCCAGTCCCCTCATTTAAAGGGGCATCCACATACTTGTGTGGTAATATAGTGTATGAATAAATTAACATAAGGGGTGGAACAGGGCTGCAACCACCAAAAATGTGCTCTGTCTAGGCCTACCTGCACGCACCTGCACTGTCTAGACTGCCTCATTAATTACTATTGTGTCACGTTCTGTCGCATAATTCAAGTGTGTCAATAGCAGGATACTCTCGAATAAAAAAATGTCAGATTATACCAATCTATACATAATGTCACTATAATCCAAGTGTTCATTTTCGGAAGTCACTTTCATTGCATCTCAATAGTAAACATTTCAACTTCTATTCAATTATAACTTTTTTCAATTCCACAAAAAAATGAACACCCATCAAAATAAATATATGTTTATTCTCTTGCTTGTGATGTACTGTAAGTGTTGAGACGATGCGCTAACTCCCAGACGAAGCTTTAGCGTTCTTATAGATTCAACAGAAAGACAATATTCCATTGAGCCATTACCGGGTGTGTTTGATAGAAAGGTCATTACAAACATTAACATAACGTTAATGAGAAAAAAACAACAGGCACAAGCAAGATTATGAAAGAGTCACAGGAGTAAAATGAAAGCAATCAATCCAGCTAAATTTAAGTGACAAGTGGATTGTTCACCCCTCAAACACAGGAAATATATTCTGAAAACGGCAGATCCTCAGATGGGCGGGGAATGCATGTTGCTAGTTCTTTGTTAGTCTTGGTTGTGGAGCTTTGCTTACATTGATTAGATTTGGGTATGTCATTTTAGGCAAAAATTGAAAAAAAAGGGTCCGATCCTTAATTAAGATAGAGGTACTTCACAGAGTAAACTAACTCTTTCAATCTGAAAGCTAACAGAGGAACAACAAAGGATGCAACAGCTGTTTGGCTGCTGTGCTCTACAGTAAATCTGTCTCCGTTTTGTTTGGGAATCTGTCTGCCAGTTGGTCAACCTATCTGCATGTCTGTCATGTCTATGTCTTCTTTAATCTTTTATCAGTCTAATTCTTTGTCTTTTTGTATGTCTACCTTTTTTTGTGTGTAGAAGCTTGAATGTCTGTCAGTCTGTCTGACTGATTTGATTTACTGTCTGTCTGATTCTCTGTCTGTTCATCTGATTCTCTGTCTGTTCATCTGAGTCTGTCTGTCTGTCTGTCTGTCTGTCTGTCTGTCTGTCTGTCTGTCTGTCTGTCTGTCTGTCTGTCTGTCTGTCTGTCTGTCTGATTCTCCGTCTGTCTGTCTGATTCTCCGTCTGTTCATCTGATTCTCTGTCTGTTCATCTGAGTCTGTCTGTCTGTCTGTTCATCTGAGTCTGTCTGTCTGTCTGTTCATCTGAGTCTGTCTGTCTGTCTGTTCATCTGAGTCTGTCTGTCTGTCTGTCTGTCTGTCTGTCTGTCTGTCTGTCTGTCTGTCTGTCTGTCTGTCTGTCGGCTCTATTCAATCCGTAGCGCTGAAGATTTATTTGTATTTATTTTATTTCACCTTTATTTAACCAGGTAGGCCAGTTGAGAACAAGTTCTTGTTTACAACTACGAACTGGCCAAGATAAAGTAAAGCAGTGCGACATAAACAACAACACAGAGTTACACATGGGATAAACAAACGTACAGTCAATAACACAATAGAAAAATCTGTATACAAATGTAGTAAGGAGGTAAGGCAATAAATAGGACAATAGTGGCGAAGTAATTACAATTTCGCAATTTACACTGGAGTGATATATGTGCAGATGAGGATGTGCAAGTAGAAATACTGCTGTGCAAAAGGGCAGAAAAACAAATATGGGTATGAGGTAGGTAGTTGATTGGATGGGCTATTTACAGATGGGCTGTGTACAGCTGCGGCAATCGGTAAGCTGCTCTGACAGCTGACGCTTAAAGTTAGTGAGGGAGATATAAGTGTAACGGATTTCCTCTTCGTCTGAAGAGGAGTAGCAAGGATCGGACCAATGTGCAGCGTGGTAGGTGTCCATAATGAGATATTTAATAAATCAACAGAACACTTAGCAAAAGCACAAACAAACAACCGAAACAGTCCCGTATGGTGCAAACACAGACACAGGAAACAACCACCCACAAAACACAATAGAAAACAGGCTACCTAAATATGGCTCCCAATCAGAGACAACGACTGACACCTGCCTCTGATTGAGAACCATACTAGGCCAAACATAGAAATATAACAACAGAACAAAACATAGAAAAACAACATAGAATGCCCACCCCAACTCACGCCCTGACCAAACTAAAATAAAGACATAAAAACGGAACAAAGGTCAGAACGTGACAATAAGTCTCCAACTTCAGTGATTTTTGCAATTCGTTCCAGTCATTGGCAGCAGAGAACTGGAAGGAAAGGAGGCCAAAGCAGGTGTTGGATTTGGGGATGACCAGTGAAATATACCTGCTGGAGCGCGTGCCACGGGTGGGTGTTGCTATGGTGACCAGTGAGCTGAGATAAGGTGGAGCTTTACCTAGCAAAGACTTATAGAACCTGGAGCCAGTGGGTTTGGCGACGAATATGTAACGAGAACCAGCCAACGAGAGCATAGAGGTCGCAGTGGTGGGTAGTATATGGGGCTTTGGTGACAAAACGGATGGCACTGTGATAGACTGCATCCAATCTGCTGAGTAGAGTGTTGGAGGCTATTTTGTAAATGACATCGCCAAAGTCAAGGATCGGTAGGATAGGGTATGTTTGGCAGCATGAGTGAAGGAGGCTTTGTTGCGAAATAGGAAGCCGATTCTAGATTTAACTTTGGATTGGAGATGCTTAATGTGAGTCTGGAAGGAGAGTTTACAGTCTAGCCAGACACCTATAGTTGTCCACATATTCTAAGTCAGAACCGTCCAGAGTAGTGATGCTAGTCGGGGGGGTGGGCAGCGATCGGTTGAAGAGCATTCATTTATTTTTACTAGCAGAACCCCTCGACAACATCCGCTGAAAAGGCAGAGTGTGAAATTCAAAAATATTTTTTCGAAATATTAAACTTTCATACATTCACAAGTGCAATACACCAAATTAAAGTTTAACTTCTTGTTAATCTACCCATCGTGTCCGATTTCAAAAAGGCTTTACAGCGAAAGCACACCATATCATTATGTTAGGTCAGAAGCTAGTCACAAAAAACATACAGCCATTTTCCAGCCAAAGACAGGAGTCACAAAAAGCAGAAATAGAGATAAAATGAATCACTAACCTTTGATGATCTTCATCAGATGGCACCCATAGGACTTCATGTTACACAATACACAATTTGTTCGATAAAGTTCATATTTATATCCAAAAATCTCAGTTTACATTGTCGCGTTATGTTCAGTAATGTTGTGCCTCGAAAACATCTGGCGAATTTGCAGAGAGCCACATCAATTTAGTGTAAATACTCATCATAAACGTTGATAAAAGATACAAGTGTTATGCACAGAATTAAACATATACTTCTCCTTAATGCAACCGCTGTCAGATTTCAAAAAAGCTTTACCGAAAAAGCACACCATGCAATAATCTGAGTACAGCGCTCAGACACAAAAACAAGCCATACAGATACCCGCCATGTTGTGGAGTCAGTAAAAGTCAGAAATAAAGTTATAAATATTCACTTACCTTTGATGATCTTCATCAGAATGCACTCCCAGGAATCCCAGTTCCACAATAAATATTTGTTTTGTTCGATAAAGTCCATAATTTATGTCCAAATACCTTCTTTTTGTTAGCGCGTTTAGTTCACCAATCGAAAATCACAAGGCGCGGGCAAGTCCAGGCGAAAGTTCAGACGAAAAGTCCAAAAAGTTATATTACAGTTCGTAGAAACATGTCAAACGATGTATTGAATCAATATTTAGGATGTTTTTATCATAAATCTTCAATAATGTTTCAACCGGACAATTCCTTTGTCTTTAGAAAGGAAAAGGAACAGAGCTCGCTCTCACGGCCGCGCGCATGATTTGGCTCATGGCCTTCTGCCAGACGCCTTAGTCAAACAGCTCTTATTCGCTCCCCCTTCACAGTAGAATCCTGAAACAAGGTTCTAAAGACTGTTGACATTTAGTGGAAGCATTAGGAGGTGCAATATGACCCCATTTACACTGTATATTGGAAAGGCAATGAGTTGAAAAACTACAAACCTCAGATTTCCCACTTCCTGGTTGGATTTTTCTCAGGTTTTTGCCTGCCATATGTGTTCTGTTATACTCATAGACATCATTCAAACAGTTGTAGAAACTTCAGAGTGTTTTCTATCCAAATATACTAATACTATGCATGTATTAGCTTCTGGAACTGAGTAGCAGGCAGTTTACTCTGGGCATGCTTTTCATCCGAACATGAAAATGCTGCCCCCTATCCCAAACAGGTTAAAAACAAATTCTTATTTAGATCCGCGTTATAGGGCGATTGAAATGTAAAGGTAATTTCCGATTGAGCAGACATATGCAGCGTTTACCATGAGTACAGTCTCTGAAAACGGGAACATTGTCTTTAAATTTAAATTGCGCTATAGAGCGGGTCTTCAGCTCTACAGACTGAATCAAGCCCAATGTATATATGAGCCTGATCTCTTCCTCTCTATCTGGTATCTCTCTATAGGAGCACCCTTCTAGTCTATCCATGGAGGACCTGCTCAACGTGGCCAGAGACATAGCACAGGGATGCCAATACCTGGAGGAGAACCAGTTTATACACCGGTAGGCGTAATGTGGTAGAGAAACATACTGTACATGGATTTATGTGTGTGCACAGTGTGCACATTATGTATAGTCAAACCCACACAATATGCAATGACAGACAAATACACTCTCACACACACACACTAATTTCACCCACTTACTGTATACATACGCACTCACAAACAGCAGTGCACACACACACCACAAAGACACAGTCCCCCACATTCACACCCTCCCAAACAAAAACAGATGGGAACAGAAAGGTTTGCCTGCTTCCCCGGCAACACCAGCAATCGCCTTGCTCGGTTTCCACGGCGTCCGTACCTGTGACAGAATTTCCCTTTAACCCGCAACTTCCTGCAAGTCATCCAATGACAAACGAGCCCAATTAAAGCTTATTTACCCCAAAATGTGCTGTCAACTATTATACCGCCTAATGGTGTCACCGGAGTGTAGCTACAGACACACACACACACATACACACGCAGACGCTAGCATGCACAGACACGAACACAACACACAGAAGCACTAGGCTACACACACTACACACACACACACACCAGCTCGACTCCTTATTACAATTCACAGCCACCATCATCATCCTTGAGGCCACTACGTGTGAGTACGTGTCACTAGACTACATTTTCTTGAGGAAAACCTGCATTGACGACATGCTCTCTTGGAGCGCATTAAGTATCAACTGCAATATCTCGAAGAGTGTGTTTGCTGCTTTGTCATAACACTCAAATACTGCAGCCTCTTAAATCGTATTACAATCCCATACAACATAAATGTATGCATATGCTAAATCTGGCTGTGAATAACATTGTTTTGCTTAATCCGAATTCAAACAGTTCAGATTAACCAATTTAATGTTCAGTTAATGCTTAATGCTTTAATACATGAATCTGTTATTCCAATAATCGCAAACTCAATTGTTTTAAGGGTGGGAGTGGAAACCAACATGGACACAACAGAGTGGGCTACACTACACGATTCTAACAAATATGTGTTTTGAGTTCTCTGTTTGCCCTTATTCTACCATGGGGATAAGATACACACTTTTTAAATGTAATCTTTATTTAACTAGGCAAGTCAGTTAAGAACAAATTCTTATTTACAATGATGGCCTACTGGGGAACGGTGGGTTAACTCCCTTGTACCATGTCAGCTCAGGGACTTGATCAGGCAACCTTTCGGTTACTGGCCCAACTCTCTAAGCACTAGGTTACCTGCCGCCACACACATACAGACGCTCAAGCGCGCTCGCACACACGCACACCGACCGACAGACAGACAAGCGCACACACACTAACACAGACAGACAGACAAGCATGCACACACACACACAGACAGACAGACAGACAGACAGACAGACAGACAGACAGACAGACAGACAGACAGACAGACAGACAGACAGACAGACAGACAGACAGACAGACAGACAGACAGACAGACAGACAGACAGACAGACAGGCAGGGACCCACGCACTAACACGGACGGACTGACAAGCGCGCGCACTAACACGGACGGACTGACAAGCATGCACACACTAACACGGAAGGACTGACAAGCACGCACACACTAACACAGACGGACTGACAACCGCGCACACACTAACACGGACGGACAGACAAGCGCGCACACACTAACACGGACAGACAGACAGAGACAGACAAGCGCGCACACACTAACACGGATGGACAGACAAGCGCGCACACACTAACGCACATGCAGATGAGCACACACATGCACAGACAGACAGACACACACACACTAACACGAACACACTCCTCTAAGGTTCTTCTTGTCTTGTCACTTTGCAGGGACATTGCGGCCCGGAACTGCCTGCTGACCACCAAAGGACCGGGGAGAGTGGCCAAGATCGGAGACTTTGGCATGGCCAGGGACATTTATAGGTACTGCCATCATAAAAAGTCATTAAACCCAGCTACTATAAAGGCATATGTGGACTGGGGTGGTCTGGCGGTCTGGGCTGTTGCCTCTGGAGCACATGAACGATATACCACTGCCAGCATGAGTTGGAGTCTGGCCTGTTGCTACTTCAGCACCATCTCTCCTAAGTTTCAACTTTTTTCAAACATGACAAAATACCAAAGGAGTGGGACTGCCCCACTCCTTTCAAAAATGTAATAATTGTCACGCCTGCTCCCGTTCTCCCTCTCTGGCGCTCGAGGGCGCCAGGCTGCCCTTCATTACGCACACCTGTCCCCATCATTACGCACACCTGTCCCCATCATTACACTCATCAGCGCTCAATGGACTCACCTGGACTCCTTCACCTTGTTGATTGCCCCATCTATATCTGTCTGTTCCTCAGTGGGTTCCCCATGTCACCCAAACTATCTACTATAATTCTGTTTATTACTGCCTGTGTCTGTTGCTAGTGACACAGTCCATTTCTTCTTCTGGGAAACAAAGTCGATGACAAATAATTTTTTTACAATCTGAGTGGGATCCATGGATATACAGTTTAGTTAGTAATGCCTGCCATGATGGCACCAACCGTTTCTAAGCCAACTACTTTATGTCTAGTCGTAGAATGCCAATTCTATCTATAATGTCAATTTGAAGATTGCTGGGGGCATTTCATTTCAAATTGATGGCCTTTGGTGCAAATGATAATGTCTCACAAACACAGGAAGGCTAGGAGGTTAAAAGTAGAAGCCACATTTTGGTTGGACCTCAAATCAAATCAAAACATTTTTGTCACATACACATCGTTAGCAGATGTTAATTCTTGTCACTACAGGGGGTGCTGTTTCAACTTCGACATTTTGCGTCTCCAAATTAAACTGCCTCGTACTCAATTCTTGCTCGTACAATATGCATATTATTATTACTATTGGATAGAAAACAATCTCTAGTTTCTAAAACCGTTTGAATTATGTCTGTGGGTGAACCAAAACTCTTTCTACAGCGAAAATCATGACAGGACATGCGAAGGTCTGAAAACTAGACTCTGATCTCGGATCAGTTTAAAACTCTGTGTGTGCCCTATGGATCGAAATGAACTGCACCCGCCTTCCCCTGGATGTCAGTAACCAATGAGAAGTGGAATGGAATCTCTACGTATTTCTCAGAGTTTATAAAAGGCAATGGAGTGACATGTCCCTTCTTTTCGTCGCTCGCCAAGGCGCAAGAGGGGACATCAGAATGGCATGTTGAATAGCTCTTGTTATCGGGCTAAGATATATCCGTCTGTGATTTAATTCGAAATAGGTGTTAGAAACATCATAACGAAGTTATTTGAAACCGATTTATATCAGTTTATGCGAGTATATTGCTATTTTCGGAATTTTCGTAGTATTGCGTTTGAGGATTTGGACATGTGTGTGCCAGGTAGCTACTATTAGCTGCTAGTTCCGACGTTGAAGTGGACGTTTTACAACAAAGCAACGATTATTTTGGACAAAAGGACACCTTGCCCAAGATTCTGATGGAAGCTCGTCCAAAAGTAAGAGCTATTTATGATTTTATTCCGTATTTATGTGGAAAAATGTAAACGCATTTTTCGGCCAATATTGCGGCACTAGTCTGGCTGTAACGCACACTGTATGTCAAGTAAGGTTAATTTTAAAAATCTAAATCAGCGGTTGCATTAATAACCAATGCATCTTTCATTAGCTGTCCAACCTGTATTTTTTTAGTCAATCTAATCGATAAATAATCGTAAACTTAGGTGCCCTTCCAAGATGGCGCCGGCCAGAATGCATGCCATGTTTTGACTGATTACATAGCATAACCACGATTTGTGATGCTAAATATGCACATTTTCGAACAAACTCTATATGCATTGTGTAATATGATGTTACAGGACTGTCATCTGAAGAATTCTGAGAAGGTTAGTGAAAAAATTAATATATTTTGGTGGTGATAACGTTATCGCGCTTTTTGCTTCGAATCAATGCTGGGGTGATGTTAGCTCATGTGGTATGCTAATATAACGATATATTGTGTTTTCGCTGTAAAACACTTAGAAAATCTGAAATATTGTCTGGATTCACAAGATGTTGGGCTTTCATTTGCTGTACGCTGTGTATTTTTCAGAAATGTTTTAAGATGAGTAATTAGGTAATACACGTTGCTCTCTGTAGTTATTCTAGTCGCTTTGGGTGAGTTTTGTGATAGTGGCTGCAATGGTAAACTGTGATTTATACCTGAAAAATGCACATTTTTCTAAAAAAACATATGCTATACCATAAATATGTTATCAGACTGTCATCTTATGAAGTTGTTTCTTGGTTAGTGGCTATATATATCTTTATTTAGTCGAATTAGTGATAGCTACTGATGGAGTAAAAAAATGGTGGACAAAAAAAAGTTGTGTCTTTTGCTATGGTGGTTAGCTAATAGAAATACATATTTTGTCTTCCCTGTAAAACATTTAAAAAATCTGAAATGATGGCTGGATTCACAAGATCTGTATCTTTCATTTGGTGTCTTGGACTTGTGATTTCATGAACATTTGATTATATGATATCCCTGTCGCTTTAGGCTAGGCTATGCTAGTCAGCTTTTTTGATGGGGGGGATCCCGGATCCGGGTTTGTGACTCGTTAGAGGTTAATGTGAGTGTAGCGAAATGCTTGTGCTTCTAGTTCCGACAATGCAGTAATAACCAACAAGTAATCTAACCTAACAATTCCACAACTACTACCTTATACACACAAGTGTAAAGGGATAAAGAATATGTACATAAAGATATATGAATGAGTGATGGTACAGAACGGCATAGGCAAGATGCAGTAGATGGTATAGTGTACAGTCTATACATATGAGATGAGTAATGTAGGGTATGTAAACATAAAGTGGCATAGTTTAAAGTGGCTAGTGATACATGTATTACATAAAGATGGCAAGATGCAGTAGATGATATAGAGTAAAGTATATACATATACATATGAGATGAGTAATGTAGGGTATGTAAACATTATATTAAGTGGCATTGTTTAAAGTGGCTAGTGATACATTTTTACATAATGTCCATCAATTCCCATTATTAATTAAAGTGGCTGGAGTTGAGTCAGTATGTTGGCAGCGGCCACTCAATGTTAGTGGTGGCTGTTTAACAGTCTGATGGCCTTGAGATAGAAGCTGTTTTTCAGTCTCTCGGTCCCTGCTTTGATGCACCTGTACTGACCTCGCCTTCTGGATGATAGCGGGGTGAACAGGCAGTGGCTCGGGTGGTTGTTGTCCTTGATGATCTTTATGGCATTCCTGTGACATCGGGTGGTGTAGGTGTCCTGGAGGGCAGGTAGTTTGCCCCCCTGGTGATGCGTTGTGCAGACCTCACTACCCTCTGGAGAGCCTTACGGTTGTGGGCGGAGCAGTTGCCGTACCAGGCGGTGATACAGCCCGACAGGATGCTCTCGATTGTGCATCTGTAGAAGTTTGTGAGTGCTTTTGGTGACAAGCCGAATTTCTTCAGCCTCCTGAGGTTGAAGAGGCGCTGCTGCGCCTTCTTCACAACGCTGTCTGTGTGGGTGGACCAATTCAGTTTGTCCGTGATGTGTACACCGAGGAACTTAAAACTTTCCACCTTCTCCACTACTGTCCCGTCGATGTGGATAGGGGGGTGCTCCCTCTGCTGTTTCCTGAAGTCCACAATCATCTCCTTTGTTTTGTTGACGTTGAGTGTGAGGTTATTTTCCTGACACCACACACGAGGGCCCTCACCTCCTCCCTGTAGGCCGTCTCGTCGTTGTTGGTAATCAAGCCTACCACTGTAGTGTCGTCCGCAAACTTGATGATTGAGTTGGAGGCGTGCATGGCCACGCAGTCGTGGGTGAACAGGGAGTACAGGAGAGGGCTCAGAACGCACCCTTGTGGGGCCCCAGTGTTGAGGATCAGCGGGGTGGAGATGTTGTTACCTACCCTCACCACCTGGGGGCGGCCCGTCAGGAAGTCCAGGACCTAGTTGCACAGGACGGGGTCGAGACCCAGGGTCTCGAGCTTGATGACGAGTTTGGAGGGTACTATGGTGTTAAATGCTGAGCTGTAGTCGATGAACAGCATTCTCACATAGGTATTCCTCTTGTCCAGATGGGTTAGGGCAGTGTGCAGTGTGGTTGCGATTGCGTCGTCTGTGGACCTATTGGGTCGGTAGGCAAATTGGAGTGGGTCTAGGGTGTCAGGTAGGGTGGAGGTGATATGGTCCTTGACTAGTCTCTCAAAGCACTTCATGATGACGGAAGTGAGTGCTATGGGGCGGTAGTCGTTTAGCTCATTTACCTTAGCTTTCTTGGGAACAGGAACAATGGTGGCCCTCTTGAAGCATGTGGGAACAGCAGACTGGGATAAGGATTGATTGAATATGTCCTTACACACACCAGCCAGCTGGTCTGCGCATGCTCTGAGGACGCGGCTGGGAATGCCGTCTGGGCCTGCAGCCTTGCAAGGGTTAACACGTTTAAATGTTTTACTCACCTCGGCTGCAGTGAAGGAGAGCCCGCAGGTTTTGGTAGCGGGCCGTGTCAGTGGCACTGTATTGTCCTCAAAGCGAGCAAAAAAGTGATTTAGTCTGTCTGAGAGCAAGACATCCTGGTCCGCGACTGGGCTAGTTTTCTTTTTGTAATCCGTGATTGACTGTAGACCCTGCCACATACAGTGGGGAGAACAAGTATTTGATACACTGCCGATTTTGCAGATTTTCCTACTTAAAAAGCATGTAGAGGTCTGTAATTTTTATCATAGGTACACTTCAACTGTGAGAGACGGAATCTAAAACAAAAATCCCGAAAATCACATTGTATGATTTTTAAGTAATTAATTAGCATTTTATTGCATGACATAAGTATTTGATACATCAGAAAAGCAGAACTTAATATTTGGTACAGAATCCTTTGTTTGCAATTACAGAGATCATACGTTTCCTGTAGTTCTTGACCAGGTTTGCACACACTGCAGCAGGGATTTTGGCCCACTCCTCCATACAGACCTTCTCCAGATCCTTCAGGTTTCGGGGCTGTCGCTGGGCAATACGGACTTTCAGCTCCCTCCAAAGATTTTCTATTGGGTTCAGGTCTGGAGACTGGCTAGGCCACTCCAGGACCTTGAGATACTTCTTACGGAGCCACTCCTTAGTTGCCCTGGCTGTGTGTTTCGGGTCGTTGTCATGCTGGAAGACCCAGCCACGACCCATCATCAATGCTCTTACTGAGGGAAGGAGGTTGTTGGCTAAGATCTCGCAATACATGGCCCCATCCATCCTCCCCTCAATACGGTGCAGTCGTCCTGTCCCCTTTGCAGAAAAGCATCCCCAAAGAATGATGTTTCCACCTCCATGCTTCACGGTTGGGATGGTGTTCTTGGGGTTGTACTCATCCTTCTTCTTCCTCCAAACACGGCGAGTGGAGTTTAGACCAAAAAGCTCTATTTTTGAATCATCAGACCACATGACCTTCTCCCATTCCTCCTCTGGATCATCCAGATGGTCATTGGCAAACTTCAGACGGGCCTGGACATGCGCCTGCTTGAGCAGGGGGACCTTGTGTGCGCTGCAGGATTTTAATCCATGACGGCGTAGTGTGTTACTAATGGTTTTCTTTGAGACTGTGGTCCCAGCTCTCTTCAGGTCATTGACCAGGTCCTGCCGTGTAGTTCTGGGCTGATCCCTCACCTTCCTCATGATCATTGATGCCCCACGAGGTGAGATCTTGCATGGAGCCCCAGACCGAGGGTGATTGACCATCATCTTGAACTTCTTCTATTTTCTTCTATTTTCTAATAACTGCGCCAACAGTTGTTGCCTTCTCACCAAGCTGCTTGCCTATTGTCCTGTAGCCCATCCCAGCCTTGTGCAGGTCTACAATTTTATCCCTGATGTCCTTACACAGCTCTCTGGTCTTGGCCATTGTGGTGAGGTTGGAGTCTGTTTGATTGAGTGTGTGGACAGGTGTCTTTTATACAGGTAACGAGTTCAAACAGGTGCAGTTAATACAGGTAATGAGTGGAGAACAGGAGGGCTTCTTAAAGAAAAACTAACAGGTCTGTGAGAGCTGGAATTCTTACTGGTTGGTAGGTGATCAAATACTTATGTCATGCAATAAAATGCAAATTAATTACTTAAAAATCATACAATGTGATTTTCTGGATTTTTGATTTAGATTCCGTCTCTCACAGTTGAAGTGTACCTATGATAAAAATTACAGACCTCTACATGCTTTGTAAGTAGGAAAACCTGCAAAATCGGCAGTGTATCAAATACTTGTTCTCCCCACTGTACCTCTTGTGTCTGAGCTGTTGATTTGCGACTCTACTTTGTCTCTATACTGGGACTTAGCTTGTTTGATTGCCTTGCGGAGGGAATAGCTACACTGTTTGTATTCGGCAGTGGTTCGCGCTTTCAGTTTCACGCGAATGCTGCCATCAATCCACGGTTTCTGGTTTGGGAATGTTTTAATCGTTGCTGTGGGTACAACATCGTCAATGCACTTTCTAATGAACTCGCTCACCGAATCAGCGTATTCGTCAATGTTGTTGTTGGACGCAATGCGGAACATATCCCAATCCACGTGATCGAAGCAGTCTTGAAGCGTGGAATCAGATTGGTCGGACCAGCGTTGAACAGACCTGAGCGCGGGAGCTTGCTGTTTTAGTTTCTGTTTGTAGGCTGGAAGCAAAAAAATGGAGTCGTGGTCAGCTTTTCCGAAAGGAGGGCGGGGGAGGGCCTTATATAAGTCGCGGAAGTTAGTATAACAATGATCCAAGGTTTTACCAGCCCTGGTAGCACAATCCATATGCTGATAGAATTTAGGGAGTTTTGTTTTCAGATTAGCCTTGTTACATTTACATTTAAGTGATTTAGCAGACGCTCTTATCCAGAGCGACTTACAAATTGGAAAGTTCATACATATTCATCCTGGTCCCCCCGTGGGGAATGAACCCACAACCCTGGCGTTGCAAGCGCCATGCTCTACCAACTGAGCCACACGGGACCACATGTTAAAATCCCCAGCTACGATGAATGCAGCCTCAGGGTGTGTGGTTTCCAGTTTAGAAAGAGTCAGATAAAGTTCGTTCAGGGCCATCGATGTGTCTGCTTGGGTGGGAATATATACGGCTGTGATTATAATCGAAGAGAATTCCCTTGGTAGATAATGCAGTCGACATTTGATTGTGAGAAATTCTAAATCCGATGAACAGAATGACTTGAGTTCCTGTATGTTGTTATGATCACACCACGTCTCGTTAATCATAAGGCATACACCCCCGCCCCTCTTCTTACCAGAAAGATGTTTGTTTCTGTCAGGGCGATGCTTGAAGAAACCAGCTTGTGTACAATTGACGAATAAAGCGATCGTAATTTTACAGTTTTATTTATCCTCAAAATCCTTGTGATTGCATACTGACTTGAGGTGTTTTCCCAGTTGCAATTCCAATACACACTGCACCGTTCACAAATGCACAACCCAATGACGGAAATCACCCCCACATCTCAGCCTGCCGTCACAAGAAATTGGAGGATGAGTGTTATAACCCACATGAAAAAATACCACAATTGAATATATAGTTCTATAGTAAACTGTAGTATACTGTAGAATACTATACTACACACTGTAGTATCCCTTGCTCATCAGGAGTAGTACTTACTACGGAATGTTATAGTATAGCTTCCGAGTGGCGCAGCAGTCTAAGGCACTGCATCTCGGTGCTTGAGGTGTCACTACAGACACCCTAGTTTGAATCCAGGCTGTATCACAATCGCCCATGATTGGGAGTCCCATAGGGCAGCGCACATTTGGCCCAGCGTCATCCGGGTTTGGCTGGTGGAGGCCGTCATTGTAACTAAGAATTTGTTCTTAACTGACTTGCCTAGTTAATAAATAAAGGTTATATAAAAATAAATACTGTGGAATACTATACTAAATAGTATTATGTGCAAAAAATAAATACTACAGTAATGTAATAAATACTACAGTAATGTCTGCAAAAACAGACATTATTGTAACTTCCGGCGCCGGAAAGAGATGGCTGCCTCGCTTCGCGTTCCTTGGAAAATATGCAGTATTTTGTTTTTTTACGTGTTATTTCTTACATCGGTACCCCGGGTAATCTTAGGTTTCATTACATACAGTCGGGAGGAACTACTGAATATACGATTAACGTCAACTCATCATCGTTCCTACCAGGAATATGACTTTCCCGAAACGGATCCAGTGTCTTGCCTTCCACACAATACAATGGATCTGATCCCAGCCGGCGACCCTGTGCGACGCCGAAAAAGGGGAAAACGTGGCGGTCTCGTGGTCAGGCTTCGGAGACGGGCACATCGCGCTCCACTCCCTAGCATACTACTCGCCAATGTCCAGTCTCTTGACAATAAGGTTGATGAAATCCGAGCACGGGTAGCATTCCAGAGAGACATCAGGGATTGCAACGTGCTCTGCTTCACGGAAACATGGCTAACTCAAGGGACGCTAACGGAGTCGGTGCAGCCAGCTGGTTTCTCCATGCATCGCGCCGACAGAAACAAACATCTTTCCGGTAAGAAGAGGGGCGGGGGGGTATGCCTTATGATTAACGAGAAGTGGTGTGATCATCATAACAACACACAAGAACTCAAGTCGTTCTGTTCACCTGATCTAGAACTCCTCACAATCAAATGTCGACCGCATTATCTATCAAGGGAATTCTCGTCAATCATAATCACAGCCGTATACATTCCCCCCCAAGCAGACACATCGATGGCCCTGAACGAACTTTATCTGACTCTTTGTAAACTGGAAACCACACACCCTGAGGCTGCATTCATCGTAGCTGGGGATTTTAACAAGGCTAATCTAAAAACAAAACTCCCTAAATTCTATCAGCATATCGATTGTGCTACCAGGGCTGGAAAAACACTAGACCATTGTTACACTAATTTCCGCGACGCTTATAAGGCCCTCCCCCGCCCCCCTTTCGGAAAAGCTGACCACGACTCCATTTTGTTGATTCCAGCCTACAAACAAAAACTCAAACAACAAGCTCCCGCGCTCAGGTCTGTTCAACGCTGGTCCGACCAATCTGAATCCACGCTTCAAGACTGCTTCGATCACGCAGATTGGAATATGTTCCGCATCGCGTCCAACAACAATATTGACGAATATGCTGATTCGGTGAGCGAGTTCATTAGGAAGTGCATTGACGATGTCGTACCCACAGCAACGATAAAAACATTCCCAAACCAGAAACCGTGGATTGACGGCAGCATTCGCGTGAAACTGAAAGCGCGAACCACTGCTTTTAACCAGGGCAAGGTGACCGGAAGCATGACCGAATACAAACAGTGTAGCTATTCTCTCCGCAAGGCAATCAAACAGGCCAAGTCTCAGTACAGAGACAAAATCGAGTCGAAATTCAACAGCTCAGACACAAGAGGTATGTGGCAGGGTCTACAGTCAATCACGGATTACAAAAAGAAAACCAGCCCCGTCGAGGACCAGGATGTCTTGCTCCCAGACAGGCTAAACAACTTTTTTGCCCGCTTTGAGGACAATACAGTGCCACTGACACGGCCCCCTACCAAAACCTGCGGGCTCTCCTTCACTGCAGCCGAGGTGAGTAAAACATTTAAACGTGTTAACCCTCGCAAGGCTGCAGGCCCAGACGGCATTCCCAGCCGCGTCCTCAGAGC
Organism: Salvelinus alpinus; assembly: GCF_045679555.1. NCBI lineage: Eukaryota > Metazoa > Chordata > Actinopteri > Salmoniformes > Salmonidae > Salvelinus > Salvelinus alpinus. The sequence goes on along the minus strand of NC_092118.1, from coordinate 380,588 downwards.
ATGCGCAGACCAGCTGGCTGGTGTGTTTACGGACATATTCAATCAATCCTTATCCCAGTCTGCTGTTCCCACATGCTTCAAGAGGGCCACCATTGTTCCTGTTCCCAAGAAAGCTAAGGTAACTGAGCTAAACGACTACCGCCCCGTAGCACTCACTTCCGTCATCATGAAGTGCTTTGAGAGACTAGTCAAGGACCATATCACCTCCACCCTACCGGACACCCTAGACCCACTCCAATTTGCTTACCGACCCAATAGGTCCACAGACGACGCAATCGCAACCACACTGCACACTGCCCTAACCCATCTGGACAAGAGGAATACCCATGTGAGAATGCTGTTCATCGATTACAGCTCAGCATTTAACACCATAGTACCCTCCAAACTCGTCATCAAGCTCGAGACCCTGGGTCTCGACCCCGCCCTGTGCAACTGGGTCCTGGACTTCCTGACGGGCCGCCCCCAGGTGGTGAGGGTAGGTAACAACATCTCCACCCCGCTGATCCTCAACACTGGGGCCCCACAAGGGTGCGTTCTGAGCCCTCTCCTGTACTCCCTGTTCACCCACGACTGCGTGGCCATGCACGCCTCCAACTCAATCATCAAGTTTGCGGATGACACTACAGTGGTAGGCTTGATCACCAACAACGACGAGACGGCCTACAGGGAGGAGGTGAGGGCCCTCGGAGTGTGGTGTCAGGAAAATAACCTCATACTCAACGTCAACAAAACAAAGGAGATGATTGTGGACTTCAGGAAACAGCAGAGGGAGCACCCCCCTATCCACATCGACGGGTCAGTAGTGGAGAAGGTGGAAAGTTTTAAGTTCCTCGGTGTACACATCACGGACAAACTGAACTGGTCCACCCACACAGACAGCGTTGTGAAGAAGGCGCAGCAGCGCCTCTTCAACCTCAGGAGGCTGAAGAAATTCGGCTTGTCACCAAAAGCACTCACAAACTTCTACAGATGCACAATCGAGAGCATCCTGTCGGGCTGTATCACCGCCTGGTACGGCAACTGCTCCGCCCACAACCGTAAGGCTCTCCAGAGGGTAGTGAGGTCTGCAGAACGCATCACCAGGGGCAAACTACCTGCCCTCCAGGACACCTACACCACCCGATGTCACAGGAAGGCCATAAAGATCATCAAGGACAACAACCACCCAAGCCACTGCCTGTTCACCCCGCTATCATCCAGAAGGCGAGGTCAGTACAGGTGCATCAAAGCAGGGACCGAGAGACTGAAAAACAGCTTCTATCTCAAGGCCATCAGACTGTTAAACAGCCACCACTAACATTTAGCGGCCGCTGCCAACATACTGACTCAACTCCAGCCACTTTAAAAATGGGAATTGATGGAAATTATGTAAAAATGTACCACTAGCCACTTTAAGCAATGCCACTTAATACAATGTTTACATACCCTACATTACCCATCTCATATGTATATATACTGTACTCTATATCATCTACTGCATCTTGCCATCTTTATGCAATACATGTACCACTAGCCACTTTAAACTATGCCACTTTATGTTTACATACCCTACAGTACTCATCTCATATGTATATACCGTACTCTATACCATCTACTGCATCTGCCATGCCGTTCTGTACCACCACTCATCCATATATCTTTATGTACATATTCTTTATCCCTTACACTTGTGTGTGTGTGTAAGGTAGTAGTGTGGAATTGTTAGGTTAGTTTACTGTTGGTTATTACTGCATTGTCGGAACTAGAAGCACAAGCATTTCGCTACACTCGCATTAACATCTGCTAACCATGTGTATGTGACTAATAAAATTTGATTTGAACACTACACTATAACTGTAGTAAATACTACAAATACTATTCCCCTCCCCTATATCAAAATTTGTGCCACCCATAAGTGAGAAACCATATAGTGTGTTCCCTACAGGTTATAGAAAAGAGCCGACATCCTAAACTATCCATTCAGACCCCAGTCCTAAGTTATGGAAAATTTGTTCTTTCAGTATTTCTTTAGTAGGTTTCCTGAAGGAGAAAGCCTTCACTTCTATGTCAAGGATAATAAAACAAAAACACTACAGTAAATAGTACACAATACTACAATCCACAAAAACACATGAAATGCTATAGTATAAAATCATTTTATTTTACTACAGTATTTATACAATAGTTAAATGTAAATACTACAGTATATTACAATGAATACTACAGTATAGTCAGCAAAACACTACAGTGAAAACTATGTCTGTGTGCCTATGTCTGTGTGAGTGTGTCTGCGTTTTTGCGTGCATGCATTTGTGTGTGTGCACACACCTTTGTATGTGTGTGTGTCTCTGTGTGTGTCACTGGGTGTTAGATAGCAATCCTAGGGGACTACATTAGACTAGTTGGCTCAAATCACTGATGTCGATTTTCAGTGTGTGGCACTAAGACTTCACTCAGCCTGGAACCATGGTGCTGGAATATTTGTGGTGGGGTACCCTGTTATCTGACGCTCACGGATTTTCTTCTTCTCTCTCTGTCCTTCCTGATGTGAGACCCCCTGCTAAGAGCAATGTGCATCGCAAATGGTACCCTATTCCCTATTTCTTGTTCTGCCTTAAAGACATCTGTACTGCATGGTCAAATAAAGGAGTCTGATAACGTTACTGTCGGTATAAATGTCCAATGTTTACATCCACGTTAGCATTTCATACATGGTACAAACTTGTGTCACATGTAATGATATCCCCATACACCCCACTTATAGTGTACTAGTTCTGGTGTAACATTACCCATCTATATCCCCCTTCTTTAAATTTGAAACAACAATGATGTTCAATATTTCTCACAGACCATTGTGACCCCCACCCGTTGTTTTATTGTTTAAGCCCCAAGAATTAACAAAGGACCATACTTGGGATTGGGCTTGCTTACCCTCCAAAACCGTGTCACTCTTAGGGCTGGATCTCCAGCTAAGAGAGCTGGCTCAGGTGAAACTGTTTCAGACACAGCTCAAGTATCAGGCGTAATGGGGACAAGTTCACTGTTTTCCCTTTCCCCTGCACTCTCCCCTCTTGCCCCAGCAACAGGTACCGACGGTTCCTCACATAGTTTGTGCCTTCTGAGGTGAAAACGTAACTGTTTATTTGTGAGCTGAACTGAGCTGCCATGCACTGCGGTCATAGTACACATTTCCCATCATTCTCTGTTGTGTCAGAGCCTCCTTCACCTGTGTCGCCAACACTGGGCGAAGCAAATCTGTGGTCATGGGAAGCATTGTCCTACTCTGGAGAACAGGCTCTGCGCAGGCGACTGCAAGCCTTCCCAGAAAAGGTTGCGCACACACAGCAGCATGGATATCGGATTGTCTGTGACACTTTGCCAATAACTGTTTTGCAGGCACAGCGCGCTCCACCAACCCGTTAGAATGAGAGCAGTGGGGGCTGCTCGTCCTGTCTTTAAAATTCCATGTTGATGCAAAATCCTTGAAGGTCATACACACAAATGGGGTCACATTGTCTGTCATCAGACGCTGAGGAACCCCATGGACAGCGAAGTGCCTCTTCAGTTTCCAATCACAGTGATGCTCCTCATATCTGACAGGTATTCCAGTTCAAACCAGCCTGAAAAGTCCAGGACCAAGTGGGGTTTAAGAGCACCTCTCCCACCCTATGTCAGCATTCATTGAGGGCCAGTACATAGTCTCCCTTGCTCTACATTTTGTTGCCTCGGCCCCTGGGTGCAGTTGGCCTGTGTTGAATTATTGTAAAGACAAGGGGATCAACAGCCTTTGAAACCGCAATACGAGCCCATTCTGTACTGTAAACTCTTCTTTCATGGCATAGTAGGGGCACACGTTCTGGGGACATTCTAACAATTTTGGCCAGCAATTTAGAATGACTTCTCTGAGGCGCTGGCATGTGACCGTGTTGCAAGCGCAGCCCTTAACTGCGGTTGCAACGACGAGAGTACAGAACCTGCACAGCAATGACATCACAGGACTCCTCCATCTCCACCATAGGGAGGTGAGCCCGTGACAGGGCGTCAGGCTACATATAGTCCCTTGCCTCTACAAATCTAAATTGTAGCGTTGAAGCTTCATAATTCCCTGTAGATGTGAGGATCGTGATCAGAGGTTGGTGGTCCGTCTCCACCACTAGTGCTTGCCCCTATATGAAATCATGAAACTTTTTACAGGCGAAAACAAGGGCTAACATCTCCTTCTCTATCTGAGCCTAACGTGTCTCCGTGGGCATCAGTGTTCTTGATGCAAACTCCACTGGCCTATATTTGTTGTAGACATACTACTCCGAGACCATGCTGGGAAACAGATATCACCACTGGTTTGCCCACATCATAGTACGGGAGAACTGGTTGGCTTGATAGCAGCTCTTTCAGTTTGGTGAAGGCAGCGTCATGTTGCTCCTGCCAGCACAATTCAGTATCAATCAATCAATCAATCAATCAATCAAATGTATTTATTAAGCCCTTCTTACATCAGCTTATGTCACAATGTGCTGTACAGAAATCCAGCCTAAAACCCCAACAACAAGCAATGCAGGTGTAGAAGCACGGTGGCTAGGAAAAACTCCCTAGAAAGGCCAGAAACTAGGAAGAAACCTAGCGAGGAACCAGGCAATGAGGGGTGACCAGTCCTCTTCTGGCTGTGCTGGGTGGAGATTAAAACAGAACATGGCCAAGATGTTCAAATGTTCATAGATGACCAGCAGTGTCAAATAATAAAAATCAATGGTTGTCGAGGGTGCAACAGGTCAGCACCTCAGGAGTAAATGTCAGTTCACTTTTCATAGCCGATCATTCAGAGTATCTCTACTGCTCCTGCTGTCTCTAGAAACCTATTCACTTCCGGCGCCGACAGAGATGGCCGCCTCGCTTCGCGCTCCTAGGAAACTATGCAGTATTTTGTTTTTTTATGTGTTATTTCTTACATTGTTACCCCAGGAAATATTAAGTTATATTACATACAGTCGGGAGGAACTATTGGATATAAGAGCAACGTCAACTCACCAACATTACGACCATGAATACGACTTTCCCAAAGCGGATCCTCTGTATGGTCCCCACCCAGGACAATGGATCGGATCCCAGCCGGCGACCCAAAACACAGAAGGGTCAAAATGGAGCGGTCTTGTGGTCAGGCTCCGTAGACGGGCACATCGCTCACCGCTCCCGAGCATACTACTCGCCAATGTCCAGTCTTTTGATAACAAGGTAGACGAAATCCGAGCAAGGGTTGCCTTCCAGAGAGACATCAGAGATTGTAACGTTCTTTGTTTCACGGAAACATGGCTCACTCAGGATACGTCAGAGTCGGTACAGCCACCTGGTTTCTTCAAGCATCGCGCTGACAGAAACAAACATCTCTCTGGTAAGAAGAAGGGCGGGGGTGTATGCCTTATGATTGCCGACCGCATTATCTACCAAGAGAATTCTCTTCGATCATAATCACAGTCGTGTATATCCCCCCCAAGCAGACACATCGACGGCCCTGAAATAATTTAATTTGACTCTATGTAAACTGGAAACCACATATCCTGAGGGTGCATTCATTGTAGTTGGAGATTTTAACAAGGCTAATCTGAAAACAAGGCTCCCTAAATTTTATCAGCATATCGAATGCGCGACCCGCTTGGAAAAACCCTGGATCATTGTTATTCTAACTTTCGCGACGCATATAAAGCCCTCCCCCGCCCTCCTTTCGGAATATTTCACCACGAATCCATTTTGTTGCTCCCTGCCTATAGACAGAAACTAAAACAGGAAGCGCCCGTGCTCAGGTCTGTTCAACGCTGGTCCGACCAATCGGATTCCAATCTTCAAGATTGCTTCGATCACGTGGACTGGGATATGTTCCGCATAGCGTCGGACAATAACATTGATGAATACGCTGATTCGGTGAGCGAGTTTATCAGCAAGTGCATCGGTGATATTGTACCCACAGCGTCTATAAATAAAACATTCCCCAACCAGAAACCGTGGATTGATGGCAGCATTCGCGCAAAACTGAAAGCGCAAATCACTGCTTTTAATCAGGGCAAGGTGACCTGAAACATGACCGAATACAAACAGTGTAGCAATTCCCTCTGCAAGGCAATCAAACAAGCTAAGTGTCAGTATAGAGACAAAGTAGAGTCGCAATTCAACGGCTCAGACACGAGAGGTATGTGGCAGGGTCTACAGTCAATCACGGACTACAAAAGGAAAACCAGCCCCGTCGCAGACCACAATGTCTTGCTCCCATACAAACTAAACAACTTCTTTGCTCTAACACGGCCCGCTACCAAAAACCTGCAGGCTCTCCTTCACTGCAGCCAATGTGAGAAAAACATTTAAACGTGTTAACCCTCGCAAGGCTGCCGGCCCAGACGGCATCACCAGCCGCGTCCTCAGAGCATGCGCAGACCAGCTGGCTGGTGTGTTTACGGACATATTCAATCAATCCTTATCCCAGTCTGCTGTTCCCACATGCTTCAAGAGGGCCACCATTGTTCCTGTTCACAAGAAAGCTAAGGTAACTGAGCTAAACTACTATCGCCCTGTAGCACTCACTTCCGTCATCATGAAGTACTTTGAGAGACTATTCAAGGACCATATCACCTCCACCCCACCCTACCTGGTCTCGACCCCGCCCTGTGCAACTGGGTCCTGGACTTCCTGACGGGCCGCCCCCAGGTGGTGAGGGTAGGTAACAAAATCTCCACCCCGCTGATCCTCAACACTGGGGCCCCACAAAGGTGCGTTCTCAGCCCTCTCCTGTATTCCCTGTTCACCCATGAATGCGTGGCCATGCACGCCTCCAACTCAATCATCAAGTTTGCAGACAACACAACAGTGATAGGCTTGATTACCAACAAGACGAGACGGCCTACAGGGAGGAGGTGAGGGCCCTCGGAGTGTGGTGTCAGGAAAATAACCTCACACTCAATTTCAACAAAACAAAGGAGATGATCGTGGACATCAGGAATCTGCAGAGGGAGCAGCCCCCTATCCACATCGACGGGACAGTAGTGGAGAAGGTGGACAGTTTTAAGTTCCTCGGCGTACACATCACGGTCAAACTGAACTGGTCCACCCACACAGACAGCTTGGTGAAGAAAGCGCAGCAGCGCCTCTTCAACCTCAGGAGGCTGAAGAAATTTGGCTTGTCACCAAACATACTCACAAACTTTTACAGATGCACAATCGAGAGCATCCTGTCGGGCTCTATCACCGCCCACAGCAACTACAACAACTGCTCCGCCCACAATTGTAAGGCTCTCCAGAGGGTAGTGAGGTCTGCACAACGCATCACCGGGGGCAAACTACCTGCCCTTCAGGACACCTACACCACCCGCTGTCACAGGAAGGCCAAAAAGATCATCAAGGACAACAACAACCTGAGCCACTGCCTGTTCACCCCACTATCTTCCAGAAGGCGAGGTCAGTTTAGGTGCATCAAAGCGAGGACGAGAGACTGAAAAACAGCTTCTATCTCAAGGCAATCAGACTGTTAACACCCACCACTAACATTGAGTGGCTGCTGCCAATATACTAACTCATCTCTAGCCACTTTAATAATGAATAAATTTATGTAATAAATGTATCACTAGCCACTTTAAACAATTCCACTTTAAATAATGTTTACATACCCTACATTACTCATCTCAAATGTGTATACTGTACTCTATACCATCTACTGCATCTTGCCTATGCCGTTCGGCCATCCCTCATTCATCTATTTGTATGTACATATTCGTATTCATTCCTTTACACGTGTGTGTATAAGTTAGTTGTTGTGAAATTGTTAGGTTAGATTACTTGTTAGATATTACCGCATGGTCAGAACTAGAAGCACAAGCATTTCGCTACACTCGCATTAACATCTCCTAGCCATGTGTATGTGACAAATAAAACTTGATTTGATTTGGATTTGAAAATAGCAGGTCTGAGACAGGAAGCAGGTCCAGTGAACAGTTTAGGGTTCCATAGTCGCAGGTAGAACAGTTGAAACTGGAGCAGCAGCACAGTCTGGTGGACTGGGGACAGCAATGAGTCATCAAGCCAGGTAGTCCTGAATCATGGTCCTAGGGCTCAGGTCCTCCGAGAGAGAGAAAGAATGAAAGAAAGAGAGCGAGAGAGAGAGAGAGAAAAAGAGAGAGTGAGAATTAGAGAGAGCATTCTTAAATTCACACAGGACACTGGATAAGACAGGAGAAATACTCCAGATAAAACAGACTCACCCTAGTGTCAGGACCCGGTGCGAGAAACAGTCACTAATAATCGGCAGAACCCAGAAGATGAGGCAGACACAGCAGTACTAGAGATGGTGGTTTAATAAAAGAACAAGATCTTCAGGCAAAGAATATAAATCCACAACGTCCAAAATAAAGCCAAGAGGCAAAAAATGGATATCTTCCAAAATACAAAGAAAATCCACAAAGTGGTAAGAACAGCAAGGGAAAAAACAAACCTCAAAAGACTAATCCAAAAATACACAAGAACAAAACCAGAGAACCTCTGGAAAATCCAACAAGAGAAAATATATGTTCACAACAAGGCTTGTGCTGGGGCTGGGTGCTAACATACAAACACTGAGCAAAGAACTGAGGAACACACAGGGTTTAAATACCAACAAGGGAACGACACACAGGTGCAAACAATAATAGAGCAAGGAAAAAACAAAAGGTTCAAAAAAGGTGCAATGGGGACATCTAGTGACAAAAAACAGAACAGTCCTGGCCAAAACCTGACACCTAGCCCCCCAACACATAAACTACTGCAGCATAAATACTGGAGGCTGAGAAAGGAGGGGTCGGGAGACACTGTGGCCCTGTCCGACGATACCCCCGGACAGGGCCAAACAGGCAGAATATAACCCCACCCACTTTACCAAAGCACAGACCCCACACCACTAGAGGGATATCTTCAACCACCAACTTACCATCCTGAGACAAGGCCGAGTATAGCCCACAAAGATCGCCGCCAAGGCACAACACAAGGGTGGACGCCAACCCGGACAGGAAGATCACGTCAGTGACTCAACCCACTCAACGGACGCACTCCTCCTAGGGATGGCACGGAAGAGCACCAGTAAGCCAGTGACTCAGCCCCTGTAATAGGGTTAGAGGCAGATAATCCCAGTGGAGAGAGGGGAACCGGCCAGGCAGAGACAGCAAGGGCGGTTCGTTGCTCCAGTGCCTTTCCGTTCACCTTCACATTCCTGGGCCAGACTACACTCAATCATAGGACCTACTGAAGAGATGAGTCTTCAATAAAGACTTAAAGGTTGAGACCGAGTCTGCGTCTCACATGGATAGGCATACCATTCCATAAAAATTTAGCTCTATAGGAGAAAGCCCTGCCTCCAGCTGTTTGCTTAGAAATTCTAGGGACAGTAAGGAGGCCTGCGTCGTGTGACCGTAGCATACGTGTAGGTAGGAGCAAGCCCATGTAATGCTTTGTAGGTTAGCAGTATAACCTTGAAATCAGCCCTTGCCTTACCAGGAAACCAGTGTAGAGAGGCTGACACTGGAATAATATGATCAAATTTTTTGGTTCTAGTCAAGATTCTAGCAGCCATGTTTAGCACTAACTGAAAGTTATTTAGTGCTTTATCCAGGTAGTCGGAAAGTAGAGCATTGCAGTAGTCTAACCTAGAAGTGACAAAAGACTGGATTAATTTTTCTGCATATTTTTTGGACAGAAAGTTTCTGATTTTTGCAATGTTACGTATATGGAAAAAAGCTGTCCTTGAAACAGTCTTGATATTTTCATCAAAAGAGAGATCAGGGTCCAGAGTAACGCCGAGGTCCTTCACAGTTTTATTTGAGACGACTGTACAACCATTAAGATTACTTGTCAGATTCAACAGAAGATCTCTTTGTTTCTTGGGAACTAGAACAAGCTTCTCTGTTTGGTCCGAGTTTAAAAGTAGAACATTTGCCGCCATCCACTTCCTTATGTCTGAAACACAGGCTTCCAGGAAGGGCAATTTTTGGCTTCGCCATGTTTCATCAAAATATACAGCTGTGTGTCATCCGCATAGCAGTGAAAGTTAACATTATGTTTCCGAATGACATCACCAAGAGGTAAAATATATATAGAAAACAATAGTGGTCCTAAAATGGAGCCTTGAGGAACACCAAAATGTACAGTTGATTTGTCAGAGGACAAGCCATCCACAGAAACAAACTGATATCTTTCCGACAGATAAGATCTATCCTGATGGAAGAGTTGGCGGAGGGGCCCCGTCACCTCATTGTGTTGTGGCATGAACTTAGACAGATAGTAGTTAGTCAAACCCAGAATGCACTGCAGTACCTGCTTTTCTTCTGGCTTGAGCAAATGCCTGATGGCCTTTGTCATTCCCGGCTCATGTATCACCCCGTCGGCTGTGAGGATGTAACCGACGTAGGGAACCTCATGGAGCCTGAATCTGCACTTTTCTGGATTCATCTTCAAGTTGACAGCTCTAATCCTTTGAGGACCTGCTTGAGGCGCTCATCGTATTCATCCAGTGTGCGTCCCCACACCAGGATGTTGTCCACCACTATCTCACATGGCTGCCCAGCAAACAGCTGCTCCATCGATCTCTGGAAGACCTCAATGCCAGTGGAAATCCCATACGGCATGCAGAGGAACCAGAACCTTCCACCAGGAGACATGAATGCGTTTGTTTAGACGATCTCTCATCGAGTGTGTCATGGAGCGCATGTCCATGACTTGTGGACAATGACACTGAAACAAATTTTTGGTTGAAGAAAGACTCTATTGTATCTCTTCAGGGTAAAGTCAAGAATCCTGAAACCAAACAGAATGTTGGATTGAGTAGTGCATTCCGTTTGCCAACAATACTTTGACATAAGGCGCCAAAGTCGAGTGTTTGTTTCGCACGGCAGTTACTAAAACAATGTAACTTGTTAACAATGTTTCTACCATGTATAGAGCTGCCCATTTAAACGTACATGCTCCAGTAATGTGAAATATATTATTAGAATAACAATCGAAGTGTTGATAGAGTATAATCATAGCATTTAACCTACCTTGTGTGTTTGTCTGAAGCGCCACGCTGTTTCTTTGTTGATGTGCCGGATTATCTGGGGTGAATTACTTCATGAATGTGTATTGTGACTTAAAGTTATGGCACAAGTTATTGAAGTGTGTGTGTGTTTATGTAAAACCGTTGTTTATGATATGTCCATGGGAAATTATTCATTTGTGGGAGTTCCTGGAAAGAGTACTTAGGTTCTCAGTTGGTTTTTGCCTGGGAGATAGCAAGCTGGGCAGGTAACAAGTTGGCTAGAGTAGAGCTATACCTGAGTTTTGTTATAAGCAAAGAGTTTTTGCCGGAATAGTTTATACTGAGAATGTGTTTGATTTATTCAAGTCTTTGTCAACGTCCTGTTTGTTATTTTATGTACAAAGTTTATTGGCCAATTAGTCCTGCACCTGTTAATATTGTAAATGAAAGCCTCTAAGAGAGGTGAGGACCAAAACATTATGTTTGTCTCCTCACTGTCCGATCCGCCACTTCGGTTACTGCTTCACAGAGAGGAATCTGCCAGAATCCACATTTTGCATCAATAATGCTGAACACTTTTGCACCCGGCATGTATGCAATGACCTGTTCTATATTTTTCATGGGGTGGTGTGGTGTGGCTTTAGTAGTGCTTTGTTCATGTGTACTGGGTCCATGCATAGCCTGACAGAGACATATTTTTTTTACAGCAGCTACCATGACGGAAAACCACTCTGTGGCTTCATTCTCAGGGATTACAACACCTAACCCCAACATTCGGTCAAGTGCTTTGATCGTGTTGTCTTTATGGCTACTGGCACTTTTCTGGGCGCGCAGACTGTGGGTATTACTGACTCATCCAGTTTCATGTGATACACCACTGGTAGTTTGCCAATCTCTTCAATGTTAAACAGTGGTCTCACATCCTGGTCAACAACATGAAAGCCAAAGTCCTCTTGAGTGCAATGGAGGGTGTCCGTGCCCTCCGTAAAGATCACCTGCCCCCCATAGGCCACCAGGATAGCTTTTTCAGCAGTATTAACAGTTAAAATACACCCTTAGAAAAAAGGTGCTAATGTGTGCAAAATTAACGTTCACTGAGTAAACAAATAAATAATCCCCCCTCACTCACACACAAGTGCTACTGTCAAGTTCAACACAACAAAAGCAATATCTTTGAGCTACATATTTTACATTGTACACTTTCTGCCCGTGGACATCTGTTCTACAATGTGCCAGGAGAGCATGATACCCTTTGTTGGCATAATTGATCTCTTTCAAGCAGGGAGTACACCTAGCATACCCCTTTTTATTGAAAAGGTGAGAAAGAGGGAAAGTGTGTGGTGTTCCTTTCACCTCTATGGTGGCATCCAGCTTAAAGACACTCGCTAGCACAGGGAAGAGAATAATTATCTCTGGCCCCCTCCCGTGCTACCAAAGGGGTTCGGAACATTTCAGACGAATCTTTGCCCTATACAAGTACCTGAAAAAGCTTTGCAACGACAGGAATGTTTCTTTTTGTGGGAGCAACCAGCACTTTTTAAAAGAGATGTGATTCACCCTAACCGCATGGGTTACAGTATTATTTCCAGCAACATCTCAAACCGTTTTAGAGACTGACAGACAGGGTCTGGTAGTGCTCCAGTCCCAGCAACATCAAACTGTTTTAGAGACTGACAGACAAGGTCTGGTAGTTCTCCAGTTCTCCCTGTCAGAATAACCAACAGAGGACTTGGATACCATATCAACTCCTATAGAAATGGCACTACGGTTATTGTGAGTAACCTAATTTATGTTCCTTGAACTCCGCCTGAGTTTATACGAACTGTCAACTCCTACCATTCTGGTAGATTGGAGAATGTCAGAAAACGTGGTTGTAACGTTAATCATTTGGTTCTTATTTTATAGGTTACCTCTAGGCAGACGCCCCACAGGCAGAGTGGCCCAAACTGATTTAATATGGGACTTTTACATGTTAGAGCAATCACAAGTTAAACCTTTCTCAGGAATGACCTCATTACCGAGCTCAAAGTTGTTCGCATATTTCTCACTGAAACATGGCTGTCTTCAGGATGTAGTGCCACTCTTATTGAAGCCTCCACCTGGACTACAACTTTTCATATTCTATTGAAAAAGGGTGGGAGGACAGCCTCTATTTTTACTAATGCTCTCAGCTGTAAGGCCATTTCATTTGGCGACTTTTTGTCTTTTGAGCATCATGCTATACTGTTTAAATGTCAGCCACCAGTGCTGGCTATAACCCTGTATAGAGCACCAATGCACTGCCCCACTTTCTTTACTGAATTCTCTGAACTAATGTCTATTGTTCTTGAGAACTATGATAAAATCATTGTGTTGGGTGACAGAGAGTGACTCCAAGGCCATTGAATTTCTGAAGCTTTTGACCTCTATAGACATGATCTAACATATTACTGGGCCCACCCATAACCGTGGCCATACTCTGGACCTGGTTATTACAGAGGGGCTTTCTATTGACATATCCTCTATTGTTGATGTTGCTTTATCTGATCACCACTGTGGATTTATTCCTACCTTGTTACCCATAGCACAGGGTAATACTGAACACAGTATTAACTTCTTGAGGATAGGGTGCAGAGTTTTCACTTAGGGAAAAATAGCGTGCCCATTTCAACTTCGTTCTACTCATCCCCAGAATATCAGATATGCATATTATTAGTAGATTTGGATAGAAAACACTCTGAAGTTTCTAAAACTGTTTGAATCATATCTGTAAGTATAACAGAACTTATATAGCAGTCAAAACCCTGAGGACTAACTTTTTTATTTTTAAGTCACTGTCTGTTCAATGAGTTATTATGGGCAGGCCAGAATTCTAATCACTATCCTCGCAGTTCCTACTGCTTCCACTGGATGTCGCCATTGTATGGAAAAAGGTTAAGGTTTTTCATTTGAACACTGAGAAAGATATTCACCAGGAAGTGGAGTGACGTCTTGTGTTTATGTTTGAGAGTTGCGCAAGACTTGAAAAGTACCGTGAGTTTGTTGATATCCTGTATTGAAAACAGATTGACCCGTCTTCAATTTGATCGATTATTAACGTTTACAAATACCTTAAACTCACAAGCAGCCAGTGCAGAGACCTTAAAACCAGTGTAATGTGTGTTGTCCATCTGGTCTTGGTCAGTACCCTTGCTGCAGCATTCTGTGTCTTTCGCAGTTGACCAATGGCTTTCTTAGTTAGACCAGACAAGAGAGCATTACAGTAGTCAAGCCTGCATGTAATAAACGCATGGATACGTCTCTCTGTATCAGCCTGAGCGAGAAACAACTGCACCTTGGCAATGTTTCTCAGGTGGTAAAAACCTACTTTTGGTCACATTCCTAATCTGTGATTCGAAATTGAGTTCAGAATCTAAAATAACACCTAGGTTTTTAACTTGGTGTTTTATCTTTATAGCCTGTGAATTAAAATGTTCATGGCAGATTCTCTCTGTGCTTTGGCTCAATAAGTGCCTTGGTCTTGTCTTGATTTAGCTGGAGGAAGTTGTGAGCCATACAAAATCACTAATACAGTCTAATAATTTATCCGTGGAGCTACAATGGTAGCTCTGGTGACACAAAAATGTAAAGTTGTGTTTCGTCAGCGTAGCATTGAAAATCAGTGCTGTGCTTTCTGATAATGCTGCCAATGGGTAACATATAAAACTGAACAGTTTCAGACCGAAAATCGAATCTTGTGGAATGCCACATGTGATATGTATTTTCTCTGAGTTATGTTCACCGGGGGTGACAAAAAACTATTGACTGGTTAAATAGGTGCTAAACCAATTTAGAACAGGACCCGAGAGGCCAACCCACCGCTCCAGTCTATCCAGAACAACGTCACGGTCAACAGTGTGGAAAGCAGCACTTAAATTCAAGAGTACAAGGACAGAGAGCTGTTTGGCATCTGTGTTGGTTCTATGATCATTTACCACTTTAACAAAGGCTGTCTCTGTGCTGTGGTGGGCCCCAAAAATATAGTTGGCACTTAAAAAATCTTTTTGAAAAACTATTTCTCCAGAATTTTGATTAAGAATGGAAGGCTGGAGATTGGCCAAACATTGAAGGGATTCTTCAGGAGGGATTTCACCACTGCAGTTTTTAGTGTAGTTTGGAAAGTGCCTGTGAACAGGGAGTGATTAAAACCTGTTTGGGCTGCAATCCCCACACAGGTACACCTATGACAACTGCCATTTCAAGTGCATGGCGCGAAATTCAAAATCTAGTTTGTTAAAATATTTAACTTTCACACATTAACAAGTCCAATACAGCATATGAAAGGTAGACATCTTGTGAATCAAGCCAACATGTCCGATTTTTAAAATGTTTTACAGGGAAGACAAAATATGTAAATCTATTAGCTAACCACGTCAGCAAAAGAGAGCACTTTTCTAACTCCATCAGTTTTTTACTCCGTCACTAGCTATCACTAATTCGACCAAATAAAGTATATATAGCCACTAACCAAGAAACCACTTCATAAGATGACAGTCTGATAACATATTAATTGTATAGCATATGTTTTTTTTGAAAAATGTGCATATTTATGGTATAAATCATAAATTACATTTCAGCTACAATCAGAAATTGCACCGAAAGCAGCCATAACATTTACAGACACCAACGTCAAATAACTAATTACTCATCATAAAACATATCTGAGAAATACATACATTGCAGCAATTGAAAGACAGGATTCTTGTGATTCCAGACAATATTTCCGATTTATTAAATGTTTTACAGCGAAAACAAAATGTAGCGCTATGTTAGCATAGCCACAATAGCCAGACACACTTGGGCGCGCACGACCAGTTGACATGCACGACAGATATATGAAATAACATTATAAATTGGGTCTTACTTTGGCTGATCTTTCATCAGAATGTTGATCAGGGTGTCCTTTGTCCAGATGAGTCGTTGTTTTGAGTCAGGATGGCAACTTTCCCTTCTCACTTAGCATTGGCACTGGTCGACTGGCACGGATTTGTCCAACGTTAAAAAAATCAGAGACCGAAACACGGCAAAACTCCCGAAAAAAATTCAAATAATCTGATTAAACTATATTGAAAAAACATACATTACGATGATATGGTCTCATTTATCAAATAAAAACCCAGACGGAGATTGTTCCCGTCCAAAACAGCAGCAAAACAGAACACAATATCACTCCCAAGACGCGCGCTTCAGACTTCCGGAAGTGGTCGGTCACGTCAAAGAAATAGCTCTTATTCAACCTCTGAACAAGATATTCACTAAATTTCTTCTCTCATACCCTCTTGACACCCAGAGCAAGGCGTACGGAGTATACGTAGGGTCTTACGTATAATGACCATGTATAGGCATAACGTTGAAGCGAGCATAGATTTCTGACATTCTACTTCTTGGTCAGGGAAAGTGCTGCCAAATGACTTCTGTACCACTCAGAGAAAAAATTAGAACGGTTTTAGAAACTAGAGATTGTTTTCTATCCAATATTAATATTAATATGCATATTGTAAGAGCAAAAATGGATTAAGAGGCCGTTTGAAAATTGGTACATATTTTCCAGTTTTTCCAATACGCCACCTGCAGCCATAACAGGTTTAACCAGAGCTTACACTTCTTCAGAGATGCATATAAAAACTGCTAGGAAGAAGGTGGTGGGGATAGGAACGAGAATGCAGGTATAACTTGTGATATCACTTTCCTGAGCATGCCTGTGTCAACCAGGGAAAATAACTCCATAGTGCCTTTAATTTGTAGGCTAGGGCACATATCATCAAACTTCTCAACAGGTATTGCTTGACTGATACCCAGCCTAATGCTTGAAACTCATCACATTTAGATGTGGAGGAAAGTTCACAGGTTTGTGGGAGTAGGATTTTTAAAAATTATAATAATAATAAAAAATTCACCTTTATTTAACCAGGTAGGCCAATTGAGAACAAGTTCTCATTTACAACTGCGACCTGGCCAAGATAAAGCAAAGCAGTGCAACAAAAACACAGAGTGTTTGTTTATGTGTACATAAACAAATGTACAATCAATGACACAAAAGAAAATAAAAATAGACAGATCTATGTACAGTGTGTGCAAATGTAGAAGAGTAGGAAGGTAAGGCAATAAATAGGCCATATAGGTAAAAATAATTACAATTTAGCATTAATACTGGAGTGATATATGTGCAGATGATGATGTGCAAGTAGAGATACCGGGGTGCAAAAGAGCAAGAGGGTAAGTAATAATATGGGGATGAGGTAGTCGGGTGGGCTATTTACAGATTGGCTGTGTACAGGTACAGTGATCGGTAAGCTGCTCTGACAGCTGATGCTTAAAGTTAGAGAGGGAGAAATAAGACTCCAGCTTCAAAGATTTTTGCAATTCGTTCCAGTCATTGGCAGCAGAGAACCTGGAAGGAAAGGCGGCCAAAGGAAGTGTTGGCTTTGGGGATGACCAGTGCAATATACCTGCTGAAGCGCGTGCTATGGGTGGGTGTTGCTATGGTGACCAGTGAGCTGAGATAAGGCGGGGCTTTACCTAGCAAAGACTTATAGATGACCTGGAGCCAGTGGGTTTCGCAACGGATATGTAGTGAGGGCCAGCCAACGAGAGCATAGATGTCGCAGTGGAGGGTAGTATATGGGGCTTTGGTGATAAAACAGATGGCATTGTGATAGTCTACGTCCAATTTGCTGAGTAGAGTGTTGGAGGCTATTTTGTAAATGACATCGCCGAAGTCAAGGATCGGTAAAATAGTCAGTTTAACGAGGGCATGTTTGGCGGCATGAGTGAAGGAGGCTTTGTTGCGAAATAGGAAGCCGATTCTAGATTTAACTTTGGATTGGAGATGCTTAATGTGAGTCTGGAAGGAGAGGTTACAGTCTAACCAGACACCTATATATTTGTAGTTGTCCACATATTCTAGGTCAGAACCGTCCAGGCTTTCCAATCTTTGGGGATCTCAGCCAATATGAAGGAGAGGTTGAATAGGCTAGTAATAGGGGTTGCAACAATTTCAGCTGATAATTTTACAACGAGAGGGTCCAGGATATCTAGGCAAGCTGATTTGTACGGGTCCAGGTTTTGCTGCTCTTTCAGAACATCAGCTCTTTGGATTCGGGTGAAGGAGAAGCGGGCGGGTTTGGGCAAGTTGCTGCATGGGGTGCTGAGGTGTTGGCTGGGGTAGGGGTAGCCAGGTGGAAAGCATGGCCAGCCATGGAAAAATGCTTATTGAAATTATCGATTATCGTAGATTTTATCGGTGGTGACAGTGTTTCCTATCCTCAGTGCAGTCGGCAGCTGGGAGGAGGTGCTCTTATTCTCCATGGACTTTACAGTGTCCCAAAACTTTTAGTAATTAGTGCTACAGGATGCAAATTTCTGTTTGAAAAAGCTAGCCTTAGCTTTCCTAACTGACTGACTATATTGGTCCCTGACTTCCCTGAAGAGTTGCATATCACGGGGGCTGTTCGATGCTAACGCAGAACGCCACAGGATGTATTTGTGCTGGTCAAGGGCAGTCAAGTCTGGGGTGAACCATGGGCTATATCTGTTCTGAGTGCTACATTTTTTGATTGGGGCATGCTTATTTAAGATGAAGAGGAAAGTGATTTTGAAGAGCAACCAGGCATCCTCTACTGACGAGATGAGGTCAATATCCTTCCAGGATACCCAGGCCAGGTTGGTTAGTAAGGCCTGCTCACTAAAGTGTTTTAGGGAGCATTTGACAGTGGACCCATTATGCACGCAGGCAATGAGGCAGTGACCGCTGAGATCCTGGTTGAAGACAACAGACGTGTATTTAGAGAGCAAGTTGGTCAGGATGATATCAATGAGGGTGCCCATGGTTAGGCATTAACCTACCTACCTGGTAGGTTCCATGATAATTTGTGTGAGATTGAGGGCATCTAGCTTAGATTGTAGGACGGTTGGGGTGTTAAGCATGTCCCAGTTTAGGTCACCTAACAGTACAAAATTCACATATGGTGTCCAGGGCACAGCTGGGGGCTGAAGGGGGTCTATAACAAGTGGCAACGGTTCTGGAAAGGTGGATTTTTAAAAGTAGAAGCTTAAATTGTTTGGGCACAGACCTGGATAGTATGACAGCACTCTGCAGGCAATCTCTGCAGTATATCGCAACTCCGCCCCCTTTGGCAGTTCTATCTTATCAGAAAATGTTATAGTTAGGGATGGAAATTTCAGGATTTTTGGTGGCCTTCCTAAGCCAGGATTCAGACACGGCTAGGACATCCGGATTGGCGGAGTGTGCTAAAGCGTGAATAAAACAAACTTAGGGATGAGACTTCTAATGTTAACATGCATGAAACAAATGCTTTTACGGTTACAGAAGTCAACAAATGAGAGCCCCTGGGGAATGGGAGTGATGCTGGGGGCTGCAGGTCCTGGGTTAACCTCTACATCACCAGAGGAACAGAGGAGGAGTAGGATAAGAGTACGGCTAAAGGCTAAAATAACTGGTTGTCTAGTGCGTTCGGAACAGAGAGTAAAGGGGGCAGGTTTCTGGGCACGGAAGGATACATTCAAGGCATAATGTACAGACCAGGGTATGGTAGGATGTGAGTACTGTGGAGGTAAGCCTAGGCATTGAGTGACGATGAGAGAGTTTTTGTCTCTCGAAGTACCATTTAAGCCAGGTGCGGTCACCGCATGTTTGGGGGGTGGAACAACAATGCTAGCTAAGGCATATTGAGCAGGGCTGGAGGCTCTACAGTGAAATAAGACAATAATTACTAACCAAAACAGCAATAGACAAGGCTTATAGACATCAATCAATCAATCAATTTTATTTTATATAGCCCTTCGTACATCAGCTAATATCTCGAAGTGCTGTACAGACACCCAGCCTAAAACCCCAAACAGCTAGTAATGCAGGTGTAGAAGCACGCTGGCTAGGAAAAACTCCCTAGAAAGGCCAAAACCTAGGAAGAAACCTAGAGAGGAACCAGGCTATGAGGGGTGGCCAGTCCTCTTCTGGCTGTGCCGGGTGGAGATTATAACAGAACTATGCCAAGATGTTCAAAAATGTTCATAAGTGACAAGCATGGTCAAATAATAATCATGAATAATTTTCAGTTTTCAGTTGGCTTTTCATAGCCGATCATCAAGAGTTGAAAAACAACAGGTCTGGGACAGGTGGCGGTTCCATAACCGCAGGCAGAACAGCTGAAACTGGAATAGCAGCAAGGCCAGGCGGACTGGGGACAGCAAGGAGTCACCACGGGCGGCAGTCCCGACGCATGGTCCTAGGGCCCAGGTCCTCCGAGAGAAAGAAAGAGAGAAGGAGAAAATTAGAGAGAGCCAAGATTTTCAAAATTTCCATAAATGACAAGCATGGTCAAATAATAATCAGGAATAAATCTCAGTTGGCTTTTCATAGCCGATCATTAAGAGTTGAAAACAGCAGGTCTGGGACAGGTAGGGGTTCCATAACCGCAGGCAGAACAGTTGAAACTGGAATAGCAGCAAGGCCAGGCGGACTGGGGACAGCAAGGAGTCACCACGGCCGGTAGTCCCGACGTATGGTCCTAGGGCTCAGGTCCTCCGAGAGAAAGAAAGAGAGAAGGAGAAAATTAGAGAGAGCCAAGATTTTCAAAATGTTCATAAATGACAAGCATGGTCAAATAATAATCAGGAATAAATCTCAGTTGGCTTTTCATAGCCGATCATTAAGAGTTGAAAACAGCAGGTCTGGGACAGGTAGGGGTTCCGTAACCACAGGCAGAACAGTTGAAACTGGAATAGCAGCAAGGCCAGGCGGACTGGGGACAGCAAGGTGTCATCATGCCCGGTAGTCCTGACGTATGGTCCTAGGGCTCAGGTTCTCAGAGAGAAAGAGAGAACGAGAGAATTAGAGAGAGCATACTTAAATTCACACAGGACACTGGATAAGACAGGAGAAGTACTCCAGGTAACCAACTGACCCTAGCCCCCCGACACAAACTACTGCAGCATAAATACTGGAGGCTGAGACAGGAGCGGTCAGGAGACACTGTGGCCCCATCCGAAGAAACCCCCGGACAGGGCCAAATAGGAAGGATATAACCCCACCCACTTTGCCAAAGCACAGCCCCCGCACCACTAGAGGGAAATCCTCAACCACCAACTTACAATCCTGAGACAAGGCCGAGTATAGCCCACAAAGGTCTCCACCACAGCACAAACCAAGGGGGGGCGCCAACCCAGACAGGAAGATCACGTCAGTAACTCAACCCACTCAAGTGACGCACCCCTCCTAGGGACGGCATGAAAGAGCACCAGCAAGCCAGTGACTCAGCCCCTGTAACAGGGTTAGAGGCAGAGAATCCCAGTGGAGAGAGGGGAACCGGCCTGGCAGAGACAGCAAGAGCGGTTCGTTGCTCCAGAGCCTTTCCGTTCACCTTCACACTCCTGGGCCAGGCTACACTCAATCATATGACCTACTGAAGAGATAAGTCTTCAGTAAAGACTTAAAGGTTGAGACCGAGTCTGCGTCTCTCACATGGGTAGGCAGACTGTTCCATAAAAATGGAGATCTATAGGAGAAAGCCCTGCCTCCCGCTGTTTGCTTAGAAATTCTAGGGACAATTAGGAGGCCTGCGTCTTGTGACCGTAGCGTACGTATTGGTATGTACGGCAGGACCAACTCGGAAAGATAGGTAGGAGCAAGCCCATGTAACGCTTTATAGGTTAACAGTAAAACCTTGAAATCAGCCCTTGCCTTAACAGGAAGCCAGTGTAGGGAAGCTAGCACTGGAGTAATATGATCAAATTTCTTGGTTCTAGTCAGGATTCTAGCAGCCGTATTTAGCAATAACTGAAGTTTATTTAGTGCTTTATCCGGGTAGCCGGAAAGTAGAGCATTGCAGTAGTCTAACCTAGAAGTAACAAATGCATGGATTAATTTTTCTGCATCATTTTTGGACAGAAAATTTCTGATTTTTGCAATGTTACGTAGATGGAAAAAAGCTGTCCTTGAAACAGTCTTGATATGTTCGTCAAAAGAGAGATCAGGGTCAAGAGTAACGCCGAGGTCCTTCACAGTTTTATTTGAGACGACTTTACAACCATCAAGATGAATTGTCAGATTTAACAGAAGATCTCTTTGTTTCTTGGGACCTAGAACAAGCATCTCTGTTTTGTCCGAGTTTAAAAGTAGAAAGTTTTCAGCCATCCACTTCCTTATGTCTGAAACACAGGCTTCTAGCGAGGGCAATTTTGGGGCTTCACCATGTTTCATTGAAATGTACAGCTGTGTGTCATCCGCATAGCAGTGAAAGTTAACATTATGTTTTCGAATAACATCCCCAAGAGGTAAAATATATAGTGAAAACAATAGTGGTCCTAAAACGGAACCTTGAGGAACACCGAAATGTACAGTTGATTTGTCAGAGGACAGACCATTCACAGAGACAAACTGATATCTTTCCGACACGTAAGATCTAAACCAGGCCAGAACTTGTCCGTGTAGACCAATTTGGGTTTCCAGTCTCTCCAAAAGAATGTGGTGATCGATGGTGTCAAAGGCAGCACTAAGGTCTAGTAGCACGAGGACAGATGCAGAGCCTCGGTCTGACGCCATTAAAAGGTCATTTACCACCTTCACAAGTGCAGTCTCAGTGCTATGATGGGGTCTAAAACCAGACTGAAGCATTTCGTATACATTATTTGTCTTCAGAAAGGCAGTGAGTTGCTGCGCAACAGCTTTTTCTAAAATCTTTGAGAGGAATGGAAGATTCGATATAGGCCGATAGTTTTTTATATTTTCCGGGTCAAGGTTTGGCTTTTTCAAGAGAGGCTTTATCACTGCCACTTTTAGTGAGTTTGGTACACATCCGGTGGATAGAGAGCTGTTTATTATGTTCAACATAGGAGGGCCAAGCACAGGAAGCAGCTCCTTCAGCAGTTTAGTAGGAATAGGATCCAGTATGCAGCTTGAAGGTTTAGAGGCCATGATTATTTTCATCATTGTGTCAAGAGATATAGTACTAAAACACTTAAGTGTCTCTCCCGATCCCAGGCCCTCGCAGAGCTGTGCAGATCCAGGACAGCTAAGCCCTGGAGGAATACGCAGATTCAAAGAGGAGTCCGTAATTTGCTTTCTAATGGTCATGATCTTTTCCTCAAAGAAGTTCATGAATTTATTACTGCTGAAGTGAAAGCCATCCTCTCTTGGGGAATGCTGCTTTTTAGTTAGTTTCGCAACAGTATCAAAAATAAATTTTGGATTGTTCTTATTTTCCTCGATTAAGTTGGAAAAGTAGGATGAGCGAGCAGCAGTGAGGGCTCTTCGGTACTGCACGGTACTGTCTTTCCAAGCTAGTCGGAAGACTTCCAGTTTGGTGTGGCGCCATTTCCGTTCCAATTTCCTGGAAGCTTGCTTCAAAGCTCGGGTATTTTCTGTATACCAGGGAGCTAGTT
This sequence comes from Salvelinus alpinus, assembly GCF_045679555.1. Taxonomy (NCBI): domain Eukaryota; kingdom Metazoa; phylum Chordata; class Actinopteri; order Salmoniformes; family Salmonidae; genus Salvelinus; species Salvelinus alpinus. The sequence goes on along the minus strand of NC_092118.1, from coordinate 357,175 downwards.
TCTTATGACAAATGTTTTTCGTTTTTAGGGGTGCAACTGCATCTAGGGTATTGCGCAAGGTTAAATTGAGTTCCTCAGTTAGGTGGTTAACTGATTTTTGTCCTCTGACGTCCTTGGGTAGGCAGAAGGAGTCTGGAAGGGCATCAAGGAATTTTTGTGTTGTCTGAGAATTTATAGCACGACTTTTGATGCTCCTTGGTTGGGGTCTGAGCAGATTATTTGTTGCGATTGCAAACGTAATAAAATGGTGGTCCGATAGTCCAGGATTATGTGGAAAAACATTAAGATCTACAACATTTATTCCATGGGACAAAACTAGGTCCAGAGTATGACTGTGGCAGTGAGTAGGTCCAGAGACATGTTGGACAAAACCCACTGAGTCGATAATGGCTCCGAAAGACTTTTGGAGTGGGTCTGTGGACTTCTCCATGTGAATATTAAAATCACCAAAAATTAGAATATGATCTGCTATGACTACAAGGTCTGATAGGAATTCAGGAAACTCAGAGAGGAACGCTGTATATGGCCCAGGAGGCCTGTAAACAGTAGCTATAAAAAGTGATTGAGTAGGCTGCATAGATTTCATGACTAGAAGCTCAAAAGACGAAAACGCCATTTTTTTTTTTGTAAATTGAAATTTGCTATCGTAAATGTTAGCAACACCTCCGCCTTTGCGGGATGCACGGGGGATATGGTCACTAGTGTAACCAGGAGGTGAGGCCTCATTTAACACAGTAAATTCATCAGGCTTAAGCCATGTTTCAGTCAGGCCAATCACATCAAGATTATGATCAGTGATTAGTTCATTGACTATGACTGCCTTTGAAGTGAGGGATCTAACATTAAGTAACCCTATTTTGAGATGTGAGGTATCACGATCTCTTTCAATGATGGCAGGAATGGAGGAGGTCTTTATCCTAATAAGATTGCTAAGGCGAACACCGCCATGTTTAGTTTTGCCCAACCTAGGTCGAGGCACAGACACAGTCTCAATGGGTATGGCTGAGCTGACTACACTGACTGTGCTATTGGCAGACTCCACTAAGCTGGCAGGTTGGCTAACAGCCTGCTGCCTGGCCTGCACCCTATTTCATTGTGGGGCTAGAGGAGTTAGAGCCCTGTCTATGTTGGTAGATAAGATGAGAGCACCCCTCCAGCTAGGATGGAGTCCGTCACTCCTCAGCAGGTCAGGCTTGGTCCTGTTTGTGGGTGAGTCCCAGAAAGAGGGCCAATTATCTACAAATTCTATCTTTTGGGAGGGGCAGAAAACAGTTTTCAACCAGCGATTGAGTGCTGAGACTCTGCTGTAGAGCTCGTCACTCCCCCTAACTGGGAGGGGGCCAGAGACAATTACTCGATGCCGACACATCTTTCTAGCTGATTTACACGCTGAAGCTATGTTGCACTTGGTGACCTCTGACTGTTTCATCCTAACATCGTTGGTGCCGACGTGGATAACAATATCTCTATACTCTCTACACTCGCCAGATTTAGCTTTAGCCAGCACCATCTTTAGATTAGCCTTAACGTCGGTAGCCCTGCCCCCTGGTAAACAGTGTATGATCGCTGGGTGATTCGCTTTAAGTCTAATACTGCGGGTAATGGAGTCGCCAATGACTAGGGTTTTCAATTTGTCAGAGCTAATGGTGGGAGCCTTCGGCGTCTCAGACCCCGTAACGGGAGGAGTAGAGACAAGAGAAGACTCAGACTCAGACTCCGACTCGCTACATAATGGGGAGAACCGGTTGAAAGTTTCTGTCGGCTGAATGAGCGACACCGGTTGAGCATTCCAACAGCATTTCCCTCCAGAAGCCATGAGAAAGTTGTCCGGCTGCGGGGACTGTGCGGGGGGATTTATACTAACGTTACTATCTGTACTTACTGGTGGCACAGACGCTGTTTCTTCCTTTCCTACACTGAAATTACCCTTGCCTAACGATTGCGTCTGAAGCTGGGCTTGTAGCACAGCTATTCTCGCCGTAAGGCGATCGTTCTCCTGTATATTATGAGTACAGCGACTGCAATTAGAAGACATCATGTTAATGTTACTACTTAGCTTCGGCTGTTGAAGGTGTTGACGAACCATGTCCAGATAAAGCGTCCGGAGTGAAAAAGTTGAATGAGGGAAAAAAGTTGCGATGGAAAAAAACTAAAAATATAAACGGTAATTAAAAACAAAAACAAAACAAAAAAACGTAAAGTTGTCAGCTAGCAAAGTAAAGTTGGCAGCAAAACGCACAGCAACAAAACGCACAGCAACACAGCAACACGTAGACATCAGGGAGAGGCATGTGTAGCCGAGTAATCATAGGGTCCAGTGAGTAGCTAGGCGAGCTGGAGGCATGCAGATGGGCCTCAGGGGAGCGTCGCAACGGGGGAGCCTGTTGAAACCACCTCGGACAGTTACGTCGGCACAGCAGTCGTGATATATCTGCGGTGCTCTGTGTCGGCAGCAAAGGGTTCAGGCCACTTGGCAAAAGAGGTATTGAAGCCCATGGATTATCTGATGGATTTCTTCGGCTAGCCGGGGGATGGGCTGATGGATTTATCAGGCCATCAATGGTTGAGAAGAGCTCTCTAATTATTCAGATTATTAGTGATCATGTTATAAAAATTTGACTGTCTGGCATTTCTAATTGCCTTGTTATATTTGCCAAGTTGCTCTCTCAGAATATCATAATGGACCTGCAACTTTGACTTTCTCCACTTCAGCTCTGCCTTTCTCCAATTTCTCTTTAATTGATTTGTTTCCTCACTCATCTAAGGGGCTCTCCGTATGGATGCTGCCTTTTTCAACTTTACTGGAACTATGGCATCAATGGTTGCCCTTAATTTGCTATTAAAGTTATCAACGAATTCATCACAAGAGGAAGGCAGAATAGGTGATGGTGTATTGTTCATACACTCAATATCTGTATCAACTTCAGATGTAAGACAGTGTTTCTTAAGATTATATTTTAAGATTCTTCTATTGGTTTTTAAATCCATCCACGATTGTGGACTCTAATACATGTCAGACATGCTTTTAAGTTATGTGCCCAGTAGGTCCCTCAGGTCCTCTGGTACTGGCCTTTTAACTATCCCAAAGCCTAGGACCAAGAGGCATGGCGAGGCAGCCATTAGTGACTGTGCCCCCAGCCTCTGGAATAGCCTGTCGGCTGAAATTGTGGACATTTTTAAAAGAGATCTTAAAACACACCTTTTTAGCTTCATTCAGTTTTTCTTTCAGTTATTTTCATTGTTTTTATTAGTTTTTTCTTGTGAAGCACATTGTGTTGCATTCCATGTCTGAAATGTGCTGTATAAATAAAGCTTGATTTGATTCAACACAATCATGAAGTTTGTTGACGGCAGTGGTGGGCCTGATCACCGGCTATGATGAGACAGCCTACAGGGATGAGGTCAGTGACCTGGCAGTGTGGTGCTGGGACAACAACCTCTCCCTCAACATCAAGATGACCAAGGAGCTGATCGTGGACTACAGGGCTGCAGTGGAGCGGGTTGAGAGCTTTAAGTTCCTTGGTGACCAACTCACCTTAAAGGCCTTATTAAACTCACCTTAAAGGCCTTAAAATGACCCACTCACTCACATGTGCACAGTTGTGAAGAAGGTGTGACAGAGCCTCTTCCCCCTCAGGAGAATGAAAAGGTTTGTCATGGGCCGTCAATCCCTCAAAACATTCTACAAGGACACACCCAAGAAATACTCACATCAAACCACACCCCCACGGCAACTCACGTTTACCATCTGTCATGGCCACCAGAATTTCAAGAGAAGCAAGCCAAAAATCAATGCAAAATCAGCGGGTGCAGTTCCAAGTTAACTTTTATCTTCTCAGTGTGTGTTTGGGACCGGTGAAGATGAAACAGGCTGAGGCTGTTATCAGCGGGCAATCTGATAACTCCACTGCGTATCAGATAACAAGCTCACAGCAGGTGCGTGAGACAGTTTAAAACAACTCGGTCTGTAAAAAAATGAAAATAATCCCCCCCTTTCTCTTGAAGGAGGACTGAGGACTTTCGTGGGCGTCCACTCATTCTGTTACAGTTATTGTACAATTCCACTAATTGGATCAGCACGGCGCAATATCGCTGTGTAAAAGGAGGATCCAATTATTAGATCTGATCGTGTGCTGTTTCTATGGAAACACTGGTGTGACTGAACTTTGGCCCTGCCCTCTCTCTTTTCATCCCTTTCTCTACCTGTTGTGCAGTAAATGGAGTCCTGCAAAAGCACTAAAAAAATCAACTGTGTGTGTGTCTGTGTCTCCCCACAGGGCCAGCTACTACAGAAAGGGTGGGCGCGCCATGCTGCCTGTGAAGTGGATGCCTCCGGAAGCCTTCATGGAGGGGATCTTCACATCCAAAACAGACACGTGGTACATTTCATTGTAACGCACTCCCAATAACATCTTGAATGTCACCCCCTTTCATTTCACCCCTCCAGTCTACCTCACCTCCCTCTCTCTGTCCTCACCTCCCTCTCTCTGTCCTAATGGAGAATATACTTTTTCACCTTCTGAAAGCCTCACTCCTTCCTCCCTCTCTCCTTCACCCCTGTCACCTTTATGATTCTTTCCCTCCCCCCGTCTCCTTCTTCCTCCTACCTCTCTCCACCTCTCTCTCAGGTCCTTTGGGGTGCTGCTATGGGAGATCTTCTCTTTGGGCTATATGCCCTATCCCAGTCGCAGTAACCAGGAAGTGTTGGAGTTTGTCACCAGCGGGGGAAGGATGGACCCTCCCAAAAACTGCCCAGGGCCTGTGTAAGTCCAATATACCACCAAAACAATCACACTTCACCCAAACACATGTAGCAGATGTGAGCTAGCAGGCTAGTGAAGATTGAAAAGGGAACTGTCGCTCAGTCAACTTCCGCCCCTTTCTGAACTGACACTCAGACAGATGGAATTTATGCTGTTACACACATAACACACCCTCACACACAGCATACAGTTTTCACTCATGCACACACAGTATGCAGACTTACACAGGGATACAAGCGTACAAACACACACACTCGCACACAAAACACACCCATAACTTCTCAGACTATCACGTGCTCGCCACCCTTTTCTTCTTTGATATTTTTTCACACAAAAACAGACACAGTCACCATGTAGTAAATGGCATCGTGACTAGCTCACATTACCACAGCATTTTACACAAGTGTCAAATCAGCCCTGCTAATATTTTTTTTTTGCTTGAGTTGATGTCTCGGTGGGGTACCCCAGGGTTCAGTTTAACCCCCACTGACTTTCCAACAGTAATCACTCAAACTAGTTGGATGTTACACTTCATTGACCTCATTGTGTGTGATTTTGTCAAGGGTATTAGTGTATGGGGAAACATGTTTTTTAATTGTGTTTGTCAATGTGTGGTCTCGGATATCCCATCTCGGACCTTGAAATATCGTGAGCTAGGGAGCAAAGGCACAAGGTCTGGGGAGGATGTCAGCTTCTCTTGTAAATTTCAAAAGGACTCTTCAGATAGCCAACTCACCAGACAAATCACAAGTTTCGGTAGGCGAGACTTAAAATGCAGGCAGGAATTGTGCTCATGTTTAGCTAAGGTTGCAAGTGGATATGGCAGTGACGTTACCGGTGACACTTCCCCTTTCTGACTCGTCCTCTTTTTCCCAACTGATGCCGCAACAGACGTTTAGTACAGATGCTTTAGCTGGAGCATTGATACATTCTCTCTCTCTCTCTCTCTCTCTCTCTCTCTCTCTCTCTCTCTCTCAGGTACCGGATAATGACACAGAGTTGGCAGCATCAACCGGAAGACAGGCCCAACTTCTCCACCATTTTGGAAAGGATTGACTACTGCTTACAGGTAGAGAGCCTCTGCACACCTCTGCACTTGAAATGTGCTCAAGTATTATTATGACTGTCTAACTGCCAAGAGATTATTTTAATATGTTTGACTATTTTAAGAAGTGATATAGCTCATAACCTGTCTGTCCATGTAAAATCTGTATTCCTTTTGTGAATTTCAAAAAATTCAGACATTGGTAATGTTAATATCATAGTTTATTGTCCACCATTGTTAGTGTCTAATGCTAGTACCATTGCTCCTCTATCCTCTCCAGGACCCCGATGTGGTGACTGTTCCCTTGCCTGTGGAATATGGCCCCCTCCCTGAAGAGGAGGAGCGGGTACCCATGCGCCCTGAGGACCCCACGGCCTCCCCCCTGCTGGTGTCCACTCTGATGCCTGACGGTGCGGGCCCCGCACCGTCAGCCCCCAAGCCCACCGAGGCCACTGAGGCTCAACAACCCCAGCCCCACCCCCAGACATTCACCATGACCACAGCCACCTCCAAGGTGCCTCCCCCCATCTCCACCAAGCAACCAAACCCAGACGGTGGCCACGTCAATCTGGCCTTCACCCAGGGCCACCCTGGGGATAAGGAGGGTCGCAATGGGAAACCCACCAACCTGTGGAACCCCACTTACGGCTCCTGGTTCCTCCAGCTGCAGCAGCAGAAGAAGCAGCAGCATCAGCAACAACCGCAGCAACAACAACAACAGCTGCAGCAAAAGCAGGAAAGAGTGGGCAGTGGAGGTGGGGGAGTAGGAGGTGGGAGGGTGCCGGGCGAGGGGCAGGAGCACAAGGGACGGACTGTGGGCGAGGCTGTGGGGGCCCTGAGTCTCCAGCACCAGCAGCAGTTCCAGCCACCATACCCCTTCCATCCGCAACAGCAGATGCAGCTCTTACATCACCAGCAGCAGCAACAGCAGGGGTTCTGCAGGCCGCTTTTGCCACCTCCGCCACCACCCCAGGCTACCTCCTTGGGTACCACTGACCCTACCCCTTCCCCGCTCCTGTTAGATTCGGCCGCCCTACCCCCGGTCCCCCTATTTAGACTTCGCAGATTCCCCTGCGGGAACATCGGCTATGGCTACCAGGAGCAAGGGTTACCCCTAGAGGCAGCCCACCACCACCAGAATCCTGTCTCTGTCAACCCCCCTCCTCCACCGCCCCCTCCCCCGCCACCCGTGGCCTCCCAGAGAGGAGTGGCTGGGACCCAGCTGTCGCTGAGCCACTCGACGATGGCCAAATCCGAGGACAGCCTCCCTCTGCTGGTCACCATGGGGACGGTGCAGGACCCGAGTCTGCCCCGGATGGAGGGCCACAATGCCACAGTGCTGTAGCCCCTACAACCCCCAACCTCCAACTTGCTTTTTGGCTCCCACCTCGGAGGCTGTGTGTACAGACAGATAGGCATACAGACAGACTTGATGATCCACCGTGCAACACTGTGTCAGGACACCTTACGAACAGCCTTCCCGTATCGACACCTTGGTTTCATCCACCGATTGGATCAAGCCATTGCATTGAGTCCAAAATGTTTCATCCCAATGAGATAAAATGGCTGTGGAAATTACAATGGGGTGTTAAAGCACATTGGAGAGCTGCAAAGGACCACTAAGAAGAAAAGGTTGTGGGTTGTTGGCTAGGAAAATAGGAACAATTGTACATTTTGCAGCACTGGCTAGTGTTCAGTAGACAATTGTGGCAGGACGGTTAGATGTTTCCATTCGGTTGAACTAGCTAACTTCTTTGCAATGTGTTCACGAGCCGACTGCTCATCTTCGCGGCTGTCGATGTCAAAGCAACCTTTCACATGGAGTCATGCTGGAAACACACAAACAGAACATACAAACACATAACTAAGAACCATACACATCTGCTAGATGTCTAACTGACTGTAGCATTAGCTAACTTCTTCTCTAGCTGTCATTCATTGCGGGTTATCTATTTCATTGGAAATTCAGGCCTTGGCAGTTGATTCACCAATCAGAAACAATTTTCCCAAAATATCGTGAGTGTCGGACACTGGATTCCTGAGTTTTTTTGTGTTTTTTTTTTACAATGAAGAAAAAATGTGTTTGTTGATGTTTGCTTGCCTGCTTGTTTATTTATTAATTTGTCTATTTATTATTTGGGAGCTCTATAAATTATTAATACACCAACCTTATCCAAATTAATTTGACATACTGTACATGGGTTAGCTATTTGACTTTTTTTTTGCACTAGTCTTTGTCCAACGTCGACTTAATTGAATTAATATAAACCCTTGTGAACAATGACAAATGCACTGAATGTTATTTCAGATAGTTGGAATCAGTACTCATGGTGGTGAAGGTTGCTATGGTATGAGGGTGGGAGTGAAAGGGAATTGTTGGGAGGGTGTAACGGTGCCATGAGTATGTGAGTGGCTGTCTTTGCAATTTAAGGTGTGTGATTAGGTGTGTTTGAGCGAGAGGGAGAGGGAAAGAAAGACGGACAGAATTTTCTTTCTTAGAAGGGCAATACTATGGAGCTTACTGTATACTGATCTTAAATGTTTATTCAGGCAAGTTCACCTTCCATTCCTCGTTAAATATGTTTTATATGTATATAATATGGCCCTCTATGGAAAGACAGAAATTACTGTTCCATGGACTCTTATATGTGGCAATTAATTTAATTGAAAGTGTGCTTTTAAATGAAGACATTTTTGCATTTTTTGGGGAGGGCTTTTTTCAATAATGTTTTCTTGATTCATGACCTGCAAAAATGTATTAAACTACATTGTTGCCTTAGCCAGCAGCAATTACACCATATAGTACCAGTCAAAAGTTTGAACACACCTACTCATTAAAGGGTTTTTCTTTATTTTTACTATTTTCTACAGTGCCTTGCAAAAGTATTCACCCTCCTTGGCGTTTTTCCTATTTTGTTGCATTTTCCTATGTTGTTCCTATTTTGTTGCAGTGTTGCAAAGCCTTTTTGAAATCGGACACGATGGGTAGATTAACAAGAAGTGTATCTTTAATTTGGTGTATTGCACTTGTTATTGTGTGAAAGTTACATATTTCAAAAAAATCTATTTGAATTTCCCGCACTGCCTTTTCAGCAGAATGTTGTCGTGGGGTTCCGCTAGCGGAACGCCTGCGTTAGAAAGGTTAAAAAAATAAATAAAACAAAAACAGAAAAGACCTGCGTGCATATTTATTCACCCCCTTTGCTATGAAGCCCCTAAATAAGATCTGGTGCAACCAATTACCTTCAGAAGTCATATAATTAGTTAAATAAAGTCCACCTGTGTGCAATCTAAGTGTCACAGCATCCCAGTATATAAACACCTGTTCTGAAAGGCCCTAGAGTCTGTAACACCACTAAGCAAGGGGAACCACCAAGCGAGCGGCACCATGAAGACCAAGGAGCTCTCCAAACAGGTCAGGGACAAAGTAGTGGAGAAGTACAGATCAGGGTTGGGTTATAAAACATATCCACAACTTTTAACACCCCACGGAGCACCATTAAATCCATTATTTAAAAATTGAAAGAATATGGCACCACAACAAAGGGGGCCGCCCACCAAAAGAGGGGCCACCCACCAAAACTCATGGACCAGGCAAGGAGGGCATTAAACAGAGATGCAACAAGGAGACCAAAGATAACCCTAAAGGAGCAGCAAAGCTCCACAGCGGAGATTGGAGAATCTGTCCATAAGACCACTTTAAGCCGCACACTCCACAATGCTGGGCTTTACGGAAGAGTGGCCAGAAAACAAACACTGAAACTGAGCTTTTTGGCAATAAAGGAAAACGCTATATCTGGCGCAAACCCAACAACTCTCATCACCCTGAGAATAACATCCCCACAGTGGAGCATGGTGGTGGCAGCATCATGCTGTGGGGATGTTTTTATTGGCAGGGACTGGGAAACTAGTCAGAATTGAAGGAATGATGGATGGCACTAAATACAAAGTAATTATTGAGGGAAACCCGTTTCAGTCCTCCAGAGATTTAAGACTAGGAAAGAGGTTCACCTTCCAGCAGGACAATGACCCTAAGCATACTGCTATAGCAACATTCGAGTGGTTTAAGGGGAAACATTTAAATGTCTTGGAATGGCCTAGTCAAAGCTCAGACCTCAATCCAATTGAGAATCTGTGTTATGACTTAAAGATTGCTGTACACCAACGGAGCCCATCCAACTTGAAGGAGCTGAAGCAGTTTTGCCTTGAAGAATGGGCAAAAATCCCAGTGGCTAGATGTGCCAAGCTTATAGAGACATACCCCAAGAGACTTGCAGCTGTAATTGCTGCAAAAGGTGGCTCTACAAAGTATTGAATTTGGGGGGGTTAATAGTTATGCACACTCAAGTTTTCTGTTTTTTTGTCTTATTTCTTGTTTGTTTCACCCCAAAAATATTTTGCATCTTCAAACATGTTGTGTCAATCAAATGATACAAACCCCCCAAAAATCTATTTTAATTCCAGGTTGTAAGGTAGCAAAATAGGAAAAATGCCAAAGTGGTGAATACTTTCACAAGCCACTGTAGACGCTGTAGTAAATAAATCTGAATAAAAACGTCTGTCTTGTCCAGGACCGGAGTCTACGCAGACCGGTGCGCCATAGCCAATCAGAGGTACAGTAGGCCTATATAAAAACAAGCCATTTGCCACAAGGGCCTGCCATCATTCACTTTGAACTGGACTGCCAACATGGGGGTGAATACTTGCGCAAGCCACTGTCCATTGTATAATAATAGTGAAGACATCAAAACTATGAAATAACACATGGAATCATGTAGTAACCAAAAAATTGTTAAACAAATCTAAATATATTTTATATTTGAGATTCTTCAAAGTAGCCAACCTTTGCCTTGATGACAGCTTTGCACACTCTTGGCATTCTCCCTTGAATAAGTAGGTATTCTAAAACGTTTGACTGGTACTGTATATACAAAAGTATGTGGACACCTCTTAAAATTAGTGTATTCAGCTATTTCAGTTGGAATCACATTTAATCATATTTAATCACGATTCTATTCTTCCAACTTTGTGGCAATAGTTTGGGGAAGGCCCTATTCTGTTTCTGCATGACAATGCCCCCCATGCACAAAGCGAGGTCCATACAGAAATGTTTTGCGAGATCAGTGTGGAGGAACTTGACTGGCCTGCACAGAGCCCTTACCTCAACCCCATCGCAAACCTTTGGGATGAATTGGAACGCTGACTGCAAGCCAGGCCTAGTCTCCCAACATCAGTTACCGACCTCACTAATGTTCTTGTGGCTGAATGGAAGCAAGTCCCTGCAGCAACATTCCAACATCTATTGGAAAGCCTTCCCAAAAGAGTGGAGGCTGTTATCGCAGCAAAATTCATATTAATGCCAATCATTTTGGAATGAGATGTTAGAGAACCAGGTGCCCACATACTTTTGGTCATGTAGTGTATACTGGACAATATTGAATAGGTCTTTACCCACAAAATGCTATTTTGAAGAAATATATGTTCATAAATCTACATCATTTTTCTATTTGAATAAGAGTGTTGTAGAATATAAAGTATTCTGAGTGAAAAGTTTGAACCCAAATTGCTTGTGGTCCACTTGTGAATGAATCTATGGGAAATATTTTGAGGATCTAACTTCTTATCCCATTGGTCATCAATCATGTACACATTTACATTCAATGTGCATAGTGTCAACACTGTCAATGCAATCTGCTTTTATACATTCAAAGACATATGTTTTATGTGATCATTACTTCATTATAATGTGCAATCGAAACAACTTTCATGTACGTAAGTCTCAAATGGGTACATGAAGATGAGTGCTAGCCTATGCTAAGCTAAGAGGAAGGTGATTTGAGTGTCTCTAGGAAGTGCCAATGTGTCAGTTGTTTGCCTGTTGGCTTGAATATGTTGTGTAAACCCTTTGCTTGTACGCTCTTTCATAAAGTCTTACAAGCTGTTATAGACAAGTAGTAAAGATATTTGATAATTTGACATAAACTGACTTATACCGGCTGTATTTCTGCCCAAGATGGCAAAATAAGAACATGAAATGACACCGAGAATCGATAGAACATTGCTCAAAGATTCCCAAAAACGATAACATTCAAAATGATTTAATTTTTCCTTTAAGGTGCTGTCTGGCTTATGACAGAGGGTTCACGTAACATGCTGCACACTTTTCCCAATCAACTGTGTGTTCACATTATATGCGGTTTCTTTGCAGCAGCACATATCTCCATTGCTCCTTGTAAAAAACAATTGAACTGCAGCTGTAAAATGTTGTTATTATAAAGTATTGTACTATGACTCTGGTAAACCCTGTAAGTTGCCCTTCAGATGACATCTGCCAAAACTGAATAAATTACTATATAATGACTATTGCTTGGCTGCTACCATACTTGACTAACCTCACTCAGACATACAGCTCAATTCAAACTTGATTTGCAGTATTTTACACATTACAGTCAGATACATATTTGTTTAGTCCCTATGGCGAATGCAAAACACAGCAACTAGACTCCCTCCACAGGTGAATTAGGACTTCCTATACAATATTGTTAGAGGCCTTTAATTGTTCAGACTTAATTAGATCATTTTCTTAAATACATATTTCTTGAGGAAGTCACGCATCTCGCAAATTCACCAATTTTTCATGGACCCCAATAGAGTTAGAGTGTAATGTAATTGCTGGGAGTCAGGAAGCAGGTGCAGAAGACAAATGTATTAATAATAATAGGTAGATAAACAAAACACGAAGCGTACTTAACGAGACAAAACCAACTGCCTGATAACTGAGGCTACCGGGGGCTAAATAAAGGGAGAGTAATCAAGGTTATAGTCAGATAAATATTGGTCATGAGGTCCAGGTGTGCATAATGACAGGGAGCAGGTTTGACTAATGATGGTGCCAGGACCGGTGGTTAGTAGACCGGCGACGTCGAGCACCAAAGAAGGAGAGTGGGATTAAGCGTGACAGAGGTAGTCACCTACTTCTAGTTTTCACTATAAAGCAGTGTGCATTAGTTGAATCAACAAAGAAAGTGAAAAAAATACACTTAATACAAAACTGATGGAATTTGGCCCCTGATACGAGAACTGTTGAGCCCCATTTGGTCATCAAAAAAAATGTCAACAGACAGTCCGCCCACATGGGAGGTTTGGTGCAGCCAAGAAACGAGCTGTGAAATTAGAATATAATCTTCATAGATTTGGGGATTTTAGAAAGACCCTTTTTGCCACTATTCCATTCACTTTATACACACAGACACACACACACACACACAATTACCAAAATATACACATTGGACATGACCAGAAAAAAAAACTGTTTGGTGCGCATACACACACAATGACTTTTATACGACCCAGCTTCCAAGTACATTTTAACTCGTGCTTTCCGATAATGTATCATCTATGAAGACATAGAACCCAACAGTACCAAACAACACTGTTACAGAAGTAACTGTTACGGCGATGACTGTTGCAGAAATGACATATGGCAATTACTGCAACAGAAAAGTCACAGCAATGACCATAACAGAACTGACTGCGGATGGGAAAAGTTTAATTAGCTTTCATACCACCTAGCTTTATCTCCAACCCTCAGCTGAATATCTCAGGCAATCGTGGTTCTGCATGTAAAAGCGTTTCAATTGCAGGGGGATCAACCAGGCATATCAATGGTACATCACATTGGCCATTCAGCACCAGTATCTGGGCTACTGTTGCGATCTACCTTTTTAATTGGGTGGAACATGAAGGTTTTTGTTAAATAAGGTCTCTCTTTTTTTTTTCCATGTATACAATCAATATCTTTGTTGCCTTCTGACTTGTCAAGACTAAACTTTGTTGCATAGAACTTTGGAATGCTCTTTACTTAAAGTGGAACTGACTTAATTTGAACTACTTTGCAGATATGAAACAAACAGATAATCATATCAGTCAAAAATATTAAATTCCCAGTTCTTGCTACAAAACAAACTTTATAAGAGGTCTTATATTTGACTCAACGTTCCATGACATACACTAAGGCATTGTTGGCGGAATAGATGGATACAGTTCAATGCATGATTAATATAATTCACCAATACATTTATTGGTAGTCGAAAAAATGTTGCTATCAGGTTGTAAATCATAGCTGGCCTGGTACATTGTTTGCTGTCTCCATTCGGGATGCACTGTTTCACTTTCAATGACTCAATATTTTGGACAAAAACTGACAAATGTAACTAAGGCTGGGCATGTCATTCAATAGTTTGATTAAACTAGCAAGGGCAATGATCACAAGTCAGTCATAAAGTGGTTAATATGATAGCGTATTCTTTTATGTAGCAAGCTAAAACCACAGAGCCTAAAGTTAGCTAGCTAGCTGCTATGAGGACGTCATGCCATTGCAGGAGTGGGTGAGTGACTGAATTTTTCCCCTCATAGTTTTTCAGTGGCTATACACAGCTAGAGATGCAGGTGTAATTTGGTAGCTAGCAAGAAATGTGAATCGCTTTGCTAGCTAGCTAGCTATGCTGAACGACTGTTATTCAGTTAGTTAGCATATCTCTTGCATTTGCAAATTCACTCTGGCTAGTTATCAACTCCGATTTCAGAGCACTCTTGTCTTAGTGTGACAGAGCACAGAATAACTTATGAATATGACGGTGTCAGTAAACTTAGGCAAAAAAAGTAATAGTTACTCAAGAATGCTTTATATAACATGTAAACAGCCTAACCATCTCTGCTAGGGCGAGTAAAATGGTAAATTAGGTGTTCTCTCATTTGTCTTTGGAAGTAGCAAGCTAGCCAACTTTAGCCAGTTAGCCTGGGTGCTTGGTTGGGACTAGGGTTGAATATTTTCCTGGTATTTTACAAATGTTCCATCCCGAGAATAAATCACTTTTCTCCTGGGTAACCCGGTATTTCCCACCAAAACCGTAAGTGTCATTCAAATTAATTATAAAGCATATAAATCGGCCTATGTCTGGATATGATTAGAGCTTTGATTGAAAATTCAAGCCTGATGCTACCTAAGCCTGATGAGCCATACATTAAATACATTTTATGACCCATATGTTTGATATGTTTGATCAATCGGACTGTAAAGTTCCAGATGTAAGATGACTCCCGTGGTATTTAGCTACATATTTGCAGAAATCCATTCAAGTGTATTTTGTGGCTTTTGGCCGAATGCGTTCCAGTAATCTAAAGTCGCTCTGTTGCAACTGCCTGTAAAAACACAGTTCATTCAAAGTGAATGATGCCAGGCTCTTGTGGCAAATGGCTTGTTTGTATATAGGTCTACTGTACCTCTGATTGGCTATGGTGCACCGGTCTGCGTAGACTCCGGTCCTGGACAAGACAGACGTTTTTATTCAGATTTATTTACTGCAGCGTCTACAGTGGCTTGTGTAAGTATTCACCCCTTTGGCATTTTTCCTATTTTGCTACCTTACAACCTGGAATTAAAATTGATTTTTGGGGTATTTGTATCATTTGATTGACACAACATGTCTACCACTTTGAAGATGCAAAATAATTTTGGGCGTGAAACAAACAAGAAATAAGACAAAAAAAACAGAAAACTTGAGCGTGCATAACTATTAACCCCCCCAAATTCAATACTTTGTAGAGCCACCTTTTGCAGCAATTACAGCTGCAAGTCTCTTGGGGTATGTCTCTATAAGCTTGGCACATCTAGCCACTGGGATTTTTGCCCATTCTTCAAGGCAAAACTGCTTCAGCTCCTTCAAGTTGGATGGGCTCCGTTGGTGTACAGCAATCTTTAAGTCATAACACAGATTCTCAATTGGATTGAGGTCTGGGCTTTGACTAGGCCATTCCAAGACATTTAAATGTTTCCCCTTAAACCACTCGAATGTTGCTATAGCAGTATGCTTAGGGTCATTGTCCTGCTGGAAGGTGAACCTCTTTCCTAGTCTTAAATCTCTGGAGGACTGAAACAGGTTTCCCTCAATAATTACTTTGTATTTAGTGCCATCCATCATTCCTTCAATTCTGACTAGTTTCCCAGTCCCTGCCAATAAAAACATGGGATGGGATTCTCGTGGTGATGAGAGGTATGGGTTTGCGCCAGACACAGTGTTTTCCTTTATTGCCAATAAGCTCAGTTTTAGTCTCATCTGACCAGAGTACCTTCTTCCATATGTTTGGGGAGTCTCCCACATGACCGTTGTTGAACACCAAACATGTTTGCTTATTTTTTTCTTTAAGTAATGGCTTTTTCTAGCCACTCTTCTGTAAAGCCCAACTCTGTGGAGTGTATGGCTTAAAGTGGTCCTATGGACAGATTCTCCAATCTCCGCCGTGGAGCTTGCATCACCTTCAGGGTTATCTTTGGTCTCTTTGTTGCCTTTCTGATTAATACCCTCCTTGCCTGGTCCGTGAGTTTTGGTGGGCGGCCCCTGTCTTGGAAGGTTTGGTTTGGTGCCATGTTCTTTCCATTTTTTAATAGTGCTCCGTGGAATGTTCAAAGTTTCTGATATTCTTTATAACCCAACCCTGATCTGTACTTCTCCACAACTTTGTCCCTGACCTGTTTGGAGAGCTCCTTGGTCTTCATGGTGCGTCTTGCTTGGTGGTGCCCCTTGCTTAGTGGCATTGCAGACTCTGGGGCCTTTCAGAACAGGTGTATATATACTGAGATCATGTGACAGATCATATGACACTTAGATTGCACAATGGTGGACTTTATTAACCAAATTATGTGACTTCTAAAGGTAATTGTTTGCACCAGATCTTATTTAGGGGCTTCATTGCAAAGGAGGTGATTACATATGCACGCACCACTTTTCCGTTTTTCTTTTTTTTTTAAATGTAACCTTTCTAGCGCAGGCGTTCTGCTAGCGGAACCCCTCGACAACATTCCGCTGAAAAGGCAGCGCGGGAAATTCAATTTAATTATTTTGAAATATGTAACTTCACACAATAACAGGTGCAATACACCAAATGAAAGATAAACTTCTTGTTAATCTACAAATCGCGTCCGATTTCAAAAATACTTTACAGCGAAAGCACAACATATGATTATGTTAGGTCAGAGCCAAGTCAAAAAAACACACAGCCATTTTTCCAGCCAAAGATAGGAGTCACAAAAAGCAGAAATATAGATAAAATGATGCACTAACCTTTGATGATTTTCATCAGATGACACTCATAGGACATCATGTTACACAATACATGTATGTTTTGTTCGATAATGTGCATATTTATATCCAAAAATCTCATTTTACATTGGCGCGTTACGTGCAGTAATGTTTTGATTCCAAAACATCCGGTGATTTTGCAGATAGCCATATCAAATCCCAGAAATACTCATAATAAACATTGATAAAAGAAACAAGTGTTATTCACAGAATTAAAAATATACTTCTCCTTAAAACCTCTACTTAATCATCCTCCCGGATCCGGGATCCTCCTCATCAGAAACGCTGACTAGCATAGCCTAGCCTAGCGCCACAGGGAATATCATATAATATAATTTCATGAAATCACAAGTCCAATACAGCAAATGAAAGATAAACATCTTGTGAATCCAGCCAACATGTCCGATTTTTTTTAAATGTTTTACAGCGAAAACACAACATATATTTATGTTAGCTCACCAAAATAGCCCAAAACACGCAATTTTTTCACCGCAAAGAGAGCTTTCACAAAACCCACAAATGGAGATAAAATGAATCACTAACCTTTGAACAACTTCATCAGATGACAGTCTTATAACATCATGTTATACAATACATTTATGTTTTGTTCGAAAATGTGCATATTTATAGCTACAAATCCTGGTTTTACATTGGTGCCATGATCGTAAATGGCACCAAAAAAGCCAGAATAATTACAGAGAGCAACGTGAAATACATAAATACTCATCATAAAACATTTATGAAAAATACATGTTGTACAGCAAATGAAAGATAAACATCTTGTGAATCCAGCCAACATGTCCGATTTTTTTTAAATGTTTTACAGCGAAAACACAACATATATTTATGTTAGCTCACCAAAATAGCCCAAAACACGCAATTTTTTCACCGCAAAGATAGCTTTCACAAAACCCACAAATAGAGATAAAAATAATCACTAACCTTTGAACAACTTCATCAGATGACAGTCTTATAACATCATGTTATACAATACATTTATGTTTTGTTCAAAAATGTGCATATTTATAGCTACAAATCCTGGTTTTACATTGTGAACATGGCGCAAAAATGCTCCAAATTCTCCGGAGAAATTTTGGAGAGTCACGTAATCTAACAGAAAAACTCATCATAAACTTTGCTGAAAAATACATGTTGGACATATAATTAAAGATACACTGGTTCTTAACTTCTACTTGCTACGCATCCCGGATCCGGGAGCACCCCCATCAGTAAAAAAAGCTGACTAGCATAGCCTAGCATAGCGCCACAAGTAAATACTAGCATCTAAATATCATTAAATCACAAGTCCAAGACACCAGATGAAAGATACACATCTTGTGAATCCAGCCATCATTTCTGATTTTTAAAATGTTTTACAGGGAAGACACAATATGTAAATCTATTAGCTAACCACGTTAGCAAAAGACACCACTTTTTTTACTCCACCAGTTTTTTACTCCATCAGTATCCATCACTAATTCGACCAAATAAAGATATGAATAGCCACTAACCAAGAAACAACTTCATCAGATGACAGTCTGATAACATATTTATTGTATAGCATATGTTTTGTTCGAAAAATGTGCATATTTCAGGTATAAATCACAGTTCTACATTGCAGCTGCAATCTGAAATTGCGTCGATGCAGCCAGAATAATTACAGAGACCAACGTCAAATACCTAATTACTCATCATAAATCATTTCTGATAAATACACAGCGTACAGCAAATGAAAGCCCAACATCTTGTGAATCCAGCCAATATGTCAGATTTTTTGTGGTATTGTGGTAAGCTAATATAATGCTATATTGTGTTTTACAGCGAAAACACAATATAGCATTATATTAGCTTACCACAATAGCCAGAATCACAACCGCATTTACCAGCAGCAAATGTTAGCGATCATAACAATCCAGCAAAAGATATATAATTGGACTAACCTTGATAAACTTCATCAGATGACAGTCCTGGAACATCATATTACACAATGCATATAGGTTTTGTTCGAAAATGTGCATATTTAGCAGCACAAATCGTGGTTATACAATGTGATCAGTAGCAGCATTTCATGCATTCTGGCCGGCGCCATCTTGGAGAGGCACCTAATCTAATCGATAAATAATCGTAAACTTGACTAAAAAATACAGGTTGGACAGCAAATGAAAGATGCATTAGTTATTAATGCAACCGCTGTGTTAGATTTTTAAAATTAACATTACTAGACATACAGTGTGCGTTACAGCCAGACCAGTGCCGCAATAATGGCGGACAAATCCTTTTACATTTTTCCACATAAATACGGAAAAACATCATAAATAGCTCTTACTTTTGGACGAGCTTCCATCAGAATCTTGGGCAAGTTGTCTTTTGTCCAAAAGAATCGTTGCTCGGTTGTAAAACGTCCTCTTCAACTTTGGAACTAGCAGCTAACAATAGCTATGTGGCGCAGACATGCCCAAATGTTCAAAACGCAATACTAAGGAAATTCCGAAAATCGCAATATACTCGCATAAACTGATATAACTCGGTTTAAAATAACTTCGTTATGATGTTTCTAACACCTATATCGAATTAAATCACAGACGGATATATCTTAGGCCTATAACGAGAGCTTTTGAGCATGCCATCCTGAGGTCCTCCTTTGCGTCTTGACGAACGTCGAAAAGAGCGCACCCCCCATGCCATGGCCTTTTATAAGGTCTGAGATCTACATAGAAACTCCATTCCAATTCTCATTGGTTACTGACATCCAGGGGAAGGCGCGTGCAGTTCATGTCGACCCATAGGATACATACAGAGCTTTAAACTGATCTGAGAACAGAGCCTCGTTTTCAGACCTTCGCAGTTCCTGTCATGAATTTCGCTGCAGAAAGAGTTCTGTTTCACCCACAGACATAATTCAAACGGTTTTAGAAACTAGAGATTGTTTTCTATCCAATAGTAATAATAATATGCATATTGTACGAGCAAGAATTGAGTACGAGGCAGTTTAATTTGGGAACGATAAATGGTAACGTTGAAACAGCATCCCCTATATTGAGAAAAGGTTAATGCAACCGCTGTGTTAGATTTAAAAAAATTACCTAAGTAAAAAGCACAGCATACAATAATCTGAGACAGCGCTCAGCCATTCTCCGCCATGTTGGAGTCAACATATTCAACAAAAATACGAAATAACATCATAAATATTCTCTTACCTTTGATGAACTTTCATCAGAATGCAGTGCCAGGAGTCCTAGTTCCACAATAAATCGTTGTTTTGTTTTAGAATGTCCATTTCTTCTGTCGAATTAGCAACTTTGGCTAGCATGGTGTAGCTCAGGTGTCCATGAAAGTTTGACGCATGGAACGAAAAATTCCAAAAGTCATAATAAAATGTGAATAAACTGGTCAAACTCAGTTGAAAATCCATCTTTAGGATGTTTTTCTCATATGTATCCAATAACGTCCCAGACGGAGCATTTCTTCGTGTCTACCAAACGCATTGCAGAAAACGATATGGTGCACCCAGGGGCGCAGCAAAATACTGCCAATATGGCTGACATGTCACTCCAAAAGCTCTCATTTGGTCCCACATCAGGCTAGAAACCTCATTCAACGTTCTACTGCCTGTTGACATCTAGTGGAAGGCGTATGAAGTGCATAGATATCCATAAATACAAGGCAATTGAATAGGAGCAGCCCTTCACAGAGACCCATTTCAGAATTTTCACTTCCTGTTTGGAAGTTTGCCTGCTAAATGAGTTCTGTTTTATTCACAGATATAATTCAAACAGTTTTAGAAACTTCAGAGTGTTAAAAACAACAAATATAAAAAGTTGCTACATTTTCACAATGTATAACCATGGTTTTCAGCTCTAAATATGTACATTTTCGAACAAAACATAAGTGTATTGTATAACCTGATGTTATAGGACTGTCATCTGATGAAGTTGGTCAAGGTTAGTGATACATTTTATATATTTTGCAGTTTTTTTGCGATCGCTACCTTTTGCTGCTGATAAATGCATTTGTGTTTGGCTATTGTGGTAAGCTAATATAATGCTATATTGTGTTTTCGCTGTAAAACACTTAAAAAATCTGAAATATTGGCTGGATTCACAAGATGTTTATCTTTCATTTGCTGTACACCATGTATTTTTCATAAATGTTTTATGATGAGTATTTAGGTATTTCACGTGGCTCTCTGTAATTATTCTGGCTGCTTCGGTGCTATTTGTGATTGTAGCTGCAATGTAAAACTATGGTTTATACCTCAAATATGCACATTTTTCGAACAAAACATAGATTTATTGTATAACATGTTATAAGACTGTCATCTGATGAAGTTGTTTCTTGGTTAGTGACTAATTATATCTCTATATCGGTTTTGTGATAGCTACCTATGCGGTAGAAAAATTGTGAAAATATGCGGTTGAGTCTTTTGCTATTGTGGTTAGCTAATAGAAATACATATTGTGTTTTCGCTGTAAAACATTAAAAAAATTGGAAATGATGGCTGGATTCACAAGATGTTTATCTTTCATTTGCTGTATTGGACTTGTGATTTCATGATATTTATATGCTATTATTTACTTGTGGCGCTATGCTAGGCTATGCTAGTCAGCTTTTTACTGATGAGGATGCTCCCGGATCCGGGATGAGTATTAAGTAGAAGTTAAATTACTGATTTGTTCCATAAAGTTCCATAAAGTCCATAATGTATGTCCATATAGCCACTTGTTGTTAGCGTGTTTAGCCCAGTAATCCATCTTCATGAGGAGCGAGCACTACGTCCAGACAAAAACTGGAAAGTAGAAACAAGTCAAACGATGTATGGAATCAATCTTTCGGATGTTTTTAACATAAAACTTCAATAATGTTCCAACTGGAGAATTCCATTGTCTGTAGAAAAGCATTGGAACGAGAGCTAACTCTGTCGGGACCGCGCATCACGAGCCTGAGACACTCACCTGCCATACACCTGACTCATTCAGCTCCCATTCCCCCCTCCTTTATAGCAGAAGCCTGAAACAAGTTTCTAAAGACGGTTGACATCTAGTGGAAGCCTTAGGAAGTGCAACTTGACCCCATAGACCCTGTGTATTCGGTAGGCCATATGAGTTGTTATACTCATCATAAAACATTTCATACAGTAATAGACAAAGCATCAGCAATGGAAACGACCCAGATACTTGTGATTCCATGACATATATTTCAGCATTTTCTAAGCGTTTTACAGCGAAAACAGGCAATAAACTCGATAAGTTACGCATACTACATGTGAAAACGTTACCAGATGCATGCGATTCCAGCCCAAAGAGCGCTATAACGTAATCACCGCCAAAAGATATTAATTTTTTCACTAACCTTCTCAGAATTCTTCCGATGACACTCCTGTAACATCATTTTACAACATACATATACAGTTTGTTCGAAAAGGTGCATATTTAGCCATACAAAACCGTGGTGTACACATATAGAAAATATGCTAAGGAAATCAATGCCTCAATATGCTACTGTACGTCATCTATCCAGACGTGATGGCTAGTTTAATTAAAAGCTAATCATATACTTGACTAAAAAATACAGGGTTGACAGGAATCGAAAGACAAATTAGTTCTTAATGCAACCGCTGATTTACATTTTTAAAATTATCCTTACTCAAGTAAAAGTGAAAGTCAGCCACTAAAATACTACTTGAGTTGAAGTCTAAAAGTATTTGGTTTAAATATACTTAATTAAGTACCAAAAGTAAATGTAATTGCTAAAATATACTTAACTATTAAAAGTACAATTTTAAAAGTAAAATCACATAAAAGTCCATATTTTAAGCAACGCGTACGGGCACCATTTTCTTGTTTTTAAAATGTATGAAATGCCAAGTTCACACTCCAACACTCAGAGATTATTTACAAACGATTCATTTGTGTTTCGTGAGTCAGCCAGGCCAGAGGCAGTAGGGAATTTGACTATTTTATTATAAAAAATGTACACAGTACATTATTTCCTTTAGGAATGTAGTGAAGTAAAAGTAAAAGTAGTCAAAAATATAAATAGTAATTTACAGATACCCCAAAAAACAAAACAAAAACTTAAGTACTTTACACCACTGTAGAATTGTCACAAATGCCTTAGTGTACGATCAAGAATTTAGCACGAGGCAGTTTAATTTGGAAATGTAAAAAATAAAAATAATGCTAACAGCTCCCCCTATTGAACAAAAGGTTAATAAGATTTCATGTTGCTAAAAGGCTGTAAACTTTAAACCTGCTTCCACAAAGCGTTATGTATATTGTCATAAGGATGATATAATAGATGTTGTTAGCAGTCATGCTGATAGCAATTATCTTTATACAAATCGTATCATGTCACACAGTCAGTGGGTGTACAATCTAACCAAAAGTTGCTAGCATACATCAATAGCATAAACTGTTAGCATAAACTGGCATCAGTTGATGGCTTTTTAGCAGCCCTCAAGTGGTGCAATTGCATTCATTTTGGCTGAATTCCAAATCATCATCATCTCTTAGGCACTCCACACAAATAGATAGGTGTAAGGAATATGGCGATATTTCTACGCTGCCAAACAGAAGGCAAGGTGAAGCAATTAACATTTTGCTTCCACCTGACCAATCCTCTCAGATCAACAGCAGTGCCAGGGCGGAGTGTAGGGGCGGAGTGGCAATTCAGCAATTCAGTTACCAGTGACTGCAGTTGTAGGTGAATATGAACCATCACTGATTCAGTGTTGACCAAACAGTGCACATTCTCTTTCAGTTAGGATAGTCAGCCGTGAAGCCAGGTAACCCTGCATTATCATTACAAATGACCTTACTAATTCACCTCAAAGTGCCCAAATCCGGGGATCTTTTAGTACCTCTGTACTTTTAGTACCTTAGTACCTCTGTACTGTAACAAACAAACAGCGAGTAGAAGAAGTTTACAAGAGGGGGGTCAATGTAAATTGTCCGGTGCCGATTTTTATGAATTGTTCAGCAGTCTAATGGTTTCGGGGTAGAAGCTGTTGAGGAGCCTTTTGGTTCTAGACTTGGCACTCCGGTACCGCTTGCCGTGCGATAGTAGAGAAAACCGTCTATAACTTGGGTGACTGGAGTCTCTGACAATTTTATGAACTTTCCTCTGACAACTGCTATTACTGTATATACAGTGGGGAGAACAAGTATTTGATACACTGCCGATTTTGCAGGTTTTCCTACTTACAAAGCATGTAGAGGTCTGTCATTTTTATCATAGGTACACTTCAACTGTGAGAGACGGAATCTAAAACAAAAATCCAGAAAATCACATTGTATGATTTTTAAATAATTAATTTGCATTTTATTGCATGACATAAGTATTTGTTCACCGCCTCCCGGGTGGCGCAGTGGTCTAGGGCACTGCATCGCAGTGCTATGCTGCGCCACCAGAGTCTGGGTTCGCGCCCAGGCTCTGTCGCAGCCGGCCGCGACCGGGAGGTCCGTGGGGCGACGCACAATTGGCTTAGCGTCGTCCGGGTTAGGGAGGGTTTGGCCGGTAGGGATATCCTTGTCTCATCGCGCTCCAGCGACTCCTGTGGCGGGCCGGGCGCAGTGCGCGCTAACTGAGGGGGGCGGGTGCACGGTGTTTCCTCCGACACATTGGTGCGGCTGGCTTCCGGGTTGGAGGCGCGCTGTGTTAAGAAGCAGTGCGGCTGGTTGGGTTGTGCTTCGGAGGACGCATGACTTTCGACCTTCGTCTCTCCCGAGCCCGTACGGGAGTTGTAGCGATGAGACAAGATAGTAATTACTAGCGATTGGATACCACGAAAAATTGGGGAGAAAAGGGGATAAAATTTATTAAAAAAAAAAAAAAAAAAAAAAAAAGTATTTGTTCACCTACCAACCAGTAAGAATTCCGGCTCTCACAGACCTGTTAGTTTTTCTTTAAGAAGCCCTCCTGTTCTCCACTCATTACCTGTATTAACTGCACCTGTTTGAACTCGTTACCTGTATAAAAGACACCTGTCCACACACTCAATCAAACAGATTCCAACCTCTCCACAATGGCCAAGACCAGAGAGCTGTGTAAGGACATCAGGGATAAAATTGTAGACCTGCACAAGGCTGGGATGGGCTACAGGACAATAGGCAAGCAGCTTGGTGAGAAGGAAACAACTGTTGGCGCAATTATTAGAAATTGGAAGAAGTTCAAGATGACGGTCAATCACCCTCGGTCTTGGGCTCCATGCAAGATTTCACCTCGTGGGGCATCAATGATCATGAGGAAGGTGAGGGATCAGCCCAGAACTACACGGCAGGACCTGGTCAATGACCTGAAGAGAGCTGGGACCACAGTCTCAAAGAAAACCATTAGTAACACACTACGCCGTCATGGATTAAAATCCTGCAGCGCACGCAAGGTCCCCCTGCTTAAGCCAGTGCATGTCCAGGCCCGTCTGAAGTTTGCCAATGACCATCTGGATGATCCAGAGGAGGAATGGGAGAAGGTCATGTGGTCTGATGAGACAAAAATAGAGCTTTTTGGTCTAACTCCACTCGCCGTGTTTGGAGGAAGAAGAAGTATGAGTACAACCCCAAGAACACCATCCCAACCGTGAAGCATGGAGGTGGAAACATCATTCTTTGGGGATGCTTTTCTGCAAAGGGGACAGGACGACTGAACCGTATTGAGGGGAGGATGGATGGGGCCATGTATCGCGAGATCTTGGCCAACAACCTCCTTCCCTCAGTAAGAGCATTGAAGATGGGTCGTGGCTGGGTCTTCCAGCATGACAATGACCCCTAAACACACAGCCAGGTCAACTAAGGAGTGGCTCCGTAAGAAGCATCTCAATGTCCTGGAGTGGCCTAGCCAGTCTCCAGACCTGAACCCAATAGAAAATCTTTGGAGGGAGCTGAAAGTCCGTATTGCCCAGCGACAGCCCCGAAACCTGAAGGATCTGGAGAAGATCTGTAGGGAGGAGTGGGCCAAAATCCCTGCTGCAGTGTGTGCAAACCTAGTCAAGAACTACAGGAAACGTATGATCTCTGTAATTGCAAACAAAGGTTTCTGTACCAAATATTAAGTTCTGCTTTTCTGATGTATCAAATACTTATGTCATGCAATAAAATGCAAATTAATTACTTAAAAATCATACAATGTGATTTTCTGGATTTTTGTTTTAGATTCCGTCTCTCATAGTTGAAGTGTACCTATGATAAAAATTACAGACCTCTACATGCTTTGTAAGTAGGAAAACCTGCAAAATCGGCAGTGTATCAAATACTTGTTCTCCCCACTGTAGGTCCTGGATGGCAGGAAGCTTGGCCCCAGTGATGTACTGGGCCATTCGCACTACCCTCTGTAGCGCCTTACGGTTAGATGCCGAGCAGTTGCCATACCAGGCGGTGATGCAACCGGTCAGGATGCTCTTGATGGTGCAGCTGTAGAACCTTTTTGAGGATCTGGGGGCCCATGCCAAATCTTTTCAGTCTCCTGAGGGCGAAAAGGTTTTGTCGTGCTCTCTTCATGACTATCTGGTATGTTTTGACCATGATAGTTTGTTGGTGAAGTGGCCACCAAGGAACATGAAACTCTCGACCCACTCCACTACAGCCCACTACTCCCAGTCCTGACCAGAGTTCTTATGTGTTTTGCTTGTTTAGTGTTGGTCAGGACGTGAGCTGGGTGGGAATTCTATCTTGTGTGTCTAGTTTGTCTGTTTCTGTGTCCAGCCTAATATGGTTCTCAATCAGAGGCAGCTGTCAATCGTTGTCCCTGATTGAGAATCATATATAGGAGGCTTGTTTTGTGTTGGGATTTTGTGGGTGATTGTTTCCTGTCTCTGTGTTTGTGTTCTGCACCAGATAGGTCTGTCTCGGTTTTCACATTTGTTATTTTGTTGTTTGTATAGTGTTCCCGTTTATTGTCAGATGAAACATGTTGAACACTAACCGCGCTGCATTTTGGTCCTCTCCTTCAACTATGGAAGAAAACCGTTACAGAATCACCCACCAAACCCGGACCAAGCAGCGTGGAAACGGGCAGCAGCGACAGCAGCAGTGGTACAAGGAGGAATGGACATGGGAGGAGATTCTGGATGGAAAAGGACCCTGGGCAGAGCCAGAGGAGTGTCGCCGCCCCAAAGCGGAGCTGGAGGCATCAAAAGCGGAGAGGCAGCATTATGAGGCGCTAGCAAGGCAGAGCGGCTGGAAGCCCGAGAGGCTCACCCAAAAATGTATTGGGGGGGGAGGCTAAAGGGTAGTGTGGCGAAGTCAGGTAGGAGACCTGCGCCAACTTCCCCGGCCTACCGTGGAGAGCGAGAGTACGGGCAGACACCTTGTTGTGCGGAAGAGCGCACGGAGTCTCCTGTACGTGTGCTTAGCCCGGTGCGGGTTATTCCACCTCCCCGCACTAGCCGGGCTAGAGTGAGCATTGAGCCAAGCGCTATGAAGCCGGCTCAACATATCTGGCCTCCAGTACGTCTCCTCGGGCCGGTGTACATGGCACCAGCCTTACGAATGGTGTCCCCGGTTCGCCTACACAGCCCAGTGCGGGTTATTCCACCTCCCCGCATTGGTCGGGCTACGGGGAGCATTCAACCAGGTAAGGTTGGGCAGGCTCGGTGCTCAAGGGAGCCAGTACGCCTGCACGGTCCGGTATATCCGGCGCCACCTTCCCGCCCCAGCCCGGTACCACCAGTTCCGGCACCACGCACCAAGTTTCCTGTGCGTCTCCAGAACTCTGTTCCTCCTCCACGCACTCGCCCTGTGGTGTGTGTCTCCAGCCCGGTACCTCCAGTTCCGGCACCACGCACCAAGCCTCCTGTGCGTCTCCAGAGCCCTGTACGCACTGTTCCTTCTCCCCGCACTCGCCCTGAGGTGCGTGCCCTCAGTCCGGTACCGCCAGTTCCGGCACCACGCACCAGGCCTATAGTGCGCTTTGAGAAACCAGTGTGCCCTGTTCCTGCTCCCCGCACTAGCCTTATGGTGCGTGTCTCCAGCCCAGTACCTCCAGTTCCGGTACCACGCACCAGGCCTACTGTGCGCCTCAGCAGGTCAGAGTCGGCCGTCTGCCCAACGCCGCCTGCACTGCTCGTCTGCCCAACGCCGCCTGCACTGCTCGTCTGCTCAACGCCGCCTGCACTGCTCGTCTGCCCAGCGCCGTTTGAGCTGCCTGCCTGGCCACCGCGGACAGATGCCCACCCAGACCCTCCTCTTGAGTTTTAGGGGTGCGTTCGGAGTCCGCACCTCAGGAGGGGGGTACTGTAACGTCCTGACCAGAGTTCTTATGTGTTTTGCTTGTTTAGTGTTGGTCAGGACGTGAGCTGGGTGGGAATTCTATCTTGTGTGTCTAGTTTGTCTGTTTCTGTGTCCAGCCTAATATGGTTCTCAATCAGAGGCAGCTGTCAATCGTTGTCCCTGATTGAGAATCATATATAGGAGGCTTGTTTTGTGTTGGGATTTTGTGGGTGATTGTTTCCTGTCTCTGTGTTTGTGTTCTGCACCAGATAGGTCTGTCTCGGTTTTCACATTTGTTATTTTGTTGCTTGTATAGTGTTCCCGTTTATTGTCAGATTAAACATGTTGAACACTAACCACGCTGCATTTTGGTCCTCTCCTTCAACTATGGAAGAAAACCGTTACACCGTCAATGTTAATGGGGGCCTGTTCGTCCCGCCTTTTCCTGTAGTCCACGATTAGCTCCTTTGTCTTGCTCACATTGAGGAAGAGGTTGTTGTCCTAGTACCACACTGCCAGTTCTCTGACCTCTTCCCTATAGGCCGTCTCATCGTTGTCGGTGATCAGGCCTACCACTGTTGTGTCGTCAGCAAACTTAATGATGGTGTTGGAATCGTATTTGGCCACGCAGTCGTGGGTGAACAGGGAATACAGGAGGGGACTAAGTACACACCTCTGAGGGGCTCCAGTGATAAGGATCAGTGTGGTGGACGTGCTGTTGCCTACTCTTACCACCTGGAGATGGCCCGTCAGGAAGTCCAGGATCCAGTTGCAGAGGGAGGTGTTTAGTCCCAGATTCCTTAGCTTAGTGATGAGTTTCATGGGCACTATGGTGTTGAACACGAAACTGTAGTCGATGAACAGCATTTTCACATAGGTGTTCCTTTTGTACAGGTGAGAAAGGGCGGTGTGGAGTGCGATTGAGATTGCATCATCTGTGGATCTGTTGGGGCGGTATGCGAATTGGAGTGGGTCTAGGGTGTCCTGGAGGATGCTGTTGAAGGGAGCCCTGACCAGCCTTTCAAGCACTTCTTGGCTACCGATGTGTGTGCCACGGGGCGTGCTTCTACACCTGCATTTTTTGCTGTTTGGGGTTTTAGGCTGGGTTTCTGTAAAGCACTTTGAGATATCAGCTGATGTTAGAAGGTGTTAGTGGAATTAAATAATTCCTCTAATGTACTCATTAATTAAAATCAATCTGTCTATTTATAAGAATTTGTAAGATACTTATTAACATAAAATAGACAGGATACAGTCTTATTAAAATTAGATAATAGTATTTATTCTCGGAGCACGCTACCATTTGATCATAAACAACAGGTTTATATACAAGATATGACGCCATAGGTTACAGAATAAGTCTCCTTGTCCTGACTAATAGAAAACAGGTTCAAAGTTCATTCCAACTTCCCAGCGCACACACATGACACACAATATAATCTATTCTCCTGAAGGCTCACTATAATTTATTACCACTTTATCCGACAACTCAAGATAATGGAAGACCTAAAAAGTTACCCACAGCCTTATCGAAACATCTCAGGGCTAAGTTGGGTCAGTTCAACCATAGTTTAACGACCCTTTCTGCTTATTTTATAACCCACAACACAAATCTCTTTTCACCAGGCGTGCAGAGTTCAATTAGTTATAGTTTTATCTAAAGCTAGAAATTGTTTTAATTATTTATTGACAAAATTCCTAACAGAAGGGCTATATAAATACATTTGATTTCAGTTGATTAATCATTTAGGCAGGTTACCTTCGCTTCCTTGGGCACAGGGACTATGGTGGTCTGCTTGAAACATGTAGGTATTACAGACTCGGTCAGGGAGAGGTTGAAAATGTCAGTGAAGACACTTGACAGTTGGTCCGAGCATGCTTTGAGTACATGTCCTGGTAAACCGTCTGGCCCAGCGGCTTTGTGAATGTTGACCTGTTTAAGGTTTTGTTCACATCGGCTACCGAGAGCGTTATCACACAGTTATCCAGAACAGCTGGTGCTCTAGAATAATCTTAATAGTAGGTCATCAATTTTATTTTCTAACGATTGCACGTTGGCAAGGAGAATGGAAGGCATTGAGAGTTTACTTGCTCTCCTCCGGATTCTCAGAAGGATCCCCGATCTGCGTCCCCTTTTCCAGCATCTTTTCTTCGCGCACAAGGCGTGGATCTGAGCCTGTTACATTGAAAGCAGGATAGCGGTGAGTAATCGCTTTTCTGATGTCCAGAAGTTATTTTCGGTCATAAGAGACGGTAGCAGGAACATTATGTACACAATAAGTAAAGAAATAAGTTACACAAAACGCAAAAAAAATTATTGGGCTGAATAATACTGTTGTTTCTTATCACTATTGATTTGACCATTGACAGGATTAGGGAGAAAGCTGAAAAGCGTTAGGGAATAGGAGGAGAAATGCGGAGATGGGGAATGTGGAGAAGAGTGGTAATAAGAAAATGGCCACCTGTTGACGGGAATCTTCCGGCTCTGCTCCTTCTGGGCGGCGATGGCCGTCGACGTGCTGAAGCTGCGTCGGATTCCTGAATGAATGACAGAGACAGGCACACGTGCCTTTTTGCCTACCAAAAGGCAAAAAGGCCTCCTGCGGGGATGGGGGCCGGGATTAAAAATAAAAAATAAGGACAAAACACACATCATGACAAGAGACACCACAACACTACATAAAGAGAGACCTATGACAACATAGTATGGCAGCAACACATGACAACACAGCATGGTAGCAACACAACATGACAACATGGTAGCAACACAACATGGCAGCAGCACAACATGGTACAAACATAATTGGGCACAGACAACAGCACAAAGGGCAAGAAGGTAGAGACAAAGATAAATCACGCGAAGCAGCCACAACTGTCAGTAAGGGTGTCCATGATTGAGTCATTAAAGCCTTTACTGAGTTCTGGAGACATTTTAGGCCATCCTGCTTCAATAACAGCGCATTCTCTTACATTCCAAGGTTGGGTTCAATTCCATTTAAACTTTTGTATTTTCACTACAGAGGGAATTCATTGAAATTCAGCAAATCGATAGGGCAGGAAATGAGTCCTCATTTCAAATAATGGGCTATTTCTCCAATCAAACCATTGATTATGCATTAATTTCCGGTATGGAATGAGTCGAGATGGAATTGACCCCCAACCGCTATTCTGGAAGTACAAGGGGCCTTCCATCTCTCAATTCTCCAATCGACACAAAATAAAATAAAAATTGACATCCCAGCATGATGTCCCTGTCCACAACGGCTTAGGCAAGATACACTTGCCTAAGGCGTTGTGCACCAGTGATAATAGATGTAGCTTTGAAAACCATTACCACAGAGGCTGGCAAAGTGGAGAAATGAGCAAACAGCCTTATCTTGTTTGTGAGCAGAAAAGGAGGTGTGAGAAGGAGTGAGAGAAAGGAGAAATAATAAGATAAAAATTACGACTCACTGTTTGTTTTCTTAATGGGTCCTGATAGCTGCTGACAGGAAGAGAAGGAGAGAATGGAAGAGTGACTGCTCTGGCGTTCTGGCTCTCGGTGATGGAGAGAACGTGAGAGGAGATGGAGAGAATGTGAGATGGAGATCTCCATTAGCCCGAGCTGTGTATTAGCGGATCGTTCCGCTTGTTCCGTGGGTTAATTGGGGCGGAAAGAGGGAGGGTGAAAAAAGGAGTGCAATTTCTCTAGAAAACACTTCTCTTATCACACAGTAAAAGTCGAGTAAGAAAATAAGATGTAAGGTGTTGGTCGGTGGGAGAGAAAAAAACGTAAGGGGATAGACGTTAAGGAATGAGAGAAACAAAAATAGAAGGAAATTTTAACCAAATGAATTAACTTTAAATGTTACTTTAGTTACCTAAACCAGCCCCCTCATTCATACTATCTCAACATCTTCAACAAATCTTTCAGCTTTCCTCGACTCCCCTTCTTTGCTATGTGGCTATTAAAATGCACACTTTGTGTACACACATTAGGAACACCTGCTCTTTTAATGAGATAGACCGACCAGGTGAATCCAGGTGGAAGCTATGATCCCTTATTGATGTCATTTGTTAAATCCACTTTAAATCACTGTAGATGATGGGGAGAATATATCCATATTTTTTTCAAGCATTGAGACAATTGAGATTGATTGGTTATGTGTGCCATTCAGTGGGTGAATGGGCATGTCAAAATATTGAATTGCAACGCTTCTGGGTTTTTCACACTCAACAGTTTTCCGTGTGAAGCAAGAATGGTCCACCACCCAAAGGACATCCAGCCAACTTGACACAACTGTGGAAAGCATTGGAGTCAACATGGGCCAGCATCCCTGTGGAATGCTTTAGACACCTTGTAGAGTCCATGGCCCAACAATTTGAGGCTGTTCTGAGGGCAAAAGGTAGTGCAACTCAATAGTTGGAAGGTGTTTCTAATGTTTTGTACACTCAGTGAATGTTTGCCGCCATCTGCCATTAATAGAAACTTCAACCAAATTAATCAACTTGCTTATTAACCTCCCTCAAATGCTGAGTCGTAATATCCCAATAGACTATTTCCCTTTCCTTGACTCCTCTTCCTAAGTGGCTAGCTAGTGAATATGTATGTATGGCGCCAACTGCTCTTCCATATCTCAAGGATTAAGAGCTTCCAAAAATAGCCAGCTTTACTGATTTGCTCGGCTGTTGACTCACTTTTGTTTGAAAAAAACATACTGAGTCAAATACTGATTTAAACGTCTCAGTTAGAATGTCCTTTTCATTTACTTCTTTAATAATAGTTCAAAGGAGCTTTCTGCGTAGGTGCCGTAGTAGGAGTTCTTTACAATATTTCACTATTGTGAGCGGACCAAGTAATTGGGCGTCACTCAAAAGCAGGAAGGTGGAACAAACGAGTCAGGAGTAGGTTTTCTTGATTGAACATAGTTCTATATTGAGGGCATTTGGTCAACACAAACACTCCAATGTAATCAACGAAAATCTCCCAAAGGAAAAAGAAAACATATCTTCTTCTCCAGATCAAAACAGGAACACAATATGATTGTCTTTAAACTACAACAAAAAGTCACGGCATTGTCACCGTCTTAATGGTTCTTCATAGATAGCTCCTCTGTCTCGGCGACGATCTTCCAGAGATAGTTCCTCCTCTGCTGGTTCCATACTCTCTCTTATAGGGGAAGGAGAATATCTCATTAGTAGTGTCAGCTGTGCTTAATTGCCTCTGGTTACCTTGTCTCCCATGCCTTGTTGGGCTACCATCCGTGAGCCCAGCCTGCCCTCTGGTGGTCCTTCCACATACCTTCCCCCTCAGGACCGAACCGGAGGGTCGGGCGCCAGACGCACCGTCTTGGTCGCGTCGGGACAGCGCGTCTGCATTCCCGTTCCTCGATCCGGCCCTGTGGATGACATGGAAAGAGAACGGTTGTAAAGACAAAAACCATCTGGCTATTCTGTTGTTATTGTTTCTCTTACCAGCCATCCACGTGAGGGGCGCATGGTCCGTAACTAAAGCAAACCTCCGACCCAGTAGGTAGTACCGGAGATAATCGAGGGCCCACTTAATGGCTAAGGCCTCTTTCTCTACGGTAGCATACCTCTGTTCCCGATCGCTGAGCTTCCTACTTATGAAGAGAATCGGCTTCTCTGCTTCGCCTTTACCCTGAGCTAGTACGGCCCCGAGCCCCGTATCCGAGGCGTCGACCTGCACAATGAACTCTTGTGAGAAGTCCGGAGCCTGTAGGACGGGATCAGAACACAGGCCATCTTTTAGCCATTGATAGGCCTCTTCCGTCTCGTCTTTCCACTCTACCTGGTTTGGCAAGTTTTTCTTGATGAGGTTTGTGAGGGGATTGGCAATGGTTGCATATCCCGGGATAAAACGGCGATAATATCCCGTTATCCCTAAGAAGGCCCGAACGTCCCGCTTGGTCCGGGGTCGCGGCCAGTCCCGAATTGCCCTGGTCTTCTCTGCCTGTGGGCGTATTTTCCCATTCCCCACGGTGTACCCCAGGTATTCCGCTTCGGACAGACCCAGGCAGCATTTATTTGGATTGGCCGTCAACCCTGTGGCTTCCAAACTCACGAGCACCGCCCGTAATCGCAGGAGGTGACTATCCCAGTCCTCGCTGTGGATAACCACATCATCTATGTACGCCGCTGCATACTCTTGATGGGGCCGTAGAATGGCATCCATGAGGCGTTGGAAAGTTGCAGCGGCACCATGCAGTCCGAAGGGCATCCTCACATACTGGAAAAGCCCCTCTGGTGTGGCGAAGGCAGTCTTTGGGCGATCCTCCGGAGCCACCGGCACTTGCCAATATCCCTTCGTCAAATCCAGGGTGGTGATGAACTTGGCCTTTCCTAAGCGCTCCAAGAGTTCATCCACGCGGGGCATGGGATACGCATCGAATGTAGAGATGGCATTCACGGCCCTAAAATCGTTGCAGAGTCTCATACTACCATCGGATTTGGGGACCAGGACTATGGGACTGGACCACTCACTCGTCGATGGCTCGATCACACCCATCCTCAACATCTCCCTTACCTCGTTCTTAGCGATGACTCGGCGAGCCTCAGGAATCCTGTAAGGGCGGATATGCACCTTCTTGCCGGGTTCAGTGTGGATATGGTGGAATAGGACATCTGTTTGTCCTGGGAATGGAGAGAATATTCGACCGAAGTTCATAATCAGCTTGTCTAGCTGTCTTGACTGCTCCGGCAGGAGAGTTTGACCACGGCGCACCGGTGGTAGAGCCTCCTCTTTTCCTTTTCCCTCCAGGGCCATCAAAGCCACCTCCTCCTCTCTTCCATGGTACGGCTTCAACAGGTTTATGTGATAGAGTTGGACCTTCTTCCTTCTATCAGGTTGCTTGATGAGGTAATTGACCGGTGAGACCCTTTTCATTACCTCGTAGGGTCCCCTCCACTGTGCCAGCAAGCGATGTTCGGCCGTGGGCACGAGCACCATCACTTTCTCTCCCACGGTGAACTCACGGGGGGTCGCGGACTTATCATAGGCCCGGCCTTGGGTCCTTTGTGCCTTCTCCATATGCTCCTTGACTATGAGCCACACTGCTGACAGGCGGTCTCTCATCAGGGTAATATGTTCTATTGTGGATCGAAAGGGGCATGGTTGGGTCTCCCAGGTCTCCTTGGCTAAGTCGAGGAACCCTCGACAGGGTCTGCCATAGAGCAATTCAAACGGAGAGAATCCAGTGGATGCTTGGGGTACTTCTCGCAGGGCAAACATTAAGTGTGGGAGAAGCATGTCCCAGTTTTTCCCGTCTCGGGACACCACTCTTCTCAACATGCTTTTAATCGTTTTTTTCAAGCGTTCACACAACCCGTCTGTTTGAGGGTGGAATATGCTTGTACGTATCTGTTGAACCTGATACAACCGACACAAGTCCTTCATCAACCGCGACATGAATGGGGTTCCCTGATCAGTTAAGATCGTCTTGGGGAGGCCCACCCGAGAGAACATCATGAATAATTCCTTGGCAATTCCCTTTGACGACATGTTACGCAGGGGTATGGCCTCCGGGAACTTGGTAGCGTAATCTATGACCACTAGGATGTACTCGTGTCCTCTGGCGGATTTTGGGAGGGGTCCTACGAGGTCCATAGCTATGCATTCAAAGGGAGTCTCTATGATGGGGAGAGGAATCAAAGGGTTACGCAGGTGTGGCCGTGGAGCTGTACGTTGACATTGATCACACGTCCTACAATACCTGGCCACATCCCGGGTGACCCGGGGCCAATAGAATCTCTGCTTGATTCTGTCAATAGTCTTGTCTCGTGCCAGGTGTCCTCCTAGGACGTGGGAATGGGCTAACTGTAGAACTGTCTCCCTGTATGGTCTAGGCACCATTAGTAATTCCTGGTTTTCCCCCCTTCGTCGTACGACCCAGTATAAGAGACCCCGCCTGATTGCATAGTAAGGAAGAGGGGGCTCACCTGATCCGTCAACGTTCCTCCCGTCGATCACCTTCACCTTCCTCATGGCCTCCCTTAGGTCTGGGTCTCTATGCTGCGAGGTGCCGAACTGTCCCTTTAATTCCTGGGGCAGATCAACCTCGGTAGAGGGATGTGGAGGATGTTCCCCATCCCCCTCAGGGGTGACCGATGAGAACCCCTTCCAGGTTCCCTCCTCGGATGGAGCTTCAAATATATCCCTTAGCGTCTGGTTGCTCCTTCCTTCCTGTGTAGTGTACAACCCTTCACAGGTGTCTTCATCGGTGGTTTCCTGGAATATCTGTCGTAAACGTTGGGTTGCTATTTCTTCCTCTGCTGCAGAGGACGAGGACATAGCTACGTCTCCTTGTAGGACTACTACCTCGGGATTGGATTTTCTCTTCTTTCCTGTCCCCCTTCTTTCCATGCATAACGTCATCTGCCGAAGCTCCTTATATAGGGGACAGTCTCTCCCGATCAATAATGGTACCTTCAGCTGGGGCACTTTCCCTGCCCTGACTGTACACCTTCCTTTTGGAGTGAGAATCGGCAGATTCACAGTGGGGTAATAGTGGGTGTCTCCATGGATACAGGATACGGCTACTTTGTCTGGTAGCAGTGTTGCGGAGGTCACCAGCCGCTCCTCTACTATCGTAACCATACTTCCCGAGTCGAGAATGGCTACCACATCTTGTCCTTCGACTCGAACTGGAATCTCTAGGGCTGGGGCTATTTCTGCTAACCAACAGTGTTGATCCTGCCCTCTCAAACCGCGATGTGTGGGGGTGGGCAGTGATGACTCTGTGACCATGGGCTCGTCCTTGCTAGGACATTGTGGGGCATAATGGTCGGGAGACTGACATTTATAACACCGACCCTGCTGTGTGGGGGATGACTTCTCCCACCTCCGGAGGGGGTTTGGACGTTTCGGTGGCGGACGCGTCGGGGTGAGTTGTGGTACGGGATTGGAAGAATCCTTCAGATCCTCCTTGTCACTTAACAACTCCCCTGTAGACCGATATGTTTCCACCGCCTGGGCTATGTCGTCGGCTGACAACGGGTTGGCTTGCCCCACAACCCTTTTTAAGTCACTGGGTAATTCCCTCAATATCTTGTCCACTACGAGAGTCTCCATCACCTGTCCTACTCCCTTTTCAGGTTCTAGCCACTGTTTCGTCAGTCGTATTAATGCAAAGATCTGGGCACGGACGGGTTGGTCAGCTGTATAGGTCCATTGATGGAACTTTACGGCCCTATCTCTGGCAGTCAGCTGGTACCGGGATAGGATCTCGGTTTTTAGTCGACCATAGTCCGCAGCTTCGCGGGCATCCAGGTCAAAATAGGCTTCCTGAGCCACCCCGGTCAAAAGAGGAGCTAATGCGCTTGCCCATTCTGTGGGCGGCCACTCTTCCAAGGTGGCCGTCCTTTCGAAGGTCATGAGGAAGGCCTCAATATCATCCTCCTTGGAGAGACGAGGTAAGATGGCGTGAGCAGCCGCTCTTGGCTTAACTCTAGGTTCTTCTCGCCGGCTCAGCTGTTGTTGCAGGAGTTCTATGGTTGTCTGCTGTGCCGTGATCAACTGTTGTAGTAGAGCATTATCCATCATTCTTGAATGGTTCCTCCGGGTCTACTGGAAGAATCTTGATTTACTCACTTATCCTTGTGTCACTCGTCCACCTAATGCCCACATTCTCCACCAATGAGCGCGGACCAAGTAATTGGGCGTCACTCAAAAGCAGGAAGGTGGAACAAACGAGTCAGGAGTAGGTTTTCTTGATTGAACATAGTTCTATATTGATTGCATTTGGTCAACACAAACACTCCAATGTAATCAACGAAAATCTCCCAAAGGAAAAAGAAAACATATCTTCTTCTCCAGATCAAAACAGGAACACAATATGATTGTCTTTAAACTACAACAAAAAGTCACGGCATTGTCACCGTCTTAATGGTTCTTCATAGATAGCTCCTCTGTCTCGGCGGCCATCTTCCAGAGATAGTTCCTCCTCTGCTGGTTCCATACTCTCTCTTATAGGGGAAGGAGAATATCTCATTAGTAGTGTCAGCTGTGCTTAATTGCCTCTGGTTACCTTGTCTCCCATGCCTTGTTGGGCTACCATCCGTGAGCCCAGCCTGCCCTCTGGTGGCCCTTCCACACTATTTATTTAAAAGGCTGTGTTTGCTTGACCTTTTCCAGTGTAAAGGCATAGTAGAGAAAGACATTTGACAGAATTGCGTGTACAGGGTATTTGCCTATTTGCTTTTACCGCATTGCCTTTTAATGCACTTCTCCCACTTGTTTTGAGATTGTTGCAGTAAAATGACTATTTCCATCATGCAAATAACATGTGTTATTATTATAAGTTATCCCTGGAGGGGGGTGGGTTCTAGATAGGCCATTCAAATGAATGACAGTTGGGTATTGTGAAGCTTAGATGGAAAATATAAGTAAATGTCTCCTTAATCTCTTAAAATAAAATAATTTGAATGCAATTGTACATGGGGGGGAAAAAACTGTTTTCCTGGTCATACATTACCTCAGAAACAACTGTATATATTAGTGTATGATGAAGTTGCCCATAGATGCTGATCTTGGGTCAGTTAAGCATTTTCCCCACTAATGATTAAGGTTAGGATTGGGGGAAGGGAAGCTAATCCTAGATCTGTGCCTAGAAGGAAACTTCACTCTGGACAAAACTTCACTTAACTCCAATTCAAGTCATGAGTTTAAATTTTAATTGAATTGGCCACACCCCACAGGAAGTATAATTTAATTCAGTGCAATTCATTTAATTCAGTGCAATTCAAATATATTCCACTCAGTCATAGAACATGAGTTTCATTGAATCAGGTCACACTTCCACACTTCTGGAAACAATGCTCACATACTCTTCCTTACTGCTTATAATAGCCAATTATATTTCCACCAACCATGTAATTTTTTCCCCTTCTGTTTGAAGGCCTCAGGGTCAACTTAAAGGAAAACTCCACCCAAAAATGATATTTTTTATTTGTGACCCATTTCAGGAAGCTATGCGTACGTCACACTTCACTACTTCGCAGTAGAGGCATTTGAACGTCTTTTTTAAATATTTTTTATCAAAATGCATTTTTTGGGCAGAAATGCCTTCTGGAACATGTTAACTCTCATGTGCCTTAATAACAAACTTGTATGCCATCTGTAAATTTGAATAACATTTATAAATTACGAGCCTAGTTGGTTTAGCCACGGAAAAAGGCAGGAACCTTCCTGCTAGCCATGACTGGCTGAGATAATAG
Source organism: Salvelinus alpinus (assembly GCF_045679555.1). Taxonomy (NCBI): domain Eukaryota; kingdom Metazoa; phylum Chordata; class Actinopteri; order Salmoniformes; family Salmonidae; genus Salvelinus; species Salvelinus alpinus. The sequence goes on along the minus strand of NC_092118.1, from coordinate 317,814 downwards.
ACGGGCTGGACATGCCAAGAGATGTGTTCGGATTGGTCTGCCATGCAGCATGCTTCTGTCTATAACATTATCTACACATACTGAGCAGCTCATACTTGCTAGCGCAGCTTTTTTGAACGATATAATGTTAGTCATGGAGAACTGCAAAGGTGTTAAAGGATGTTAAAGTGTACCGTTAGCTAGCTAGCGAATGTTTACTTGCTGGCTCACTAGCTAACATTACGTGTATGATCTGTGTAGTAATATAATTAGTATCTCAGAAAGCCATTTCCATTGCTACCTAGCTAACATTGAACCTAGCTGGTTAGCTTTAGCTACGTGCAGATTCATACAACAGCATTTGTATGAATGCATGGTGACTAGCTATGACAATCCATTTGTACTGTATGGTTTGGGATATGGTTCATCGTCTAAACAAAAGACTCCACTTCGCCAGATGATTACATGACCCATGTTAGCCAGGTGTGGCTGAGGGTGATTACAGTCATCTATTGTATTTCATGAATGTTTACATGTCTAGACAATAGTGACAAATCCACTTATAGTATTTCTTTCACATGACCCATCAATTTAGATAAGTATGTCTGGGTAAGCATAATATAATAATTAGATAATATTTATACAATATTTTTGTCTGGACACTTTCTATTTTTGATATTACTACAATGCAAATACACAAGTAACCATTTCACTGTACTGTTTACACCTTCTGTATCATGTACATGTGACAAATAAACGTATACTTTATTTCATATATTGTGTGTTTACTAAAGATGGTAATGTAAAGAAAAACATGACCTGCACCAAAGTCAGATTAGGATATAGGCCAAGGACTAGATAAAGTGTATTTTTACCTGGAGTTGTCACCACTTTTAGTCTTGGTTGTTTACTAGCTTACTCACTCTGTTTAGCACATAGCCTCACATGTGAATTCTAAAAAAGATGGGAGGGTGTAAACTATGCTGAATAGGTGTAGACAAAGGTAAGCTCTCCAGTAGGTGTACAAAAAAAATTCAGGACCCATTTTCTCAAAAGTGGGGTTACAAGTTTATGAACTTTCAAAGCAGAAGTACTTTCTCATTGCAGTGTCTGCTGTACCATTTTGTAGCTCAGAGTCTACTTTTATCCACGGTAAAAAAACACAATTTCAAATTTTGCAACATAAGACCGAATGGACGGTAGGTCACATTTAGAAACACACACACACACACACACACACACACACACACACACACACACACACACACACACACACACACACACACACACACACACACACACACACACACACACACACACACACACACAGAGTAAAAGAGAGCAATGCGTGGGCGGATGCTGCGGTGGACTGACCTGTTGATCTAGTTAATGTTAGTTAGCCACATGGTTGATATTGCACCTAGCTAGCTAGCTTAGCCAGTTTATCTAGTGGAAACCGAATGTCATAGCCAGGTACCTATTGCCACACACATCTGATTAATCTGTTCACTCTTTATGCCAATAAGTAGGTGGCTTGTTGGCCAACAAACATATATCATATTGGGAGCTAAAAAATAGATATTAAACTTTTTTTGTCAGATAAAGTTAGCTACCTAGACATTTGATTAGTCACTCTGTTTAGCACATGGCCTCAGATGTGAATCCTTAAAGAGATGGGTGGGGCTAAGGCTTAAGAGGGTCTGAACAATGCTGAATAGGTGTAGACAAAGAAGGCTCCAGTAGGTGTACCAAAACATTCCAGGGCCATTTTCTCAAAAGTGGGGCTACAAGTTTATTAAATTTCAAAGCAGAATTACTTTTCCATTGTTCCTCAACAGCAGTGTATGATATACCATTTTTTTAGAGTCTCTACTTTTATCCAATGTAAAAAACACCATTTCACATTTTGCAACATAAGATATGAATCGAGGTGGTCGGTCACATTTGTTTAATTAGTCCATTGTTGATAAAGTCGCAAAATGTTTTGCATGACAGTGGTGAAGTTTTCAAGATATATAACCTTTTTTGAAAGTAATTTATCTTGAAAACTTTTACATTTTGTTCCCCATATTGAACAAAATGTAAGTGATTAATGAAATATAGTAATTTAGAATAGTCACATACAGGTTTTTTTCTCCCTGTATCATTAAATGTAATAGTTTGTCATGAAAATCTATTGTTTCAACAATATTTCAAATGCATGTATAACGACATGTTTTATGTTTTATGTCGAAGATGTATATTTGTATAGATTACACCTAATATAGAATAGAAGAGGTATTTGAATTTCATTGAATTTCACTGAGTTCAAATATATTTCCTTTAATTACATTTTGAATTACAATTCTGTATTCTGTTTACTACTTCAAATCAGATTAAATTCAAATTCAAGAAGTTCGTTGCAATTTAATAGGCATTCTAAATTTCATTCTGAATTGAGCTGAACCCTGCTCCGGACCGTATATTTTTTTAACAGACAGATAGCCCCTTCCCTGTTTCAGTCAGTTTTTTTCCGTTTGCTGCCCCATGAACACAGCCCAGAAGGCTGTGCTGTGAATAAACCACACATTTCCTGGCCCTGTTTGACACACGTGGTCTAGTAAATCACCAATCTGTACTGTTTGTAATGTCTTTAAGACCGTGAAAATCGAATTTTCCAACAGTTCTCACAAATGGCATTGTCAAGGCCTGGCTCGTTAGTGCCATCAAAAATTGATGAGCGTAATGAAACGTTACTACCTCCAGTGACATGTACCAGATGCGCCTTTGGTTTGAGCCATGTTTATTTTTCACTAAACCCATTTCTACATTTGAGAAATCATTACGATGTGTTTATGTTGTAATTTACAAATCAGTACAATTATGTACCCATCTCTGCACACCGAATGGAGCGAAGACACCGTGTTTGGGAGAGCAGCTGAAGTAGTTCACCACACCAACCAAGCCGTAGTTCTTTCCGCTGGGCTTGTCCAGCGCGATCCCCAGCCAGAACCCTGAGGGACGGATGGATAGATGGAAAAAGAGGCGGACAGACGGTCAGGCCCAGGTAGGTAATGAAGGTGGGATACATGTTCGACAGAAACATTTGTTTGAACGAAGCCTATGATAGTATGCTTGTGGGTGTTCGTTCCGAGCTTGTTTGACAATGTTAGCCAGTGAGCTATCGTGTTTGCGAGTCGCAGAACCACTGAATTCTAATTTCAAAGCTGTGGCAAGTTTATCGTAGTCATTTGGCATGTGTTGCTGTTGTAGACGAATGAACTTCGTCACGTGTCTATTCGCCGTTTGCTTCAACAGGTAAACCCTATCAGAACCTGAAGCGTTCGGGTAGCCATCCAATGCATCCTCTATGTCAGCTAGAAACGTCTCAGTATTGTTTGGCTGACCTGGAACGGGGTCAAAGGTGGGGAAATTCTTGACGAGTTTGTCAAGGTTTGTCAAGGTATTCCGGAGAGGGTTGGCTTCATCCTGTGGGGAAGTTGGGGCCGAAAGGCAAAGAGGAGAAGCCAAGTTTTGGCTTTGTTGGCCAAGAGGCGCCATATTACTCAGTGCTGAATGGCCAAGAGGAGAAGCCAAGCTTTGGCTTTGTTGGCCAAGAGGCGCCATATTACTCAGTGCCGAATGGCCAAGAGGAGAAGACTGAGGGACACTTGAGGGAGGCGATGTCTGAAACCTATTTGAGTACCGGACTCCGGTTGCTTGGATGGATAGTAAAAAAATAAATAATGTTTTACCCCCGTTCTCCCCAATTTTGTGGTATCCAATTAGTAGTAGTTACTGTCTTGTCTCATTGCTGCAACTCCCGTACAGACTCGGGAGAGGCGAAGGTCGAGAGCCATGTGTCCTCCGAAACACAACCCAACCAATGCTTCTTGACACAATGCACAACCAACCCGGAAGCCAGCCGCACCAATGTGTCAGAGGAAACACTGTACACCTAGCAACCTTGTCAGCGTGCACTGCGCCCGGCCCGCCACAGGAGTCGCGATGAGACAAGGATATCCGGGCAAACCCTCCCTAACCCGGACACCGCCCCATGGGCCTCCTGGTCGCGGCCGGCTGCGACAGAGCCTGGGCTCGAACCCAAAATCTCTGGTGGCACAGCTAGTGCCTTAGACCACTGCGCCACCCGGGAGGCCTCTTGGATGGATAGTCACGCTGTAGAGCGTGACCATTCTGGACATCCTCCAGATGGTACCTAAGGGTGGTATTCTGATGCATTGCAGAGTCCACTTGAGTGCTTAGAGTACTGATTTTGGACACGTGAGTGTCACACTTTCTCCTTTCGGTCTCAAACGTATCTGTCATGGTTTGCAGATAGAGGTCTTGAGTACAGAGCGAGAGATTCAGTGATGAGATTTCTTCCACTTGCTTAGAAATCAATATTTCCATCATCATCACATGAGATCTCATCATTCATTTGGTCAACGATGAATTCAATGAGTTCTGCTGATTTGTCATCCAACTTAGTCATTGTGTTCATTAACTGATCGTCTTTGGTCTGCAGAATTTGGATTAGAACATTGTGACCTTGAGTAATGTTAAACAAATTAAACAAAACTGCTTGCATGTTATCAAATTGCGCGCTCCTGCTTGTAGATAACTCGACAGATTTATCTAGTTTGGAGTGGACTACATCGTATTTAGTTTTGGCTAAATCGAGTTGTTCCTGGAGACAACGTTTTTGTTGGCGAGTTTGTGCTCGTTCATCGTCATACGTGTTTGCAATTACTTGTAATTGTTCAGATTTCAAACGCAGTTCCACAACTAGCAGAATGTTTTAATTCCTGCTTTTGTCAATAGTTGCTCAGTTCTCTCCACCTGTCCCCTCATGTTAGTCATGTCTTGGACGTGCTTCAGCTGTGCACTGTGGTATTGGACCGATGCCAATCTTCGATGGCGATACTGTAACGCCCGGGGTGTAGTGGGTGAGAAGTCAGGCGCAGGAAGCAGAGCGTTCAGGGTAGTGCTAACTTTTAATGCACCACAACGGTGAACATACGCCAAACAAAACAAATGCCCCAAACACGGGGGACTAAAAATAAATCCGTTATTTATGTCCAAATACCTTCTTTTGTTAGCGCGTCTGGTATACATATCCAAATGCTAATTCTGGTCAGCGTTATGAGTTATGTTATACTCACAGACATCATTCAAACAGTTTTAGAAATGTCAGAGTGTTTTCCATCCAATTCTACTAATAATATGCATATATTAGCAACTGGGATTGAGTAGCAGGCAGTTTACTCTGGGCACGCTTTTCATCCAAACGTGAAAATGCTGCCCCCTATCCCAAACAAGTTTTAAGGAGTCTTCCTTGAAAAGGTGCAACCCTCGGTCACCATGAAAACTATTTATATATTTTTTTGGGCTGCACCTTGACTCATGTTGGGTGAGAATGCAATGTAATTCATTCAGATGGCAAGGAAAGAGATGGGGAGACAAAACAGGTAAATACATATGACAGGCTGTGTATTGAAACCCTGCCTCTGGAGGTAACGTGTAGTCTGGAGTCAGCAATGCTACCACTTAATTAAACCTCTGTCTCTGTATGCTCTTCTCTGTTTTTTGGTGTGTTGACTGTTGGCTCATACCACCAGTCTAATGTCTGGGTTGGATATTTTGCAAGAGGTAGGTTACTGCTCGGTCAGTGCTTGCTCTAAAATCTGCACCGCATCAGATCTCCACTGGCACAGACCCACCAGCTAGTTAGCCAGTCAGAAACTGGAGACAGATTTTCTGGCTATCGAAACTGATGACTTATCAGTCAGCTCAGTGTGTGTTTACGTGTGTTGTGTCTGTTTGTTGACCTCGGTAGCACTTCATCATTGCAAGAGGGATTGCACAAAATAAGACCTAATACAGTTGATGTTCCAAGCATAATTTCAGAATGCTCATTTTGACAAAGTGCAGTTGTCTAAATGTATTTACAGTACAGGACAGTGTAAGGTATTGGATGGAGACTCAATGTCAAAGGCCATCTAAAGGCTCCATATCAGCATCCTCAGTCAGCATTTCGTGGTATCAGCACGGGCCTTGGCCATCCATCATTTGGAAGCTTTCTTGGGCCACATTGTCCGTGCCACGAATAAATCTCGACATCTCTCTCAGATACAGTAAATCAACAGGCTCTCCATTTGTGTTCTTTTCTCTAGTTATCATCTTCAGTTATGTCCTTGTGTAGCAAAATATAGTAATGTTTCACCCCTCATATACTGTAAATACTAAGCACTTCAGAATCTGCAAATTGTTTCCAAGTGCTTCTCTCTCATGAATGAGAAAAGTCAGAAGGTCAGAACATTTCACAGTCAAAGTTTATATCGAAGTAGAGAAGCCAACTCTGAAAGGCCTGCGTCTCTCTATAATCAGAGGCAAGCGCCAGGTTTTCCTGTACATGAGTGCCAATTGAAAATGTGTCTGCTAATGGTAGTAGTGCATTACCGCCTATCTAATGATGGAAAACAGCCCTGTGTACGTGTCCATCCCTCTGATGAGCTATTTAGTGCAGATTAGCATTAGCTAGCCAGATTTAGACTGAAACTGGTACAGGTCAGCTGTTAGCACTAGGACTGCACTGGCAGGGTCAAGGTTTTTGTAGGAATGAAAGTATGGAATTGAAATATTGGAAGAAAAAGAATACCTGCCACCCACCCACACACCCCATTGCCACTGACATAAAATGCCTTCCTGGTCAACAAGAGGCCTGTTATAACACATCATAAATTAGCTCAGCATTAACACACATGTCCTGATTTTGAATACATTCCAGCTCACCCGTACAGTGGCATGCGAAAGTATTAATCTCCCTTGGCATTTTTCCTATTTTGTTGTCTTACAACCTGAAATGAAAATAGATTTTTCGGGGGTTTGTATCATTTGATTTACACAACATGCCTACCACTTTGAAGATGCAAAATAATTTTTTATTGTGAAACAAACAAGAGATAAGACAAAAAACAGAACACTTGAGCGTGCACAACTAGTTACCCCCCCCCCCCCCAAGTCAATACTTTGTAGAGACACTTTTTGCAGCAATTACAGCTGCAAGTCTCTTGGGGTATGTCTCTATAAGCTTGGCACATCTAGCCACTGGGATTTTTGCCCAATCTTCAAGTTGGATGGGTTCCGTTGGTGTACAGCAATCTTTAAGTCATATGACAGATTCTCAATTGGATTGAGGTCTGGGCTTTGACTAGGACATTCCAAGGCATTTAAATGTTTCCCCTTAAACCACTTGAGTGTTGCTTTAGCAGTATGCTTAGGGTCATTTTCTTACCGGAAGGTGAACCTCGGTCCCAGTCTCAAATATCTGGAAAACTGATAGAGGTTTCTCTTAATAATTTCCTTGTATTTAGCACCATCCATCATTCCTTCAATTCTAACTAGTTTCCCAGTCCCTGTGGATGAAAAACATCCCCACAGCATGATGCTGCCACCACCATGCATCACTGTGTAGATGGTGTTCTCAGGGTGATGCGAGGTGTTGGGTTTGCGCCAGACACAGGGTTTTCCTTAATGGCCAACAAGCTTCATTTTAGTCTCATCTGACCAGAGTAGCTTCTTCCATATGTTTGGGGAGTCACCCACATGCCTTTTGGCGAACACCAAACGTGTTTGCTTATTTTTTTCTTTAAGCAATGGCTTTTTTCTGGCCAGTCTTCCGTAAAGCATACCACCCTGCATCCCACTGCTGGCTTGCTTCTGAAGCTAAGCAGAGTTGGTCCTGGTCAATCCCTGGATGGGAGACCAGATGCTGATGGAAGTTGTGCTGGAGGGCCAGTAGGAGGTACTCTTTCCCCTGGTCTAAAAAAAAATATCCCAATTCCCCAGGGCAATGATTGACACTGCCCTGTGTAGGGTGCCGTCTTAGGGATGGGACGTTAAACAGGTGTCCTGACTCTCTGAGGTCATTAAAGATCCCATGGCACTTATCGTAAGAGTAGGGGTGTTAACCCCGGTGTAGAGGTCAAATTCCCAAGCTGTCCCTCATACCATCACGGTCACCTAATCATCCCCATCTTACAATTGGCTCATTCATCCCCTCCTCTCCCCTGTAACTATTCCCCAGGTCGTTGCTGTAAATGAGAATGTGTTCTCAGTCAACTTACCTGGTAAAATAACGGTAAAATAACTTTTTTTTTTTTTTAAGCCCAGCTCTGTGGAGTGTACGGCTTAAAGTGTTCCTATGGACAGATACTGCTGAATCGTAAGTTCCAAACTGAATAAACCTTCTCCGCATTTGACAAGCAGAGAAGTAGAGGAAGTTTTAATCCAATATATTTTTGTCAAACTCTTTGGTTTAGTGGTTAATCTTGTCAATAGGGGGGCGCTGTTTTCAATTTGGAAAAAATCGTGCCCAAATTAAACGGCCTCGTACTCTTTTCTAGATCATACAATATGCATATTATTATTACTATTGTATAGAAAACACTCAGAAGTTTCTAAAACTGTTTGAATTATGTCTGTGAGTAAAACAGAACTCATTTTGCAGCAAACTTCCATGCAGGAAGTGAAAAATCTGAAAACGAGGCTCTGTTTCAGGGCCTGCCTATTCAATTGCCTTATATTTATCGATATGCATGCACTTCATACGCCTTCCACTAGATGTCAACAGGCAGTGGAAGGTGGAATGGGGTGTCTAGCTTGATCTGAGGTCGAACAAGAGCTTTTGGAGTGGCAGGTCAGGAATATCTTTTGTCTACCAAGGCGCACGAAGCACATCGATATTGTCTTCTGATAAGCGTTCGGTTTACACGGCTAAAATCTCCGGCTCTGATTTTATTTCACACATGTGATAATAACATTGTAAAGTAGGTTTTTTCAACCGAGTTTTATCAGATTATTAAACGTTTATTGGGACTTTTGGAGTTTTCCGTTCTTTGCGTCGAGAGAAAATGGGAACGTTATCAACATTGGCTAGCATTGTGGCGCGAATTCGACAGAAGAAAAGGACATTCTAAAACCAAACAACGATTTATTCTGGACCAAGGACTCCTTGTACAAGATTCTGATGGAAGCTCAGCAAAAGTAAGAACAATTTATGATGTTATTTTGTATTTCTGTGGAAAATGTTGATTCCTATTCTCCGCCGTTTTGGCGAGCGCTGTCTCGCAATAACGCAAGCTGTTTGTTATGGTAAAGTTATTTTTTAAATTCTAACACGGCGGTTGCATTAAGAACCAGTGTATCTTTCATTTGCCATACAACAATTATTTTATGTAAAGTTTATGATGAGTTCTTTGGTCAGATTAGGTGAGTGTCCAAAATATCTCTGGAGATTCTGGTGAATCGATGCTACGTATTCACAATGTATAATCAGGATTTGTAGCTCTAAATATGCACATTTTCGAACAAAACATAAGTGTATTGTATAACCTGATGTTATAAGACTGTCATCTGATGAAGTTGTTCAAGGTTAGTGATTCATTTTATATCTTTTGCTGGTTTTTGCAATAGCTACCTTTTGCGGTGAATAAATGCATTTGTGTGTTTGGCTATTGTGGTAAGCTAATATAATGCTATATTGTGTTTTCGCTGTAAAACACTTAAAAAAATCGGAAATATTGGCTGGATTCACAAGATGTTTATCTTTCATTTGCTGTACACCATGTATTTTTCATAAATGTTTTATGATGAGTATTTATGTATTTCACGTTGCTCTCTGTAATTATTCTGGCTGCTTCGGTGCTATTTGTGATGGTAGCTGCAATGTAAAACTATGATTTATACCTCAAATATGCAATTTTTTTGAACAAAACATAAATGTATTGTATAACATTTTATAAGACTGTCATCTGATGAAGTTGTTTCTTGGTTAGTGACTAATTATATCTCCATTTGGTCGGTTTTGTGATAGCTACCTATGCGGTAGAAACATGGTGAAAATATGCGGTTGAGTCTTTGGCTATTGTGGTTAGCTAATAGAAATACATATTGTGTTTTCGCTGTAAAACATTTTAAAAATCGGAAATGATGGCTGGATTCACAAGATGTTTATCTTTCATTTGCTGTATTGGACTTGTGATTTCATGAAAATTATATTATATGATATCCCTGTCCCGTTAGGCTAGGCTATGCTAGTCAGCTTTTTTGATGAGGAGGATCCCGGATCCGGGAGAGAGAAGTGGTAGAGGTTAACATGTTTAAGTGTCTTACTCACGTTGGTTACGGGGAAGCGGGGGGCGCAGTCCTTGGTAGCGGGATGCGTTGGTGGCACGGTATTATCCTCAAAGTGGGTAAAGAAGGTGTTTAGTTTGTCTGGAAGCAAGATGTCGGTGTCCGTGACGTGGCTGGTTTTCTTTTTGAAGTCTGTGATTGCCTGTAGACCCTGCCACATACGTCTCATGTCTTAGCCGTTGAATTGCGACTCCACCTTATCCCTATACTGACGTTTTGCTTGTTTGATTGCCTTGCGGAGGGAATAACTACACTGTTTGCATTTGGCCATATTCCCGGTCATTTTTCCGTGGTTAAATGGTTAAATGTTAAATCTACAGCAAGAATAACTTTGCCCCAGGTCAGATCACTGTCCATACCACAAACTCACTACACATCACACTACCAACTGCCATACTAACACGGTTGCAGTCAATTCTATTTAAATTTAGGAAAACAAAAGACACATACGCGTTCCTGTGAGTCTTGTCTTTCAGGGATTGGGTCATAATATTTTGTGGCTTAACTTCTTATGGCTGGGGGCAGTATTGAGTAGCTTGGATGAATAAGGTTCCCAAAGTAAACTGCCTGCTACTTAGTCCCAGAAGCTAAGAAATGCATAGTATTAGTATATTTGGATAGAAAACACTCTGAAGTTTCTAAAACTGTTTGAATGATGTCTGTGGTATTACAGAACTCATATGGCAGGCAAAAACCTGAGATAAAATCCAACCAGGAAGTGGGAAATCTGAGGTTTGTAGGTTTGCCTATCCAATATACAGTGTCTATGGGATCATATGTCACTTCCTAAGGCTTCCACTAGATGTCAACAGTCTTTAGAACCTTGTTTCAGGCTTCTACTGTGAAGGATGGGGGAATGAGAGCTGATTGAGTCATGGGTCTGGCAGAGTGCCACGAGCTCACTCAGGCGCACCCCCGTGAGAGTTAGCTGCGTTCCATCGCATTTCTACAGACAAAGGAATTCTCCGGTTGAAACATTATTGAAGATTTATGTTAAAAACATCCTAAAGATTGATTCTATACATCGTTTGACATGTTTCTACGAACTGTAATGGAATTTTTTAACTTTTCGTCTGGCCAAATAAAAAGGAGATATTTGGTCAAAAATGATGGACGTTATCGAACAAAACAAACATTTATTGTGGAACTGGGATTCCTGGGAATGCATTCTGATGAAGATCATCAAATGTAAGTGAATATTTATAATGCTATTTCTGACTTCTGTTGACTCCACAACATGGCGGATATCTTCTTGGGTTGTGTTGGTCTCTGAGCGCCGTACTCAGATTATTGCATGGTTTGCTTTTTCCGTAAAGTTTTTTTTTTAAATCTGACAGCGGTTGCATTAAGGAGAAGCATATCTTTAAATCTGTGAATTACACTTGTATCTTTTATCAATGTTTATTATGAGTATTTCTGTGATTTGATGTGGCTCTGTGCAAATTCACAGGATGTTTTGGAGGCAAAGCCAAATGTAAACTGAGGTTTTTGGATATAAATATGAACTTGATCGAACAAAACATACATGTATTGTGTAACATGTTGTCCCGGGAGTGTCATCTGATGAAGAATATCAAAGGTTTGTGAATAATTTTATCAATATTTCAGCTTTTTGTGACTCCTTTCTTTGGTAGGAAATTCGCTGTATGCTTTCTATGACTAGTTGCTGACCTAACATAATGATATGTTCTGCTTTCGCCGAAAAGTTTTTTGAAATCGGACACTGTGGTTGGATTAACGAGAATATTATCTTTAAAATGGTGCCTAATACTTGTATGTTTGAGAAAATTGAATTATGAGATTTCTGTTGATTGAATTTGGTGACCTGCTATTTCATTGGCTGTTGGCGAGTCCTAGACAGGTTAATGTTTATTTTCCTAACTTTAATGATCATATGTTTATTCAGAATGTCTTCTTTCAGGTTGCTCAAGCACCACCAGGATAGCTACTGGCTGGAGGAGACACCATCTTTTGTTTATATACAGTTCTTGATAGGTCCTCTGATTAATCCTCCCCTCTTTCCAAAGCCGCCAAGCTCACCATGTCATTCATGAAGGATCTCAATTTACTAGACATCTGGAGACAGATGGACCCACAGGATAGGGACAACTATTTTTATTCACACAACACACACACAGATAACGTTTTGCTATCAACCCAACTGTTGCATAGAGTGTTAGATACCAATTATCTCTCCAGATTACTTTGGGACCATTCTCCTCTTATCAATCTCCATTCTTACCAAGGTAAATGGAGCATATAAATGGAGACTAAATTCTACACTCCTGAAGCAACCTGAATTTTGTGCATTTATCAAAGAGCAGATCAATATTTTTACTTTGACAAACAAAACCTCTGCAAAGCCTGTCTGTCTGCTCCTGACAGTTTCATTCTTTGGGACGCATTGAAAGCGTATATGAGGGGATAGATCATTGCCCATACTAAAGGGTTGAATGGATAACAGTGCCAAACTGGATGTCCTTGAATCTGAAATCTTTGAGCTAGAGAAAACCTACCAAAGAGGCCAGACTAAAGACATATACAGGATTTTGGTTAAAAAAAACTGAAATATAATACTCTGAACACATATCAAGTGTTACTATGAACTTGGAGAGAAAGCACACAAAGTATTGGCATGGCAACTGAAAGTAAGAGGACAATTAATGCTATAGAAACTCTTACTAATGAGATCTTTCGACCCTACTGAAAGTAATGATACTTTTAAGAAATACTATGAGGACCTCTATACTTCCTAATCAAGTGATGATCTATCAGAGATTGACTCTTTTCTCTCGTCTCTCAACCTCCCATGCCTCAGAGGAAGACAGAGAGTGCCTAAGTGAACAGTTCTCAGTCCCTGAATTGTTGGAGGCCATTAAATCTTTACCTTCTAATAAATCTTCTGAGGAGAATGGTTTCCCTCTACAGTTATATAAAGAATTTAAGGAGCTGTTGGTACCCTACCTTATGGAGGTAATTAAAAAAGCCAAGGAGAACAACTGCTTTCCAGAGCCTTTCTCTCAAACTGTGATTACAGTAATTAACAAGAAAGGGAAAAACCTGCTAAAGTGCACCTCCTATAGACCAATCTCTCTCCTTAATACAGATTGTAAACTGGTCACCAAGATGCTATCTAAGAGACTGGAGTCAGGCCCCCCCCCCCCCCCCCCCTTTGGTCAACCCAGACAAGACTTGCTTCATAATAAACAGGTTGTCCTCCAATAATCTCAGAACGTTCTTTGACATAATTCACCTTGGTAACAAAACAAAATACCTAGTGTTCCAGACTCCCTCGACCTGCCGAAAAGGCCTTTGATAGGGTCGAATGGCATTATCTTTTTCCCGTTTTGGAAAAGTTTAGTTGAGGCACCGTGTTTGTAAACTTCATAAAAATCACTCTACAAATCTCCAAAAGCAAAAGATTGCTACAATACAAAGGTGATTACTTCTTCCTCTTTCCCTCTCTATAGGGGGAACATACAGGGTTACGCTATTAGCCCCCACCTCTTCGCCCTCACCATCTAACCGTTAGCAGAGGCCATGCTGTTGTAATAAATAGTTGTTTCTGTTTTCTTCCCACAAATGTGGCTCTATCTTTTGAATGGTTTAATCAGGTAGGCTAGTGGAGAACAAGTTCTCATTTACAACTGGAACCTGCCAAGATAAAGCAAAGCAGTGCGACACAAACAACAACACAGAGTTACACATGGAATAAACAAACATACAGTCAATAACACAACAGGAAAAAAAGTCTATATACAGTATGTGCAAATGAGGTAAGATAAGGGATGTAAGGCATTAAATAGACCATAGTGGCGAAATAATTACAATTTAGCGATTAAACACTGGAGTGATAGATGTGCAAAAGATGAATGTGCAAGTAGAGATACTGGGGTGCAAAGGCGATTTTTTTTATTTTGATTAAATAACCTGTCATTGCTACCCATCCCGGATCCGGGAGCATCCTCATCAAAAAAGCTGACTAGCATAGCCTAGCCTAACGCGACAGGGATATCATATAATATAATTTTCATGAAATCACAAGTCCAATACAGCAAATGAAAGATAAACATCTTGTGAATCCAGCCATCATTTCCGATTTTTAAAATGTTTTACAGCGAAAACACAATATATATTTCTATTAGCTAACCACAATAGCAAAAGACCGCATATTTTCAGCATTTTTCTACCGCATAGGTAGCTATCACAAAACCGACCAAATAGAGATATAATTAGTCACTAACCAAGAAACAACTTCATCAGATGACAGTCTTATAACATGTTATACAATAAAAGTTTTGTTCGAAAATGTGCATATTTGAGGTATAAATCATAGTTTTACACTGCAGCTACCATCAAAAATATCACCAAAGCAGCCAGAATAATTACAGAGAGCAACGTGAAATACCTAAATACTCATCATAAAACATTTATGAAAAATGCATGGTGTACAGTAAATGAAAGATAAACCTCTTGTGAATCCAGCCAATATTTCAGATTTTTTAAGTGTTTTACAGCGAAAACACAATATAGAATTATATTAGCTTACCACAATAGCCAAACACACAAATTTATTTATCAGCAGCAAAAGGTAGAGATCGCAAAAAACGAGCAAAAGATATACAATTAATCACTAACCTTGACCAACTTCATCAGATGACAGTCCTATAACATCAGGTTATACAATACACTTATGTTTTGTTCGAAAATGTGCATATTTTGAGCTGCAAACCGTGGTTACACATTGTGAATATGTAGCATCGATTCACCAGAATCTCCGGAGATATTTTGGACAGTCACCTAATCTAATCAAAGAACTCATCATAAACTTTACTAAAAAATACATGTTGGACAGCAAATGAAAGATACACTAGTTCTTAATGCAATCGCCGTGTTAGATTTTTAAAAATAACTTTACCATAACAAACAGCTTACGTTATAGCGAGGCAGCGCCCGCAAAAAGGAAGGAAAATAGGACAAAACATTTTCCACAGAAATACGAAACAACATCGTAAATGGTTCTTACTTTTGCTGAGCTTCCATCAGAATCTTGTACAGAATAAATCGTTGTTTGGTTTTAGAATGTCCTCTTCTCCTGTCGAATTAGCAACATTAGCTAGCCATGTGGTGCGAACATGCCCAAATTCTCCTGACGCAAAGAAAGGACAATTCCAAAACTCGCAATAAACGTTGAATAAACTGATACAACTCGGTTGAAAAAAACTACTTTATGATGTTTTTATCACATCTATCAAATAAAATCAGAGCGGGAGACATCCACCGTCTATACCGAACGCTTTTCAGAAGCCAATGCTGATGACCTTCCCGCGCCTTGGTAGACAAAGGAAATTGTGGTCACGTCATTCCAAGAGCTCTTGTTCGACCTCAGATCAAGCTAGACACCCCATTCCACCTCCCACTGCCTGTTGACATCTAGTGGAAGGCGTATGAAGTGCATGTATATCCATAGATTTCAAGCAATTGAATAGGAAGGCCCTGGAACAGAGCCTCGATTTCAGATTTTTCACTTCCTGTCAGGAAGTTTGCTGCAAAATGAGTTCTGTTTTACTCACAGATATAATTCAAACGGTTTTACAAACTTGAGAGTGTTTTCTATCCAGTAGTAATAATCATATGCATATTGTACAATCTAGAATAGAGTACGAGGCAGTTTAATTTGGGCACGATTTTTTACAAAGTGGAAACAGCGCCCCCATATTGACAAGAAGATAACAGTATGGTGATGAGGTAGTTGGATGGGCTATTTACAGATGGGCTATGTACAGGTGCAGTGATCTGTGAGCTGATCTGACAGCTGGTGCTTAAATAAAGGTGAAATAAAAATGTAATTAAACAATCCTCTTAACTAGGCTGTTAAGACCTTTTACGTTGAATGCAACATATTTTAGTGGATTAAGCATTGGTTGGGTTTCAAATATATAACCGAATGGAAATCACTCATATGTAACCAGTCAAGTAATGTTTCAACTTTAGTTTGAACACTGAAATGACCTACAGTGCCTGTCAGACCCATTGACTTTTTTCCACATTTTGTTACATTACATAATTATTTAAATTTTGAAACATGTTACAGCCTTATTCTAAAATGGGTTAAATAAATCAAAATCCTCAGCAATTCACACACAATAGCTGTAACGAGTGCGCTGAGATTCGGGAAGCAAGTTCAGGGAGTGAGTGTTTTAATACATAAACATAATATTATAACATAATAGTATTATGTAACATAATACAAAACAAGAAAACACAAACAACGCACAGACATGACACAAGTACAGAAACAATAATGCCTGGGGAAAGAACCAAAGGGAGTTGCTAATATAGGGAAGGTAATCAGGGAAGTGATGGAGTCTAGGTGAGTCTGATGAAATGCAGGTGCACGTAATGATGGTGAAAGGTGTGAGCCATAACGAGAAGCCTGGTGACCTAGAGGGAGCACACGTGACAGTACCCCTTCCCTGACTCTCTGGTCCGGCCGCAGGACGCCAACCAAAATGACAATCCCGGGGATCAGGAGCGACCGGTCACCTCTGCTGAGGCGTGGGGAACCTGTCAGTCCGGCTGAGACACTGGAGCATCGCGACCTAGAGCACCGGAGAAGGAGCGTACGTGGCGGTACCTCCTCCCCGGTGCATTCGGCTCCAACCGCAGGATGCCAACCAAAGGTACGATCCCGGGGATCAGGAGCGGACCAGTCACCCCTGCTGATGGCAGGAACCTGACTGACTGGCTGAGGCAGGGGAGCCTGGCGATCAGGCTCAGGCATGAGAGCCTGACGAGCCGGAGGAAGCAAGGGAGCCTGGCGATCCGGCGAAGGTACGAAAGCCCGACGAGCCGGCTGAGGAAGGGGAGCCTGACAATCCGGCTGAGGCATGAGAGTCTGTTACGGCTCCCGGACCCAACGTCATTCCCACTGGGATTTTTTTTTTTTAAACACTCCCTGATGCTTTCCCACTCGTTATACTGTAACGAGTGCGCTGAAAGTCGGGAAGCAAGTTGAGGGAGTGAGTGTTTTAATAACTAAACGTAACATAATACAAAACAAGAAAACATGAACAACTCACAGACATGACACAGGAACAGAAACAATAACGCCTGGGGTAGGAACCAAAGGGAGTGACATATATAGGGAAGGTGACCAGGGCAGTGATGGAGTACAGGTGAGTCTGATGATGCGCAGGTGCGCATAACGATGGTGACAGGTGTGAGCCACAGATCTGGGGAAGGGTCCCAAAAGAATTCTGCCGCATTGAAGGTCCCCAAGAACACAGTGGCCTCCATCATTCTTAAATTGAAGAAGTTTGGAAACACCAAGACTCTTCCTAGAGCTGGCCGCCTGGCCAAACTGAGAAATCAGGGGGGAAGGGCATTGATCTGGAAGTGACCAAGAACCCGATGGTCACTCTGACAGATCTCTAGAGTTCCTCTGTGGAGATGGGAGAACCTTCCAGAAGGGCAACCATCTCTGCAGCACTCCACCAATCATCCCTTTATGGTAGATTGGCCAGACGGAAGCCACTCCTCAGTAAAAAGCACATGACAGCCCGCTTGGAGTATGCCAAAATGCACCAGAAGACTCTCAGACAATGAGAAAAAGATTGAACTGTTTGGCCTGAATGCCAAGCGTTATGTCTGGAGGAAACCTGGCGGTGAAGCATGGTAGTGGCAGCATCAGCAACAGGGACTGGGAGACCGGTCCCGATAAAAGCAAAGATGGACAGAGCAAAGTACAGAGATCCTTGATGAAAACCTGCTCCAGAGCGCTCAGGACCTCAGACTGGAAAGAAGGTTCACCTTCCAACAGGACAACGACCCTAAGCACACAACCAAGGCAACACAGGAGTGGCTTCGGGATGAGTCTCTGAATGTCCTTGAGTGGCTCAGCCAGAGCCTGGACTTGAAGCCGATTGTACATCTCTGGAGAGACATTAAAATAGCTGTGCAGCAACGCTTCCCATCCAACTTGATAATAATGGGAGAAACTCCCCAAATACAGGTGTGCCAATGTTGTAGTGTCATAACCAAGAGGACGCAAGGCTGTAATCGCTGCCAAAGGTGCTTCAACATAGTACTGAGTAAAAGGTCTGAATACTTATGTAAACGTGATATTAAATATTTACAAAATAATAATAATATTGCAAAAAGATCTAAAAATCTATTTTTGCTTCGTCATTATGGCGCCGATAGAGATGGCAGCTTCCCTTCAAAATCCTTAGGAAACTGTGCAGTATTTAGTTTTTTTATGCATTATTTCTTACATTGTTAGCCCAGAAAACCTTAAGTGTTATTACATACAGCCGGGAAGAGCTATTGAATATCAGAGAGACGTCAACTTACCAGCACAACTAGCACAACGACCAGGAAATACGACTTTCCCAAAGCGGATCCTTTATCTGCACCTCTCAGGGCTTTTGACCGACCCAAAGCCGGCCCAAAACAGCGTCATCGAAGGAGGAGAGGGTGCCAGAGCGATCTTCTAGTGAGGCTTCGGATGCGCTCACACCACCCACCGCTTCAGAGTATATTACTCGCTAAAGTCTAGTCCCTAGTTAACAAAGTCGACAAAATTAGGGCAAGAGTTGCATTCAAAAGATATACCCGGGATTTTAACATACTCTGTTTCACGTAGACATGGCTATCTGGGGACATGCTGTCGGAGTCCGTACAGCCAACAGGATTTTCAGTGCATTGTGCCGAGAGGAACAAACATCTCTCTGGTAAGAAGAAGGGTGGGGGTGTATGTTTCATGATTATTGACTCGTGGTGTATTTGTAACAACATACAATAACTCAAGTCCTTTTGTAATCTGACCTAGAATTCCTCACAATCAATTGCCGACCGTATTATCTCCCAAGAGAACTCTCCTTGGTTATCGTCACAGCCGTGTACATCCCCCCGCAAGCGGACACCAAGACGGCCATCAAGGAACTTCACTGGATTTTATGCAAACTGGAAACCATATCCTGAGGCTGCATTTATTGTAGCTGGAGATTTTAGCAAAGTAATCTGAGAACAAGGCTACCTATATTCTATCAGCGCATCGATTGCAGTACACGAGCGAGTAACACACTTGACCACAGCTACTCTAACTTCTGCGATGCATACAAGGCCCCCCCATTCCCTCCTTTTGGCAAATCTGACCATGACTCCATCTTGTTGCTCCCCTCCTATAGGCAGAAACTAAAAGGAAGCGCCTGTGCTTAGGTCTATCCAACGCTGGAACGACCAATCAGATTCCACGCTTCAAGAGTGCTTTGATAACGTGGACTGGGATATGTTCCGGGTAGCTTCAGACAATAACATTGACGTATACACTGACTCGGTGACCGAGTTTATAAGGAAGTGTATAGGAGATGTTCTACCCACTGTGACTATAAAAACCTTTCCCAGAAACCGTGGATTGATGGCAGCATTTGCGCAAAACTGAAAGCACGTACCACCGCATTTAATCATGGCAAGGCAACTGGACACATGGCCCGAACACAAACAGTGTAGTTATTCTCTCCGTAAGGCAATCAAACAAGCAAACGCCAGTTTAGAGACAAAGTGGAATCGCAACTCAACGGCTAAAACACAAGACGTACAGTGGGGAGAACAAGTATTTGACACACTGCCGATTTTGCAGGTTTTCCTACTTACAAAGCATGTGGAGGTCTGTAATTTTTATCATAGGTACACTTCAACTGTGAGACGGAATCTAAAACAAAAATCCAGAAAATCACATTGTATGATTTTTAAGTAATTCATTTGCATTTTATTGCATGACATAAGTATTTGATACATCAGAAAAGCAGAACTTAATATTTGGTACAGAAACCTTTGTTTGCAATTACAGAGATCATACGTTTCCTGTAGTTCTTGACCAGGTTTGCACACACTGCAGCAGTGATTTTGGCCCACTCCTCCATACAGACCTTCTCCAGATCCTTCAGGTTTCGGGGCTGTCGCTGGGCAATACGGACTTTCAGCTCCCTCCAAAGATTTTCTATTGGGTTCAGGTCTGGAGACTGGCTAGGCCACTCCAGGACATTGAGATGCTTCTTACGGAGCCACTCCTTAGTTGACCTGGCTGTGTGTTTAGGGGTCATTGTCATGCTGGAAGACCCAGCCACGACCCATCTTCAATGCTCTTACTGAGGGAAGGAGGTTGTTGGCCAAGATCTCGCGATACATGGCGCCATCCATCCTCCCCTCAATACGGTGCAGTCGTCCTGTCCCCTTTGCAGAAAAGCATCCCCAAAGAAGGATGTTTCCACTTCCATGCTTCACGGTTCGAAGGGTGTTCCTGGGGTTGTACTCATCCTTCTTCTTCCTCCAAACACGGCGAGTGGAGTTTAGACCAAAAAGCTCTATGTTTGTCTCATCAGACCACATGACCTTCTCCCATTCCTCCTCTGGATCATCCAGATGGTCATTGGCAAATTTCAGACGGGCCTGGACATGCGCTGGCTTGAGCAGGGGGACCTTGCGTGCGCTGCAGGATTGTAATCCATGACAGCGTAGTGTGTTACTAATGGTTTTCTTTGAGACTGTGGTCCCAGCTCTCTTCAGGTCATTGGCCAGGTCCTGCCGTGTAGTTCTGGGCTGATCCCTCACCTTCCTCATGATCATTGATGCCCCACGAGGTGAGATCTTGCATGGAGCCCCAGACTGAGGGTGATTGACCGTCATCTTGAACTTCTTCCATTTTCTAATAATTGCGCCAACAATTGTTGCCTTCTCACCAAGCTGCTTGCCTATTGTCCTGTAGCCCATCCCAGTGTCGTGTCTTTGGCTTTGCCAGATTAATTGCTATGACATGCTATTCTATAAAATAATTTCTCCGTAATTAATATTACCTGATTGAACTAATCATGTGAATGTAATTAACTAGAGAGGGACACCACGAAATAATATTTATAGAGCTGTTATCTTCCGAATAAACTCTTAAAGATTTAGTAATATTTTACATCCATAGCAGTCACATTAATCGTCATTTTATTCAGTCTCATCTGAAAGTGGTAAATCCTTGGTTATCTGCAAGAATCCTGGCTAACAAGTTGAATCAGCAATACAAAATTGGGTTTAATTATTTATTTACTAAATACCTAACTAATTACACAGAACCACACATACACAATTAAATCATAACTTGATCACAAATTGCCGTCATAAAGAAAAACGTCCCTAGCGGGCGGAATAAATATGACAGCTTGTTACACAAAGGGAAGGGGCTGAGTTTTAGTGAAAGAGCGGGAGACTGGAACAGGGCCGAAGCTGTGCTATCGTAAATACAGTATCTTATGCATTCTAAATTACCGCCCATTTAGAAAAGGAAAATGCAATAAATATTTACTCTGAGCTGCGCTTCAGTAGGTTGGTGGTAGATGGAAGACCGTCTTGCCAAACCGAGTCCTCTGTCCTTTGAAGAATGTCTCTGATGGTCACTGGATACGTTGGAGTAACGTCGATGTGTAGTAGACGGGATACTCTGACTGTCCTTCCTAACCTGCGTCTGTAGCAGCTGTTGCTAACTCAACGGCTAGGAGGTATCACTTCTGTAGTGAATACGAGTTCAAAGTTCATACCATTTGAAACCAAAGTCCATGCTGATGTTGGCTTAGTTCTGTAGTTATTATCTGAACCATTCTGACATCGGATCGTCATCCTAAATGTTCCCCGGAACAGGAAGTTATATTTTTGTCAATGGCTTTTATAGTGGAGGGAGAGGGGTGTGTCTGGAAAGTTTATAACCCATGTCTCTTCA
Source organism: Salvelinus alpinus (assembly GCF_045679555.1). Taxonomy (NCBI): domain Eukaryota; kingdom Metazoa; phylum Chordata; class Actinopteri; order Salmoniformes; family Salmonidae; genus Salvelinus; species Salvelinus alpinus. Next base: position 295,895 of record NC_092118.1, on the reverse strand, counting down.
CAGGGGCGGGCCCCTGGTTGAGCAGAAGCCAAGCTTATGAAAACCCAAATCTCTCATTTGGAAGCTAAAATTACATTTAATCTCTTCACAAATAATTTCATATTCAAACATTTGAATTAAACAACAACTCCATGTGAATCCGATACCTCTGACGTTCAGACTTTCCACAGTAGAGTTTATGTCATTCTATCATTAATGAGAATGTGTCAGAGGGCAACCGAACTGACATAATATACCTTAAGTACCATGTGGCAGGGTCTACAGATAACCACGGATTACAAAAAGAAAACCAGCCCCGTCGCGGACATCGACGTCTTGCTCCAAGACAAATTAAACAACTTCTTTGCGCGCTTTGAGGACAATTGACACAGCCAGCTCCCAAAGACTGTGGGCTCTCCTTCTCTGTGGCCGACGTGAGTAAAACATTTAAACGCGTTAACCCTCGCAAGACTGCCGGGCCCAGACGGCATCCCTTGCCGCATCCTCAGAGCATGCGAAGACCAGCTGGCTGGTATGTTTACGGACATATACAATCAATCCCTATCCCAGTCTGCGGTCCCCACATTCTACAAGATGGTTGTACATTGTTCCTGTACCCAGGGAAGCTAAGGTAACTGAACTAAATTAATATCGACCCGTAGCACTCACTTCTGTCATCATGAAGTGCTTTCAGAGACTAGTCAAGGATGATATCACCTCCACCCTATCTGTCACCCAAGACCCACTCCAATTTGCTTACCGCCCCAATAGGTCCACAGACGATGCAATCGTCATCACACTGCACACTTCCCTATCCGATCTGGACAAGAGGAATACCTATGTAAGAATGCTGTTCATTGACTACAGCTCAGCATTCAACACCATAGTACCCTCCAAACTCATCATTAAGCTTGAGACCCTGTGTCTCGACTCCACCCTGTGTAAATGGATCCTGGACTTCCTGACGGGCCGCCCCCAGGCTGAAAAAAGGTGCACAAATGAGAGCATCCTGTCGGGCTGTATCACCGCCTGGTACGGCAACTGCACTGCCCACAACCGCAGGGCTCTCCATAGGGTGGTACGGTCTGCACAACGAATCACCGGAGGCAAACTCCAGGGCACCTACAACACCAGATGACACAGGAATGCAAAATATATCATCAGGGACAATAACCACCTGAGCCACTACCTGTTCACCCCGTTTCCATGCAGAAGGTGAGGTCAGTACAAGTGCATCAAAGCTAGGACAGAGTGATAGAAGCTGTTTTCAATCTCAAGGCCATCAGATTGTTAAACAGCCACCACTAGCACAGAAAGGCGGCTGCCAACCTACAGAGTTGATATCATTGGCCACTTTAATAAATGGAACACTAGTCACTTTAATTATGCCACTTATATATGTTTACATGTCTCAAATTACTCATCTCATATGTATATACTGTACACTGTATCCTTCACTATCTTTTCTTTACTCTCTATTGCATCTAAGCCACTGTCACGTTCTGACCTTAGTTCCTTTTTTATGTCTTTATTTTAGTTTGGTCAGGGCGTGAGTTGGGGTGGGCATTCTATGTTGTTTTTCTATGTTTTGTTCTATACGTTATATTTCTATGTGTTTGGCCTAGTATGGTTCTCAATCAGAAGCAGGTGTCGATCGTTGTCTCTGATTGAGAATCATACTTAGGTAGCCTGTTTTCCCACTATGGGTTGTGGGTAGTTGTTTTCCGTTTTAGTGTTTTCACCATTCGGGACTGTTTCGGTTTTCATTTGGATTTTCTTTTTCTTTTTGTATTTATGTATTCATTCTCATTAAAAGTTATTATGGATACGTCCCACGCTGCATTTTGGTCCTCCTCTCCTTCCACCAACGAAAGCCGTTACAGCCGCGCTGTCACTGCTCATCCATATATTTTATACTTATACTGTATATTCTATCCCATTCCTTTACTAGATTGTGTGTATTAACTTCTCTAGGGTATGTGGGACGGTAGCGTCCCACCTCGTCAACAGCCAGTGAAACTGCAGGGCGCCAAATTCAGAACAACAGAAATCCCATAATTTAAATTCCTCAAACATACAAGTATTTTACTCCATTTTAAAGCTACACTTGTTGTAAATCCAGCCAAAGTGTCCGATTTCAAAAAGGTTTTGCGACAAAAGCACACCAAACGATTATGTTAGGTATGAGCCAATTCACAGAAAAAGACAGCCATTTTTTCACCTAAAGAGAGCAGTAACAAAAAGCAGAAATATATATAAAATTAAACACTAACCTTTGATGATCTTCATCAGATGACACTCATAGGACTTCATGTTACACAATACATGTATTTTTTGTTCGGTAAAGTTCATATTTATATCCAAAAATCGGAGTTTAGGCAAGACGCTACTGTCTCACTTGGCAAAAGGCCTGAAAAAATGCAGAGCGCCATATTCAAATGAATTACTATGAAAATTACTATAAAATCAAACTTTCATTAAATCACACATGAAAGATACCAAATTTAAGCTACACTGGTTGTGAATCCAGCCAACATGTCAGAATTCAAATAGGCTTTTCGGAGAAAGCATACGATGCTATTCTCTGAGTATAGCACAATAGTAAACAAAATAGTAAACGGAAGCATATTTCAACCCTGCAGGCGCGACACAAAACGGAGAAATAAAAATATAATTCATGCCTTACCTTTGACGAGCTTCTGTTGTTGGCACTCCAATATGTCCCATAAACATCCCAAATGGTCCTTTAGTTGGATTAATTCCGTCGATATATATCCAAATGTCCATTTATTTGGCGCGTTTGATCCAGAAAACGTGACGACAAAATATCTCAAAGGTTACCTGTAAAAACGTTGCCAAAAAAATTCAAACTACTTTTGTAATACAACTTTAGGTATTTTTTAACCTAAATAATCGATAAAATTGAAGACGGGATGATCTGTGTTCAATACAGGATTAAAACCAAATGTAGCATGCCTTCTGGACATGCGCTTCAATCAAACAGCACACCTAGAGTGACTCGACTTCAAGATGGCCGTACTTCTTCATTACACAAAGGAATGACCTCAACCAAATTCTCAGGACTGTTGACATCCAGTGGAAGCCGTAGGAACTGCAAGCAATTCGCTTAGAAATCTGGTTTCCCAATGAAAAATCATTGAAAAGAGAGTGACCTCAAAAAAAGAAAATCTGAATGGTTTGTCCTCGGGGTTTCGCCTGCTAAATAAGTTCTGTTATACTCACAGACATGATTCAAACAGTTTTAGAAACTTCAGAGTGTTTTCTATCCAAATCTACTAATAATATGCGCATCTTATCTCCTGTGGATGAGTAGCTGGCAGTTGAATTTGGGTATGCTTTTCATCCAAACGTGAAAATGCTGCCCCCTACCCTAGAGAAGTTAACAAGATGTTTATCTTTCATTTGCTGTATTGGACTTGTTAATGTGTGAATGTTACATATTTCAAAAATATATTTTTGAATTATAATTTTGGCAAGTTGGTTAGGACATCTACTTTGTGCATGACACAAGTAATTTACCAACAATTGTTTACAGACAGATTATTTCACACAGAATTCACTGTATCACATTTCCAGTGGGTCAGAAGTTTACATACATTAAGTTGACTGTGCCTATAAACAGCTTGGAAAATTCCCCAAAATTATGTCATGGCTGTAGAAGCTTCTGATAGGCTAAATTACATAATTTGAGTCAATTGGAGGTGTACCTGTGGATATATTTCTAGGCCTACCTTCAAACTCAGTGCCTCTTTGCTTGACATCATGGGAAAATTGAAAGAAAACATCCAAGACCTCAGAAAAAGAATTGTAGACCTCCACACGTCTGGTTCATCCTTGGGAGCAATTTACAAACGCTTGAAGGTACCACGTTTATCTGTACAAACAATAGTACGCAAGTATAAACACCATGGGACCACGCAGCCGTCATACTGCTCAGGAAGGAGATGCCTTCTGTCTCCTAGAGATGAACGTACTTTGGTGCGAAAAGTGCAAATCAATCTCTGAACAACAGCAAAGGACCTTGTGAAGATGCTGTAGGAAACAGGAACACAAGTATCTATATCCACAGTAAAACGAGTCCTATATCGACATAACCTGAAAGGTCGCTCAGCAAAGAAGATGCCACTGCTCCAAAACCACCATTAAAAAGACAGACTATGGTTTGCAACTGCACATGGGGACAACGATTGTACTTTTTGGAGAAATGTCCTCTGGTCTGATGAACAAAAATAGAACTGTTTGGCCATAATGACCATCGTTATGTTTGGAGGAAAAAGGGGGAGGATTGCAAGCTGAAGAACACCATCCCAACCGTAAAGCACGGGGGTGGCAGCATCATGTTGTGGGTGTGCTTTGCTGCAGGAGGGACTGGTGCACTTCACAAATAGATGGCATCATAAGGAAAGAAAATTATGTGGATATATTGAAGCAACATCTCAAGACATCAGTCAGGAAGTTAAAGCTTGGTCGCAAATGGGTCTTCCAAATGGACAATGACCCCAAGCATACTTCCAAAGTTGTGGCAAAATGGCTTAAGGACAACAAAGTCAAGGTATTGGAGTGGCCATCACAAAGCCCTGACCTCAATCCTATAGAACATTTGTGGGCAGAACTGAAAAAGCGTGTGCAAGCAAGGAGGCCTACAAACCTGACTCAGTTACACCTGCTCTGTCAGGAGGAATGGGCCAAAATTCACCCAACTTATTGTGGGAAGCTTGGGAAGGCTACCCGAAACTTTTGACCCAGGTCAAACAATTTAAAGACAATGCTACCAAATACTAATTGAGTGTATGTAAACTTCTGATCCACTGGGAATGTGATGAAAGAAATAAAAGCTGAAATACATCATTCTCTCTACTATTATTCTGACATTTCACATTCTTAAAATAAAGTGGTGATCCTAACTGACATAAGACAGGTAATTTTTACTAGGATTAAATGTCAGGAATTGTGCAAAACTGAGTTTAAATGTATTTGGCTAAGGTGTATGTAAACTTCCGTTTTCAACTGTATATCTGAGTATTTTTACGAACAAGAGTAACATAGCCCTAATCATTTGTAAGTAACTAGGCCTAACAATGCCCCCATCCCCCCATCGGTTTTGGACCTAACTAAGCAACAGTATTTACGAATGGAATTATGTCTCCTTTTTTCAGCCTTTCTAGAGGTACGAGGCAGGGCTGTTCACTCTCTCCTCTCTTCTTTACTATAGCTTTAGAACCTCTTGCAACAGTAATAAGAGCAGACCGAGAAATTAAGGGCATTCATGGAGGAAGTACAGAGCACAAGCTGATTATGTTTGCAGAAGATATTCTGCTGCTGATCACCGATCCACTTCAGTCTCTGCCGCAATTGAATCATGTATTGAATCATATTCTATTCTGTCAGGTTATACAATTAACTTCTCACGAGTCACCAACCCTGATCCGGTAGCCGGTTTCAGGTATAAATCACAGTTCTACATTGCAGCTGCAATCTGAAATAGTGCTGACCCAGCCAGAACAATTACAGAGACCAACGTCATATAACGAATTACTCATCTTAAAACATTTCAGAAAAATACACAGCGTACAGATATTGAAAGCCCAACATCTGGTGAATCCAAACAATATTTCAGATTTATTAAATGTTTTATAACGAAAACAAAATGTAGCGCTAAATTAGCATAGCTATACCAGGCAGATTCGGCTAGGCGCCCACGGCCAGTTCACATGCACAACAGATATGATATAACATCGTAAATTGGGTCTTACTATGGCTGATCTTTCATCAGAATGTTGATCAAAGTGTCCTTTGTCAAGATGAGTCGTTGGTTCCGTTCAGAATTGTTCCTTTCCCACTCCATTTAGCACAGGTACTGGTCGAGTGGCACGGATCTCTCAAACGTAAATAAAATCAGACAACGGAACACCACAAAACTCCCGAAAAAATTCAAATAATCTGATTAAACTATATTGAAAAAACATACATTACGATGATATGGTCACATTTATCAAACAAAATTCGACACGGAGATAGTTTTCATCCATAACGCCAGCAAAACAGTACACAATCGCAGCTCCAACTCGTGCGAATCAGGAAACCGGAAGTTGTCGGTCACGCCAAAGAAATAGGTCTTATTTCACGTCAGTACCAGATAAACAAAGAATTTCTCCTCTGACGTCCTCTTGACACCCAGAGGAAGGCGAATGAAGTGTGTTTCTGGTCATAGGGGTCATGACCATATATAGGCAGAGCGTTGAAGCGAGCATAGACTTCTTGCATTCTACTTCTTGGTCAGGGAAAGTGCTGTCAAATGACTTGTGTATCACTCAGAGACAAAATTGAAACGGTTTTAGAAACTAGAGATTGTTTTCTTTCCAATGTTATTATTTATATGCATATAGTAAGAGCAATAATTGAATAAGAGGCAGTTTAATCTGTAGAGCAAATTATGCTAATGGAAAAATAGCACCCCCTGTATTCTCAAGAAGTTAATTGGATGTCAGAGGCTATGCCAACTAATACCATATGTCACTCCAGGACAGTCACTCCATTTAATTTCAAATGGTTCCCCACTGGGATGACATTTTTGGGTATTGAGTTCAAATCTGGAGGAAGCGGTGGGACATAATCTTTAACCATTACTATTTAAGATTAAGACCAATTTAGTAAAAGGGTAAAAGAAAGTGATTAAAATGGTTGTGGTTCCATAATTCAATTGTATCTCTGCAATGTTACCTATGAATATCCCAGACTTGTATTTTGAGCAATATGACAAGATAATTTAATTACGATTTTGTGGGACAAGAAAAAAACAGAATTAATATGAAGAAGATGTGTTTGCAAAGGAATAGAAGAGGCTTGGCTTTACCAGATGTTAAATTGTATAATCTATCAGTTGAAATGGCTAAATTGGCAAAGCACTGGAGTAAAGAGGATGTTGGTCTGGACTGGATCATAATATAAGGAGAGCTAAAGTATCCTTTGCACCTTTCAAATTTTCTGTCACATCATATTTCTGTGGAAAGGTTTGTTGAACCTCCCAATCCAATGTTGTTACACTCAAAATAGATATGGAGAACAGCACATAAGATATGTGCAAATTCGCATCTAAAACAAAAGAATTCATCATTGTGGCATAATCCTGGTGTACGGATAGGAAAGAAATGAGTGTAAAAACAATGGATAATGAAAGGAAAACACACTATAGGTGATCTATACAATGAATGTATTATTTTGTCACACTCTGATTTGATGCAAAAATATGATATGGGAGACAAGGGACATTTCTGGAAATATTTACAATTGAGGGACTGTCTGTTACCCAGCTGTCAATTAAATCCTGGAAAGAATCCAATAGTGGAGTATTTGGAATTTAATATAAAGCAGCCATTTTATACTCTTAGGACAATGGAAAACTGATCTTAAATGTGAAATTGAGCATGATACCTGATTAACTTTTACTTGGTACTCATCCCGGATCCGGGAGCACCCCCCACAGTAAAAAAGCTGACTAGCATAGCCTAGCATAGCGTCACAAGTAAATACAAGCATCTAAATATCATTAAATCACAAGTCCAAGACACCAGATGAAAGATACAGATCTTGTGAATCCAGCCATCATTTCTGATTTTTAAAATGTTTTACAGGGAAGACACAATATGTAAATCTATTAGCTAACCACGTTAGCAAAAGACACCACTTTTTTTACTCCACCATTTTTTTACTCCATCAGTAGCTATCACTAATTCGACTAAATAAAGATATATATAGCCACTAACCAAGAAACAACTTCATAAGATGACAGTCTGATAACATATTTATGGTATAGCATATGTTTTTTTTGAAAAATGTGCATATTTCAGGTATAAATCACAGTTCTACATTGCAGCTGCAATCTGAAATAGCGTTGGAAGCAGCCGGAATAATTACAGAGACCGACGTCAATTACCAAAATACTCATCCTAAAACATTTCTGAAAAATACACAGCATACAGCAATCGAAAGACACAGATCTTGTGAATCCAGACAATATTTCAGATTTTCTAAGTGTTTTACAGGGAAGACACAATATGTAAATCTATTAGCTAACCACGATAGCAAAAGACACAACTTTTTTTTTTCACCATTTTTTTCCTGCATCAGTAGCTATCACTAATTCGACTAAATAAAGATATATATATAGCCACTAACCAAGAAACAACATCATAAGATGACAGTCTGATAACATATTTATGGTATAGCATATGTTTTTTTTTTAAATGTGCATATTTCAGGTATAAATCATAGTTCTACATTGCAGCTGCAATCTGAAATAGCGTTGGAAGCAGCCGGAATAATTACAGAGACCGACGTCAATTACCAAAATACTCATCCTAAAACATTTCTGAAAAATACACAGCATACAGGAATCGAAAGACACAGATCTTGTGAATCCAGACAATATTTCAGATTTTCTAAGTGTTTTACAGCGAAAACACAATATATCGTTATATTAGCATACCACATGAGCTAACATCACCACAGCATTGAATCAATGCAAAAGGGGCGATAACGTTATCGCCACCAAAATATATTAATTTTTTCACTAACCTTCTCAGAATTCTTCAGATGACAGTCCTGTAACATCATATTACACAATGCATATAGAGTTTGTTCGAAAATGTGCATATTTAGCATCACAAATCGTGGTTATGCAATGTAATCTGTCAAAACATGGCATGCATTCTGGCCGGCGCCATCTTGGAAAGGCACCTATGTTTACGATTATTTATCGATTAGATTGACTAAAAAAATACAGGTTGGACAGCTAATGAAAGATGCATTGGTTATTAATGCAACCGCTGATTTAGATTTTTAAAATTAACGTTACAAGACATACATTGTGAGTTACAGCCAGACTAGTGCCGCAAAAAATGGCCGACAACTGCGTTTACATTTTTCCACATAAATACGGAATAAAATCATAAATAACTCTTACTTTTGGACGATGATGTTTCTAACACCTATTTCGAATTAAATCACAGACGGATATACAGTGGGGAGAACAAGTATTTGATACACTGCTGATTTTGCAGGTTTTCCTACTTACAAAGCATGTAGAGGTCTGTAATTTGTATCATAGGTACACTTCAACTGTGAGAGACAGAATCTAAAACAAAAATCCAGAAAATCACATTGTATGATTTTTAAGTAATTAATTTGCATTTTATTGAATGACATAAGTATTTGATCACCTACCAACCAGTAAGAATTCCGGCTCTCACAGACCTGTTAGTTTTTCTTTAAGAAGCCCTCCTGTTCTCCACTCATTACCTGTATTAACTGCACCTGTTTGAACTCGTTACCTGTATAAAAGACACCTGTCCACACACTCAATCAAACAGTCTCCAACCTCTCCACAATGGCCAAGACCAGAGAGCTGTGTAAGGACATCAGGGATAAAATTGTAGACCTGCACAAGGCTGGGATGGGCTACAGGACAATAGGCAAGCAGCTTGGTGAGAAGGCAACAACTGTTGGCGCAATTATTAGAAAATGGAAGAAGTTGAAGATGACAGTCAATCACCCTCGGTCTGGGGCTCCATGCAAGATCTCACCTCGTGGGGCATCAATGATCATGAGGAAGGTGAGGGATCAGCCCAGAACTACACGGCAGGACCTGGTCAATGACCTGAAGAGAGCTGGGACCACAGTCTCAAAGAAAACCATTAGTAACACACTACGCCGTCATGGATTAAAATCCTGCAGCGCATGCAAGGTCCCCCTGCTCAAGCCAGCGCATGTCCAGGCCCGTCTGAAGTTTGCCAATGACCATCTGGATGATCCAGAGGAGGAATGGGAGAAGGTCATGTGGTCTGATGAGACAAAAATAGAGCTTTTTGGTCTAAACTCCACTCGCCCTGTTTGGAGGAAGAAGAAGGATGAGTACAACCCCAAGAACACCATCCCAACCGTGAAGCATGGAGGTAGAAACAGCATTCTCTGGGGATGCTTTTCTGCAAAGGGGACAGGACGACTGCACCGTATTGAGGGGAGGATGGATGGGGCCATGTATCGCAAGATCTTGGCCAACAACCTCCTTCCCTCAGTAAGAGGATTGAAGATGGGTCGTGACTGGGTCTTCCAGCATGACAACGACCCGAAACATACAGCCAGGGCAACTAAGGAGTGGCTCCGTAAGAAGCATCTCAAGGTCCTGGAGTGGCCTAGCCAGTCTCCAGACCTGAACCCAATAGAAAATCTTTGGAGTGAGCTGATAGTCCATATTGCCCAGCGACAGCCCCGAAACCTAAAGGATCTGGAGAAGGTCTGTATGGAGGAGTGGGCCAAAAAACCCTGCTGCAGTGTGTGCAAACCTGGTCAAGAACTACAGGAAACGTATGATCTCTGTAATTGCAAACCAAGGTTTCTGTACCAAATATGAAGTTCTGCTTTTCTGATGTATCAAATACTTATGTCATGCAATAAAATGCAAATTAATTACTTAAAAATCATACAATGTGATTTTCTGGATTTTTGTTTTAGATTCCGTCTCTCACAGTTGAAGTGTACCTATGATAACAATTACAGACCTCTACATGCTTTGTAAGTAGTAAAACCTGCAAAATCGGCAGTGTATCAAATACTTGTTCTCCCCACTGTATCTTAGCCCGATAACAAGAGCTATTCAACATGCAATTCTGATGTCCCCTCTTGCGCCTTGGCGAGCGTCGAAAAGAAGGGACATCTGACTCCATTGCCTTTTATAAACTCTGAGAAACACGTAGAGACACCATTCCACTTCTCATTGGTTACTGATGTCATGACGTTGGGTTGGGGGTAGGTTTACGACAGTCATAAATACCTCTTTCCCCCTTTTTCTCTCTCCCCACTATAACTGATGTGACATAAGGAAACCCATGGGTTAACATAGAGATTCTGGGTAACATCAGAAGTTGGGGGAAATGAACTATATTCTGGTAATCCAACCAACTGTACATATGCGGTGGTACTTAAGGTATATTATGTCAGTTCGGTTGCCCTCTGACACATTCTCATCAATGATAGAATGACATAAACGCTACTGTGAAAAGTCTAAACGTCAGAGGTATCGGATTCACATGGAATTGTTGTTTAATTCAAATGTTTGAATATGACATTGTTTGTGAAGAGGTGAAATGTAATTTTACCTTCCAAATGAGAGATCTGTGTTTTCATAAATTTGGCTTCTGCTCAGACACACCCCTCTACCTCCACTATATAAAGCCAGTGACAAAAATGTAACTTCCTGTTCCAGGTACATTTTGGATGACGATCCGATGTCAAGATGGTTCAGACAATAACTACAGAACTAGGCCAACATCAGCATGGACTTTGATTGTGAATGGTATGAACTTTGAACTCGTGTTCACTACAGAAGTGATATCTCCTAGCCGTTGAGTTGGCAACAGCTGCTACAAACGCAGGTTAGGAAGGACAGTCCGAGTATCCCGTCTTCCACACACAACGGTACTACAAAGTATCCCGTGACTACCAGAGACCAGAGACATCCTCCAAAGGACAGAGGACTCGGGTTGGCGATACGGTCTTCCATCTACCACCAACCTACTGAAGCGCAGCTCAGAGTAAATATGTATTGCATTTTCTTTCTTAAATGGGCGGTAATTTAGAATGCACCAGATACTGATTTACGAGAGCACAGCTCGCCTATGTTCCCGTCTCCCGCTCTTTCACTAAGACTCAGCCCCTTTTCTTTGTGTAACAAGCTGTCATATCTATTCCGCCCGCTAGGGACGTTTTCTGTATGACGGCAATTTGCGATCATTAAATTTATGATTTAATTGTATATGTGTGATTCTGTGTGATTAGTTAGGTATTTAGTAAATAAATAATTAAACCCAATTTTGTATTGCTGATTCAACTTGTTAGCTAGGATTCTTGCAGATAATCAAGGACTTACAGCTTTCAGATGAGACTGAATATAATGACGATTAATGTGACGGCTATTTAGTAAAATATTACAAAATCTTTAAGAGTTTATTCGAAAGATAACAGCTCTATAAATATTATTTCGTGGTGTCCCTCTCTAGTTAATTAATATTTACATGATTAGTTCAATCAGGTAATATTAATACCGGAAAAATGATTTTATAGAATAGCATGTCATAGCAATCAATCTGGCATAGTCAAAGACACGACATAATGGAGCCCCCTGCGTGGAGTCTAAGATAGAATGAGGTTTTCATTTTGAAAATTGAAAAGCAGATTACATAATATACCAAGTTTATTATACACATTTTTGGAGTGATAGACAAGCATTTTCGGTTGTGTGTGCTGTAGATTCCCCCGCCCCACGTTGTTCTCTGACATAGTCAGTGGACAACGTAAGCGAATACATTTCTTGTAAGACGCTGAGAAAGCTAATTTATAGAAATCTGAGAAATAGTGCGTTTGGCCAAACGCAGGGCTATTTCTGCCTGGCGCGTTTCATGCGCGGGTAGGCCAGGTCATTATTAATTTCTCGAGCGAGGACAGAGAGCCAGCCAATTGAAATTCAGGAGATATAGCTCGACCAGCGATAAAATTATATCTCTCTCTCCCTCGCGAGGAGATCTCGGTGCATTTCATGTTTGCCGCGTGTTCCGGTTAAAACATCGTCAAAAAACGCCGAAAAGGGTTTGAACATAATACGTTATTAGTAAAACCTTTCCCTTGCCAAGGGAATCCTACGTGCTACATTTTCAGGCACAAAGGAGGGTTAGCTGGCACGAGGTGCTAAAGCTAACAAGAGAAAATAGTTGTTGTTTTTCTGGTGCCACGCTGAAATTCCTCCGCCTCGCGGAACGGAAGTCCCGCACGCGGGTAGTTCCGTTTGATTTCAACGTGTTAAATCATTGGCCGCTGAATGTGCCCAGTATATTCGTTCATGAAGAATTATTCAGGTCACACTCAAGTCATTACTTATGATTTCCAGACGAATATCAATGTCTTATCCAATTGAACTAATAAGTGTAAATCTGGCAATTTACATTCTGAAATGGATATTTTAAATAATATCCAAATTGTTGAGTTCTCTAAATAAGACATTGCAAACTTTTTCCAAACTAACCTAGATTAAGTACTTCTCAGGTTAATTAAAGTTTAATTCACAAATTGCCTATACAGGTTTGATTTATCATTAAATTGATCAATCAGTAAAATTTGGGTTTTTCAGAACCCATTCAATAATCCAGTATTGACAGAAGCCCCGCCCAGCGGGATTCCCAGGTGGTTTCGGCCTTAGGGAGAAGTGCCACAGTGTTGAATGTGCCCAGCATTGGGTCTACTGTTTACACATATGATATCCAATCAACAGAGATTGTATGGATTATCGTCTCATTCAATTTAATAAGTTAAATTGTTGAACATAATTTAATGTTCTTCCAATCAAATGAGACACTTTTAAACTTATCATATTAACCTAGATGAAGCCACATCTCATCTTAATTAAAGTTTAATACCCAGATAGCTTACATAGGTAGGATTAATCATTGGCATTGATTAATTAATTCAATTTGCTTTTGCAAATTCATTCACGTCCAACTTCCACATTACTGGTGTCACGTTCCTGACCTGTTTTCTGTTTAGTTTTGTGTGTTAGTTGGTCAGGACGTGAGTTTGGGTGGGCATTCTATGTTGTCTGTTTCTATGTTGGTTTAGGGTTGCCTGGTATGGCTCTCAATTGGAGGCAGGTGTTTGGCGTTCCTCTAATTGAGAGTCATATTTAGGTAGGCTGTTCACAAGGTTTGTTTGTGGGTGGTTGTCTCCTGTGTCTGTGTCGATGTTTGCACCATACGGGACTGTTTACGGTTTGTTCATTTAATGTAGTCTGTTCCTGTTCATTTCGTTCTTCACGTTGTATGTAAGTTCGTTGTTCAGGTCTGTCTACTTTCGTTTTGTTATTTTGTATCATTTTCAAGTATAGTTCGTTTTCGTGTTTGTTCGTTTTGTTTATTTAAAATAAAATTCATCATGTATTCACAACCCGCTGCGCCTTGGTTCGATCACTACTCCTCCTCTTCTTATGAAGAGAGAGAGGAACGCCGTTACAGAACCACCCACCATACCAGAGCCAAGCAGCGGAGTCAACGGAGTAAGGGACAGGAAAAGAAGGAGCAATGGACATGGGACGATATATTGGACGGAAAGGGTTGCTACACTTGGGAGGAGATCCTGGCTGGTAGGGATCGCCTCCCATGGGAACAGCTGGAGGCACTGAGAAGAGCAGAGGCTACCGGAGAGAGGAACCGGAGCTATGAGGGAACGCGTCTGGCACGGAAGCCCAAAAAGCCCGTAAGTAATTCCCAAAAATTTCTTGGGGGGGGGTCTAGAAGGTAGTGGGCCAAGGGCAGGTAGGAGACCTGCGCCCACTTCCCAGGCTTACCGTGGAGAGCGGGAGTACGGGCAGGCGCCGTGTTACGCAGTAGAGCGCACGGTGTCTCCTGTACGAGTGCATAGCCCAGTGCGGGTTATTCCACCTCCCCGCACTGGGAGGGCTAGATTGGGTATTGAGCCAGGTGTCATGAGGCCGGCTCAACGCGTCTGGTCTCCAGTGCGTCTCCTCGGGCCGGCATACATGGCACCTGCCTTACGCATGGTTTCCCCGGTTCGCCTACATAGCCCGGTGCGGGTTATTCTACCTCCCCGCACTGGTCGGGCAACCGGGAGTATTCAACCAGGTAAGGTTGGGCAGGCTCAATGCTCAAGAGTGCCAGTACGCCTCCACGGTCCGGTATTTCCGGCGCCACCTCCCCGCCCCAGCCTAGTACCTACAGTGCCTACACTACGCACTAGGCTACCAGTGCGTCTCCTGAGCCCAGTTCCTCCTCCATGCACTCTCTCTGTAGTGCGTGTATCCAGTTCGGTGCCTCCAGTTCCGGCCCCACGCACTAAGCTACCAGTGCGTCTCCAGAGCCCTGTACACACTGTATCTTCTCCCCCTACTAATCCTGATGTGCTTGTCCTCAGCCCGGTGTCACCAGTGCCGGTACCACGCATCAGTTATAGAGTGGGCTTTGAGAATACAGTGTGCCCTGTCCCTGCTCCCCGCACTAGTAGGAAGGTGCTTATCCTTAGCCCGGTGCCTCCAGTTCCGGCACCACGCACCAGGTCTACAGTGCGCCGTATCCGGCCAGAGCCATCCGTCTCCCCAGCGCCATCTGAGCCATCCGTCTCCCCAGCGCCATCTGAGCCATCCGTCTCCCCAGCGCCATCTGAGCCATCCGTCTTCCCAGCGCCGTCTGAGCCATCCGTCTGCCATGAGCCTGCAAAGCCGCCCGTCTGCCATGAGCCTGCAAAGCCGCCCGTCTGCCATGAGCCTACAGAGCCGTCCGCCAGACAGGAGCCGCTAGAGCCGTCCGCCAGACAGGAGCCGCTAGAGCCGTCCGCCAGACAGGATCTGCCAGAGCCGCCAACCAGACAGGATCTGCCAGAGCCGCCAACCAGACAGGATCTGCCAGAGCCGCCTACCAGACAGGATCTGCCAGAGCCGCCAACCAGACTGGATCTGCCAGAGCCGCCAGCAAGCCATGAGCAGCCAGAGCCGTCAGCCCGCCATGAGCGTCGAGAGCCGTCAGCCCGCCATGAGCGTCGAGAGCCGTCAGCCTGCCATGAGCGTCGAGAGCCGTCAGCCTGCCATGAGCGTCGAGAGCCGTCAGCCAGCCATGAGCATCGAGAGCCGTCAGCCCGCCATGAGCGTCGAGAGCCGTCAGCCCGCCATGAGCGTCGAGAGCCGTCAGCCCGCCATGAGCGTCGAGAGCCGTCAGCCCGCCATGAGCGTCGAGAGCCGTCAGCCTGCCATGAGCGTCGAGAGCCGTCAGCCTGCCATGAGCGTCGAGAGCCGTCAGCCTGCCATGAGCGTCCAGAGCCGTCAGTCAGCCATGAGCTGTCCCTCAGCCAGAAGCGGCTAGTAATTCAGAACTGCCCCTCAGTCCAGAGCTGTCTCTCTGTCCGGAGCTGCCCTTCAGTCCGGAGTTGCCCCTCTATCCTGAGCTACCTCTTTATCCTGAGCTACCTCTCTCTCCTAAGCTATCCCTCTGTCCTGAGCTATCCCTATGTCCTGAGCTACCTTGTCCCAGAGCTGTCCTTGATTCTGGTGTTGCCCCTAAATTTAGGTGGGGTTATTTGGAGGGTGGTCATTGTGGGGAGGATACGGAAGCGGGGATTGATTATGGTGGGGTGGGAACCACGCCCGGAGCCTAAGCCACCACCGTGGTCAGATGCCCACCCAGACCCTCCCCTGGACTTTTTGGTGATGCGTTCGGAGTACGCATCTTGAGGGGGGGGTTATGTCACGTTCCTGACCTGTTTTCTGTTTAGTTTTGTGTGTTAGTTGGTCAGGACGTGAGTTTGGGTGGGCATTCTATGTTGTCTGTTTCTATGTTGGTTTAGGGTTGCCTGGTATGGCTCTCAATTGGAGGCAGGTGTTTGGCGTTCCTCTAATTGAGAGTCATATTTAGGTAGGCTGTTCACAAGGTTTGTTTGTGGGTGGTTGTCTCCTGTGTCTGTGTCGATGTTTGCACCATACGGGACTGTTTACGGTTTGTTCATTTAATGTAGTCTGTTCCTGTTCATTTCGTTCTTCACGTTGTATGTAAGTTCGTTGTTCAGGTCTGTCTACTTTCGTTTTGTTATTTTGTATCATTTTCAAGTATAGTTCGTTTTCGTGTTTGTTCGTTTTGTTTATTTAAAATAAAATTCATCATGTATTCACAACCCGCTGCGCCTTGGTTCGATCACTACTCCTCCTCTTCTTATGAAGAGAGAGAGGAACGCCGTTACAACTGGTACAGTACTGGTAGTTCGTCAACATCTATAAATAGATTAAACTAGTCTTTGCAGCTTCCAATTAATTCCAAATCCAAACTTTGAATAAGTTTAGTGAAAAATTTTCCTCTAAATTTTTCTAATAATGTGCAAGCTATCAAAGGAGGTGGTCACCACTCCTCCGCTAAGTAGTGAACCTCCACCCATAAAAGGATTGATCCCTGACCTCAGCAGCGATACCAACCCTAATTATGCCATTAGTGAAAAAACAGCCGAAATTGCGAACGCTCTCCAAAATCAACCATCAAACACAGGCTTTGTGACGGTTCTCCCCACTTTTGCACTGATGTATCGCCATAAAAATGTGGCATCGGTTCAATACCACCGTGCACAGCTGAAGCACGTGCCAGTCGTGGCTAGCATCAGGGGACAGGTGGAGAGAACTGAGCCACTATTGACAAAAGCAGGAAATGAAAACATTCTGCTAGTCGAGGAACTGAGTTTGAAATCTGAACAATTGAAAGTAATTGCAAATACTTATGACGATGAACGAGCACAAACTCTTCAACAAAATCGTTGTCTCCAGGAACAACTCGATTTAGCCAAAACTAAATACGAGGTGGTCCACTCCAAACTAGATAAATCTGTTGAGTTGTCTACAAATAGGAGCGCGCAATTTGATAACATGCAGGCAGTTTTGTGGAACGTTACTCAGAGTAACACGGCGCTACTCAAAATTCTGCAGACCAAAGACGATCAGTTGATGAACACAATGACGAAGTTGGATGACAAATCAGCAGAACTCATCGAAGTCGCTGACCAAATGAATGATGAGAGAACTCGGGTGATGAAGATGGAAATCTTGATTTCTAAGCAAGCGGAAGAAATCTCATCACTGAATCTCTCGCTCCGTACTCAAGACCTCTATTTGCAAACCATGACAGATAAGTTTGAGACCGAAAGGAGCAAGTGCGACACTCACGTGTCCAAAATCAGTACTCTAAGCGCTCAAGTGGACTCTGCAATGCAGCAGAATACCACCCTTAGGTACCATCTGGAGGAAGTCCAGAAGGGTCACGCTCTACAGCGTGACTATCCATCCAAGCAACCGGAGCCCGGTACTCAAAGGAGTGAAGACGATAGGTTTCAGACATTGCCTCCGTCAGGTGTCCCCCAGTCTTCTCCGCTTGGCCATTCGGCACTGAGTAATATGGCGCCTCTTGGCCAACAAAGCCAAAGCTTGGCTTCTCCTCTTGGCCTTTTGGCCCCACCTTCCCCACAGGATAAAGCCCGCCCGCTTGATGCGGAATACCTTGACAAACTCGTCAAGTATTTCCCCACCTTTGACCCCGTTCCAGGTCAGCCAAACGATACTGAGACGTTCCTAGCTGACATAGAGGACGCGTTGGATGGCTACCCGAACGCTACGGGTTCTGACAGGGTTTACCTGTTGAAGCGAACGTCGAATAGACACGTGACAAGGTTCATTCGCCTACAACAGCAACACGTGCTAAATGACTACGCTAAACTTGCCACAGCTTTGAAATTAGAATTCAGTGGTTCTTCAACTCGCAAACACGATAGCTCACTGGCTAACATGGTCAAACAAGCTCGGAATGAGCACCCACAAGCTTACTATCATAGGCTTCGTTCAGCTTACTTTGGCCTACTCACTGAAACAGGCATGGAAGACCTGTTACCATTTAAACAAATGTTCCTGTCGAACATGTATCCCACCTTCATTACCTACTTGGGCACTGCAGCCCACATTGGCTTGCCTATCTTACAACTCAGAGAGCTTGCGAGCACAGCTTTTGAGGCATCAAAAGCTCGCAACGCCAAGAGCCCTGACCACTCGGTTTTGAAGTTTGACCAGGAGCACTCACTCCAGTCAGAGGGTGCATTATCAGGTATTGGAGCGTTAAGAGATGACGCACAACAACAGTTTCTACCACGAAACCATGATTCCAATAACCTCCGCGGTCGAAATAACTGTAAAGCACGTCGCCATCAAAACGGCTACCGCTACAATCGACCTGTTCACTACGTTCCTGCACCCAACCCACGCAAAGTGTCAGAGCACAAGGATAACAAAGGGTTGAAGGATGATCAAAACGTAGACCAATGTTCTCCAGAAGTTCCACTACGCAAAGAACTAAAGCGAGAAACATTTGAGAAAAGGGTAAAAGATAAGTCACAAGGACTAGACAGGGAATTACCGGACTCCAGGTCCGCAGGAATTAACACGCATAGCAAGGACGTTAAAATTCAAATCCCTCCTGCTTTCACTCGAGACCCTATCCAGGGCCCGATTGACCAAGAAACAAGCCCACGGGCTTTGTCTATAAACTCTGATACAAAGGTTGCGAAGAAAAAGGTCAAACGCTTCGGTAAAGCCAAGCCCACTCAAAATCGTAAAAGTCAATCTGCTTCCACCTTGAACAGAATTGACACATCACGTTGTTGCGAAAGACCACTTCACTTTGTGGGGAATATGTCCACTAAACACGAATCGAAACGACCATACCTGGAAACAGTCCTGGAGGACTGCTTAACTTGTCATGCGCTAATTGATTCGGGTGCGACAATATCACTCATCTCTCAAACATTGTTTGATGATCTAAAAAGGGCTTTGAAGCCAACTAAACGTTGGTTAAAAGTGGAACGATGCGACACTACACTTCGAGGGGTCATTCAGACTACCTCGCCTCTCACATTGAGCGTCATGCTGAAACTACACTTCAAGGACATATCGCTCGTCCACCCTGTGTATGTTACTAGCCTCGAAACTGTACCCCTGCTACTGGGAGCAGACTTGATGGATCGGTTACTCCCATTGATGGATTGGAAAACCAACCAGGTATGGTCACAAGCTACCGTGCCTTCGCCACCGACCACACTGTCTTTCCCTAACGCTAGCTGCAACGCAGTCATTCACGAGGGGTATCCGTCGAAAGCACCCCTTGGGAAAAAGACGTTTAAAAAACACTTGGGGCAGAATCCGATCCAAGGAGATATTACGATATCTCAACGCATTCCATCAGCCAATCTGATTGACAATTCTTGTCATGTTTTCGAGCCAGCTGTCTCTGTGAATGAGCTACTTTCCTCCT